>NC_139229.1:92715928-93917935 GCF_977018435.1 Lepisma saccharinum
TCATATACCCCTTTAATATCTAAGAAAGCAGCAATAAGACTACTTTTCCTTTTAAATCCAACTTGAAGCCTTGAAAATAATTCCTGTCCCTCTATATGCCAACTTATTCTCTTTAGAATTAATTTTTCAAAAATTTTCCCCAGTACTGAAGACAAAGCTATCGGTCTATAAGATTCTCCTTTATGTGGACTTTTGCCAGGTTTCAATATTGGTAAAATCATTTGAGTGTACCACGATTGCGGTACATTTCCTGAATGCATTATATAGTTGTAGATGTTACAAAGATATATTATACCACATTCCGGCAAGTTTTGAATCATCGAGTATGTTATTCCATCTTTTCCTGGAGTTGTGTCCTTGGCTCTTAATATTATGTCTCTTATTTCATCGATCATGATATTGGTATATAATCCTTGTGAATGTCTATCTTTAGGACTGAAAGAGAAAATTTCATCAGGGGCATCTGCAGGTTCTTGTTTATTATTACATGTTACCTTCATAATAAATTCATCTTTCCAGGTTTCCTTGAGTGGTATTAATCGAGGGGTATGTGGTTTGCGGATTGATTTAAATTTAGCCCACACGGTACTGATACTCTCTTTGTTATTTATGTCTTCACAATACTTTGCCCACGATTGTCTCTTTGCGCTGATATAACATTTCTTGGCCTGCGCTATTGCTTTCTTATAATTAATCCAAGTTTCCTGATTTGGTATTGTTTTATAAACTTTAGTAGCTTCAATTCTCTGTATTTTAAAATTTTGGCAATCTTTATTCCACCAGTGTACTATTGGATACTTTTTTACAACTTCCTCTTTTGCCCTTGTACATGATCTGTCCATAACAATGCTAACAGAATCTACAAAATAATCATATGTACTCTTATCAATATTATTTAAATCTGTATTTTTAAATAAGATTGTAAGTAATTTAGAATATTTATTCCAATCAGCTTCGTTAACTTTCCATTTTCTGAGCGGAATAGTGAAAGATCTCACTGAATTAGTATCAGTATAAAAGAAACATGGATAATGGTCACTGGTTCTTTGATCACTGTCTGTTTCCCACTGAAATTGACCACATATATCATCTGACATTAACGTTAAATCTATAGCTGTTGGCCGAGTACCTAATCTTCCTATATACGTGGCAGACCCGTCATTAATTACAGTAAAGTTGTACAAATCCATACATTCTACTAACACTTTCCCCAACTTATCTTCATCCTGATCTTCCCATATTGTGTGATGGCAATTGAAATCCCCTGCTATAATAAAAGGCTTTTCTATGCATTGAAACATTTGCGATAATGTATTTGTCGTTAATTTCTGTGACTCTGCACCTGTAGGAATATATATAGATATAATACTAACTTTTTGATTCATAAAAGCGATTTTAATTCCTACGACTTCAATTTTGTATGTGTCGTATATAGACAATGTATAATCAAAAGATATAGGTTCAAATGGAATGCTTTCATGAATCATAATTGCAACTCCTTTACTATCATCTTTAATCTTTTCATAAATTATGTGATAATGATTTACTTTAAAATAATCTATATTTGATGGGTTCACAGAGATTTCCGATAAACATAAAAGTTCAGGTCTATATTCATCTATTAATTTCACCAGATTTTGCTTTCTTGCTTTCAATGATCTTACATTCCAGTGTACCCCCACGAATGTTTTCCATTATTTTTCCTTCCACACCCTAAGGTGTCTCTCCAAAAATTTCCAAATCCTCAATAATTTTCTGCACCTGGCCATTTATTTGTGAGCATTCTGATAGTATTTCTTTTATGCTTAATAAGTCAGAATTTTTAGTTAATGTCGCTATAAGTTTCGCCATTAATTGTAACAAATTATACATAAGATCCTTCTGAGATGTTATGTGAGGAAAGTACACGATTTTTTCTGTTCTTCATTGTTGTAGATTCCGGTGCTCACCTCCTGCATGCTTCTGTTTGTAGTATCCACATCTTCCTCATTTTTCCTTGTCTTAATTACAGTTCCTGTAGACTTTCCATTTAATTGTTTTTGATTACTTTGTAATTTCTTTAGAGAACCTTTACTTGATTCTCCTTCAGAATTTCCATTATAATTCTTTGTTTGTGAATAGGAATTTAGTCTGAAATTTTTTCCATATTTATTTTCAAATTTGGAATAGTCTCTATGATGTTCTGGAGGAACTCTTTTCCATGAAACATTTTCCAAGTATGTATCTGATTTTCTTTCACCCCAATCACTTAAGGCTTCAAATCTGTTTTGTATTGTTATGCTATTTCCTACAACACCAGTCTTTCTTGTGTCAATTTCACTTATTTGACTATTGTTTATATGGTTTTTTATTTGATCAGCATATGAGTTGCCTTGAACAACATAATTGCTTGGAACATTACCTGTTATTACTTTCTCTCTTGCATCTTGCCGGGATAAATTATCATATGCCATAACTCTCATGATTTCTCTTTCCATTTCCCATTTTACACATGACTTATCAGTAGCAACATGTTCTCCTCCGCAATTTAAACACTTCGGAGTTTCATTACAATTTTCATGTTCCTCTCTTCCACATCTAGCACACTTAGCTTTATCCTTGCATATGGCTGCTGAATGTGCGAACCTGTAACATTTCTTACATTGCATCACATTTCTAACTTTAGGAGTAACATCGAAAATGTGACTAACCACTATAATCTGTTTAGGCATTTCTTGAGATCTAAACGTGATTGATATTAGCTTAGTAGGAACAAAATAATATGAACCATCATCTTTTCGAATTCTCTTTTTCATTCTTTCCACTGATATTACTGTCGGGTCTTCAATACTTTCCTTAATTTCCTCCTCTTCAAATTCAGTGGGCACACCATATATCAATCCTTCCTTCACCAATAAGGATTCCGGGATGAACACATCAATATTATTTTCTTTATGAAAATGCATATTTTTCATGAAATTGTTAGCTTCATTCCTGGTGTAAAAATAAATCTTTGCTCTAAATAAACCACTTGGTTGGATATATCTGACCCTTATATCTTTCTTTCGCAATTCATTGCCTATTTTCATAGAGTTAAATTTCTTTTCTGCACCTTTAGTACTAGTCATTATTACTAAATATGGCCCATTATGTGTATCATAATACATTTTACACTTGTCTACATTATTTTCTCTTCGACCTTCTCCAAACGTGTTTACTTTATCTCTATTATCTAACCTGTCTATCCTTACCGCTTTTGCTGGAACTTGATCATCTTCAGAAGATCTGACTCTTTTAGCTTGTTTTCTAGATGTTTCTTCTATAATGTTATCTTCTATAACAATTTCATTGTCTTCTACCAAGTTCGTTATAATTTCTACTTGATTATTAAGTTCCATATAACCTATGGCATCCGCCATGACGTTAACAAGACTGCCTTACGAAAATCACATTAATGAGTATAATTCCTTTTACCGTAGTTTTAAACTTCAACTTAAATAAGTATATGGGTTTAACTCAATTCCAGTCACAAAATTCTCTCTTTATAAACAGTAACCACTTAATTAACAACTATTAATATTACCACAATATTACACAAACAGCTCAGTTTCCATCAACCACAGGCTACACTCCTTTTTTCCAAGAATATATCCGTAGCTATGAGAGCCATCTGTTGGTCTAGTGTTTATTTACATCTTTGAAAATACCGATCTGGTTGTCATGGCTGTAGCCAGGAAAAATTTTCGGGGGGTGGGGGTGGGGAGTTCACTCATAATTATTCCCATGGGCATTGCCAGAAATTTAAATAATAGAAATAATAACAATAATTATTATTACGTAATAATAATTTAAATTTCATGATAATGAACCAATTTGTTCCAAAATTATTATTATTATAATTATTGCTGTTATTATATCCTTAAGAAGACTTTAGTGCTTTAGTACTCGATCCATCAGATGAGTGTATGTATACAACTGCTTTTCTTTCTTTAGCTTTTTTTACGTTTCATTCCGTGTGTACTGAAATGCACCGTTAATATATTTTATTAAATGTTAGATACCTTCAAGAAAAAGCTTTAAAAGTTAGAGGAACATTTTAGTCATAAAGTTAATGTTTCGATTGATTTAGTTTACTTCGCGTTTTGTGCCTCTTGACTAATTTGCAAAGATGGGGATAAGTGATGAATGGACATTCACAAACAACCAATCCCGAGCAGGATTCGAACCCGGGACCCTTGGCGTCGCAACGCGATGTGCTAACCAGTCGGCCACAGTGTATACAGTTAATGTTGTTTGACCTGTCACATACAACTTAATTTTTGTAATTTTGAAAACTGTGGACCAGTTGTTCTTTGAATTAAATAGTAGAATATTAAAAAGAAGAATCATAACCTGGTGTCTGTACTATGGCCTCAATTTTTCGATCTAAAGCAGTTTTTCTTTGATTATTCTGTTCGAATACTAACTAGATGAACTTTATTTCTGTTATTAACAATAAAAAATAACAAACGTTCCGCTATCTTACAACTTGCAATAAACGATGCCAATTCTAGGAAAAGGGGAGGGGGTCCTACGGGCTGATTCAGTCCCACCTCTCGACGCTCATAATTGTTCCTATGCTTAACCAAACAGCATTATATACAACCACCATGCACTGCAAAAGTAGGCCTATGTGTTTTACAGGACCGCATATAGGTTAAATGTATGTCCTAGATCGACCGCATAGTGAACGTAACGCGCTACGAAGCTGGAGATCCTACGTTCGAACTCCTATCAAGGGGGATTTAAAAAATAACCGAATAGAGAATTTAAAGATTCAGTCTGACCCAGGAACAACACTGGAAAGAGGACAGCAGAAGTGAAAATGGAGGGTTCGAGGGTGGGTTGGGATTCCGAGAGTTAAACCTCTTTTGCTCAAATTTCAGGAATTCCAAATGTTTGAAAATTCTTGCTCGATCGTCCTAGCATTGTATTCTCACCCTGTTGTATTTTTGTGAAGCTTCGAATAATTTTTTGAAAATGAGTTACAAATAATGGTTTTTGAACTTCATTAATCCAACATGCCTGAAGTTTCGAGGGGAAGGGGGGTCTGAACCCTAAAAAAAAAAAAAAAAACTCTAAATACGGCCATACTGGTTGCAGTTCGTGTGAATAATTGAACTAGTAATAGTATGAAGAAAAGGAATTTGCTTGATAAATCGCAAATGAAAGTGTACAGTTGCCTCACTGGCGCTTCAATTCCCATCTTTTACAGCATATTTGTTTGTCCAAGGTGCAGTTCGATCGGCTCTGTCCAAAAATGCTATATAAATCAGCGAATAGCAGAACTAGTAGGTGAGAAGATTGTACAGTTCTATGCATAAGTATTACCGGGCAAGTTGTCCATCACCGTGATGATTCTCTGTGATTTACGTAATGAAAGTTTCAAGAATTTAAGGAAACACTTCAACAAGTTGCTGGCAATTTCTGCTGCACCAGTAGACGTAAAAATCCCTTTCCTTAAAAACATGCAGGAAGCAAGAGAAAATTTAAAGAAAATAATCATGGACAATTTGCCGGGCAATACTTGTACATCCCACTGTACGTCCTAGCGTGTGCCCTGTGCTCACTTACTGGTGCAAATCAATCAAAAGTGCCTCCCCGATGGCGCAGTGGTAGCGTCGTCGCCTTGTAATTTAGGGGTCCCGGGTTCGATACCCGGTGGAGGCACAAGTGGTTCGGACCCCACTTTAAAATGTAGGTCCAGTTCCGATTAGCCTTACTGTGCATAAAGTGGACTTAAAACACCAAATCAATTAAAAGTCTTCTTCCCATAGATAATTTTCTAATAAATATATCTTAGGGAATTGTTATGGTAAATTTTTTACTGCACAACACTAGTGATTGATCGATTCACCCGATTCGAGTGCGCGGTCAACGGACCAGGTCTTCGTGTTACTATGGAAGTCCCCTGGACGCGCGTTCTCATTCACACATTTTCTCGACTGGCATATTCGCGCGAATTCACTTCCAAAGGACGACCACCTTGTGTTAATGATACAAAAAGAAATTGAGTAGAAATCCACAGAGTTTCTTTTCCCATCTATTCAATTATCTGAGTACGAAGGACCTATCTGCTAGTTTTAGTGAATGTGAGGAAGATTTATTATCTGTTACATTCCTTCAGTAGAATGGAATGCATAAGTATTACGAAACAAATTGTCCATCACCATGATTACGCAGTTAGAACTTCAAGAAATGAAACAAAATGCCAAACAATCTTATAACAACCTGAGCACCAGCCTACGTAATAATCCATTCCTTAAAAACACGTAGGATACAAGAGAAAAATTAATGAAAACAGTCATTGACGATTTGCCTATCAACAGTTACGCATCTTACTGCACATTTGGCTGAGATCGACTTCAATTCTGATGATAGAGCCCGAAACAGTGATGAGAAAGATAACAATCTGGCAACCCTAGTTCGCAAGGCGAAGTCAAACCCAAAATCGTACGTAACACCAGCTACACTGGTGAAGGCCATTAATGAAACCAAGCAAGCAAACAGCAGCTATATCAGTGGCCGTCGCTTGAGTTGCACCGGAAGAAGTGTTGTGTGCTTGTGTGTCATTATTTAATTATTACAGTGAACCTTATTTTCTGTGTAAAAGATAATATATTTTAATATGAAGGATACGTTTGACAGCAACATAATTGCTGACCAAATATGGCTTCAGAGCATGGGATACTCTTCGAACGGCATTCTGTTTTTAGAGGTGAACGGAAACTTGAATGTCCCACCGTCGAATGAACCCGCCAACGAACCTGTGTCGATTTCAGCAGAACGGTAGGTCGCATCAAATACAACTTAATTATAATTTCCGAGCTTCTTAAAGTCTGTGCAAGATTGTATACGTATGTACGATAACCGAACATAATTGCCTGCTAATATATTTACTTTAATTAAGCTCTCTGTGCCCCTGCACCCATTTTGTTATTTTTTTTGTACATACACTCGTTCAATGTT
Organism: Lepisma saccharinum; assembly: GCF_977018435.1. Lineage (NCBI taxonomy): Eukaryota > Metazoa > Arthropoda > Insecta > Zygentoma > Lepismatidae > Lepisma > Lepisma saccharinum. Next base: position 92,722,916 of record NC_139229.1, read on the forward strand.
TGATACTGTTAGCACGTACAGAGATAAATTACATTTAGGATATTGTAAAGCATATCCTCGAAGGAATGAGTGCTCATCTCTTTATTAAACTGTGCATAGTTTAAAATGCTTCCATTCGCGATACTGGTGTGAAAAGAACATTTTATTGCGCGTTTTGTGCTTTGTTCCACGCAACCCGATACTATCGTTTAGAGCACACTAAGAACATTGTGTACTTTTAAAACTAAACAGGCAGTGTTATAGTGTATTTTGCAAAGGAGTATGGCTCTTGTATTTCTTGTCGGAAGTATGTTGTTCATGTCGTTACGTAAGGTTCTTGTAGAGAGAGGGTCGGGAATCGATCCCAGACTGCTAACGTTGTCGTTCCCTAATCAATAGCGGAAAACGAGAAAACATTTGACACTCTTCTCGTGGTATTTAACAAGCACAAACCTGTGGCGCGCGTGAAGTGTTGGAAATTCAGAGTTTTCGGGATAAGTCGCAACCGACATATGACTTGCAATACTGCAAATCATTAAAACATGTATTTGCAGAGGAACATGCCTATCTTATGGTTTTCTTGATATATTCTTTAAACTTTACCCGCCTCATACATGGATTTCGCTCTGTACATATTTATCAAATAATTCGCAAATTGCTTCGTTCGACGTTTTGCGCGCACCGTATGGGACCTCTCAATTGCAAGTTCAGGTCACGTAAAACATTGTCTATAGATTAAAGAAAAATCAATGTAATTTTCGAGGGATATTCAAGGTCACTGGCGAAGATCAAACTTTAAACTGTATATCCACTCTATTAGACGGGACCGTTTACCCACTGCCACTGTACCTCTTCGAGAATTACGTAGCTATATATATTTTTTAATCGACAGAATCCAATGTTTTATGTAATGTAAAAGTGGTTTCAACGTTAGGAAAGCACAAATAACTGAGATATTTGATCCCAAAGAATGGTCCACGTAAGTTAAAACCTGCAATTTCGGAGTATTGTCGACGCTTTTCGTTAGTAAAAACTGTTTGTATGCACACTAAAATACCGAAAGAACGTGTTAAGAATAGCTATCAGTACCAAACCTAGCAATCCTAACCTAACTACGTAAAATTATAGCTATTGTTGTGGAAAGTCATTTTGGGTGCTATATTCACTTGCGCGAAGCCTTCGGGCTGTTCTGCTACGTAAAGTAAAACGCTAAGGTAACAGACTTACTTTATTTCACAATAACACATTTACGAGAGCAAAAATAAACTGAAAACGTTATATATAAAAAAAACTTCATGAAGCATTCAAAATATTTCACTTTCTCCAGGGGATACAGAGGGTCGAGGGTACCGGAGTATGTAATCGTAACTTACCTCCCGTACAACATACACAGCAATTTCTTCATGAGTAATTTGAAAATATTTAAATATTTGTAAAAAAGAAATGAAGGTTTTGCTTCATATACATACTTCATGATTATTTGAGACTACTTTTCGGAACACCGGATTCGATTTTGTTAGTTTGGATCACTGTTAACTGTAGGTTAACTGATTAGTCTAGCGGAGAGTGAACTTCAAACAAACGTTGAAAAATTCTTTGTTCATAAAACGACAGAATTTCAGGTATTAGAAATCAGAGCAGTTAATGTTTTGCGTGTAACGATATTTAATATATGTTGTTTTTTTATTCGCAAATAATGCAAAATTCTTGCTTATTCACGAGCAAGTTTCCACCTCGCTGGTCGAGCACATTGAACGTACTACTTAGTGGAGTGCCCAAGGGGTTGGGAATTGGTGTGGATCATAACACCCCCTTTGGTTCAGTATTCCTAAAAAGATAAAAAGGAACGCCAAAGGTAGGATAGATGGCAAGATGAGGACTGACTACCGAAAAAAGTACGTAACCCATCCCTTTCGAGAATCCTGGGCACGCCACTGGTACTACTCAATATTTTGCTTCCAAAACATTTTATTTCAGTGTGTGCTGGAATTGTAAAAGTGGATATTACATAGTTGTAGGGGTGGGCGTTACCCATTATAAACTATTCATAATTACCATTTTTTAACCATAGTTTTAAAAGTTGTTCAATATCTAAAATGGGAAAATGGTATTCAAGCTCATTTTAAGATGGATTTGCATTTACGGCTTTAGAGTTTCCAGAGTTATTTAGTACTTTCATTTGAAAATATCGATCTTTTTTTCAAAATTTTGAGAGGAACTGTAGCCCCATCAGCTCCCTCCCTCCCTCCCTTCCTGCCAGCCAGTGGGTTGAAGGCTCGATTAAATTGCGAAATGTGTTACAAACTACAATAACAACTATAAAAAAGTTTTGGAACATGTAAGCTAAGTTTCGGTTGGTGTCAAAATCTCAATATCTGATGTCAGCAAAGAATGCGCATTACACAATCCTGTGGCAGTTTGATTTACCCCGACAAAAAATCCTAATTAATGTGCTCATTTTGTGTGATAGATTGCTTTCCATTTGAATATATTTGCCTCGGGTGATCAGCGAAACTACTTTTTCCTTCGTCCAAATTGATAATTTTGTTCTAAGAATAGCACTTAAAAAGTAATTTCACTCACTAAGTTATCCTGGAATTTTTTTTTTCGTTTCGTGATAATCACATAGGCGAGAAAGACTGACTTGAGAGTGAAAATATTCACCCCGAAGAAATAAATGACAGCCACAAGGGTCTCACTTTCACTTTTACAGATATAAATAGCTTGAGATGGTAGGAAGTGCAAAAAAGCTCCAGGTCAGATTTTTTATTTTACTTATGAAAGTTTCATGTATTAAAACCGTGTAACAGTTATTGTTAACTGGATATAGAGCGTCATCTTGCAGCTGGCACTTTTCCACTTGACATACTACTGTCTACTTTGGCATTGCCTGGGAACCCCCCTCCTGGTTTCTGCATCCTCTTCTGGTTGCTAAGTTTTTAGTCTTGGGGTGGGAAACTATATGTATAACTTATATAAATTCCAAGATTTTTCAAGAGTAGTTACTAGAATTTCCCCTTCATTGGAAACTTTAGAAATACCATACTAGTGTGCCATGTCGAAACAATTATTTTCATATATTTTTTGTAATTTTCGTATTAGCAGCTTTTCTGACATTTCTAGGAAACTAGAAACCTTGGAAATTTCAGAGATTTGTCATATTTAAATTAATTTATCGCTCTCTATGAAGCACATTGCATTTTTTTTAAAAATAAATAAGTTCTTAGGTAGTTCAGGCTTTAAAAAGTGTTTTTCGTCCGTCGAAAAGCATTGAGTATTACTTGAGATGCTTTTTAAAATATATTTTTCATAATCATAGAATTCGTTCATTATTCATCAGAAGCAGTTTGTAGGTTAGGTTTAAAAGATTTTTCGCGTTGCAAAAGCTAACCAAACGCACTGCATGAATTATCAGCCCGAAACAAAATATAGAGGGATTCCATTGGCTTTTCATTCTATTCAAAATAGTTGTCAATCATATCTGATGCAAGTATATTCCAGTGGCGTAGCATGGGCATTTCGGGTGGGAACGCAAAGTCCGAAGGATGGGTCGGCCCTTTCTTGCTTAATAATTTACTTATGGTATTAGTCGCCACAGGTATTGTTTATTTGCCTGAAGTCAGCTGGGTTTTCAATAAAACATCATCCATGCATGTTTTAGCTAGAAAATTAGATGCCTCACTATGCCACAAATGTTTTGAACTCTGGTGTTTTATACCTTACTGCATGACGCAAGTCATTAAAAACCTATCTGAATCACAAGCGCTCTGCACAACAGTAGACGTCATTATTGTGGATGATTCAGCTACTGATTGATTTAGTTTATTTTACTTCGCTTATCTACCACTTTTGGTTAATCGCGAATACGAATATGAGTGATGGTATTGAAGAAGGGACACTCACAAAGAACACCGGTGCTCACGCCGGGATTCGAATCAGGGGCCTCTGTCGTCTTGGCGCGCTGTGCAAGACACACTGACACGGAGGTGGGTGGATGATCCAACTATCGTACACTCACTCGACTGACGTAACAGTGCCGATTAGTAATTCAGACCACTGTTTATTACATCTTGAGAATGTTGATAAACATTTTAAAATAATTTTGTCCAGAGACCATTAAATGTTAAGTTTTCAAATGAATGCTAAACATTTCCATTGACACAATATTAAGCAGTTAGATACTAACGATATGATAATAATAATAATAATAAAATAATAGTTTTGCGGGTTAAGTGGTAGAGCAGCCACAGGCTGAATTTCTACCACGAGGACTTCAAATTATTTGACAAAACCTGTGTTGATCTTTTAGTTTTTAATGCACATCGCTGTTCGTGCGAAAAAATATACAATGCAGTGGCCATTAAGAAGTGGTATATTTGAGTTTGGTAAAGTTACGTCAGTCAATATTGCGTATTGTAACATCACATAGCACGAGTGGCATTCGCGCGAAGAACTGGGTAGGAATTCTACCGCTGTCGTCTGCTTCAGAAGGCAGGAAGGGTCACATGAACCAATCACGGTAGACCTCTGCTCCGTACGCTGGCGTACGAGAGTTCATTTACGCGCGTACTGTAGAGATCAAAGCTTTCCCTCCAGAAAGGCAGCAAGGAATATGGAGTTCCTTACGCCGAACCTGCTCGGCGTCCGGCCAGGAAAGGCATTGAAAAAAAAATGCTAGAACGAGTGTTGTTAGTGGAGCGTTGCAAGCGGATCGCGAAAAATAGATATTATAATGCCATGAAGGTCAAACATATATGAAATTAGTCACGTTTTACTTTATATTCACAGCATTTACGCATTTTTGAAATTTTAAATCTGTGAACGCCGGGCGTACGGGCGTACTATAACGCTACGCCACTGGTATATTCTTACCTGAATTGAGAAAAACTCGCATTTAATAAAAAACAAACTAAATTCTAAGATATTTTAAGGTATGACTTAAGATGACCGGATCCCTCTCCGATTTTCTTCATATTTGACATACTTATGAGGCCTGCTAATGACGAATCTGAAGTTAAAATTTGTCTGAAACGTCTAGAAATTGCAAAATAATTGCGAACCATTGACGTGTGGTTAGGTTAGTTTCGGTTAGGCAAACATAGTTAAAATTTGGTGTCGTGGTAGTATCAGGAATATATATATTTCCTTGTAAAACAGAAAATTTCGCGAAAATCGACGGTTTCCATTCCGAAACTTAACTCCTTATTTTAGCTTATTTTGCAATTTCTAGAAGTTTCCAACAACTTTTAACTTCAGATTCGTGATTAGGAGGCCTCAATTACTGAGTATGCCAAATATGAAGAAAATCGGAGAGGGTTCCGAAAAATATTCATTATCATTACAGTGTTGCAGACTTCGCGACGTTCAGGATGAATGCCGAAAACTGATGATAATAAATGATGGAAAAATGCTTCAAAAATTCTATTTCTTATGATTCGAAACTAGGACAAATATTTTTAAATATTTTCTGTTTACGTACATTTTTAAAGTAATTCGAATATGAGACTTAAAATCAAGTTTTATGAACTTTTATTTTTAAATAATCTGTGCAATTTGGCTTAATGTTTGTTGAGAACTTGATTGAAAGTGAGCGAGGTGAAGAATTCAATATGGTGTAATTTTTCAAGGTACAGTAGAGCTTCGATTATCCGAAGTAATTGGGAGACATGGGTGTTCGGAAAACTGGTTTGTTCGGATAATCGAACTGTACATGTTTATTTGCCAAAAAGAAGTACTGTACAGTAAATTTATTCATAAAAACAGGCATCTCTTTAAGTATGTATTACAAAGTAACGTACAAAGGCAACTTTAGTAGGAATATATAGTATGTGGTACAGTTTATTAAACAAAAATATGTACATATTACATACGCATTTTGCATGAACAATACACACAGTACACAAAATTAACGTTTAAAAAAATCCTTTATTTTGGTCTGTCTAAGCAAGCCTACACGCTTACGAGCAGCTAAGTCACGTACTTTTTTCATTACAGATATCTGAAAGTGAGCGAGTACACAGTTCGGTTAAGCGGTCGTTCGGTTGACCGACGTTCGGATAATCGACGCTCTACTGTAATTAGAAAATTTCTTGCAATGAAAATAATTTATTAGTGGAACGTAATTATATATTTCGAAGTGCGCACTGTTTGACACTAAGCCTATTAATAAAGTATGAGGGGGAATTAATTCCCATTGAACAAGGAAATGGCGCTAAATTCATGATCGCCCACGGATCGGTTATTTAGCCAATGTTGAATGCACGACAGTGACAAACCGGGAGCCAGTGCTGTTGTATTGCTAAACTTTATCTAATTAGAATGCAAACAGAAGTTTCGGGGAGAAATCTCGGCGGAAACTATGTCCTTGGTTCTTAGAATTCCTAACCAAACAAACTTCACTGAAGGTGCTGAATTGTGGGTGAAACCTAAGCGACATTGTTTGAGATTAGAGCGTCCCGTGACGTCATTCCGTGAGTGTCCGCACCTTACGTAATTAAAACATGGTACAAAACACGGTTTTGCTTCCCTTGTCTTGTCGTAACGACGGTGGGGTCATTGAATATAGAGCCTTGAGAAATTTCCAAAGCGTGCTGGGGAATGAGCAGTCGGTAACTAGAGCCGGATAAATGCAGACTAGCTATCAACTTGTTGGTGTACCTGAGCGAAAAGAACAGTTTTGAAGCCTAGCGTTAAGTTCTTGAGTTTTGTGTGAGCGTGTGTGTGGTTGGGATTTAGGGTTTTGTTTTCTGTAAGATTAAAATAATGGCTACGTGGGCCATGAAGAAACTGTCACTGTTGCCAGATGAAGTGAGAAGCTTGCTGAAGCTGCCTCGTGACTTATTATTACCGAAGAAGTCTCAAGGCTGTAGTTTAGAGGTGTCAGAAGCGGATTTGATGGCCATGACAACGCCGGAGTAAGTAAATGCCTTTTCTCTTTTGAAGTGCGGGTGTGTAAAAAGGGTGATCTTCTGGTAAGGTACCCAAAAGTCAAACTAACTTCTCATAAGTGCACCCCGTATGAGTTTGCTATTATTGCGTGGCGGCGATAGTCTATTTCTATCAGATAAAGGAAAAGCACGCAAAGATTCGAGTGAATTCTCTAGAAGGAATTCTAAACATATACAATCCTTCAGAATTCGGAATTCCTCGTGGTTTTTCCTTCTACGTAGTACTCTCCGATGATCCACATTCCTGCAGCCAACGAGGCTCTGGCGCCTGCACTGTCAGGATATCCTTTATGGGGCTTTTTTTGTGTCCAAATGTGTTCTGTTCCTCATTCATTTAATCTTATCACCATCGTCGCGATTCACCAAAAGTGGCTGAAAAGCAACGTAAACGTGCTGGTACAGGCCAATGGTCAAGCAAGGCCGAAGCACGCTGCAAAATCAGGGGATAAGATTTGGGTAAGAAACACGCTAACCTACTTTGACGTATCGAATAATTTCCTTGTGGCTGCTTGAGTGGGCTGTTCTACGCGGATGCGGTTTAGACAATAAGCAGTATGTTATCATTGTATGCACTTCCTTTATCAACGGGAAAAGTTTTCAGGATATAAAGAGCTGTAACTGGATGCTAAGTCTCTCCTCCTTTGGCGCTGGTGGGTACGGGTTTCCCCTAACTGTTCATCCAGCATCCGGAGGAGGATGGAGCTTTTCATTACCGTAATTTTTATTTTGAAGATATGACACTACGGCAGGATGCAAAATCCAGGGGAGAACTGGGGGATTGTCCCCTACCAATACTCCCCCCAAAAATTCCGGAACAGAGTTGATTTCATAGTATAGATAAGCTATTAGTTTAGACTTAACAACTACAAGAATAAAGGATAATGTCTTTGTGTATGTTCGCGAGTATTGCATGCCTCTTTTTCTTTTTCTCTTTCTCTTTTATCCATATATTTTCTCTCTCTCTCTCTTTTTCTATACACTATTAGCAGATCTCCACCAAATAAATATATGCACAATAGAAGTAAAACACGAATGCAAGACGAAATATAAGTATGAAATATAATTAAATTATTGAAATTTTAACCAGTTGGTAAAGAAATTAGTTTGCTGCTTTATATATATCTGATATAAAGTAACAAAGTAATTCCTTTGTCATATTTAATACGTAAAATATTTAGTAATTGTTTGTGTAATAACAAAGAACCATGTAATAATATATATACACACACGCGTGGGGGAGTGTTTCAATTAAGATCTTGCTCTCCCTACCAATCTTCAATGATTTCGTACCCTGCGACTACATGCAAATGCGCATTTATGGCGTCCTACATTCTACATCAAATCTTACACTATATGTAAGAGAAATGAAAATAGAGAACACGATAATACAAATACGTAGAAATAGTGCAAAGGTACAAAAATAGAAAACCGCAAAACTGACAAACATTGAACCTTACACAAGATATGAAAGGAACTAAAAGTAGGGAGAATCACAGTTAATTATAAATAAAGAAGCAGAGAAATAGAAAACCGCAACTCTGATCAAATTGTCGACTTGTTAAATGTGGTCCTGCGTGTAATCCAATCCCGAACTTTCTAGTTGAAGGCTACAAGAGTAGATGGCTGACTTAATCCTAAAAATAGAAGAAATAATTATAGGGAAGGAGGAAACGTATTTATTTCTTCTGGTTCAGCAGAAGCCAATTCCGTGTGGCATATTCGAATACCAGGAATCCGCAGCGGATGAGGTAAATCCCCGTGAAGGAAGCTGACCTTTCCGCAGCCACAGTTAACAGCCTTTGTTTGCAAAACGACATTTTTTTCTTGTCTGTGTCCGTGAGGTTCCGCTACTCGCGTAGGAAGTATGTTTAGATAACGATGGGAATCTTCGCAGCCTAGAATGGAATTTACATTATGCAGAACGGAAGCACTTGGAGGCGCACACAGGTTCGATTCACGGAAGGGGAACATTTTTGTGCTTCAGGCTCAGCCTGCATAAAGTTTACACAAAACACACCTCGACACGACCCCTCCCCTTGTGGATAATAAGATTGTTGTTGTTAATTTGTACTATTTAGACAAAATACAGGAATGTTCTTCTTAATTGTACACTTTTGACCACGCAAGTTGCATTTGTTAAAAGTCAATGTGGACATGGGTGTTCTTAGAATTTTCCCCAGGTAGGAGAAGGTTCAAAATCTAAAAGTTGTGTCCAAAGTTATACATATATATATATATATATTGGCATTGTTTACATGTCGTCATTAGAAAGTGTTTTAAGGGAGAAAGGGAAGAATACATAAAAGTAGTAGAGAACCAGAGAAAGAAGATAATCAAATAGCCAGACAAAGAAAAGAAATATAGAAGTAAAAGTAAGAGAGAGAGAGAGAGAGAGAGAGAGAGAGAAATAAAGAAGCGAGAAACACACACATGGATAGAACAAAAAAAAGCTCACCGAGAATTATACTGGCCAGGGGCGGCTCCAGAAATTTTCGACCGAGTGGGCAGAAGCTGTATATTCATAAATTGGGGTGGGCATTATAAATGTAAGACCTTATATGAGTTTAACATGAACTCAAGCCCCCCTCCCTTCCAACATATACAGGGTGTCCTAAAACAACTTCAACAATAGTTGGATGCTGGTATATATATATATATATATATATATATATATATATATATATATATATATATATATATATAAATATATAAATAAAACTTTTTCTCATACACATAACCTCAAAAGTGCTTACTTTCTGATCTATTACGTTGAAAATCTAACCTGTATGTATGCAACCCAACTCACCAAACGATCGCTCTGACGTAACTTCCAGGGTCGCGTAGCAAGGTTGCCACTTGAATTGAAAACAACAACTTGGGAGTCTTAGGCAAAATACAAAATAATAGTTAAACTTGCGATGTTGTAAGCATAGGTGAGCGCAGACTAATTTATTTTGGGGTCCCTTAAGGGAAGTTTCAGTTACCTATCTGGACAAGACTAGCCTACTAATAGTCGTAACTTCATGCTCCTTTTCACAGAAACTATTAGGTATATGAACATGAAATTTTAACATTATAGAATAAGTATTTATATTATCACTTTAGCACAGGTTTTACTATCACTGTGTCGATATTTTAAGAAATGAGAAAACAATTAAAAATGATAAATACAAGGCTATATTTTTACAAGTACTCTCAGCTGAATCACTCTCACGAAATACATCTGTAGGTTCAGTTTTATCATGTTTTATAGTGCACATTACTTCATAAAATATATTGCCGTACCTGGTCACGCGATAGTTAATGCCATGTGTTATAAATCATTTTAAACCGAGAGCATTCAAGAAAGTCTTATTGGAAGTGGTGGAAGGTTGCATTAACAAACAAGTCTGTCCTCGGGAAAAGAATAAGTACGGGCCGATATGTGAAGGGGATCTGCGATTTATAAAGGAACAAATAATTTCTTTACTACGTGATTACTGATTACTGTAGTAAAGAAATATCACATTATTTTGTGGAGAGAGAGAGCTGGTCATTTCAAATGAAACTAAATTCCTTACTTTTTTACCACGGATATTATTTTCATTATTTTAATGGTAGGTACTTCAACATATATTTTTTTATTTTTTGAGAAGACATTTGGGGTAGCCAGGTACCTTTGGCACCCCCGTACGCACACCCATGGCTGTAAGAAGTACATATTTACAGGATTTATAAACTGGTTAAGGCGACTGAAATTCAAGACTCTTCATTCTAAAATGTCCCCATCGTGTTTCAAGCGTCGTGCAGTACCAATAATCGTGAATCGCGAGATTCACGTACGACATGTTGATGAAATCGACGAACTGAGAAATGCAAACATAGTGCGTTCGCCACCTTGTTTCACACGCAGACTGTTATTTATTTACTTCTAAATGGCTAATCGAGTCCCTCACATAATACGGGGGTAGTAAATCCCTTACTGAAAAGAATGAATAGTCAAAGCTCTTGCAATAAAATGAAAAACATCGTTTAAACATTAATTAATTAATTCGCACATTAATAATAACTAAAATCAATCCGACCTGGATAAAAGTGTCACTACATCACGTGTGCATTCCGAGCGCCCAATACAGCTCAGCATTTGACATAAGTATGGATAATGTCTTATTAGCAAAATTTAAAAAAAAAAACAAAAAAAACAGGAACCCGGGTATAAATCAAATTCTTAGTTCATTGTGCATAATATTTACCTAGGCTGAAGGACATTTTGGCAAAATATTACCGGAAAGTAATAAATAAATAAATAACATTGTAGGCCTATGTATTATGTTACGAAGCACAAAGTTCTAAAATTTCGTCCCTATTCTATGTTAGTTAACCACAAGAAAAATCACATGATTCCAGAACTGATAGGCAGAATGTATCTTTAAGAAGATTTGTTGCCTCCCTGATGGCATAGTGGTAGAGTCGTCGCCTCGTGATCAAGGAGTCCCGGGTTCAATAACTGGTGGAGGCACATAGTGGTTCGGACCCCACTTTAAACTGTAGGTCCAGTCCCGATTAGCCTATCTGTCCATAAAGTGGACTTAAAACAACAACTCATGTAAGAAGATTTCTAAATGCGGTTGCTAACTCATCAAGTTTTGAAGGGTGTAGAATGGCCTGAAGTGCCGACGCACCCAAAATTTTTAATTAATTCATTCATTATCAAGTCAATAATTCTGCAGCTATTTTTCAAACCTACAGAGCTGTTTTATCAAAAGTCTATTTTTGTGATTGCTTCTTATTAGTAGAACGAATATAAAATTGTTATTTTTTTTATTTTGGATACCATATCGAAATTAGAAGATGACAGCTATATAAAATCGTGATGATGATAGGGACATATCAAATTACCTCTGTCTTAGTATTTCAATATACCCAATATACCTAGGTCTAACTAAACAACTTTGTGTGTTGCTGAAGGAAGCAACGCGAAGAAGAGGTTTTTATTTGTTTAACAGATTACCTTAATCATACCCAGGCCGGAAGCCCGGAGTTGACAATATCAAGCAACTCCACTCCACCCCTTCTACACTCAGTTTCAGCTTTAATTTTTTGGCCAAGTTATGGCAGACAGTTAATTATATTTCTATACTTTTGCCACATTTCAAGTATCTATTTCTTTTCATTATGTGGCACATTTTCAAAGCAATTTGATGCATCGTCCCTGTGAAGGCCAGGAGCTGCAGCCCTCAGGCCCATAATCCTGTTCTAATCTTGATCATATTCTGCACAATTTTGCGCCTTCCATAAAGCCTCCTAAGTCTACTGGCTGCTTAAGCATACAAGTGGGCATTAGATCACAGTTTTTGTTTCAGAAGCTTTGGAAATTCCTTTCGCTTTCCAATGCTAAAGTTAAGGAAGTTGAAAGAAAGAAAAGCTTAAATTAATTCCATTCAACTTATTATTTACTCTGACTTTCGTAAAGCTATTCACCAAATCAGTGTTTCAGGAAAGGACAACAAAGCTTTTTACTGAATGATAATATGTGAACTTGTCTGTAATATAGATAATATTCACAAGTAAAATATACATGGAGTGAACACCATAATAAACTTATTTATTAAACCATTCGCATTTTCCCAAGTGTATATATTTATTGAATTTGATTGGGTGGGCAGAGCAATTTTTGGGTGGGCAATTGCCCACCCCTGTCGCCGTCCTTGATACTGGCCGTGAAACCTGGCGCAAGGACTCTTTATCTGCTAAATGCAGGCACAGAGAGGGGGATGGAGGGGGATAGGAAGTGGAATGAGGAAGTGAGCCAAACACAGAGGGGAGAGAAATGAAGACGCGGCAGAGAGATAAAGAAATAGAGAAACGATAGAGAAAAAGAAGTAGGGACGAGGGAGAGAAAGAGAGAAGTAGGGAAGTGAGAGGGAGAAGTAGGGAAGCGAGAGAGAGAGAGAGAGAAGTAGGGAAGCAAAAGAGAAAGAAAGAAGAAATATAGAAAGCGAGGCAGAAAGAGAAGGATGAGTAAACAGGCAACAGAGAATAAAGAATGGGTGGGAAAACAGAAAGAAGTGATCAAGAGAGGAAGTAAACACGATCCAAGAGGCACTAAAACTGAGAAAAGGCAGAACACTAGAAAGAAGATACAAGGAAAGAAATGGTTACAATTAAAAGTGAGTGAGGAAGGAGAAGTTGGTATTTTTTCTTTATTGCAAGGGGGGTTAAGTGACCCCTGTTGTCCCTTTCTGCGCCCATGCATGTGCAAGTTATTGTGTAGGAAGTAATGTTATGTAGTGTGTGTGTGTGTGTGTACACACACACACACACACACACACACATACATGGTTGTATTTGTAGGGGGGATGGGGGATTTCCCCCCATATAGGTATTTGTGTCCACCCCTGCTTGATCAATTTTATCCATGGAGGGTGTTATTGGCATAATATCATTATCTCATGCTGTCCCTAGACACAGTAAAACTTCCCCCAATGGAAATTTCTTAAGTACCACACTGTGTGTGTATGTATATATATATATTATATGTAGTCAGTAAATGGTGTCACTCATGTATAAGAATACATTACCAATGCTGGAAGGTTGGGATTGGGTTACACACAGAACCACATTTAACATGTCTGAACGAGTTGACAATTTTTGTCAGTTTTTCTGTTTCCTATTTTTGTACTTCTGCTTTATTTGTGAATATCGACATTTTTTTTTCCCTTGTGTGGTACGAGAGTGCAGAATAGTTGCCGTATTGATTCGTTTGAAAAATAAATAAAATAAAATTGAGGAATGGTTTGTTCAAATTATTAAACACGTTGAGAAACAGGTGGGTCTGCGTTTTCAACATTTTAAGTTCAGCAGTGTCACGTTTCTTTGTTCATGACTCGTCGCAAGTTGCCAGTCTCGCCACTCGGCGCAATAAAGAATTGGTGATTCCCCTAGTCTTCCTGTGCAACCACCGGCCACCGATGAACAAGGAACTTCTCACCAAGCCGGAAAGTCTGGCTGGAAATAACCAATAAGCATCCTGCGGCGGGAATGCAAAAACATACCAGCTTATCAATTATAGCCACCTCCGCTTGTGATTGCAAAGCCTCCAGAAAACATTAGCGTCCCAACAGAGTGTGTGCTGACGTGTGGATTCTCCCGCCTCTCTTATCGGTTCTTGCTAAGGTAGAAGCGATGTGGAGGAAGAGGAAGTCCTCGTCTTCGGGTTTACCGGTTGAAGTAAGGAAAATGCTCACCCTCTCTTGTGATCTGTCCATCAGCTTTGCCGTGCCGAGAAATAGTGAAGAAATCGACATAGATTTTCCAGATGAGGATTTTTCGTCCATTGAAGAACTTGACATAGACTTCCCAGAGTAAGTAACACGTTTGTGCTTTGTTAGTTAATTTTGTGATGTATACTTAACACACTGAGACCCTTTAGGTTTGATAGTCAAGAGTTTAGGGACCATTTGGGGTTTGCTTGTCTCAGTTCGGGGACCTACTGGTGTTTGATTGTCTCAGTTCGGGGACCCCTTGGAGTTTGAATGTCTCAGTTCGGGGACACCTTGGAGTTTGAATTAGGGATGGCCAAACGGATCCGGATCCGAAAGTTACGGATCTGGATCCGGATCCGAGAGTTCCGGGTCCGAAAATTCCGGATTTGGATCCGGGTCCGAGAGTTTCGTATCTCAATCCCATTATAATATTACCACATCTTAAAAGGTATTATGATCTTCGATTACAAATAAATTTTTCATTAGTTAGTCCTACAAGAATTTTTTTCAAGTGTTGTTCCTAAAATACTTTGCTACGCATCGGCTAACACACTCGTGCACAAAAATAATCTTACTTGTTTAACATAAAATGTCAGAGATGATTTTGTAAATGTCATTGAAACGAATATGTTTTCATTCGAATGTATTGGAAATGAAGACACACATAAATGTGAGATATTCCATTCCAGGATGAAACCTTTAACACACATAACAAGATAGAAATGTTATACAAAAATTATACAATTGTTCTACAGTTACAGTTTTACAAATTAAAATAAAACATTATAATATATGCAGTGTTATATAATTACAAAGTGTAAGACTAACAAGGGAGGTTATCTAAGTGTTCCCCTCCGATTCCATGAAACTTGGCAGGCGTATAGTGGGGCCCAATGGAAGAAATACGTGTTTTTTTTTGTTTCAGCTAAAAAACGGTTTTAGGGGGCAAAACCCCCTCAAATGTCAAGATGAGGACAAATTGAAGTGAGGATCTGACCCCTGTGTCCCTCTCCGATTTTCATGATACTTGGCAGGTGTGTGTATAAACGGGCCCAAATGAAGAAATACGTGTTTTTTTTGTTTCGGCTAAAAAACTGTTGTAAGGGGCAACCCCCCTCAAATGTCAATATGAGGACAAATTTAAGTGGGTATTTGACCTATGTGTCCCCCTCCGATTTCCATGAAACTTGGCAGGTGTGTGTATAAACGGGCCCAAATGAAGAAATACGTTTTTTTTTTTGTTTCGGCTAAAAATCTGTTCTAGGGGGCAACCTCCCCTCAAATGTCAAGATGAGGACAAATTGAAGTGGGGATCTGACACCTGTGTTCCCCTCCAATTTCCATGCCGTTGGCAGGTGTATAGAGGGGCCCAAAGGAAGAAATACGTGTTTTTTTTTTGTTTCGGCTAAAAAACTGTGTTAGGGGGCAAAACCCGCCTCAAATGTCAAGATGATGACAAATTGACGTGGGGATCATCTGACCCCTGTGTCCTCCTCCGATTCCCATGAAATTTGACAGGTGTATAGAGAGTCCCTATGCCCCCTGTTTCTTCCTATGCCATATTTACGTGGTTTCGGGGTCAGATCCCCACTTCAATTTCTCCTCATCTTGACATTTGAGGGGGGGGGGGCTCTATACACCTGCCAAGTTTCATGGAAATATATATATATATGTATATTAGCAGGTAACAATATGTTATAAGCACATTCTTACTTTCCAAAGAAGCGCATGTTGGATGGCAAAACGGATCTGGATCCGAAAATTCCGGATGCGCGGAACCGGATCCGAAAAATTTTAGGATCCGGATCCAACCGGATAAGGATTTTGGATCCGCTAGGATCCGGATCTGGCCATCCCTAGTTTGAATGTCTGTTCCACGGTTTGATTGCCTCAGTTCGGGGACCCCTTGGGGTTTGCTTGTCTCAGTTCGGGGACCCCTTGGGGTTTGATTGTCTCAGTTCGGGGATCCCTTGGGGTTTGATTGTCTCAGTTCGGGGACCCCTTGGGGTTTGATTGTCTCAGTTCGGGGACCCCTTGGGGTTTGCTTGTCTCAGTTCGGGGACCCCTTGGGGTTTGCTTGTCTCAGTTCGGGGACCCCTTGGGGTTTGATTGTCTCAGTTCGGGGACCCCTTGGGGTTTGCTTGTCTCAGTTCGGGGACCCCTTGGGGTTTGATTGTCTCAGTTCGGGGACCCCTTGGGGTTTGCTTGTCTCAGTTCGGGGACCCCTTGGGGTTTGCTTGTCTCAGTTCGGGGACCCCTTGGGGTTTGATTGTCTCAGTTCGGGGACCCCTTGGGGTTTGCTTGTCTCAGTTCGGGGACCCCTTGGGGTTTGATTGTCTCAGTTCGGGGACCCCTTGGGGTTTGCTTGTCTCAGTTCGGGGACCCCTTGGGGTTTGCTTGTCTCAGTTCGGGGACCCCTTGGGGTTTGATTGTCTCAGTTCGGGGACCCCTTGGGGTTTGCTTGTCTCAGTTCGGGGACCCCTTGGGGTTTGATTGTCTCAGTTCGGGGACCCCTTGGGGTTTGCTTGTCTCAGTTCGGGGACCCCTTGGGGTTTGATTGTCTCAGTTCGGGGACCCCTTGGGGTTTGATTGTCTCAGTTCGGGGACCCCTTGGGGTTTGCTTGTCTCAGTTCGGGGACCCCTTGGGGTTTGCTTGTCTCAGTTCGGGGACCCCTTGGGGTTTGCTTGTCTCAGTTCGGGGATCCCTTGGGGTTTGCTTGTCTCAGTTCGGGGACCCCTTGGGGTTTGCTTGTCTCAAAATTCGGGGACCCCTTGGGGTTTGATTGTCTCAAAATTCGGGGATCCCTTGGGGGTTTTCTTCGCTCATTGTTCTCTAGTGCGTACAAAACTCGAATTTGGCTCTTGTTATATGGAACACAGAAGTTCAAAAAGATACCGCAAATATAGAACGTGTACAGTCAAAATTATTGCGGTACATGAAATTCAACCTGGAAGGCGAATAACCCAGGTTCCAATCATATACTAACCTAATAGAGCAATTCAATATGGACAGACTTGACCACAGAAGGACGGCCCGATCTAGACCTTAGGTTTAACGGTAAACTCCGATCGATCTCCTCTGTGGCTTTCAGAAATATGTATTCCGAACATTAAAACACGACCCAAGCATGGAACCTTCTATGTGAGTAGAGGATGAACAAATATCATGAAAAGGTCACCTATTTGGAGAATGAGTGCATTCTTCAATGCTATAGAAATATATAATATACATATATCGATTTGTTGCAATGTCATATTTACAATTCAAGAAAACAGTTATGAATACATTAGCTACAAAAACAAATTGAAATGTTATGAAGATGAAACTGTACAGTATTGTTATTATATGTGTTATATAAGAAATTGTACTTCAATTGTATAATACGAACGTTGTGAATTGGCGTAATCCTGTAAAAAAAAAAGGTAAAGGGCTCCCCTGTGCTTAGCACCACGCCATGAAGGCGTATAGGGGGTGTGGGGGTAACGCCCCACACTTTCTTGATCCGATCATGAGTGGGGGTGATGTGATCAGCATCACGCCCCTGACCGCCTTTACCCCCCCAGGGTTTCCCCCAGGTACCCATGTTATTCGACACTGGGTGGGCGCCGTAGAGTTCAATAATAAATACGTTTGCTTAATTATCCGGAATTGGCTATGTGTAGGTCCTAATTCGTCGCATCAATCCATACAGTAGTAAGACCACAGACAAGTTAATCATTGTATAAGTCGAGGTTTTTTTTTGGGGGGGGAGGTATAGGACAAAAGACAATTATTCAACATTGCATAAAAAAATTGAGGAAGACTACGTGTAGGTGTTTAAGTGCACTTCACCACTCCCTAATTTATAAACCGCAGGCGATAAATGTGGCTCTGTATCCAAGGTAAACCCGTGCACCGGACCACAAAATGCTATTGTCCTATCCACGAGATGAGACCTTGGCTGTCTAGTTTTCCAGGAAATTCGATTATAATCTGCAATACTGTACTTGTAATCCCATCATCGCAGATGCTACAAAAAAGCCGCTTTTGTTCCGGCACTGTAGGTGTTTCTGCTTGGAGAAAGGCCTCGGGCAGTTCTGGTAAAAAGTCCCTCTCAAAAAGCAAAAAATTCCCTTTTTTCCTCACTGACTGAATCATCAAAACACATCGTACTCTATACTATATTTTATCTACTACTAGCTGATTGCCCGGCGTTGCCAGGGTATTTATTTATCTCAATTTTCTATTAGACAGGAAAGTAATGAATTCTAACTATAGTGTAAAATGAACTTGGAGTTGAAAGGCATTGGGAGTGTCACTATTCATCTTAGCGACCACGAAAACTATGGATTCCACACTAATATCGGTAGTTTTCGATTATTTTTACATGTCACCCCCTTCCCACCCCATCCCCTACGGGTGCCAGGGGTGTCTTACCGCCACAGTATTTCTTTCGAGATTGCAAGTGATACGTGTACCAAGTTTGGTTGAAATCATCGCTCCAGGCATTCGAGAGTTATGCCGGAACACACACACACACACACACACACACACACACACACACACACACACACACATCTATATATATATATATATATATATATATATATATATATATATATATATATATATATATATATATTGTAGAGATATGGAGACTATTAAACCGAGAAAACCTCGTCATGTTAATATTCACACTTGTTTATTTCCTGAACTTGTCCGACCAGCGAGTGATCCCAAGAATGCGCTAACTTGTAACTTCCGTTAAACAAGGAACTGGAAGGCAAACGCGTGGATCTAAACAAGATCCATCGTGTTCGAAAGGTTTAACAACCTTTCGACGCCTGAGATTATGAAAGCAAGCTCCTACCCGGAGCTCGCTCTCTATTAGAACTTGACACTCATCGACGCTACATGGATAATTAGTCTAATACTTTACAACACATTACACTGCTGAACTACGACGATGGAACACGGAGTTACCGCTGCCTAGCATGCTACAAGTCGCAAGGGATCGCTCGGTCTGGTGAGCTGAGGGTCGCTGGATAGAACCTTGGCAACTTTCACGATTCGGTCTGCGAGAAGCATCAGGACAAGACATCACACACACCTACCAGGTATGAACAAGCGTGAATAACCTTTACACCAACTTTCCATATCTCTACCCTCCTAACGGAGCAGGTTCAGCCAACAGATATTATTAAGCTCTACCTAAATGTTTAAATGAAACTTCCCTGTGACCTCAGATCCCAGGTAAAACGGGATTACAACAATATATTATATATTGCATAACGTGTGATCACAAAATAATTTAAGGCGGTGACCTAAGCACCAAAATGTTAACCTCACTTCCACTTAGTACACTCTGGACTTCATTTTGTGGACTAACGATGCTCTGGCGTCTAGACTCTGCCAGTATAATCCTCTTTGGGGGTCGTGTTGTTCTGTCCTTGTGATTGTTTGGCCTCTCATTCCTTTCATTCACCATTCATCCTCATCTTCGCGATTAGCCAAAAGTGGCAGAAGAGATAAACTTACCTTTACAACCTCCCAAGAAAAAAAAATCTGAATAAACCCTTGGCACGAAGCAAGGAATTATTCAGAATCTTATATCGGGAGGGTGCAAGTTCGTATATAAGGGGCGCAAGGATAAATTTATTGCGAAAATAGGCATAAATTGGACTTTGTGAAACATTGTAAGGGGTGTTATGCAAAAGTTTGGGTAGTGTAAGGGGATGTGTGGATTTTTGATTAATCGATTGAAGTGAAAATTACCGGTGCGTCAACACTTTGGCCATTTTGCAAGTCACATTATACGGGGCCCAGCCCCAACTAAAATAATACACGTGTCTAAGGACTAAATATTCTTACCTGGGTTAAAAGCTGACACTGTAAAGGGACACTCAGCACAGTCCTTATAGGACAAAACACAGGACCACACACACACACAGCCCTACAGTGGATTACACTGGCCGCAGGTCCAGACGCCAGAGCCTCGTTGCATAAAGCAGTTACTGGGGTGCACTAAGTGGAAGTGAGGTTGAGATTTGGGTGTCTTAACCTGAAGGTCACCACTTACACGTCCGGGTATGTGGATATATCATTAGCTTTAAAAAATAGGCGGTATGGCGTCTGACTGCCACGCGGGAGACCCGGGTTCGATTCCCGTGGTGGGTGATCAGAGGTCGGAATTTGTTCGGCCTTGTCCCAGCGGACCTGGGGCTCACCCAGCATGAATTCAATGCTACCTGGGGGCAACCCCTGGGGGGTAAAGGCGGCTGGAGCGTAGTGCTGATCACATCGCCTCCAAGAAAAAATGACAGATCGATGTTACCCCCACATCTCCTAAAAAGCGCCTTCATGGCACGGTGCTGCACGGGAAACTTTACCTGCCTAGTGTTCATGTATTGACGGATGATATGTCACGTTGAGTTGTCTTGAAAACTTCCGATAAATTTTCCCTTTTTTCCCCAAAAAGGTGCTTCAAAATTTCCCTCAAATTACAATGACTGTCCTCGAGGTCTACCTTTCGGTTTCGAGGTAAAAAAAAAAAGAAGCCACTCCCGATAAGCATGCTTCCTGTTTTGGTCATGCATGCTTGAGGGCACGTGGATTTGGACAGCCCTGAAGGGGAGCCGTGTTTAGAAAGGGTGATTTAAACCGCCCCTCCCCTTTCCAATCACCCTAGCGTGATTCTGCTCTGAGTCACCCGAAATGGCGGAGAGCGGTCAGTGTTCCGACAATCACCGTACCGTAAGCAACGATAAGCTTCCCGCGGCGCTGTATCTCTCTCCACCTGTGTTGTTTACAGTTCAGTGTGGCTGACCCCTTCCTCGCAGTCAGATGGGTCTGTGGCGTGACAAGCGAAGCGCGAAGGTTGCGAGTGCCGACGGGGTTGAAAGGAGTGTGAAGTCACCCCCGGGGAAGCCTGTTCCCCAGAGGGTCGAACTCAGGACCAAGTTCTCGCCCGGTTCGCCAATTTGGATCTTTCTCAAACCTTGGGTTCGCTGGAGGAACCGGAGAGTTAGTCCTGACCTCTATCGGGGAAGTCGGTAAGTAGATTAACAGATCGTTGGAATAAAACTACGGTTCAAAGATGAGGGGAATAGAATAGAAAGCATATAGCATACCATTTCTTTACTATGTATCTAAAACAACTGAAAAATCATTCTTGTCCATTAATGGCTCAGTCATCAAAGACTTCCGTGCCGGAAAAGTATGCAGTCTTGTGGATTAAAGGACTATACCTCTTTTTCTCTCTACATGCCTCTTTCACTCACCTTTTCCTGTTTTCACCTCTCTCTCTCTCTCTCTCTCTCTCTCTCTCTCTCTCTCTATATATATATATATATATATATATATATATATATATATATATATATCTTCTTTCCTTCCGTTTCTCTTTTTCTCTCTCTCTACATTTATCTCCATTTCCCTGCCTCTACTTCTCTTTCTCTGTTCCCGTGTCTTTTTCTGTTCCTCTCTTGCCTTTGTTTCTCGTCTTCCTCTGCTTTTGTCTCCTCTCTTTTCTCGTGTCTTTACCCTTCTCTCTCTCTCCCGTTCCAATTCCATAACTCTTCCTCTCTCTCTCTCTCCTTTTCTAATAATTTTATTTAGAAATGACTTCTTCTCTAGGCTTCCTCGATGGCGTAGTGGTAACGTCACCTTGTAATCAAGGCGACACGGGTTAGATACCCGGTGAGGCACGTAAGTAAAGTTTCGATTAACCTTACAGTGCATAAAGTGGACTTACACCCAAAATCAACCTTTCTGATTGTCTGCCTACTAAAATAACGAAATAATTATAAGATTATATTGAGCTCTAGACACGAGTTACCCTATGCTCCATGTAAAAGACCCGCTTGATACAAATAAAATGCACGAGGTGTGGCTTTAAAAGTGAAGAAAACAAACGTATTAAAAAAATGTAGCATAATTTCATTTTGATTGGCAACCATTAAAGTAAAGATACACACTATTACAAGGAATGATAAAAAATATTTCAAAATCAAATCCTAAAGTACGTACAGTAATGCTACTCATTAATATGCCCCTGTCGAGATGAACTAGTCTAATACATTTTTTGTTCGTTTTGTTTTTAAGTCCATTTATGTACAAAAAGGCTAATCTTTACTGAACCTAAAGTTTAATGTTGGATTCGAACCACTATGTGGCTCCACAGGGTATCGAAGCCGAGACCTCTGCTCGGCAAACGAACACATTAAGTAGTCTGCTCACGATCTTGCTGCTGAAGTTTGAGGGTTCGAGTCCCGGTCTGATTCGGTCCTTTTGTGTCGCTTCATCAATTTCATCTTCATCGTCACAGAGGCAGGAAAAATATTTTAAAGAACTCTTTAGTGTGTGTGTGTGTATATATATATATATATATATATATATATATATATATGAGAGAGAGAGAGATAAAGAGAGAGAACACGCTCGAAAAATCAATTTGACAAAGTGCTTTTTTTTATTCAAAAAAGCAATGTAAAACATTCTGATTTCTAGCTATTGTTTTTTTTCTGTAGTCTTCTTCATATTAGCCTTCCTGCATAGCGGAAAGGTGAGCAGAGACCACTTGTGAAGTTCGCAGACTTGAATCTACCTTCAAGTTTTTCCTTCTATTTTTACTTGCATGCACGTGTATCACGGACTCGCTTTGTAATTTTCGCCCTTAGGCTATAGCCTACTCAACCTACTAGTTAGTGTCACATGAAGACTTGTATCTGGCCAACTCTAGTACTAAAGAAGCCGCATTTCCTGTTGTCTGGTACTTCCCCATGTTATGAGCACAACATTCCTGCAAGGATTTGACCCCCACTTTAAGCAGCGCCCCCTCCCCCCTTCCATCTTCAAGCAAGTGGATAACATAACGTCCCTTTTTAGACCTTACGCCACGATAGTCGGTTTCTTTTGTGTGGTTTTCCTCAACAGTACACAAAATAGATGTGTGTTGATTGGTTTCCCTTTATCTGTTTGATATATTTATTTGATGAAGGAAATGGAAGAGGAAAAATAACAACCGTTTAAGGGCCACCAGCTTACGTGATTTAGTGGTTATCATGCGTGCACTGAGTATCCAAGAATTCTATTTTTGAGTGCCGACTACAACATGGATGCTTGTGTAGTTTCCTTATCCAAATCAGTAATTCGGAAATAGAAGTTTGTTTTCTTATGTCAATTGACGTAGTGTTGCCTACTATTGTTATTTTGTTCCGGGGAATTTCGCTGGTACTGTACGGTACATCAAAGGTGTGGGAATGGGAAAGTGACCTTAGATGAATTCAGTGTTGGAGTTGTCTCTTGAGGGTCAGACCCGTTGACCATCTACACTAATATGTCTGGAATCTGTGGAGCAAGGCCGCGCATAACGTAAAGATGAGAAAACGACTGGGAGGAGCAAAGCAGTGTGCGCTGCTGTAACGGCTGGTAGCTTGGTAGCTGCAGCCGGGCTTTCTCCTTTATGCACTCACTTCCTCTCTCACGCGTTCATCGGTCGAGATTGAGACCTCTCGAGTTAATATTTGCGCAGAGACTTGTTTTCGTTCGCTTACTCCGGAGATTCCCGGGACAGGGTGTATACGTGAATTTCAGGAACCATTTGCTAAGGATCTTGAAAAAACTTCAGAAATCTACAGAAACCTATCATCCTTGAAGGTTGTTTATCAATTTAACCTAGATCCTAGATACCAAGTCGATATGATTCTTCTGTGCCACGGATCTTGTGAAATCTCATTTTTGCAAGTTTCTTTCGGTTTGGACAGCTCTCAACGGTTTTTCGATGTGTAAATTTGATTTTGTGATACACTTAACTCCATTTTTTGGAAGATGATATTCACTCGCCCCCCACAATTTACAGGTTTATTGAAATTTACTTGTTCGAGGTATTTTTTAACCTTCTGGAACCTTAGGTTCATATTCTGCTCTCTCCCATCCTCGCTCCTCAAAGTTTGGCCACGAGTTACACTGCTGGTTGAGGATTCTAATGTGATTATGTAATTGAATCCGAACACAGTATGTTTACTTGACAGATTCATGAACAATACTTCATGGTCAAGAATAAATTAGTGTTCTTAGATACATTGAACTCGAGTCTTTGTTCATTTACAGTTAAGTAATCGTTGTCGAAGATTCTCAGATGATATGAATGAGGTAACTGTTTCGGCAAGTCTCGTGCTCTTTGTGAGTGCATTAAGAATGCGCTTTACGTAATTCAGGGTTCGTGCTTCTCGCTGTGAATGGCCCAGGGCTCTCGAGCACTTCTCTGCGGAGTTTCGTATGCCTTTGATACAGCTTGCTGTTGGAGCCGTACAAACGAAGCAATACAAGCCTTCCATCTGTCCCTATCCTGGGCACGATCAATCCAATTTTTTCCAACCTTACGAATTTCCTTTAGATCCATCTCAATGTTATTCCTCCATCTTCGTCTTGGCCTTCCTGCAGACCTTTTACCATCAGGTTTTCCATCAAGAATCCTCTAAACTCTTCTTTCCTCTCCCATTCGTGCAAGAATTATCATTGGTATGATTATTATACAATATAAACTAATGAAAATAACCAACTTTATTCCAAATTTATTATTATATCCTTCGGGAGACTGTTCTACAGGTATTACCGGGATCCATCAGATCAGTGAATAACACAAACGTTTCTTATTAATGTTTTATATTTCATACAGTTAAGTTTAATAAAATGCATAGTTATTCTATTTTGTTAGTAACTTTAAATGTCCTGTCTAAGAAAGAACTTTAAAAGTTAGGGGGAAGTTTGACATGAAGTTAGTTTCTCTCGCATATTCTTGGTACTGTATTTTGAAAACTGTGGAACCATTTATTCTTTGGATTGAATGGTAGAATATGAAACATAACCTGATTCCTGTATTTTATACTATTCTTTTCGATCTAATACGCGTTTACTTTTGTTGTTCTTTAGTATATACTAACAACTTTTATCTATTAATAATAAAAATAACAAGGTATATTTTTCTAACTTGCAAGTTGACAATCTGGTCCAACTCCCCCCCCCCCCCCCAGGCCCATTCACCTTCTTCTCAATTATGAAAGGGTAGAAAAACAACGTTAAATAACAAAAAAAATACTACATCAGAAAGGTGTTTGTGCTGAAGTTGACTTTGAATACAATAAACAACTTTGATCGAATGATTCTTCATGGCTGTTGACAGTTCTGTTTCTAACAGACCAGCATTTGCTGGGATTTCCCAACTTCCCGCGCACATTTCCTCTGAATTTCCCAAGTGCAACCACGACCTTACACACTCACGCGGCAACGTTCTTCGCGAAACCCGACAAAAAGCTCCACTATCCATGTCACCCCAGGCGAGAGGAGTGAAATTTCCTTTTCTACGAACATCCTTGGGAAGTTCACTGCTGTTATTTCTGAATGTGGGTCCAATTCTCGGAAATGAGGAACAGAGACAGCTTTCATGCAAAAAAAAAAAAAAAAAAGGTTCGTGAAAGAAGTGAACATTCCCTGAGGGGCGTCATTATCCATCCAAATAAATGAAACTTTCTACTCTGTGCTTATAATAATAACATAAGAATACGGCATCAGAAACCGCACGTTTGTTGCATAAGATTGACAAGAATAGCTCTTTACTAATGTTTCCTCACGTTTGTCTATTTGTGCCCTTGCACTTGGTTGTTTGCGATATGTTAAATGCTAGTAGGTTAGAAACATGATTGTTCCATGCGACATCAGTTTTAGAGTTGCAAAATTTTGAACTTGATCCCTGAATCTGAAAAGAATTTATATCCGAAACTAAGTGTTGGTTTGATGTAGCAATTACGTCAATCATGATTTGTAATTTGGTTCTTTACGACGTCCATTTTCGTGGATTCGAATACATCAGTTGTCTAAGAATTTTAGTTTTACATTTTCTTTCATGTTATGAAATACCGCTTTGAAGTTGTTTACCGAAGAAAACTTGAACCTTGGATTTCACAGTACTAAAAATATTTTTTTAAATTCATATTTTGAAAACGTGACGTACGAATTCCTGGTGACGATTCTGTGCTCCTGTTCTGCAGGAGCAGGAGTACAGAATCCCTGCATTCCTTGGCCAGCTTATTCACCCGACCTCAACCGCATCACAAGGACACTCCCGAAGACAGCCATCGTCCCTCGTCCCAACCCACCACAGACCCTCCAACAGCTCACTGAGGCTGTCATACATGACTGGGGGGGGGGGGGGTATTTCTCAGAATACAGTGGACAACCTGGTGCCAAGTATGCCATGTAGTGTAGAGGCATGTGCTTGGGGAGACCCCATGGCTTCTGAAGAGGAACGACTGCCGTTGGGATTGCTGACACTAATAATAATAACGCACCTTGATTGTTTTGGTTCACTTTGTAACTATAGGCGTATTTCACTTAGGTCACAAACTGTTGCATCGTGGCTTCGAGCAGCCATGGTTGATGTAATCATACGGAATTCAAGCGGGCGGGCGGGAGATACTAACACAAACATTCGTGATGTAAAACAAACGTGCAGTTGGTGCAGATGCAACGAACGCTACGTGGTGGATATTTCCTTACAAACGACAAATAAAATTGCCCGCAAACATGGCGGCTGTGCGCGTCCTGACGTCGCATGAAACCCACCTATACAACCGTATCCTTTTCTCTTGCTTCGGGTAAAACTCTTCGCATTTGCTTTCAAACAAAGGTTTTTGCTTTCTGCCTCATTTCATGGCATGTCCCATTTCCTTCAAGACCTATCACATTCCATTCTATAATCAAATTCTGCAACAATTAATTTTAGCACTGTGTATGCACGCTTCACTTGCTCTTAAAAGATTCTGCAAGAAGTCCTTGTAACCTGGTGGTTTAATTTGAGTTCAGTGCTTTAAAAATGTCTCCTCGAAACGCCTTTATCAGTGAACACGGGCATGTGGTTCATCTTCCGGTTGCTGTGCAAGGGAGGATGGTTGAACGGGGAAATTACCGTCTTCCGGCCGTGCATAGCTCAGTATTTCCCTGAGAGAGATGTACCGTCACCTCCCACAGATGTTCGAACAAGAGTCTTTGCATTACTGTTCCCGTGGCATAATGATACCAAAGAGGTTTGATTGAATTTTGTTTCGCTTTTCTGCCACTTTTGGTTAACCGCGACCATGAGTGATATGGAATTTGATAAAGGGACACAAAGGACCCCATGCTAAGGCATTAGATTAGGGATCTCACTTTTTGCACAACACTACAGCAACCTTCCACTGTGACGTAACCGGGGAAAGCTTTTATTGTTAAACTATATGTCTAAGTTGTTATGCTAGCTAGGTTTAATTCTCTTAACATAAATAATAAAGTCTGAGTGTATTTATGCTAATAGAACCAAACCTAACACACCTAACCTAACAACGTAGGCATTCCTCGTCTGACGTCAGAACTCAAGGTTGCTCTAGTGTTGTGTGATAAAGGTGACCCGTAGATTAGAACCCTGAACCCATGCAGTCATTAATTCGAGTATGAAGCTAATTCATATAACTTAAAAAGGATGCAAATAACTTAGATTGTGTCAGCATATGTCCTCATATGTATCCTCATATATTCTCAACATAAAATAACCTAATGAGCAACATCCTTGAGGGAAGGGGTGGGGTAAAATGAAGCATAGTGTGAAAGCTATAAAGCATATGAGTCACCATCTGAAAGAGATGCGGATCTTATACTATGAGGGCTGAGATGTTTATATAATAAAAACCACGACACTTACACATTTAGGCTTATACGTGGTGATTCGACTCCCGCTTAGCCAAATGATTTAGCTCTACTGTTCCGTGTTTGATCCTCTGTAAGTGTTCCAAAATTTCGGTGTTGACCCAACACCCACGACAATTGAAAGATACTTGAACTCATGAAAACAGAGGCGCTGACCCAAAACAATTCAGTTTTATTACATGGAGTCCTACGTTCATGGATGTCCGATACATTTCCCCCCATACTGGTGTTATCCCCTCACAAAAAATTGCGTCAATAAAAGTTAGTGGCTGAAATGAAATTATATGTGTGAAATATGTAATTTTTAGTAGATTTTCATTTTTCGGGGGGGGGGGGGGGGGGCGTGACCAACTCTTGCCCCTCCCGGACGTCTATGCCTACCTTATGGTTTCTTGTGCATTTGGGTTTCATTTGTGCTTACATAACTGTTTTTGCATCTCTTATACCGAGTGGCCACGAAATAAGGAGGCACCTTTTGATCATCAATTACATTTAACAATGAGAACATATTTATAATATTGGCAACTTTTTATTTTCTGAAGATGGTAACTTAGACATCGTAATGACAATTTTTTCTGTTATCCACATAATGATGGATTTGAGCTCCATTTAAATCAATGCAAGCTTGGAGAGTTAATTGGCTTTTGTTCAAACTGTTCGTGGCCTGCAAGATTTTAACGTCTGAAACACTTCCGGTTGCATCAAATAACTTGTTGATTCTTGAGATAGTGTATCGTTTAGGTGCTGGAGGTCCACATTCCTGCAACATTCGTCGCTGAACTTCTGCTGACACGTTATTGGTAGTGGAAAATAAACATACACATTTGGTACGCTTTGCTGCCATTATAGAATTAGGCAACACACATAACACCTGGCAAGGAAGCGAGTATTTCAGGATCTAGGTGTCCCATTTTTATTGACGGTGACTGCATGCACAGTCAACGGCAAAGATAAAAGTAGACAAATTGCCCAATTTCATTCTTTTTTATTCTACAACCTGTGGAGAATGGAGCACAGCACGCTACAAAGCCAGGGGGTCCTGGTTTCGAATCCTGGGCATGGGTGTTCGTTGTGAATCCCCTTCATCACTTTCATCACTCATCCTCATCTTCGCGATTACCCAAAAGTGGCAGAAGCGAAGTAAAATAAACCAAATCAATCAATAAATTAAGGAATGTAATTCTGTTGATGAGAATCAGATGTCCTCTGGTTACTGACGTTTTTATTTCAATTCATGGTCATAACATTGTGGGAAAAATACAATGACGGTTGACAATTGTCTTATTATCGCTGTTGCTGTTAGCTGTATAATAACTGGGGGTGTAAGGAATTTATGTTGTTAATGTATGGTTTATATTCTCCTTAATAGTTCAGTTATTTTTAATAGTTTTGAAATGTTAAGGAAATGTATAAGTTGTTTTAATACATTGTCGTCATCGAGAATTTGACCTACTGATGAACCGACAAATGTGAGTTCAGGAAGAAGTTTCGAAAACCACATACCAGGAAAAAAAATCACCGCAAATCCAAGCATTCTGTGCTTGTCTGGTCAGCAGTATTATATTGCGTGAGTTCTTCCTCGAAGAGTTGAGGTAGTACATACGGTATCCGCTTTCGTTATATCTGTGCACGATATCAACAAACGGAAGAGTCGCATAACGCTTTAGCCTTGACTTCTATCCTGCTAGGTCCTGCAGCACATACACCAATGATTTAGGTCATGTACTAATTTTGTACTCTACCATCAGGAGGTTGCGAAGGGGTGCTTTCCCAATCCATAATTTTCTCCCTCACCCCTTCTCAAGACCAATTTTCAACCGAAAATACTGTTAACTCTTTACAGAGGAAAAAGTTTGGAATAAGCTAAAATAGTTTCTGGCAACCAAATACTTACTTAAACAGGAGACAAACGAATTATTTGTCACCAGTACTAAATGCTTTTTGGTAATCGAGCACATGTGCTTACTGTTACAAACGAATTTGTTGAAAATTAGTAACACTAGAAAAAAAGTACTATGTTTATTATTTACAGCCACCAAATAGCTTAACCAAACTTGTTTTGTTAATTCAACCAAATCAGTTATTTCTGTGTTATAGTGTCATTTATTTATGACTAGGCCTCGGATTTTTAGGTTCTAAAAAGTTTACTTTTAGGTTTTTAAAATAGGTTCGAAAAACCCTAAAATAGGTTCGAAAAATCCTGAAGTAGGTTCAAAATAACTTAAAATAGTTCAAAATTCCTGAAAAATGCTGATTAGGTATAGTCACCGGCAATGAAAATGGGACACCTATATCCTGAAATACGCACTATCTTGCGTAACGATGTGTGTGTTGCCTAACCGTACGGAAATTTTCTATTAAAATCCACTCTTCGCCGTATAGTTAGGTATTGAAGAGAAACCACTGCTATTGTATACTACAGCCAAGCTATTGATCTGGAAGGGAAGCCACATACATGTACAGTCATGGAAAAAAGTTCTTCCCCATAAGGCTTTAATAGGAGCAAGTAATGCAGGAGGGTAGGCAACACATATTGCACCCTTCGATGATCGGGTGATTTTGCCTGTCTTAACACCGAGAAATGTGTTCCACGCGAAGGTCAACATGACAGGAAAGCAAAGAGGGTCACGTGACTATTGGTTACGTGGTGTGTTGTGCTTCTCCACGTCCCCAGTTCTTGATCCACATTGCAGAAAAAGTAGAGCTGCATGCAATATATGAAAATAGGTTGTTTTCAACTACACGCTTAATTATTATTTTCCCAATTGTAAATCTATCAGACGTGTCTCCCGATTTAGTCGGGACAGTCTTTTACTTTGAATTCCTGTTTGTCATAGGCGTAACTTGACGGGAGCAGAAAGGGCATTTGTAAACCCCCCCCCAAAAATCAGGTTTCTTAAAGCTGCTAAAACAGGAATTAAATACTATGATTTGACGCGTCCAAAAAAAAGTATTATATTGAAAGATTTTTCCCAAATACGTAGATAGAAATTTAATACTTTGAAAGTGTCTCAGATTTGTTTATTGTCACAACTTAGTGTGGCACAGGTCTACTACAAAAGTGGAATTTCGTAACAGAAATATGAACCCACTCCTTTTATTTCGTAGCCGATTTCATCTTGAAACTGAAATTAAGAATGTTAGTTAATAATGTCATTGGTAAACAATAAAAAAATGTGTTAGACCCAATTCTTTAATACCTTATCATAATCTTTATCGCAAGTTGAAATTTTGTTGTAAGTCCACTGTATGCAAAAAAAAAAAAAAAAGGTAAAGTTCTCACCTGTGCTTGACGCTACGCCATGAAGGCGTATAGGGGGTGTGGGGGTAACGCCCCACACTTTCTTGATTCGTTCGTGAGTGGGGGTGATGTGATCAGCATCACGCCGCCCCACACTTTCTTGATTCGTTCGTGAGTGGGGGTGATGTGATCAGCATCACGCCGCCCCACACTTTCTTGATTCGTTCGTGAGTGGGGGTGATGTGATCAGCATCACGCCCCTGACCGCCTTTACCACCAGGGTTTCCCCCAGGTACCCATGTCATTCGACGCTGGGTGGGCGCTGGGGCCGCTTCCAACGTTAGAAAAGTTCCCGGGCTTGAACCGGCCGGGAATCGAACCCGGGACCTATAGCATGGTAGTGAGACGCGTTACCGACTGAGTCACCGGCACAGATAGACTAATCTGAAGTGCATACAGTTTAAAGTGGGATCCGAACCACTATGTGCGATCACCTGGTATCGTACCCCAGACCCCTTGATTACAAGGCCTTACCACTACGCCATCAGTGAGGCGCACACAATCTTTGTATTTTGACCTTTTTAAACCTATATGTATCATATAAGAGGTTGTTTAACGTTGCTATGCCTCTATGGATTATATTTAGCCAGTATTCGAGCACATAGCGTCAGGTTTCATAGAATATAAGCTTCTCTTCCATGTTTATGGTTTCCTGTCTGCAGTAGAAAAACTGGCAGGTTCCCATAGCTTTTCTTTCAATAGTCTTCCAATGGTTGCATATCATATCACTCAAATTTGATTCATTCGTTTCGAACACAATCCCCGATGGCGCAGTGGGATCGTGGGCGCCTTGTAATTAAGGGATCCCGTTTTCGATACTCGGTGGAGGAACATAGTGGTTCGGATCCCCCTTTAAATTATAGGTCCATTCACGATTAGCCTAACAGGACATAAAGTGGACTTAAGACACCAAATCAAGCAACTAACACAATCCCGTTATTGTCCAGATTATCGAATCCAGAACCTTCGTCGCGAATAACATAAGCAGGAAGACAACGTGAAATAACCGAACAGAAACAGAACCTAAAACCTACATAGGATAGATTGGATTAAGTCGACGATACAGCACGGGTTCTGAAATGAAAAAGAATACGAAAGTTGAAGGACCTCTATACGCACCCACTTTTCCTCCACTCAATGGGGAAGATATCCTTCTAGCTGAGAAGCCTTTACGTAGGAGTGCCCTGAGGGAACTTCAAGGCCACGACGATAAAGTGCAATGACGGGACAAAAACATACGGCAGATAGCTGTGTTCCTCCTTATTTCGTACGCCATTGATAACTGGAACACGTGACCTCGTCTTTGGTAGAGCAGAAGCCTGCTTGCTTGCCACCACCCTTTGGTTCAGTGACCTTCGCCCGTAGTCAGCAAGAGTGAATGACTCACCATATACTTGTTGTCTGTGAGGCTACACAAGAATAGATATTTCGATAGTGGCTGTAAGTATTGTTTCATCTGCAGTTATATCAGTTAACATTTCAATAGTTTCCTTCCTAATGGTTACGTTAGTGATAAACATGTAAATTAGTTTTCGAGAGTGAACGTTTTATCTATTTGAACGGGGGATTTTTATACAGCCTGCATGTATTATTTTTTCCTGAAACAAGAAGAAATTCGAAGACGCAAAAAGAGTTGTGTAAGAGTAGTTAACAAAAGGAAAAAAGAAGAAGAAATCGAAAATGTAAATGCTGAAATAAATTATGGTAGAGATCGAGTGAATAACATTTTGTCATGGGGCCTCCTCGATGGCGTAGTGATAACGTCGTCGCCTTGTAATCAGTGGATCCCGGGTTTGATACACGGTGGATGCACATAGTGGTTAGTATCCCACTTTAAACTGAAGGTCGAGTCCAGATTAGCATATCTGTGCACCAAACCAAAACTAAGAAAGAAATTGTCACAGTGTAAGAAAATTTCATGTTCAACCACATACGAAACACAAGGGAATAATATATTGCAGTTTGGAGTTCACATCTGTAGCATCTAACCAGCACAATTATGAATCGCAACATATCGTATCAGATCCATTTTTATTATACATGTATGATAATATAAGGGAAGTAGAGGAAAGAGAAAACCAAGCGAAACACGGACGCCTTCTGCAGAATTTCAAATCTCGTTACATAAGGTTCTGGGTTGGAGTCCCGAACAGGCATGACTTTCTTGTTCTTGCCCTTTTATCTGCTTCATTTCATCATAATTCATCATTATGGTTTACCTGCAGGGGAAGAATACTGGCAATAATGCCAATACAAAGCCAATGACAAACAGAACAACTCGATTACGGAGGTGCCAAGAAGAAACGAGACTTGACAGTTTCTCCGTCTCTCGGTTTGTCGAATTGAAAATTGCTCTCCCGTTCTCGGTCTCGATTAGTTAAATATAGAAATCGAAAATGTATGTGAATGAATATACATGTATTTTATATATTCCGGTTTTGTAGGAGATTTCGTGAGAGATGAAATAAGTACTCTTCCATCGGATTTATTTTTATAATTTTTATTCCCTGTTCGATGATCGCGACGATAAGGACGAGTGACCATTACATGAAATTGATGACGAAATAGTCAAACACCCGCGACAAGGACGGTACTGAAACCCGGGAACTTTGGCGACGATATCGAATGTCAATCACTTAATGAGCTTGACCACCGAGCCTGCTTAATGTTGTTTCTGTCAGGTAATTCGTAATAATATCCCACATTCACTATCATTTGCTTCATAATTTATCTTATTGTTGTGATTAACCTGAATTCAAAGAATTAGTTGAAAGGCAAAAATGCAAGATTGAATGTCTCTGGTGTTACTTCGTGCCGAATAATATGACGTGGTATTATGATATGAATTTATTAATCATATAATATGCCTATTCATTCCATTGATTGATCCCAATTGAGCACACAAAATATGCTATAATGTCCACTCCATGGAGGAGTGGTTAGCACAGTGCGCTACGATGCCATGGGTCCCTGGTTAGAATCTCGACTTGGGCTTGGGTGTCCTTGGTAAGTGTCCCTTCATCAATTTCATCATAGCATCACTCATCTTCATCGTCGCTATTTGCCAAAAGTGAAAGAATAGCAAATCTAAATAACAAACATCCAATCAAATCGAACATCTCTACCGATTTAATTCTATACGGTACCGAATTCCCACTTTATTACTGCATCTTAAGTCATTTTACAGCATCTCAATTGTTTTCCGATTCGAAAACATTTGGAATGTTGTTTTGTGCAGTTGATTGTGCATTGTTTCGTTGTTTGGATTGTTTAATTAACGTCGCATTAATTAGTTTTAGACCAATCGTGACGGGGGAAGCAAGAGCACAAAGAAAGCAAAAAAGACAAGGAAGAGACCACGGCTTTCTTTAAAGATAGCATCCCGTGAATACAACTCAAGTGACTGCAGAATATTATGAATAAAATTTATTTCGCTTTTTCCTTTTATTTCTGTTTCAGTTATTTTACTTCGCTTTTCTTCTACCACTCGCGTTACTCGCGTCGGTGAGGAAGAATTATAAACTCGTGAAATGGACGATGGTACAAAAAAATATATGCCTCTCCCACGGTTCGAAACTGTCAGTACAAAATATTGTCTTATTTTTAAAATTTACGGGCAAATATGGTTTGTCACGTAGCAATTTTCGCTTATCTCTTTCTCAAGGGGTTCCATTGCCTCTCTGATGTCGTAGTGGTAACGTCTTCGCCATGTAATGAAAGGCTTCCGAATTCAATACCAAATAGAGAGGCATTTGGTTCGGATCCCATTTTAATCTGTAGGTCCAGTGCATGAACTGGACTTAAACAATTAACGTGTGGCATGTGGTCTGTGATGAGAACCATCATTTCAGCGAACCTCTTGACAATGACTCTAATATCACTTGAAAGAATAGTATTTCTTTACGAGTAGGTCTTGTCAAGAAACCAGTTCCTGAAATTTTCTTCTGGAGGCATCGTAGCACCCAGCTGTTTGTTGTGGCTGGGGCACGAGTCATGTGACTATGCTATCAAAGCTCAATCCTTCCCGAGAACTCAGAATCACCAGGCAAACTTAAGCGAATATTTTGTTATTTGGGTTGCATAAACAACAGGCTTTAAGACGTTACGAAATTCTACGTCCCGTGGCCCAGGTATTTTTTTCTAAGACTGTACTTCTTTGTACATGTTATGGTCAAAAACAAGCAAGCAAGAATGACAAGTCATTGGCATATTTTCATAGAGCCTAGTAAAAGTTGATTCATATTTTGATGTAGTGGCTAAAGCATACATGGAGCATTTCAGCGTTACGTGTGACATTTCACACACAGAATGTAAGGTTCTATGCATAAGATTGGATTAAAATATTCACATTGAACTGATTTCATACACTTATGAAGTATGTCTGCTAAGAAATGGAAAAAAACAAAACTTGAGTATGATGAGATAGCCTAAATGTTTGAAAACCTTTAACGAAAATGTGTTTCGACGCTTTAAAAATGTTGCAAGATTTGACTTCATTTGTCTGTGAAGCATATAAGCAACAGATGCTAATAATTTTTGTTGGTGAAACGTGCAAACTATATGCATTCACAAACATTTAAACCTTAATCCAATTTAAGACACTAATAATTTTCAGATTAATTCATTTTGTTATTTAGATGGAGTAGCGCAACTTTCCGTATAATGTCCCACATGCATGTTTCATTTTTTTTTTTCAACAACGCACCCTCTAAATTTTATTCCGCACCCCCCTCCCCCCCAAGCACGCTTAGATGGTTAATCCTGGCGCTCCGGCTGTCGATCATTCTCGATACATTCTGTGTATGCGCTAGAAACTACCCAATGTTAACATTACGAAGGAAACGGACATTGGGTTCTTCTGATGACAAACGCAGTTATCTTATTCTGGGCCGTAAATGGCAACCTTTGTTGTCACGCCTCATGAGTCGCCAGTAAGTCTTCCGATAGTAGCCTACGCACACTATTTAGTGCTTCCTCAACTTACGATAGGGAGAAGGAAAACCTGTTGAATATTCCAGTCTTGTTTTTTTCTAAAGGTTAGATAACTTTGCTTTTCAACACAGTATGCTCTATTGTAAGAATGTTTCACAAATAATATGTCTGAAAGTTACCTAACCTTGATACTCTTCAGTATTGTTGTGTGTCACGTGTATTCCACAATATTTTAGTGTCCACCTGGTCATCAAGCGCCGCTAGTGGGTAGCCGTAAAGTTAACGTAGATGCTCAGAATCAGGGGCACCAACTTTTGAAAAGGATTGAGTGGACTCAGACACTTGAGCTATACGCATAAATCCTCCCTTCCTCGTATCACGATATTAATGAAGACCAACAATGAATTCTCATTTATTTGTAAAACATCTTATCTACTGATTTCAAAAAGCACTCCACCACGAATCACGAAAACAAATATAATAATAGTACTACAAATTATTGGGTGGACTCCGGCCCGACGAGCCCATATAAGTTGGCGCCACTGCTCAGAATGCTAAGTCAGCTAGTACAGTGGGATCCATGAGTATTACCGGGCAAATTGTCCATGACTATTTTCATTATTTTTTCTCTTACATCCTATGTGTTTTTAAGCGATGGATTTTTATGTATGCTGGCGCAGAAATTGTCAACAGCTTGTTTTGAGTTTTCTTTTAATTCTTGAAGCTGTTATTGGATCAAATAAAGTGCGTGAACATGGTAATGGACAATTTTCAGGGTAATACTCATGGATCTCACTGTACAGTAAGAATATATCCACGAGTTATCAGATAATAATAAAGATACTTTACTATTTCTGATCGTCCAGGCAACAACTAATTCATATAAGAAAAAGTGTTAGAGCTGATAATTGCTTTCGCAATCTTTGTTCTACATTTTAAATCGAAAATTATATCAGCTGGAAAGATTAAATTTGGCTGTTACACTAGAGTATTACGTCAATTTGAAGTCGCAAAATATGAGATCGTAATACGGAAACCAAGATTACTATTGTTTGGTTTCCTCTAGTTTCCACAAGCGCTCCTATTGGCTTAAAATACTCACCATGTTATCTGTATGTGCGCAGCCAAAATGCTACTCTCTATCTCGAGAACTGTGGAACAAGGAAGCGCAAAAAAGGTATAGAATGGGGAGAAAGCGAGTGCGCGGTGCTGCAAACGGGTGCACTCACTTCCCCTATCACGCGTTTATTGGTCGAGACCTCTCGAGTGCTACTTGCGTAAAGGACTTGTTTTCGTTAGCTTGCTTCAGAAATTCCCGGAACATGGTGTAGGATTCAACTACGAACCAATCCGAAATCATGTTCATTTTTTTTTATCTCGCATTAATAGAGACCAATGCACTGTTATCAAAAGCAAATAATTCGGCAACCAGGCTTTCTTACAACAGATAAACCAGTCCAGATGAAATCGGTTCCACATAAAGGAATATCTCTAAATGAGACACATTGGGGGAAAAAACAAACAAAAAAAAACAACCTATTGTCAAGTGAAATGCTTCACCGTGACTGGGTATTGACAGGGTCTGTTATCTGCATTATCGCTTGAGCTACCGCTCCCTCACTTCCTGTTAATTTTTTTACATTGTAAAAACAAAACGTTTTTAACAAGATTGCTTTCTTGAGGTAATTCACCTTAACAATCCAGTTACTTGGTACCCAGGAAAAAATAAACATGAACCTGTAATACGGGATAAATATTGTAAGTACTTGCGCGACGAGAGAAGAAATGGTACGTGACTATTGTTATCATGTGAGAACTAGTTTTTCTATGTGTTGACATACCTTGTTTCTTCTAGAAAATCTATATTCTGTACCGGGAATCGCTGGAGCTAGCGAACGAAAACAAGTCTCTGCGCAAGTGGTGATTCCAGAGGACTCGTGATAGGGGAAATGAATGCAGCGCGCAGCTTTGCTCCGCTTTCTCCCCTTCTCTTCCGTTATGCGCGGCCTTACTCTATAGATTCCCGGGACAGAATATAAGGACACAGTGGAGTATAAGGACCGCTTTAGACGAAAGCATTTTCCTTGGTATTTTTCTTAAAATTTCGACTGAGATCGAATTCTACCGTGTAAAGTGAAGAATTATTATAGCATGTTGATTCCATGTCAATGGCATTTTTCACGAATAGGATCGCTCCTAATTTTCTTATTTCGCGTAGCATAACCAGTCGTGATTGATCAATTTTTTTAAAGTTTACTTTATGCACATAAAAGGGAACTGGACCTACAGTTTAAAGTGGTATCCGAACCACTATGTGCCTCCACCTGGTATCAAAGCACTTGATTACAAGGCGACGAAGTTTCCACTACGCTGTCGGAAAGGCCATGAGATCCTGTATTTGTTTTTCGAAATGACTTAACGTCTATATGTGGGAAGGAGAATACGTGACGGTGTTTTCACGTACTTGAACATCTGTTTTCTTTCATATGTGAAACGGGATGTAAGGGGTGACCCATCCTCTTAGAACACCCAATTGTTAACCTCACTTCCACGTAGTACACTCTGGACTGCATTTTGCAGACTAACTAGGCTCTGGCGTCTGAACCTACGGCCAATATAATCCTCGTAGGACTGTGTGTGTGTTGTCCTGTGTTTTGTCCTTATGTTTGAGTTCCAAGCAAGTACCAAGTAAGAATATTTTATTCCTCCGATGTTACAATTGTTATAGTTACTTATGGTAAGGGGCTGGGCACCGTATAATGCGATGGGTGCAAAATAGCTTAAATGCTGACGTACCCAAAATTCCCAATTTAATCAATCAGTCAGTCAATATTATGTGAAACGAAAAAGTTATTTCGTTGTTCGAGCTATGAATAACTATTGATTCACAAGATGTGCGATTTTTGTATGAATGTGTGTTCGGGGGGGGGGGGATGGGGTATTGATATTGGAACTAATTCAGGAGAGACTGTAATGGAGAAATATTTAACTGCACAACTGTCAGTGTTTGTGAGGAGATACACAGGTGAAGATTATCCAAATGATTGCCTTCATTGTTTGTGAATTCTTTCTCCAGTGCTGGAAGTGACAGCATTATGTTCTTGTTCCGTGGAGCGTAGCTTCTCTGCCCTTCTTAATGACAGGATGTTGTTTTCTTGATAAAGGTCACAAACCGGTGCCATAGAGGGCAAAATCCTGTTGTGAACCTCTTATAGCACCGACTTCGGTCTGAATGGGAGACATGTCCCCTGTTCCCCAGTTTCGTTCTGGTAACCAGTTTCCATAGTGCGCTACGAAACCAGAGATCCCAGGTTCGAATCCAGGATATGCCATAAACATTTCACCATTCATCCGTATCGTCGCGAGTAACCTCGGGAAGTAAAACAGGAGTGAAGAAGGCACTCGAATGTTGATTTCATTCCCTCGTACCACAGTCTGGAAACTGCATTCTTTCAGGCTAACGAGAGACTATCCACAGTCAGGATAATCCTCTGTGGGACTGCCTGTTGTGTGCTCCGTACCCATACAACATTGGAATTTGTCTCAGCATAAGTTTTATTCAAATCTCCTTTTAATTCATCAGACTTGTCCTGTATTTAGTTTCACGAACTATTATTGAATTTTGCAACACGTATGGTAGTCATATCCTCCTGTAAACAAAGGCATCTGATTTTATAGTAGCAATTTATGAATATCTTTATACTTAAGTTTGTGAAGGCCATTTTCTTCCTGGTTATAAGCCCTTGTCCTACATTATTTTCGTAATAACGAATTGACCACGGATAGTGTAAATAATATAGGACACTGAAAGGTAACACTCAGTGAGTTGTGTTGGGAGAATTCTTAAGTGCATAATTATGATAAGTTTGGTTTTCTTAACTGCGGGGGGACTTTATTCTGAAATAAAATTAAATAACAGGTATATTATTGGGTGGGTTCCAACCCCACAGGTCCATGTAAGTTGGCGACACAGTCTCCATCTCATTCTGCCTCTTCATCCTTCTTTCGTCCCTAAGTCTCTTGTTTCTTCATTTCGCTTTATCTCGCTTTATTCCTTTGATTTTTCCCTTTTATCTCCTATCGCATTATGCACCACCTTCTCTGTCCTCTAATTTATTTTCTCACTTCAGCTTTCCCTGTGTTCTGCCACTTTTCTACCTTTGGCTCTGTCATTCAAAGTCCCCTTCTAGTGTTCCATTTTCCTATGTGGGAAAGGATTAGAAATTTCTCTTTTACCCGCTTTGACTCATGTTTAGCTCTATCCCAAATTCTTATTTGTTCTGTTTTTGTTTTCTTCTCGCCTTTTGTGTCTCCCGAGCCTCCTCGATGGCGTAGTGGTAACTTCTGTCGCCTTGCAAACAAAGGGTATACGGTTCGATACCAGAGTGGTTCAGACGGCACTTTAAAACTGTAGGTCCAGTCCCGATTGGCTTGTCTGTGCATACAGTGGTATTTAAACAAACACATGTCTCCCTCTTTTCCCTTTCTCACCACGTCTTTTCCTGTTTCATCTTATCTTTCCTCTAATCTCAGTGTTCGCACCCCCTTCCCTGTACGTTCCAAGCTGCTCCTGTCATTGTCACATTTCCTCACGACTGTAGCCCGTGCGGATTATTATCCATTTATTTTGTAATAGTAATGCTCTTTTCCACCAGTACGTGTAGAATCAACAACGTGTTGATGTCACAAACACCCACTCACGGATGGATGGTCCAGTGATTATGAAAAACAGAACAGTCTCCAGCCTCCCACCGCACCTTCCGCTTTGCTTGTTGGTGTCAATGGAAGGCGGGAAAAGGGAGGAGGCGATGCAATTTATCACAATGAATACAAATACGCATTCATTTCCTGCACTAAACTTCCATCTTGATGTAACGGCTATAAGTTTTCAAATGTAACAATTTTGCATGTAATTTATTTATTCTCGTAAACTAACATTAATAAAAAGAATCATGATTGTTGGCCATTCAGATGAATCCAACCTATAACGCAGTGATTCCCAAGGAATGCGCCACGGCACCGTGGCTTGCTTACAGGGGCACCGCGAAATGTTCCAATATTTTCACTGAAATGATACGATTGTTCCAAACATGTGCTTATTTAGTACTTTTTACATGTAAAAGGTTTCTGAATTTGAAATGTGTGTTTTAGCTTAAGGCAAGAAACCTAATCACACTACCTGAGCATTGGAAGTGTTAGATAGGCCTACCTTCAGACTCTGGCTCCGCGGGAAAATCTTGAACCACTAAGGGGGCCGTGAAACGAAAATGGTTGGAAACCCCTGCTATAACGAATACGGTAGACTATCTGATACTCTGGTGGACGCCCCTAAAATTACTACGATGAAAGTTACTATAAACATTTCTCAGAAAAGCATAACAACAGTTTTAATTATACAAAACGACCAAGAGATAACAAAAGCGATAGAGAGGCAGTAGCGTAACTAACACGCTCTGCGCCCCCCCCAAAACTTTCAGTTGTGCGCCCCTACTTGTTAAAGAAAAAGCTCCTTTTTCTAAAATATTAATTCACGGATATATTTATTTTAGGTATATACAAATATGACAACATACATGTATTTCGAATCAATGTTAAAACTGGCATTACGGAAGGTTAAGACAACAGACAAACTAAAAAAATATATATTGTAATTATCCTATGAAAATTAACTGTTACTACAAGAATTAGATATTGGTAAATGCCCATTAGGCCGGTTAATGCCCATTAGGCCGGTTATCTGCGTTTTTTGATGGAAGCAAATTCGCAGATGTTCGACATGTTTCTTCTTTTGATTTCTGTAGCTATAGTGCAAGATACATGATCTTCATATTTCTCCCAGAAATTAGTAGCGGATTCCACTGACTGACTATCGGTGTGTTTCGTTAGGGCGGTGGGGCTTAAGAAGGTGAAGCTTTCTTTGATTTGTTTCATACTCTGAAATCTATTGTTTTCTTGGTTTACTAGAATATATAAAGCACAGTAGAAAAGCGCATTTTCTTGACTGTCTTCTACCCTTCGGGGACGTAATCAATGACGAACTATTCAGCTAATCAAGGTTTTCTTCTAATCTGGAATTTTTCTACTTTTCTAGTGATTAATATTTTCCGTTTGTTTGTAGTTGTAGGGGCATCAAAATATGTGTTTGGTTGAAAATATATTTTGACGCCGAAAGGAAAACTTTTATGAACTATCGGTATTTCTTAATTTATCAATTTTACTGTGTCCACGAAGCTCGTGCCCCACCTCCTCGCACCGCGGGTGTTATTTACGCCACTGAGAGAGAGGATGTGAATAACGTATACCTCCTGTATAGTTATTTCCCCACGGGTGCATATACAGAATTTTCCATTTGGGGGTGTACGGGTAAATTTCGAGCCAAAATTACCATAAATTGAGAATTCCTGGTGACCATAGGCGTAACTAACGCGGGTGGAGGGGGTCCGGTCCCCGCTGATCTGCCACCAACCCACCCGGGTATCCCCCGTACATTCAAGGGTGAGTGTGGGGAGAGTCCAATGCAATGATTACGAGTCAAACTCGTCGTCACTTCGAAAGTGGAATTCAAATAATTAGAAATCTGGAAAATGACTTCTTACTTAAACCAAAACGAGATAAAGGGAAATGAGAAACGAGACACCTAGGGACGAATGAAGGATGAAAAGGCAAGAGTAAGAGGGAGACTCAGTGGCGACAACTTTTTTGGGCCTGTGGGGCTAGAGCCCACCTAATAACTTGCCTGTTATTATATGTTTTTTTAGACATAAAGGACCCTCACTTAATATCAGATCCAGTGGCGCAGGAACATTTTTCATTTGGGGGGGGGGGTACAAAATTCAGCGTCCCATATATATAAACACACATACTACTGCACCTAGAAATACATTTCGGGGGGTCCAACCAAGTGTTGCAATAATAATAATAATAATAATAATAATAATATTTAATTTAATTAAATATGTAAGTTAATTAATATTGTATTGTTGTTATTACGTGAATAGGTAAAATATACGTAGTAAAAGAATAGAGATATAACAGCATCTAGCTTGCATGTAGTTAAGATCGCCAAGATTTGCATAAAAACAACTGCCCTGGCAAGGAATTTAATGACAAATAGAAAAATAATTGAATATTTATTGAATAACAAACAAAAGTTAGATCAAATTAACGAAAAGTACAGTTTCTGATTAATATTTTATGGATATTATCATTAGTTGTGTGCATAAATCTTTGGAACCTTTCAAAGCCGTATGATCCAAATTCATTGCCTTCCAATAAGTTCAGCGGAAATAACCATCGATTATATAACAAATGCTAAACAATTATATTTTGATTATTTACTTTTACTTCTTGGTAAATCTTTCGGGGAAGTGTCCGGACCCCCTCCTAAATACGTCCTTTATACTTAGGTATAATGTGAAGGCATGGGAAATATTCTATTTTAGAACAGCACACACGAATGTCCTGTTATTTAATGCAAAATTTGCATAACTATTTTTTTCTTTGTTTTTCTTAGAATTTGTTTTTTTAAACAGATTTTAAAACCAGATAACAATTCTGAAACATATATAGCTCTGGACTTCGTTCTGGGCTTATTTGAATTTAACGGAACGGAAACTCAGGAGTTCCAAATGTGAAAATTGCGAACAAAGATACATCTATTCATTTTAATGCAGGTTGAGATTAAAAGGGGTGAGGAGGATCTTGAGCCACCCCAACCAGGAATAATCATCTCCCACCCACTGGATATAGAAACCACATTATTGAATATATCATACTTATAGAGTTCCACTTGAGTTCATTCTAATTTTAAATTCCCATAGCTACGCATAAAAATATCTTTAAACAATTTATGGCAGATGTGTACCACATCCAATGTCTTTTAGAATTTGGTATTTGCTCAGACATCTGTAGGGCGTTGTATTAAAAAAACGAAAAAAAACTGAGTTGAGATGGTTCCCGATCAACTCGTAAAAAGTCTAACTTTGAAATATTTGTGAAACATTTGACAAAGCATTTATTTGTTATATAATTAGCTGTACCTAATAACACTCTTCAAGCACTGAAAGTACTATCATTACATATACAAAACCGAAATCCTTCAGATGTCAGAGGAAGCAAGGAAAGGCATACGCTCAAAAGTTGTTGTTTTTTTTTGTTTGTTTTTTCAGTTTCAATCCTTGGTGGACAATATGAAGAACCGCCCAAGGTTTATTTTCGTATAGAGTAGTATTAAATGCAGATACAGTACATGCGTGTGTTTTAGGGTGACATGTCAATTTCTCGTTTATGTGAAAAGGTAAACTTTAATGTAAGCAAAAGCATGTGCACGTCACACTTAAAGATTTTCGCATCTACA
The DNA here is from genome assembly GCF_977018435.1 of Lepisma saccharinum. Classification (NCBI taxonomy): domain Eukaryota; kingdom Metazoa; phylum Arthropoda; class Insecta; order Zygentoma; family Lepismatidae; genus Lepisma; species Lepisma saccharinum. Next base: position 92,767,392 of record NC_139229.1, read on the forward strand.
AAGAAAATCTAAAACACATTCCCACCTCGCCGGCCTCCGTAGCGGAGGGGGTTAGTATAGCGCGCTTTGACGCCAGAGGTCCCAGGTTGGGCATGTGAGTGTTCATCAATTTCATCACGCATTCTCATATTTGCGATTAGCCAAAAGTGGCAGATATGCGAAGTAAAATAAAACAAATAAATCAATCAAACATTCCCATCTCACTCAAAGACCTTGCGAATCCAATCCAAAATCTACCAATAGAACCTGCAGTGAGTTTCATTTATCTCGTGCATTCATCTGACTAATGTAATTTTCTTACAGTTTAACTTTAGGGTATAACTTAAAATGGCGTTGTGTTTGTGTTGCATTCGATACCAAAATTAGATTTTAAGTGATTAATGTCCAATTATAAGTATACCGAATACATAGGTAAAAATAATTCCCTCCCCCCTCCTCTGATAATATCGCAAATTGAACCCTGTTTAAATGTCTAGGAAAAATTTCATTTCACCTAGGAATGATATCGCGATGCGATGAGTCGAGAATTGTCACAGCTTCATCACGTCTCCTGTTTGGCGAGGTCCTTCTCGTTCATGTTTGTGTTTATTTTTGTTTCGGTTTCCACTCAGAAGTTATTAAAACTTACTCTAGATTCACTTCATGCTCAGCTAGGCTAATCGCGACTCTATTTTCAAAATCTCTTATTAATATATATTAGGTTTAAGTATAGTTTTCCGAACACCCTCTTACAAAGTTATGATAAATATGGGTGAGGTACAGCAGTACATTGTACCCCCAAGTTGGTCTGTAGTGTCTCGTCTCGTTCGTGTAAGTATTTTGTTTTGGAAAATTCCATTTTAAATATTCAAAAGAAAATGGGATCAGTCATATACTCTTCTGATGAAGATTTGTATCTTATCTTCGAATCGACGCGTCCACTTCTTTAAAAATGTGTACCCCCCCCCCCCTTACGCAAAGGAGCATTCGTATGCAGCGTGATTGTCTGAGAGCAAATCTGATTATATCGTTCCACACACATTTTAAACAATTTTCATCTCCTTAAAGAGGTTTCCAAGAACTTAGGTCAATGAACTAACTAGTAGCAACCACAATGTAGTAGAATAAGTTTAGAATGGTTTGAATTTCTGTGTAAAGGAAGATAATGTTTAGACCTATAAGTTATAAACAATATACAGTAGACTCGCGATTATCCGAGCTAATTGGGACCGAGATTGCCTCGGATACGGAAAAACTCGGATAATACGGAGATAATGTGCTAATGACGAAACAACACTTAAAACTGTATAGTAATTATTTATTACTAGTACAACATAAATGAGAAGATTACTTCTTCCTCTTAGAATAGGCTTACACAGACTTAAACACCACCGTAACAATCGGATACACCGACAATGTAACGAACACGTGCAGCGCGGACGGTGACTTGACTCCATAAACAAACAGGGGGTTGCGTTATGAAGCGCGATGTTTTCCAACCACTCACTCGGTTAACCCGGAGCCACGGTTAATCGGGACTCGGTTAATCGCGAGTCTACTGTGCACTTTTTTTATTGGGTGAACTTAACATAGGTTCTTTCACCTTGCGTCTGCTGTCAAATTAGCAAGGGGGGTACAACTCGATTTACGGATTTAGGGGGTACAGTACCCCCCCCTTCAAAAATTTAGGGGGGTACAATGTACCCCTGTACCCCCCGTTCCTGCGCCACTGATCAGATCTGTCATCAATGTAGTCGTACATTTATAGTATTCTCAGAATTTAATTACTGACTGTTACCAAAATATTTCACAATAATTTGTTTCATCTCTAATATGATACTTTTCAGTGTCCAGATCTCCAGGTAGGATTGTGGGAGGGAGACTTACAGTCGCGAGATAGGCCAAGGCCCTTCCAGGGCATGTCAGAGTCATGGGTTATTTATTATATTATTTACACGGAGACATCGTTATTAGGAGAGTTGGGTATAAGGGCTTTATAACCAGGATGAGGATCTATACACCAATAAAGATATTCAAAATAGGGAGGCACCGAAAACACAAAATGAGCGCTAAAAGTGATGAACATTGACAGATTTTTTTTAACCATACTTGCAAATTAATCACACAAAAAGTAGTTATTTTGGAAATCGACACTTATGTCTAAAATAGGCAAAAGCAGCCACTGTAGAATTCACGTATTAATAATAACCCATAGCTCTACAGCCCGATGAGGGCCTTGGCTTACCTACCGACTGCTGGTCTCCCTCCCACACTGTTCCTCCGTCACCTGTTGTAGCGTGGAGATCTTAGACCAGTATTGTATCTTCAGAAATTTGCTGAAGCCGTTCTTGAACGAAAAAGCTTTCCTTTTCTGGCCAAGGAACAGAAACATATCATTTTAGGACAATTCTCCAGCCTACTTATGACATATGTTATTGAATAAAATTATTAACCAAATCTGAGTTACGTCCAGACCGACTGAGTCACTCGTGCAATGATCCTACTGACTTTAAAAATTAAATATATTCTGCAAAGTCCTTGTCATTCCCCTCCCCCCCTCGCTTTTTCTCTCTTTTGCAGGTTACTTCCGCTCAGCAAACAGTTGCGGAACACCTAATGGGTATTTACATGCACTTCCGGTCCCAGAGATCGATAAGAGTTGAGTCACGCCTGTGGCATGTTCCGGCATTGTGGTCTGATCAATTGGACTTGACATTGTTTTGTTATATAGCTCTTTTTTTTTCTTTTTTACAGACTGACTACAGAACAGGTGTTATCATGGCATGAGCGGAGTAAGGGGAGGGCGAAGGGCCCTATTTTTTTATGTGTGTTTGTGAATGGGACATGGATTTCATGTTATTAGGAGAACAAGAGAAAAGAACCACGCCTTGAACAAAGAACAAATTTTAATCGAAAACTGGACGTAATCCCGAAACATTAACCGACATAGGATATTTTAACACTACAATGAAAGACAACAGAATATTTCTATTTGTGGATTCTCTTCGTCCCTAAAGCCAACCCTGTAGCCGAGTACCAATATTTGGTTCCAAAACTAGGGGGAAGGGGGAGGGGGAGACAAGGAAAATTTACTTTCCCTTGGTAGATAAGGTTTAACATAGTGTGAGGGCAAAAGTGGCAAATAGGGGGGGGGGGGAACTGCCCCCACGTCCCCCAATACTGCTTGGGTCGTATCAACATATTGAGTTCTATCACCAGGGTGGCGACAGACCTGGAAAACCTGGAAAACCGGGAAAAGTCAGGGAATTTGAGGTGTCAAAAATAGTCAGGGAAATGTCAGGGAATTTCGTCTTCATTGACTTTTTTTTTATTTAATTTAAAGATATCGTTATGGAACTCTGCACGGGAACAGAAAATTGTTATAACTCGGGCACTATGGGAGCAATCTACTTCGGATAAGTTTTGTTTTGCAGCTAAAACATCAGCGCATGCAACTGTGTACAATTCAGAACGCCTGACCGAGGAAGGGGGTTTGGGGGAGCCCGACCCCCGAATTTCAATGCAAAAACATAAAAATCTGAAGTTTGCCCCCTCTTCTCCCACTATTTTGGGGAGAAGGCGCGAAATTTAGTATTCTTTTCAAAGAATGGACATTTCTCAAGAGAATGAAACAAGTTTCATGTTCTTGGGTGCCATACTAGTAGAATAATAAGTCAAAATGTGATTTTTTATTTTTACGAAAAATAGGTAATTTGCATTTTTGGAGGAAAATTGTTATAACTCGGGCACTATGGGAGCAATCTACTTCAGATAAGTTTTGTTTTTCAGATAAAACATCATAGCATGCAACCGTGTACAATTCAAAACGCCGGACCGAGGAAAGGGGTTTGGGGGGCGCGACCCCAGAAATTCAATAGAAAAAAACAAAAATCTGAAGTTTGCCCCCTCTTCTCCCACTATTTTGGGTAGAAGGCACGAAATTTAGTATTATTTTCAAAGAATGGACATTTATCAAGAGAATGAAACACGTATAATGTTCTTGGGTGCCATACAAGTAGAATAATAAGTCAAAATGTGATTTTTTATTTTTACGAAAAATATGTAACTTGCATTTTTGGAGGAAAATTGTTATAACTCGGGCACTATAGGAGCAATCTATTTCGGATAAGTTTTGTTTTGCAGCTAAATCATCATAGCATGCAACCGTGTATAATTCAGAATGCCGAACCGAGGAAGGGGGGTTTGGGACCACCAAATTTCCATGAAAAAGAACAAGAATCTCGAGTTTGCCCCCTCTTCTGCCGCTATTTTGGGGAGAAGGCGCAAACCTTTGTATTCTCTTCAAAGAATTGACGTTTCCAAAGAGATTGAAACATATTTCATGTTCCTGGGTGCCATACAAGTTGAATAATGAGCCAAAATGTGAAACTCTGTTCGGAAACGTGGCATGGATATGTGGCGGAGAGGGGAGAGGTTGGTCATCAATATGAATTTCCCAGGCTTGCTCCAGACCTGTGTCAGAGTTTTCACCCAAACATAAGTGTATGAAGGTCCAAAAAGCACATTCATTTCGTAATCAGCACCATGATACCATATGGTATCATCGGGGGAGTAAATGTTAAGCCTCTAAATATTACGCGGAAAATGCATTGAATTATCATTTTTTTTCTTGTCCGTATGGGAGTAGTAAGGGGACTTGTCAACAGATGGAGAGGGATAAGAGTGGGTGGCGCCGTCCGATAGTTGTCGAACGTCGTAGTAAGGCATTTTGTTGGGCAAACTGAAGGAACATGGAAACAAATAGGTTCCATTGATACATACGATTTTTGTCGAATATCGCCACCCGACAAAGTATCTCACTACAACATGCGACAGAAATTGAATGGACTGCAACATCCAACAAAAATCGCATGCATAAACAAGAAGAGCTTTAGACTGCAAATATACTGCTGGAATTTTATTACTCTTCTGGTTCACATCATCTTATTTAATGTAGCAGTGCTTACAAAGGTTTTCTTTCATGATCCTGACGTATTACTGGTTTCGCACAAGTTAACATACGTTTACAATGACATTGCACTATTCTTAGATATCAAGAAGAATCCAACAAAACCGGATATATATTGAATACCATCACGAAAAAGTTGAACATAAATCTCCATTGGTGAACGCTATAAAAATTGGCAAGTGCATGCTCCCAACCTCAAATTTACTGCAACACTAATATTGCAATGAAATTAACACCACTCTCTGTCCTGTCTGTTTAAACTCGTGAGAGATGGTCATTAATCTCTCACTGAGTAAGGTTAATGTCCAATATTATGAAATAAAATACTAATAATAGATACGTAAATGTTTGAATATCATATTTACTCGAATCAATCAACCAAATCACTTTCTTCAAGAATTGACTTTTCTCTGCCAGCCCTGCTAAATTTTTACTTTCCATCTACTGATTTATACGAGGGGTGGCCAGAAAGTAATTTCCAATTAGTAGGGACATTGATTTTTCGCAAACGCGAAAACTGTGAAAAATGGTAATTGCTGCGAAGTTATGTTTAGGAATGTGCAGTGATGATGTCTGGACACATTTTTCGGCCGTTCGAAATAATGTGAATTTGGCATAAAATGCGAATTGTTGGCGTTTTTAGCGATTTTTTTTTAAAGAAGTGTCCTAAAACAACGAAAAATTCCATGAAATCCAACATTCTTGTCTTTTGTAGGCCATGTTTGTGTACATAGAACATGCAAGGTTTCCAACATTTTACTCAAGAGTAAACTATAGAGTTATACGTACATGGAATAATTCCGACAGCCACATTAAATCATGTATTTCCCACGATTTTTTCAACTTAACAAGTGAAAAAAAGATAATGCCAATTTTTGGTGCCATAATATATCGGTATCTGTCACGTGAGATTGATTGATTTTAATTTTTTGGGTGCGTCGCCACTTATGGTCATTATGCACCCTTCAGTATATACGTGGAAAATTCCATTATCTAAAATCCTGACCTTAAAATTAAAAAAGGGGTATGGAAAATAACTTTCCCGAAATAACTTTCAAGATATCAAACTCTCACGAAGAGGCGTAAGCCGTTTGAGTTACTTTGAAACATTAGTTTAAAAACACCATGAAGGTATAATTTAAGATATTTGCCAGAAAATGCGCTAAAATGAAAATGTGAATTTTGGGGAAAATAACACCGTGTAGTAAAAAATAAAAAATAAGAAAATACACCAATTTTTAAAAAAATAACAAAATATCAAGGTCCCTACCGATTAGACATAAATAAAACAAGAATATCAGTTGTACTTTATTACATTAATAACAGTGAGTCCTAACCTAATTTTCGGCATAATCACCACCGTTGTTCTGTCATTTGTCGTAGCATGGCACTAAATTTTGTATGCCCATGTTATATGTGTCTGACAGCAAAGACTGGAACTATATCTACCGCAGTGTAGCTGTCAAATCCTTGCCCTGCCAGAAACCTCTTCAGTTAAACAAAGAGATGAAAGTCGGTACATTCAAGGCCAGGGCTGTACAGGGAGTTGTCCAAGATCTCTCGCCCGAAGTGATGCAAAGTACCCGTGTGTACTCAGCTGTATGGGGTTGTGCACATTCGATTGGCCTTCCGTGAATTTTCTGCACCATCGTCTGACCTTACTATCACCCACGACGTCCGGTCTGCACACCTGACACGACGCAGTCGGTGGGAGACTGTATGAGAGCTGCAATCTTTAACCTAGAACTGTCCTAAAACGGCTGCATTGCAACTGTACCAGATTACAGCTACATGCCACTTCTTCCTGCCTGCATGTGTGTGTGTAGCTCTCCGACCACTAGTGCTGCGTATAGGCACCTTTGGAGGAGCTTTTTTCAGGATGCCCCTCGTATATGAACTTTCAGAAGCTTTTATTATTAGAGTGTTCCTGTTTTAATGTGTGGTTAGCTAAATCAGGTACCTATACAATGCAAATCTATAAATTCCTTGCGTTCAATTTCTAATACCTACATACCCTTTTCGTCAGTATTAATGGTATAACTGCATATTGTCAGTTTCACAGTACTTCACTTGGATATATTGTACTGAAGCAGAAATCCCATTGATAATGTAAGGAAATATGACACTTTATTTTGTTCGATTCAATTGTTTCACTTATATGCAAGAGTTAAGTTGTTTGCTTTACAGAGAAGAGAGGAGTAGCTTTATGCATTGAAAAATGAGTCCGCACTCATGGTTCTTGCAATCAGAGGGTTCCAAACCTCAGTGGAAATATCAACATATAATACGGAGAATGTATAGCTAAGGAGACTGATAAATTACAAATTGTATTTCTTAATCATTCACTCTTCACTCTCATCTCATTTAGTCGTAACTTTAAAAATAATCAAGTATTTTATTTGAAACTTACTGCGTGTGACAAAATTCCGTAATCCTTCCCTAGCTTGTGAATTGTAATAATTTTCCAAATTCACTATTTTGCAGTTTGAATTCAAATCATAGAGAATAGAGAAATTAAGTCAATTTCATAGAAGATAATATTGGTACTTAACAAAACCATACGTGGATCTGTGTGAGTTTATTATTTCTATTTGCAAAAAGATCGATTTAGTTAACTTTGTAATTGTCAGGGGAAAATGTAAATTTTGTCCTGGAAAACCTGGAAAAGTCAGGGAATTTCATTTCTGCTTGTTTGTAGCCACCCTGATCACAGACAAGGTTCTATAGAGCGCATCACATCAGCGATAAACATGACCAAGGGTAGAAAAATACAGGGCGCCCGAAAATTCCCAGGAGGAACTTCCTACAGTTAATTTTTACTTATTTCCAGTTCTCTACTTTTTAGAAGTTTAATGCGTGTTATAAAATTGAGCACAATGTACGAACAATTGCCTAGGTTAGCTATTGTCAAGAGTTGACTGCTCTCGGTCGCTCCAGTAGCAGTCCAAAGACGATGGACACGGGCTTTTCTGCCGCTCGCTGAGGAATCTCGGCGGCCATCCTACAAACAGATGGGTGGGGGGTGGAAGGGGCAGTGCAAGGGAGGGGGGAAAGGTTACGAAGATCGGCGAGGATCGAGGAACCAGCAAGACTTTCCTCAATCATCGATGCCAACCCCAACAAAATGTTACTAAACCAAGCACAATTTGATCTTTGTTGGCAACTAGCACTGTTTCTAGCATAATCTGCAAACGCCAATCCCTGGGAGAGGGAAATCGAATTCAAAGGAATATGTTTTGAGGAAATAAAAATAAAATGATGTCCAAATCTTATTTCTACTTCACCAGCGGACATGTTTCAAACGAAAGGCAAAGCTATTTTACAACCATGCCCTGCCACGATCCATCCTCTGTCCATTGGCGGAGTTTGAGCTTTTGTTTTTAGACGGGGCCAGATCCTGGGAGAAGCATATGATGTACCTGAGGGTTATTGAATATCCCCTAGTTTATAAGGGGTCCGGAGGCCTTTACCCGAAAATTAAAAAAAAAAAAAAAAAAAAAAAAACTTAAGAAACTGAATTTTAAGCCTTTTAGATTTGAAAATGTTTGTACATTGGTTGTCAGTTTTAAAAGAAGCAAAACAGTACGATTATTGCATTTTGCATTTCATTAATTTTTTATTGATACAATACTCGTATTACTTTGAACAAGTTACGGTACAATAGTAAGCTTCAGAAATTTTAGAAAAAATAAATTGAAAAGTTATTTTGATGCCTCAACAGTAACTGTTGGCTCAAAACAGTCATTTTACGTTTTTCTTTCTTCAAACTGAACACATCAATAAAATTGTCTAAGTTAATTATTTATTATTATTATATTATAATTCTTTTAACAACATCTGGTTCAGACTATTAAATCATTAAATTGTTCAATCTCCCTTGACCCCTTGTGCAACGAAACCAGTTGTGGATTCGCCTCATAGCAGAAAATGTCCTCTCGCAAGTGGCACTATTTGATGGCAGGGTACGAGCAATTTTCCAGAAAAATGCTAAAATTTGTGTAGGATTCTGTATGTTTGTTCAAAACTGTGTCCACTATCTATAGAACAACATTCTTCAAAGGCTCACTTATATCAAACTCAAACCTTAACTTTCCATTACATTTCTTAAAATGATCATTTGTGCCTTCAACATTGTTGCGTCAATACCAGGAATTGAGTAAATCTCAATGAAACGTCATCCAGACGAATAAATCTTCCACTGGCTTCAGCAACTTCCAAAGTTTCACCACTAAATCTTCTTTTCAGTTTCAAAATATCCAGCAATGGATAAAAGAAAATCACACTTGTATTTTTTTCTTCCAGTTTTCTTCACTTTGAAATGTAGAAAGTGTTTCAGCAGATGTATCTTCTCTGGTTCTCTGGCCAACTGAAGAACAAACGAGATAAGCATCTAATTTGTTTGATATCAGTCTAGGCCGTTTTGGATTTGTACCTTCTTTCATCTCACCTCCACCTTCAAAAATGTTTAGACCTAATTCTTTGTCAACATCCTTTATTCCATTCCATTTTCTGTCCCAAGTGTTTTCGTTTCGCTGAGACTCAAGCACCTTAATCACACCGTTGGCTACACTGGAACTTTGAGCTATTGAGGTATCAGCTTTCTGAAGGGACTGGGAAAAAAACATTTGAGGAGGAGATATTCAGAAAATACTGATAAACATACAATGAAATCCAACGATGAAAGCTGAAAGCAGGCCTTTGGCTTCAGGTTTTTAGAACGTCGAGATTTGCGTTATGGCTTCATAACAAAAATGTAGTAACTGAACTTAATCGTTATTTTTTTTAGTCCCTCCAGAATTCCGTATGCCTCTGTCTCTTCTTCATCCTGCCCGATTTAGTTCGGCAGGAGATTTTATGGTAGGAAATCGGTAGAAAGTTGGGGGGTAAACAATTTTCTTTTTAAGTTCTATGTTGAACCCATGGCGTTTGTTGCACCATTTTAAACTATTTTAGGGGGGGAAAATGTACACTATTACATAACTTGTTAAAAATAAGTAACGCAAGCTCAAACTCTAGAAAAGCAGATGCAGAATTATAATTACCCGAAAAAAAATAATAATAAAGCCTACCAGCAACACATTTTATTATCGTCAATTCATACGACAGGGAAGGGGAAGAAAATATAAACTCTTGCAAAATCTGAAATATCGTCAATGTTACTAATCATCGATTTTTATAGGTTCATATTAAAATATTTCGTAGTTCAAAGTGAGGTGCAAGGGCCTCTTGCCACACCTTGAGCATGGGCCTGCATTCTAAATGCAATGGCAATGGGTAGTACAAGCAAGACACGTACATGAATGTAATTGAACCAATTTTTCAAACCTTCCTCGGTTTACCATAACTTCTTCCTACACTCCGAAGAAGCCACGAGTCGCCACTGAGTGATATACTGTATATTGCCACATTATGGACACAGGGGGCAGTCACTTATGCAGTGGATGTTGCCTACACTGTCCCTATCCTCACTCTTGTAGTATCGATACTGATTATGACAGCAATTTATCTATACGTGATAATGTATTCACGCACGATGCATGAAAACAATTCTGTAGTTAATACTGTTTCGCATTGGAAAATAGGTAATCGAGGTGAGGACGAGGATGTAATTTTTTTTGAAAAACCTAAATAACGTTACAGGATATCATTATCTTTAATTGTGGATTAGACCAAATGTCTTGTGTAATGTAGTACGCGAAATGCACAGAAGAGGACTCTCTTCAACGTACGGTGTTGGTTGCTGTGTTGAGCAGCCTGCCATCTAGCAGCAATGTGTACAACTATAGGTCCGCGTGGCAATTCAATTGATGACAACGCAATGATGGACAGTGCCTTGAATAACGTAGTGTGGAAAACTACCCAAGAAACTGGTTCCCCAGACGGATGAGAAACACAGATGGCAGTGCGATCAATATCGGTGCTAATTTTCTTATGAAAGTAATGCGGCTTAGTTAGTTTTTTGAATATATTATGTAGATTCAGTAGCGTACGCAGGATTTCGTCAAGGGGGGGGGTTATTTCTAAAACTTTCTCCAAATTCACATTACCTTTGATTTATTATACTTTAATTAAATAATAATAATCACCATTAATTAATAATACTTATAATTAATTAATTAGCTGAATTACTACTAATAATAGCCTACTACTAATACCACTACTACTATTATGTAGTAGAGATCTACATAAATATACCATTTATGAAAACAATAGAAAGAAATTAGTTTCTAATCATTCAATTTTCATCAAATCCTGGGAGCATTTTTTTTGTTTTTGTTTTTGTCTGTTCAACGAGGTGAGACATTTTAAGGGTGAAGAAAATCCATAAAACAAGAAAATATATTAAAATAAATTGAAATAATTAAAGTATGGAACTCATCCAAGAAGCTGCAGTGGTCTGGTCGGTAGAACATCTGACCATCACGCGGGAGATCCGGATTCGATTCCCGAAATTGGTTGGATTTTTCTGGCTTCTTCCACGCATAAATGTCCCCGATAATTCACATCTGGATTGTCTCACTCTTCTTACCAACAAAACATTTTCCAATAGTTAAGCTTATTGTCGTTTGAATAATTGTCTAGTCAACAAGGTGAGACATTTGAAAGAGAGACATTCAAACGTGCTGCGGTAAATAATACAATGGGAAGGCAGACTGGTGACTGTATTCTTGTCCGCCTAGCCTTTGTCTATACATTAGCTTCTTACAACGAACCAAGAACTTTCTTTAGTTAGTTCTCATTGTTCACACAAAAAAAAAATACATGTTCGTTGAATACTGGCGTACGTAGAGGCATGGCCGATGGTTAGAGGCACGTACTTTTGGTAAATAAAAAAGCAAAATTTCAGTATAAAAACAGAGTCAATTTCGGGTTCAAAAGCTGTAAATAAAATGAAATTTCGCTGTTATAGCGGTGAAAAAGCTGTATATAAAATTACATTTTGGTTTTAAAAATGTGAATATAATCGCACTATTACACAAAATAAACGTATCCCTTCTAATAGCACATAAAATCATTACCAGAATATTAAGTTTATTCCTGTATAGAGGAGTCCATTTTTGTTTTTCAAATATTTACAGCAAAATTAATCAATTTTCCTTGAATTGCATAACACACAGGATACTTCAGACTTCAGAAAGTGTCGCGTCGGTATATAAACGGTAAATTTCGTGTTTAAGAGTCTATTTCGCATTTTGCAGTTCATTTCGCATCATTTCGTGACAAAACAGGGTAGGAAAATGCACCTCACACCTTTCAGAAACCTTAAAATTAACATTGCAATGTGTTATTTCAATTTTCTTTTCTTTTTGTCAAAAACGAAATATGCATGCCTCTACCGATGATGCTACAGCCCCTACCAAAATTTTGAGAAAATCAGAATTTTCAAATAAAAATCCGTTAAGAACTTTAAAAAATCAAAAATGTGTAAATACGAAACCTCTTTTAAAGTGAGTCCCGATTACCTTTTTTGTCTTTGAATACAATTTTAATAGACTGAAGAGCTCCAAAAATACGAAATATTTTATTATGCATCCTGCCCTCCAAAACGAAGCCATGTGTTATCCACATTTACTATTCCGGCCCCTCCCCCCCAAAAAAAACTGCGTACGCCAGAGTATTCAACATTGTTGCAACTGAAATACAAAACATTTTATTTCTCTTTTAAATCATAGTTACCCTCATATTTCACTTTCAAGAACTTGTGCTTATTTTCAAGGCATCACTCTGAAAGACGCGTGTGATTGGAATGCTGTGCTTTTCTCCATGCAACATGGAAATAATAATTCAAATTATTATTATTATTATTATTATTAGTGGTGGTAGTAGTAGTAGTAGATGTAGTAATAGTATTGTCCCAGATCTTTGACTGTGGCAAATTGGCCATTTAATTTTTTTTCCACAGAATTTTTCATAATATTTTACAAGCTCAAGGGGGGGGTTTAAACCCCGTAACCCCCCCTTGCGTACGCCACTGTGTAGATTTGTTTGCTTCGAAAGGCGGTACGTGAATTGATGGAAACAGTTATATTTGTGGAGTGATTTGCAGTCACGAAATGGCATTAATTTGGAAAGAAAAGTAAAATAAAATGAATAAATAAATAGGCTAGCATGCGTGCGTAACACAAGAAGAAACATCGCAATGTGATTCCGGACGTCAGGTGTTGGATTGTGTACTAGAGTTTATTTTTCTATGTTATTAGAATATAAATAGTATCCTGAGAGAGATTTCATACCGACGACAAACCACAAGTGTCCCTTGAAAGCGAGCAGTCGGAAATCAATGCAGCTAGGGGGACAAGCTCTGACTGCACCGTTTCCTCAAGGAGATTTTACCACGCGACAAACGATACGAGGATTTCACACCAAAGCGACACGGGTCATTCTGTCCAAGGCAACTTTCATACCGAAGCGACACATGTTGCTTGGAAAGGAGCCAATCAAGAGCAACATTTCACATGATGATGATAATAATGAACCTAATTCATACACAAAATGTAGTTGCCAAATCATTCCACGCGTATTTTTTCTCCCGTATTATTAACGAAAGTATGACGATAACAGGACGTGTCGACTGTCTAGAATGTTCGTTAATATCTTCGCGACCAAATATCATAGCAATTATCAAATTCATAGAAATGCTTCATGTAAAAGAATCAGACGTTGCAGCGAAAACTCCATAAGCAGACGAATACCAAGCACCGGGTTCAACACCAGCGCCTCTAGCGGATCATTTTCGAGTGAAACCAGCCAGAGCGCGCAGAACTGTGCCGTTTTCCACACTACGTTATTCAAGGCGCTGTAATGGAACTAACTGACTATGTGCAGACCTATCAAACTTTTAAGAAATGCTTATTTGCTCAACAATATTTTAAGTATATTTGCTATAAAAAGCAATGCATAACAAATTTATTGCAAGAAGTTTAAAATATCATTAGATTAGTATTAAGTAACCCGTGGCTCTACAGCCCTGTAAGGGCCTTGGCCTATCTCCCGACTGCCAGTCTCTCTCCCACAATCCTACCTTGAGGTGTGGAGTACTTCAACCGGTAATGGGGCGACGTGGGGTCAGCACGTCGAACCCCCAGTCATTATAGGAGATTTCCGAGACAGGGCTGCGCTACTCATTAGGTTGCCACCGGCCCTATACACAGGCCGAGCGAGAACAGAGACTGAACCCAGGCGGACTCGAACTCATGTCATCCCGCAGTCGGAGTCTAAAGCACAGCACCTTAGACCGCACGACCACGGAGGAGGACAACGCACTCTTAACACCCCCTAAATATTCCGTATCACTTCCCTTCTCAAAACTGTGATTCATAGCAATGTTTTGGCATTAAATTTTCCTTTAAAACTCACCTTCTATATAAAATAGCCTTTCGCTCACAGGCCATTGCTCCAACTGTCCTTGCCCGCCCGCGTTTTGACACCTTGCCTCCCTAGTTTTGGAACCCAATCGCCGCCACTGATGTCGTGTTCAGATTCCCATTTTCCTATGGAAAAATACTTTTGCCCATCCGGTCTGTCTGGGCCTGGCAGTAGTGTATTCTCCATGTCACCGCGTTTACCGCCGCTAAATAACTTCTTCCATATTATTTTTATACATTTAGCTTTAATGCATAGGCGCCGACTCCATGGGGCTTGGGGGGGGGGGCTTGAGCCCCCCCCCCCAATATTAACGATGTGGGGGCAGAGCCCCCCAAATTTTGCTTAAGAGGATCTAATGTATTATTTTGCTTCTCTCGTAAAGTTTACTCTGAATTGTACCACATGAACTTAACTTTAAATACACATTTAAAATTTCCTAGACCATCAACTTTGGGGGCTGAGACAGCTAAACCATCAACTTTGGGGAGGCTATGACCAGAGACAGCAAAACACATGACTTATTACTATATACTAGTATGTAATTATGAGTATTGTTAAAATTTTTACTAAAATGAGTTTCAAAAGACGATGTGCGTGAACTAGGGTAGTGGATGAGACGTTCGGGCTACAAATGGCTCTCACATGACATTCAGAACGAGATCATTGATATATTAGGGAGATCTGTTTTGCGCTCCGTGGTAGCATATATTAAAAGTCGGGAATATTTTGCTATTATTGTTGACGAAACTTGACATATCCATCCGTGGACAATTAATATTCTGCATTCGAACTGTGAATAAAGGAATTGATATTTTTGAGGAATTCATGGCCTTTTATTAGGGGTGTGCGGGACGGAATCGGGAAGGGAAACAATTTCAATTTCCGGACTAAGTCGGGAAATTTTCGAAATTTCCCGAAGCTCTGAAAATCTCGAATTCTACACGTCATTTTCACTTTAAGTGATTTCTGGATTAAAAACTAACACTTTACCATAAGTTTCAGAAATTGACAATGCAGAAAAAGTCGGGAACTAACAACATTTGAAAATGACCATTCGGTATTTCCCGACTGCTCGGGATCCCGAAAAGTAGGAAATCATTTCCCGAAGTCGGGATCGGGACGGGAATTTTTATTCCCCGATCCCGGTCCCGACTTTTCGGGATCCCACACACCCCTAGCTTTTATGAGATTCCGAACACTGAGGCCAAAACTTAAAGAAGGAACAGAGTGAATCATTCATTAATTTATTTCAGTGATCAGAGCCCCCCAATAATTTTGACAAGTCGGCGACCCTGCTTTAATGTATGGGTAATTGTTAATTATATATTATGCAAACTAATAAAACAAGCTTCTAAATCAGAATTTAAGTAAAATATTTAAAGAACTTAATATTTCTCTTATCGTTCTCTATCGTACTCTTCTGACGACCAGCGAGTGGCTATCTAAAAACACTGCTTGTCCCTGCCTGCTTTCTACTCTGCGCTTGGCAGAGGCATGAAGGGAAGTTTCCCTCGGTGCAGGGAAAACAGTCATTTTTCAGTGAAAAGATAAATTTATATACAAATTTTGCGTTGGTGATTAATCCAGATGGTGTGTGTAAAATAAATATATACAGTAAATAAGAATTGTTGTAGCAAACCAGGCCGAATTTTCAGAATACGCTACTGCAGTGTCTGGGGTAGTAATGAGAGATGTATATTATAACCGCTTGGTCCCTATTGTACACTCCCGTTCAGATAAAGTGGCAGATACTTAGTCTGACCATCCTAATAAAATGTGCCACTCTTTGTGAACAGGAGTGTACTATGTACAGTACATACATTATTTTGCAGGTAATAATAACCCGTGGATCTACAGTCCTGGAAGGGCCTTGGCCTATCTCCCGACTGCCAGTCTCCCTTCCACAATCTTAGAGGTGTGGAAATCTTCAACTGGTAATGGGGTGACGTGGTGTCAGCACCTCGAACCCCCAGCCGAGTCCGGGTTACGCTACTCACTCGTATATAGCTCCCCAATTTCCTCACGGTGGTGGGTTGCGAACGGTCCTATACACAGGCCGAGAATCCAGAGACTGAACCCAGGCGGACTGGAACCCATGCCGGTCGCCAGTCTGAGTTCAAAGCACAGCGCGACAAGGACCTAATTTTTCCCGTCTCAAAGGACATGCGCGCTGCTACTCTTCCAGTGTGCAATATGGAACAATGAAAGTTACGCACTTGCATAGTGCGTGTCCGTTCAGAGGAGAGGAATTTTATTTTCTGCACACCTGCCTTTCTGCTTGGCATGCAGAATTCATTGTGCACAAAGGAAGTTTTCATAGTTGCCACCTTACCGAGAAGTCACTAAATCTGGCGAATTTTAACGTCTGTTCACAATTCCTGGGAAAGCGACGAACTCATTTTCTGGGTTGATTTTTTTTCCATCCTTCTACCCAATACTGGTTGAAGATCTCCACGCTTAGAGGTGACGAAGGAAAGCGTGGGAGGGAGACCGGCAGTCGATAGGTAAGCCAAGGCCCTTCATGGGCTGTAACGCACAGGATTACATTGTTAAAGCGCCGAAAAGAAGCTGAAAAACTTTTCTTTTCCAGAAAAGTAAAATATGACATCCGATGTCATACACACTCTCTGATATCTGTAGAGCAAGGCAGGGCGTAATGGAGAATGGGGGGTTGGTTTGGATTATAATGCCCCCCCCCCCATCCCTTTGGCGCAGTATTCCTAAAAATAAGACTGTCAAAGGCAGAAAAAGATGGCAAAATGAGGTTGACTAAAGCTAAAACCATGAAAACAGTCCAGTCAAGGTCACTCCGATCAACTACAGTGTTGCCAATAAGCAACAATTTCAACCGATGAAATCAACCGCATAGGTACAGGGTCAACGAAGTTAGTAATAAGTTGTGTCTTATACAGCGTACGAGGGGGGTGCTGATAAGTTCCTGGCTTTACCCAGAAATAATTAAGATAGAGTGATGGTACTACATATTTATTCAACATATTCCCCCCTAAGCCTAACACATTTAGCACATCTGTTCTGCAACTTCTGTAGCCCCTGCAAATAAACGTTCTTTGATTGCTCCTGAAACCAGCTCTCTGTGGCTTCAATCACGTCGGAAATGTCACTAAATCGATGTCCTTTCAGATGTTTTTTTTTCCAGTTGTGGGAACAGGTGATAATCAGAAAGGGCTAAATCAGGTGAATAGGGTGGATGTTCGACCAATTCAAAACCCCGGGAATGGAATTTGTCCATCACAATGTTGGCCTTGTGTTGTTGCCTTTCGTCAATTTCCCTCGGCGTTTCTTCTTGATAATCTCCATTAATTGACCCAGAAGGGTTGCGTAGTATTCACCAGTTATCGTAGAACCAACCTGGAGGTAGTCCAGCATCAAGATTCCACCCCTGTCCCAAAACATTGACGCCAACACTTTCTTGGATGACTTTTGTGCACAAAACTTCTTCGGACGGGGTGACTGACCCCTTGTGGCGCGTCATTCCATGGACTGATCCTTGGTCGAAATTACATTTGAAATTTGAAATTACATTTGAATTGTCTTACAGATAGAACAGCAATTGTTGCATTGTTTCACATGCACAGTTCTGATTCAATGAATTTTATGTAGTTTTAGCGAGTTCTCCGTTCCAATAATTGGCAACACTAGAACCTCTGGCAGTGCTGTACTTCAAATTAAATATCAAATGCCGTGACGGCATGGCTGCAGAGTGCACTTTGCTTGTTGCCGTGACCACATGACTGGAGGTGGTTAACTCATGTTCAACTACGCGCTGATTTGTCATCTATCTCGGACAAGGGGACAGGAAATAATACATTTTTATTTTTAAACTGCTACTTCTGACTAATTCAGAGTTGCTATATTTGATGAGAGAACATTCTGGACGCCACTGCCCGGAAGCCTGGAGGGGAGGGGAAGGGGAAGCCTGGACTCGACAAAGAAGTATGTATACAGTATGCACACCATAATTATGATGTCAAGACACTAGAACTGTCGTAGGGTCCGAAGTGTGGTAAACGATATTCAAGGACACTGAGGAAAATGAAGACGTAGACTTGTATCCTAATTTTAGAAGACACTCTTTTGCAACAAAAGGCACAAAAATTCAAGACTTAAAACATTTTAAAAATAATAGTTCCAAATAATTACATTCCTATACATATTAATAGATTATTATAGGACCATGTATGGGAATGTAATTAATAAATCCATGGAAGTACAGCCTTAGTAATTTCTACTCTCCCCCCACCCTATTCCGGGACATTGGACCGCTCGCTTGTCCTCGAAATAATTTCAGATGCGAACTTCGATTGGAATTTTGTTCCTCTCTTCCGTGTTTCTCTGGTCTTTTTTCTCCTTTTTGTCTTTCCTCTTTCTCTTTTTCCTTCTTTTCTCTTTCACTTTAATCTTTCCTTCCTCATTCTCTACTCCTATCTTCTCTTTCATTCTTCAGTTTCTCTCGATTTCCCTTTCTCACTCTATTTTCCCACCTCTCTTTCTTTTTTTATTTTTCTTCGTTTTATCTTTCTCTTTCTCTCTTTTTTCCTTTTTGCTTGCCAAACAATTGGACGAAAATCTCACAAGGTTGAAGTACTATGCAATTTTTTGTGTGTTGAAGCAGTTGTTTGAGGAAATGCCCCAGCGCGTGCCATTCGCTAGTAGGGAATCCTGGATTTCACCATCAGGAGTAACAGTTAGCTTTGATAGCTTGCAGATTGCTTATCTGACTCTGGAGTATTTACGGTTGAACTGAAATTCCAATTTCCAAATATTTGTCAAGATGCCAAGCATAAAATACGTTGCACTTCTCAGATTTGTCCTAGACGTTTTGGCTCCGACCTGTTCACTTCTCATTATCTGCAGCTCTACAGCTTGTACCGAATTGGCAGAGCATGAAATTCAGGTAACAATTTCCTTCCACGTAACAGCTAGTTTCTTTGATTTCAGATACTTTTAAAATTAATGTTCCACTTTTTCTAACCGCCTCTGTGGCAGAGAGAGAGAGAGAGAGAGAGAGAGAGAGAGAGAGAGAGAGAGAGAGAGAGAGGGAGAGGGAGGGTTGAATGATCCATTACTAGTCTCAGTGAGGAAAGTTACTGGTTCAAGTCCCCAACTGTTCGTGGGTGTTCCTTGAGGGCGTCGTTTCATCTCCTTCGTCCCGATTGTCGCTGTTAGCTTGAAGAGTTAGGAACAGGGTGTGAAATCATTGGAGACTTGGAGGGGGAAGGAAGATTTACACATAGACACGCACATACAGCCTAAGATATAATATGAATTATTATGATATAGATAGTTATTATTACATAGAAAAGTAAATAACTAATATGTAAATATTTGTATTGTTAAATATATATAAAGGAATTCATTTACCTTATGTGTATTAGCTATATGTATAATATATCAGATATTTATAAAGCAACAAAGCAATTCATTTACCAAATAGTTAAAAATGTCAATAAATTACAAAATAATTGAAATGCTTTTATTACGAATCATGGACAATTGCGATGAAGCCAAAATTACGGAAAGTTGCGATGATTTTGACGGTGAAGGTCATTTTACAAATTAATGGTAGGACAATTGCGACCATCAGGACCTGACCTACCGTAACCAAAGGCGCGCCACAGAACTAATAATGCTGTAGAAGGTTGGAACAACGAAACAAAATAGGAGGCTTGGAAGACCGCATCCAAAAATTCATGATGTTCTGGTTTGCCTCAAGAGCCAAGCAGAAGATACCAACATCAACTTAATGGAACGTAATCTAGAAGGTCAGAAAAGGAAGAAGCGTGGCATTAAAATCGATGAGAGAGTTGGGAAGTGTGTTCGCACATATGAGGAAACGGGTCACTTCAAAATGTGGTCTGTTGGCTCTAGCCCATGTTCAAAAACTTGATTGAACATTTTCCCATCCGAAAATATCAATATTTCACATTCTCCTGTAAGAGGTATTGTACGGGGTGTTAAGTCACCCTTCAATTTGATAGAAGATTTAAAATGTCATCGCAATTGTCCACCCGCTCTTTCTCTTCTGTGTTCATCGGAATTGTCCGGATACCTTTTATTATATATAAGTTTTTGTTGTTTTTTCTTTCAATTAATATAAATCAATTTGATTTCGTACTTTTGTTTGCCTTGCATTCTTGTTTTACCCTTATCTGAGCGACTAGCCAAAAGTGGCAGAAAAGCGAAATAAAATAATGCAAATAAATCAATCGTTTTACTTTTATTGTGCACATATTGTTATTGGTGTAGATCTGTTAATGGTCACTTGAAAAAAAAGATAGAGAAAAAAGCAAGTCACAAATATCTAAGGTCAAAACAAATTGCTTATCAAAAACTCTCCCCCCGGCCGTTCTTGGTGTGGGAATTTTTAGGCCTTGATGGTTCACACCCTGTACAGAATATGTACTGTCCTGTCCGCGAACAACCAGACTCGATTATAATGAACTTGAATTGTACAAACATGCGATATGCAATCTCACGTGAACTAGCAAGCAACTCGCGCCACGTAATTATCCTCGCAACATGCGATAACACAACAGGAAATATAGTGACGGATTTATTTGGTGAAGGATTCCCAGTACGAGGTGAAATAAACCCTAATACGTAATATTATACAACGTGGGTAATAGTGCGTCCAGTGGAACGAACTTTTGAAAACAATTGGGCTGAACTCTGGAGATTTGTTCTATAATTTTATGCAATATAAGTAGGGCCGAGGATTTGCCCACAAATGCCTTTTTGTAGTCCAGGAAATGCAGGCTCTTGCGTTTAGAAACAGTTTCTAGCAATTTGTAAGATAAATACATGAATTTTGCAATGGCTTGTTTTTTTTTCTTCCTTTTTTTTTCTTTGCCTATTTTAGTTATAAGTGTCTATTTCGAAGATAATTGCTTTTTGTGTGCCTAATTCGGGAAAATGATAAAATGTTGTTGATCAATTTTAGTGCCTATTTTTATTTTTTCGGTGTTTTTTTGCCTGCCTATTTTGAGTTTTTAGTGTTATCAATCCTCAAACTGCCCCACAAGCCTTTATCCTCCCTTACTTTCCTAATAACGTGATCACGATTAGTATAAATAATATAGAACACTGAAAATTATATTGTCGCTGCGACGCCATGGGTTGCGGGTTCGATCCTCTTTTCAAGAACATCGCACAGTGGTTCGGATCCAAATTTAAACTGTAGGTCCAGTTCAGATCAGTCCATATTGAGCATAAAGTGGACGGTAAAGATAAAGTTCGCCATTCATAAGCACCGTGCCGTGAAGGTAGGGCCACTCGATCTAGGTCATTTTGGAGGTGATGTGATCAGCACCACGCTCCGGCCGCCTTTACCTCCCAGGGTTGCCCCCAGGTACCAATTGATTTGAGGCTGGGTGAGTCCCAGAGCCGCTTTCTTAGGGGACAAGGCTGGAAAAATTCCGACCTTAGATCACCCAACCCGGGAATCTAACCCGGATCTCCGGTGTGGTAGTCATAAGCCCTGCCGACTAGAAAATAATATTTTTGAACCTCTTAAACTTGGCGATAAATGACATTTCAGTCTTCAAAAATATTAAGCATGATAATTTATCCAAAATCCTGGCAGTTGGAAGGGGCCATAGCCCGCACCGACCTCCCCTGGATCTACACAGAGTGTGCTAAGACTATATGACGGTGGGCTACCTCCCTTCTCGACTTGTAATAGAAGATTTCTGGCTTTCATATGAGCCGTGGTTGTCTCGATTAGCATATGCGCAGAAAATGAACAAAAACTGAAACACCGGCCCTGCAATGACAGAAAGGAATTTGCAAATGGGTAGGCTACGGCCAATCTAGGTTTCCAGTCTTCTCTTACGTCACGCTTCCCAAGTGAAATGCTTCGGGTCACGGCGTGCTGAGCAGAAGTCCCCCAAGGCTATCTCGGTTTATGCTTTTTTGTAAGCAAGGAAGAGAAACAACCTTTTCTTCGGCTGAGGGTCGTATGACGTCACCTGCTGGAATAGCCTATCAAGGGAGCCTGTTTTACTCTTGTTCTCTTTAAACACGTGGCTTGATATTTCCAGAGTGGAACATGAGTAATTTATTCAATTCATCGCAGCAGTTTGATAATTTCACATAGCTTTTCTGCCACTTTTGGCTAACCGAGACGATGACGATGTGATGAAATTTATGAATGCCCAGGCCGGGATTCAAACTCGGGATCCTTGGCTTCGTAGCGCGTTGTGTTAACCACTCCGTCATGACAGTGTGGTTACAATTTTATTTCTAGCGGACTAAACAAGTTAAAATTTTCATGGTTGTTCAGTTTCACCCCTCCGTGACAGAGTAGCTCGGGGTCATGCTAACGAAGCCTGAGGTCCCGATGTTCGAACCGTGGTTAACGCTTGAATGTTTCAATGTACTTTTCCATTCATTTGATCATCCTCGTCGTCGTGATTAACCAAAGAGAGAAGAAGCGACGTAAAATAACCGAAATGGGAAGTAAGTCTGGTTTGATCACACGCATCAAGTTGTACCTGGGGTGGAGGGGAACTTAGATGAAGCTTGATCTTGGTGCTGAAAACATTACTTCCACTATGCCATAGTCGTGTTTGGCCCTTCCCTCCCCCCCCTCCCATAGATGGCACTGCGAATTGCAAAGGTAGCTTTAGCCAGTGTGGTATTTGAGAAAAAAATCCAATAGGGAGGAATCCTTGGAAGCACCGGAATAGTAGATAAAGTCTAGTTTCCGATCAAGCAGAGGGGATGCAAAACCAACAGGAGGGAATCCCCCCTCACCCTGTTATTCAAATACCACCCTGGCTTCAGTTTTTTCCTTGGGCAACTTCACCCTATTCATTTGAATATTAGTTGCAGGATTTACACAGAATATGTGTGTGGTAATATATTTTTGAAATTATACCCTAACAAAGATTAGGGCTCATGGGGGTGGGTAAATGCCCCATTTTTCCCCACGTTTTCCAATGGCATCTTATTGCTAAGCCTTGTCGACCAAGAAAAATGATCTGTCTTTGCCCCCCCCCCCCTCCCTAGTTTTGGTACCCAATCGCCGCTACTGTCCTTACATGTTGATAACAAACTTATTTTGTTTCTTCAACTAGGGAGCACGAAGGATTGGTACATATTCGTATGGGGTTGACACCATCTTGTTGCCACTTTGATCAGCGCTTGCAAAATGCAATTCGGGTATTAGACAGGGACGTAGCTACTGTTTCAGTGGGCATTTGTGTACGTCCATTGTGATATACATTCAAAGTTTTAAATAAATGATTTTGAGGTTGATTCGATAACATCAAAGTAAAATTTTCTGATCCGCGAAAAAATTGAGGGAAAAATGGAAGTGTCTAGGGGGGCGGTGCCCTCCGGCCCCTTTAACTACTCCCCTGGTATGAAGGATGTGATTCGCCACGTATTTCGCCTGCCGATCTGATAGCTGAATGACTCAACGCAAGTCAACTCATTCGATTCTTGTTCTGTATGTGGGTGTTCGTAGGCGATTGTGCAGGAAGCAAGAAGTGTCTCTTTTCTTTTTTTTTTTAAAAAAAAAGGGACTCATTTCAATTCATCTTTGCAACTTCCTGGAGTTATATCTTCACTACAGTTTCCATAAACTTATGTCCTAGAACGTTTTCAATTCAGAAGAAACTGATTGATTCGTCACCTTCCCATTTCAAGCGATGAGCCCACTCAGATGACCTGTGCGCTCACACACAGTCAATGCACAAGCATTTTTCTTTCGTCCTTGGGGCAGAGAGAAAAGCTTTCGTGAGAAGACCGACCAGCGAGCCTGTATCGTGCATCAGTCAAAACTTATGCACCAAGAAGCGAGAGTGCGAGCCTCGCTGTTCAATTGTTTCTGCTTCTGTATGCATTTTTTTAACAAGTCCGTAAACATATTCCGTGTGTTCGTGTAGGTGCGATTCGTGTACTGAAGTTCACTTTAACCTGTGCGGGCGTTGCACAGGGACACAATCTGTTCTTGTGGAAGTTTAGCGAAGACCATGTCGACTCGTTGGCGGAATTTGTACGAAAAGGTTCAGACAGATGAGTTACGGAACAAGAGGTGAGTGATAGACAGGCTTGGCATGTGAAGTGTGCCCACCCTTTTTTTTTCTTAGAAAAAAAAGTGATATTGTTTTATTTTTGGACCTTCCTGCATAGCTCAAGCATGCAAAATGTGGAGCGTTATAAATAGCCACGCCATTCTTCTTTTATTTCCCCCCTCTGACGTTTTGATCGTGGTTTTGGCCGAAAACTGGATCTTAATTTTAAACGTTGTAGCGTGCTCATTATTCAATAATGTCATGTAACATTCCAAGGTGGAATTTACAGGTAACTCGTTCGAGATATTTAACTGACACGCTTATAGATGCAGTGGCGGATCCAGTAGATTGTTGGTAGGGGCGAATTTCAATCGGTACCTCCTCACCTCTCCGAGAATCAGTTCCAACCTACAGTTGCACTAGTCTATACAAATAAGTACTGTAAACAGGAACCATATTGTTTTGCAAAAATAGGGATCCAGGGCTGGAATAGTTTATTATTGTATGTCTGTTCATAACTTCCCCCATTGCCAAGGTAAAGTGAACAATCAGGTATGAGGGTTAAAGTGAATAAACAAAGAAAACAAAAAAGCTATTCTCAAGGGGTCTCGGGTTTGAAGCCCCTCCTCTCCTCATGAGGCATATTGCACAGTGGTTCGGATCCTAATTTAAACTGTGGGTTCAGTTCGATGGGCTTAAGATGAGTATAAAGTTAATGTTTGTGATAAAAAAAGACAACATTTGAGTCTTCAGAAATGGCAGTTGGGTGGGGCGATCGCTCCTGTCGCCACGTGGGTCCGACCTAAAGGCCCTTGGCAATTTGATGAAAATAATTTCCCACATTTACATTGAATTGACCTTTGAGAAATAATAATCCGATGGCGACACTCATCTACTCGATACACCGTAAAAGGTTGACTATAGAAATGGTCTAAAACCATCAATTTCCCCTGACATTCAACAACGGTAAAACTTACGGTAAACATAACGGATATTACACAGTTGCCCTAATTAATATACAGATAATTGTAGGGATTCAGTTTTTAAACATATATTCATGCACTCCACTGTACTTTATAATAAAATTCTATCTTATGCATGATAACATATTTAAATTTAAAAAAACGACTGCGTCCGGTTTTGTACATTAACAGGCACAGTTAAATTTTAACGTAAGAAAACTTCAAATTTACGGTAACTTCTAACTTCTAACTGCTAGTGAATATCCAACACAACTGATTTCATTTTTCACATTTCATATCGTTAAAGTACTAAAATACATAGTTATTCAGTGTTGTTAACTGTTACTAGCTTCGATCTAAAAAGGCTTTGAAATAATATTTTATCCATAAGTTTACGGTGTGTGACCCTCGCATAAAAATTCAATTTTTCAATTTTTGAAAAGTCGTGGATAATTCTTGGATTAATTTTTCGAACTTTCTTTTTTGCCAATTTTCAGATGGTCTATATGATTGGTTTGACCTCCCCCCCTCCTTATTGCGACGTCTATGCATTCCACATTGGCACTGCAATGCCACCAGGGCTACATGGGGATCGGCAAGACGGCCATGCCCCCCATCCGAACTATGAAATGTTTCAATGTGAACTTAAAAAAACCTACGAAAATAACATTGACTATTTTTCAGATTTTGCAAGAATTTCTATTTTGTCCTTGCATAACCGAATGGGTTGTTTATGGTGAGAGGCAGGCTCCAGAAATCTGGAATCTGCAATATTTGGTAATTTTAGCTTTATAACCATTGATGCAAGGCAATCCGATTTAGTCGGGACAGTAAGTTTTTAATACCTTATAACGGTCAAATATTGAGTGACAAGTAATTAATCTAATTGCCCGTTAGTAGGAATTAATTGCAATTGGTAATATTAATATCCGTCGCGAATACAGGTGTCTAGCGAACTGCCTTAGCCAACACTAGATTGCTCAACCACCGTTTTTCGCCCGAACTCGGATTTACATGTATTCTTATGGGAATAGCAAGAAAAATGCAACTTCTAAACCAATGGACCGAATTGGATGAGATTTCAACCAGCGGAAGAACACATCATGAAAGTACTGATTCCAAGATTTGAGCCTAATCAGAACAGAACTACGGGAGTTATGAATTATTAAAGATTCATCGCTGAATTGAAAGGGAGAAGCTACCCTACTGAGATGCCTTTGCTTTTCGTGACTGACTACAATGGAGGAAGAGTTAGCCTAATCTCTGCGCGAGGGGCTGCTACCAAAGGTTAAGGACCGGAGTGAGCATTGACCAGGATAGGAGGACAACGGTCAAAGCACCAGAAACAATAAACAAGCACCTGATCATAGAGGGTAGCGCGTCACTACGTTCAAATCTGGAATAAAAGGGATGATTTGAAACAGTTTTGCACAGTTTGCCTACAATCGCCACCGGAGTGTGAGCTACGCGCGACCGAGCTGCGAGTTGCAAGCAGACTCGAGGTCTGGATTTGTTTTTCCTCGAGTGAGTGTTTCAGAGCCATGGAGTAGAGCAGAATAGAACCAGGGGGTCGTTACTCCCCTTGCCGTCAACGCATCCGTGCACATACGTGTGGTTATGTGAGAATAACGCCAGACACGTCCACCCGTGTCAATCGTCCGAAACAACGTCCTAAGTAGTGAAAGTTGATAATATTTGATATCCATGTGAAACCGCGAATGGCTCATCGCGTATGTTCGTCTCATCGCCCAAGTCACGTATCTGTACTTACGAGTGACCGCGAAGAACTGACCTATTATTGCGCAAGTTGTCGTATGGAGTCGACAGTGAACGAGTGAAGCCAGGATCCGATGAGGCCAGATGGAGCTGCCGACTGATCCACTTTCGCCAACCAGGATAACCGCGAGGTGCAACAATGGAGCGTGGAGGCCTTCCAAAAGTGTAGGACCACTTTCACCCAACCCAGGTCAGAGGGAATGCAGCGAAGGTAAGATCCAACCATGTGCGTGTGTGAGAAAGATGACGACTATCTACCGCGAATATGCGTAAATCAAATCATTGCTTAACTTAAATCAGCGCTATGGCATCCCTAGGCATCGGTATTCCGGCGGAAGTAATCAATGTTAAAGATGAGAGTTTATGTTAGCCGCAAACGACAGTTCATGAAATATATTTATACCTTCAGAAAAGATAGAAGGGGTTCGCACAAGGAACAATTATTCACTTTATGCTTAAAATCCTAAACGATAAATTGTAAAAGGCAATGTAGCCAGACATAACAAGAGTATGGTCAAAGTAGTAATTAATCTAACCTTTGTAATTGTCATATTGTCGCCATATGCCATGGAATGAGAGTATGAATGTGAGATCGAGTGAAAGAGGGCAAGATGTACTGTGTTTTTATCTGTGCTTTAATATATGTGTATATTCAGAAACACCGTAGTATTATGTAACGTCATTTCAGGTATTTAAAATCAAATCCTCCTAGGTTTATTCTCGGTAACTCCGACTGTTAGGCACTTATCCTGACCGTATTATATTTCATGTAATGTTTAATTCGCCCAGCAGGTGAGGCGAGAGATTCTTCGTTGTTGCGTTGCTAAGCTCAGCTCAGTTGAGTTAGTTGAGTTAATTAGTTTATTTATTAAATTAGCAGCCCGTCACAACCTGTTCCGACTTTTTTCGAACTGCACTAGTGATGCAAAAATTTTCCCTTTCTTTCTTGTTGATGTGATGTAGCACCTTCAGTTATCAATAATATTTGCTCAGACGTGGTATTAGTGGAGCGGTAGAAAAAAAATTCACAGGACTGGATTATAATCTAATGATTAAACCTAACTGTAGATAAAGTACTTTCAAGATGTATTTAATATAGTATGAAACCTTTCCCGTTTTTGGGTTTGGTGAGTGGAAAGCGGGGAGGGGTATTTGCAAGTCCTGATCATTCATAATCCATTATATGTTGTAACTACTGATAGCGGCACCAGGTATCTTTATTATAGATTATTCAGCAGATCTCGAGTATGTAATTTTCAATTTTCTTACCTTTTGAAAACCAAGTGACTCTATATACATTACAGAAATTTGTAAGAATATGCTTCATTAACTTGTTTTAATGAATGCTCTCTTCACTTCCTTTGTTCTCTTTTTATCTTTCCCTTCTGCCTTTTCTCTCCATGTCTCTTCCAGTATTTCTCTTTTCCTCTTTCTTTCTCTCACTACTTCTATCTTTCCTTCTTCCTTTCTTTGTTCTAATTTTTAATCCTGTTTCTTTTTCCTTTCGTATTTTTCTCTTTCTTTCTCTGTGTATTGTGTCTTTTCTACTTCTCTCCCTTTCTTTTTTATTGATTCTAATCTGCTTTTGATTTCACGTTAGTTCACCTTCAAATAGTTCATCTGACATATTTTGACAATCAAAAGACGTCTCTGGAAAACTATTTCATTTCCATTTATCTGTTTCTCTATCTAGTAACCTCCTGCCTACCAAGACTATGTGGTGTCATAAACTTGATGCCGTGATACACAAGGATTGTTAATAACAGTTTGACATTTCTTAATGAACTTTGTTGGCGTCTTTCCATATTTCTCGATGCCGTATGGAAGTCTGTAGGAGACTTTGATTCCCCGGGTGGGTTATCTCGAGTGGGGATTTCATCATCGAGGTTCGTGCATTACCGGCCCTGGGGCTCACCCAGCTTCTCACCAATGGAAATCCTGCTGCCGGAGCATGGTGCTGATCATCTCATTTTCCCTGTAGCTGATATGGAAATTGATTACCTCCACATCTGATGTGTGCTTTCATGGCACAGTGCTGCACTAGGAGAGATGGGGTAGAAAAGGAAGTTTTCTTTGGTCTTCATTCTTAATGAACATTTTCTCTTGCGAGTAGAATTTAGGTCAGATATAATGTGTGGATTTGAAGGTGATGTACAAACTCAGGACGTCCCAATTCAGGAACTATGACGAAAGTTCCCAATTCAGGAACCAGCATTTTCACGTGGAATGTTTGAAGTGGAATGTTCCCAACTCAGGAACCGCTGCCTCGGGACGGGAGGGGGAATGGTAAGGACCTGTTTTTTAGAGGTCCTTATCGTCAGTGCACGTTAACCCTGAAATACTATTTCCCATATATATCCTTTTCCAGACAAGTACTGTGGTTTACGGGATGTTTCTTCGTTCCTATAATATATTGCAGATCTCTTGCTTGTAGGTTAGGTTAGCAGTTACACAGATGTGTGTAATGTTAACTATTTCAAACGCCAATTCATCCTCCCCCGAGACAATTAGTAGGACGTGAGTTGGGAAGTAATTTCCCTGAAATATCCAACTGATATAGATATAGACCAGTTCGTGAAATGACACTGTTTTCATTTGAATTTCCATAGATCCCGAGTTTGGAGGTCGGTCCTTAATCGAAAATAAATAAGATTTGAAGGACTTGGCCTTTTTCGGCCGAGCGAACCGCCTGCCTTTGAAGACCTAGAACGAGATGAGTATGTGCAATTAGATTCTCGTTTCTGTTCTATCCTCACTTGTGTTTGCCTGATACTGCGCTCAATGTTCATTTTTGTCAATTTTAGCCTGAACTGTAACTTTTGCTCATGGCTGTACAGAATTGACATTCTTGTCCTTCGGAGGCAGTTATTGCGAGCTTTTGAAACTCCAATCTCCGTCGCAATGGGCGGGCACCTCACTAGTTAATGACTCAGTCGATTTTTTATTGTGGTTCTAATTGTCTGCAACCACGTCGGTTCCACGTTGATAAGACCGAGAGCGAAAGTTGAAGCGGAGAGTAGAGACTGAATTCACGTCTACCACTGTTTCCCCAGGCATTTTCTTCTCTTTGTATATAAATGAAAGAATGTCGTTACAACAGGATGTGTGCCTTACATTTCTTACCTGACTGCGAAAAGTATTAAGAACGGTTACGTAATTTATTTAGGGTCAAAACAAGAAAAAACGAACGCCTGGTGGGCCACATTTAATTTTTTTCTAAACCATTTTTAATTTGCCCCCAAAATAGCTGCGTTCATGTTTTTTCTAGTCTTTGCATTATAATGCATTCAAATAATTGACATCAGTGGCGCAGGAACAGGGATGTACAGGGGTGCATTAAATCACAAAGATTTTAGAAAGAGCGCAGAGTATAGCCCCTAAACCTTTGGATAATCGCGAGGATAGACGAGAATAAATGATAAGATAATTGCATGAAAGGACAATCACAAACACAAACGGGCAGAACACATCACGAGCCCCACAGAGGAGAGTCCTGTCGCCAGAGCCTCGTTAGTCTGCAGAATGCAGTCCAGGATATACTACGTAGAAGTGGTGTTGACATAAGGGTGCCTTCATAAAGGGTCACCCTTACACCCCGATTGGTTTCGAACAACTTTTAAATCTAAGGTTAAAAATTGTAATTAAGAAATATTTGCGCCCCTCCTTTCCCCCCAGAACGCACCTTTACAATTCCAGCCGCCTCCGAGAAATAACCCTGCGTACGCCACTGGGTCTAATATCATTGCCTGTTCTACGAGGAAACTGCGTAACTTCCTTTGTTTCCACCTCGACATTGGGCGATTCAAGAGTAATTTCCATGCAGAGTGTGGCATTGTGCTTTCGCCATGGTTTGGAGGACATAAACGCAATCAATACTTGGGATCTTTCAGGAACATACGGATTTATACTTCTTTGTCAGCAGCTAATGGACGAAGAGTGATTGGCTGTGCGTTAGGAAAGAAGGGACTTGCAGGCGATGAGTCATTGGCGGATCTACTTTTCTAAGGGAATTGTTCTATTATGCATTTCCCTGGCTTTTTAAATGAAAGTGACAGTACTAAGCAAATAAAATCAGGCTCCGTATGTTTTACTCGGACGATCTTGTGTATCAATTGACCCAATTACGAATGCCATGCTTCGAATCATGAGCTTGAGTGCTTTTAAATGTTACGAGGGACACGCACGACGTTTATAATTTAAATTCTTAGGAGTAAAATTAACATAGATACTTGTCTTGATGGTTATGGCTAAAATTATATATATCAGCTGTCTTTTCGGGGATCTTACGATAATTTTTTGCTCTGCTCTCCACGTGTATAAATGCATATAAATGGTTATAAATGTTTGTTACCAAGAGTAACAATGCAAGTAGTCGGTGATTCTTATATTTTCTATTCTTGTGTTTACAGTGCAAGATTTCCGAAATTCTCTACAAGTGGACCACATTTAAAAGTACGGTTCAGAACTGCCGTGAACCTATAGTCTAAATGGTGACTTTTTTGCGATGTAATAATTACTTGGTGTACCTTTCTTTGTACAACTTGTAAGGATTTTAAAATGCGTTGATTTACTTTACTTCGCTTTTCTGCCACTTGGCTAATCGCAAAGATGAGGATGAATGGTGATAAGACATAGATGAGAGGGCAATAACTAGTATATACCCTGCCCCAATTATATCTGGAGCAAGGCCGTGCATAGCGCCAGAGATAGGGAGGAAATCGAGTGGGCAGAGCGGAGCAACACACGCTGCTGCGAAGGCTGGTGTCGCTTTCCCTCCCCCCACACAATCCCGTTCCCCCTCGCGTGTTCATTGGTGGAGGCGTCTCGCGTCACTACTTGCGCAGAGACTTGTTTTCGTTCGCCTGCTTCAGATATACTGAGACAGGGTATAGGTGGAGAGGCAAATCACAAGTCAATAGAGAATTTTACTGGGTGAGATAAGAGCTTGGAGACACAAGCGTTTGTGTCATTCAAACTAATGGAAAGAAAACTGTTCTTCGTGTAACGACAGGCTGGGTTAACGTCACAGAACACTCACTCACAATTGACACCAAACTAAGGAACAAGTCGTGACTTACTTCTCTGAAGGTGAGAAAACGTGCCGTCGAGAATGCCCTAGCATGCCACATGCTTGTCATAGGCGTGCGCAGACCCTCTGATTAGGGGGAGGCAAAAGCCTTGATGAAAGTTCAGTCGGATATATATATATATATATATATATATATATATATATATATATATATATATATATATGTATGTATATATGTGTGTGTGTGTGTGTAATATATATGTGACGTTTCTAACCCAGTTTATTTACTTGTTAGAGGTGTCGTCAATTTTATTCTACTAAAGGGCATATCCCTGTAGTGCATGACGGGCAAGTATAGCCTGTGTGCCCACAATATCAAAATCGAATCATCAATCAATTGAACTAGAGAAAAAATATAACTACGTCACTATAACCTCCTCCCTAAGATAACCTATACTAGAAAGAATTCTGAAAGAATCGTACACGTTCGCTGCATCGAACAAGTCTAAACAAATATTGTACCAAGCCTTAAAGATGCTTTTCCTCTCTTGATAACCATTCATGGAGGAAACGATCCTTGTTTTATGAGCTTTACATAACGATACAACAGAGACTGTTTCTTGTTAGAAGGGAAAAAAATCTACTGATAACGCCACAGGAACCCATAAACTTTTATATAGGCAAGACTCTTACTTAGCTGGTCGTACTGAAAGCTTGACACGTTCAGAGAATTTACATTTCGTTTGCTGCTTGTCACAATTTCCATCTGACGAAATAAGGAAATAAACGATTGGTCATTGCAGTCCCATCAGGTCTTTCTATGGAGGATTTTCGAAATCCATCTTCTATAATTATTTGTCATGTATTTACTGCCCAAAAATTAAGCTGTATATCGTTTCAATTGACCAAATATTTAGATTTGAGCATTATAAAATCCCTACCACAAATTGCATAAGCATGCAATGCGATATTTGAAATTTTTCCAGTGGGTTCCAAAAACTTCTTGAGATAGAGAGGGTGAACTAAAAACTACTAAGCAGAAATGTGGTTGAAAAATTTAGAAGGGAAAATTCCCGCTCTTCTCTTCTACCACTCTGTATTTGTATTTAGCGTCGCTTTTTTCCACTTTTGGTTAATCGCGAGTTATAAGTAATCATTAGATAAAATTCATGAAATGACACCCGCGAATAACACCGGGATTTGAACCTAGTAGACTCCGAAAGTCGACCACTAAATTCTTAATTTCCCAACTTAATTCTAAGAATCAGGGACGCCTGCGTAATGGGAATTTTTTTGGGAAACAAAATTTTATAGTTTAGCTACCAATTCTATATATCCTCACACAATAAAGGGAAGGGGGGGGTCGTTTTGTTTGAGTTGCTTTTGATTTTTAGTAATGTTTTTATGTATAGTTTTTCTATCTACCTGTCGGTGATTGCGGTGATGGGGTTGAAAGGAAACACCCTCTCTTATGCCTTTAGAATCTGTTGGGAAGGGGGGGAGCGTGCTGTTCGCATTAATATAAGGTTAGTCTTCAACATGTTATTACCTGGGGTGATATTAGTGGAAGTAGGAGGGAATGTTCTATCTTTTGGGGGGAAGTGTGTCATAACCCTTGTGGCGGGTGCACCCCTGCTAAGAATAAATCACCAAAACAAGTTACGCACAAACATAATATATCAAACTACTGTTATTTTATACATATAAATAAGTTCGGCCACCGAACCGCTTTTCTATCGCTCTATAGCCAGGAAAGAGTTCTGCAAATTACATTTTATTGTTTTCTTATCGTCGTCGCGATTAAGACTGCAGCCGTACAGCGATATATAGGTAACCCCCAGATACAAATACTTCAACCTCCTTTTCGGCAAATGTTCTCGTTAGGGCTGTCCGATATGTCGATGTTTGGATATCGAGTCGATATTTTTAAAAATCGACCTCTGCGTTGCCGATATTATCGACATCAACGATAGCCCTCATAAACATCCTTGTGCTCGACTTCTAATGCAATAACACCATTGAGTTGGGAGTGTGTCTATTTTTGCTTAGACCTCGCACAGCTCTAGTTCCCGTACGAATTATTCTAGTTCAACCAATTTTTACCTTTTTTTAAGGTCTTATGTTAATTTCAAACTAATGCCAAGGATCCTTAGAATGAGCGATCTGGAGTATTAGTTAATACGAGTAATAACATTTGAGTTGCATTCAGTTTACTTCATCAAAATAAGAAGCAATAATGCAATCAGTTTCGACCTGAACAATTGGTATTATAGAATACCCTTATTTATTAACTGTAATTCGGTAATTCCTAGATACACACCGCGGCAGTAAATGAAAGTACTGGAGGAAAAGTTTGATATTCAAAATTATACAAGTTCCCAACTTCTGTCAAAAACAAAACTTACGATAATTTTTAATTCAAAATTCTGAAATGGCATGCCTCTAGGTCTTGCACTTCTGAAGAATATTTAACGCCTTTTCATGATTCTTTACGCTGTTTGAAACTGCAAAAGATGAAGAAGCGAAAACATTTCCATCTTGCTTAACTAATCGTTAACTTTCACGCCCAACCGGGTTGTTAAAGTAACCTTGCCGGTTAAAAGGAAGTTGTTGCCGTTCTTTGTGGAGTTCTGGTTTATCTTTGCATGTTGGTAAGGCCTCTAGTACTTGTCACGTGTTGCCGTGCTAACAACGTTAAGTGCGGAGTCATTTTGTGCCGATTCCGAAGTTGACAGAAGATGGGCGTGTCGGTGACGTCACTCTATGGAAATAAAATCCTTGACTTTTGATCAAAAATGTACGGTGCACTTTCGATGCATTGAATAACGACTGCTCAGTACTGTTTATGTAACTTGTGTTTTCGTGAACATGCCGATCGTGGCGACATACCGAAGAAGCCAGTTTTCGATATTTTCATAAGCTTAGCATTGAATACTAAGAATAAGTCGCCCTTAGGTGGGTTAGCGCGGAAACTATAACCAAAAGTTGTTTGAATGAATTGCGAGGCTTGGAAAAGAAAATCAGACCTTAATTTCTCTGATCGAAGTAGTATCATATTGAATAAACAATGCATTTCTCTGATCGAAGTAGTATCATATTGAATAAATAATGAATTCTTATATCTGGTTAAGCACTGAATTCTGAGGTGTAAGGGGTGACCGACCCTTTCTGAAGATACCAAATTGTCAACATCTCCTCCACGAATAGACCTTGGACTTCATTCGTGTAGACTAACGAGGCTCTGGCATCTGGACTCAGCCTCATGGTTCTCTGAGGCTTGTGTTGTCAATGTATGTTTGCAATTGTTCTTTCACCAATTTCATCTCGTCGCCTTTCATCCTCATCCTTGCGATTAGCCAAATGTGGCAGAAAAGCGAAGTAAAATAAACCAAATCAAAATCAATAAATCAATCTAAAGTAGACTGTCTTATTCTTGTTTTCTCTCTCCCTCGCGTGCGTGCGCCAGGAGCTCCCAAGTTCGAATCCCGATCAAGGTATGGTTGCTCTTTGCGAGTGTCTTCATCAATTCAGGGGTTCCGAGTTTGAATCCCGGCCTGCGCATGGGTGTTCTTTGTAAATGCCCCTTCATCAATTCCATCATATTATCATTCACTCTCGTCTTCGCGTCACGATTAGCCTAAATCGGAAGAAAAGCGACGCTAAATAACTAAAATCAAAACGTCTTTGTCTCAAGAAGAAGATAGGCTGTGTTTAATGTGGAACAACTTAAGTGCACAACGTAAGCTCATATTTTCCCTTGCGTCTGGTCTCTGCTTGGTCTATATAATATTTCTAAAGGGGAAACTACTCTTGACCAGACCCGTACCCAAGGGGGGCATGAGGGTCATCCCCCCTCGAGGTATGAACATTTTAAATTTGGTCCTATAAAAACCTGCCAAAATAACGTTGATGATTTTCAGATTTTTCAAGATTTTCGATTTTGTCCTTCCACAAATGAATGGGTTGTTTCTGGAGATACACAAGCTCCAGAAGTCTGCACTATACAATATTTGGTACTTTTAGTTTCATAACCATTGATGCAAGGCTATCAGCAGACGACCCGATTTAGTCGGAACAGTCCATTCCTTTTAATCCATTCCGACTTTTGTCGTCTCGGCTCGGACACTACTTGCTGTAAAGGAAGACTCTTCCGCTGCTACAGACATTGCACTGCTTATGTAGGACATTCTGGAGAATGCTGTGTACATTTTAAAAATTGTTTGAATTTTTTTTAAGTGAAACTGAACAAATCGAAATCTCTTGATTATTGATTATTGAATGGTTTCTTCGATTAGTGTCAGTTAATTCTTCACATCAATTTTCATAAATGGGAATTTTGTATAGCTACTCTTTACATTATGAAACAAAGGTTCCTCATGACTGCAATACAAAACCAACCATATAAGGGGGCCAGTTAGCTCTCCACCGGCATCGCAAAGTCTGGTCTCTTTTCGCCACCACTGAGCAGAAGGATAAATATATATATATATATTTATATTCTCCAACATCAGGGTTTTTCTGCAACTGATGTCGATTCTGCCAGTCAATGGCTTAGGGTTAATGTATATAATGTAAATAGAAGAGTCCACTTCACAGCAGAATGGTTGATAGATTTTTTTTTGCCAACAATTGCTTGAAATACTTTTAACAGATACTGTTATTTTTTCAAAACACTCAAGAAAGTACAATATTATTTACGAGATTCTGTCGATCGGAATTTGACTGCAACTTTTCTTTTATGCTTGTAATTGTCTTGAACATAATACAAAGTGGTGCGACCGTACAACACTGATAACTTTCACACTGTGTAGAGGACATCAAGGCGAGGAAATTCGATGTTATAAGCAGTTGAAAATGGCATTTTCTATCCCACATGTATGCAACCCCATTTAATAGCTTCTTGGTTGCCACTGGCATTTATTCTTACTGTCGAATATAATGCTAGAAGCAAAACTACCATATAGACACAATATCATGCCGGCAGAGACCCTGCCAGGATGAAGTCACTTATCTTAGCCGTTGCCTTCACATAATTCATTTATCGGATTCATACTGACCTAAAAGTCCTGAACAATTGAAGAAGTCAGGTAAACCAGGATAGGAGTGAGGTCATTGGAAACGGAGAATTTTTAAAAAGCGTTCAAAACTTGGAAAAGTAAGGGAATTAAA
The DNA here is from genome assembly GCF_977018435.1 of Lepisma saccharinum. Lineage (NCBI taxonomy): Eukaryota > Metazoa > Arthropoda > Insecta > Zygentoma > Lepismatidae > Lepisma > Lepisma saccharinum. The sequence continues at coordinate 92,804,682 of NC_139229.1, forward strand.
TTATATTTGTTTGCCAGAATTTAATAACCGAAAACACATTGTTTTATGCTTACCAACAATCTTCCTTCTTTTGGTGCAATATTCCTCTTAAAAACATTCCTTTATTTTATTTTTCAATTATTTAAAAAAATGTTCAACAAACTCTTAAACAAGTTAAATCATTATACATTAGTCTGGAAAGTTATTTTAAAATACCTGGATATGCCAGGAACTTTGATTTTACAAAATGGCTGTGAACCCTGATGTCACCGCACACACACGTGTTGTTTGTCGTGCGCTATTTGTCTTGTTTGCATAAAAAAAATCTTAATTTTTGTAAGAGATATTTACAATCCACAGGATTCATGTAGACTATCTATATCTACATTTTTTCGGTCTCTGACAGAAATAAGTGACGTCGACTGCAAATATTTTCCACGTGGTTGCATAGGTTAGAAATGTCGTTTTTCGAGGATTCGTAGCATCGAAATGAGTAAATTTTTCTAAACACCTTCTCCCATATACGTACGTGTGGAATACATACGCACACACACATACATACGGACACATACATACATACAGTGTATAATACATTTACAGCATTAATGCACATGCTGTGCCTCTCCAGAGAAAATTTATAAAATCCGGCTATGGGTCTGCTCCCCCTCCCCCTCCCCCCACACACACACCTATAAAAAATCCCGGGTGCGGGCCTGCTCTTGACATAAATTTCAGAATAGAAACTGACAAGAACAGTGGGATTTCCAAGCAGTCCTGGTGTTTACCTACGGTACCACCGACCTTTCGAACTTGAAGTACTTTTATTTGCCAATAACCGCAAACAACTAAACCATTGTGTACATGAAGTTAACACGCTTCTGCTAAGCAAACAAAGTTAGTTTTTTTTGGTGATACGAGGCTTGTGTTTTCCTCCTCCTGGAGGTCAACTTGTCCCAAGGGATTCCAAGAGTACCTCCGTGCCTTGAGGGTACCAGCATTCTTCTTCTATCAGGTTAGCTAAAGGAGTTTTTGTCTTTTTCTGAAGCGGTGTTAAAACCGGAATCATCTGGTTGTACAGCTCTGAATGTGACTACAAAAAAGGCAAAGGTATATTTCAGTAACTGGACTGATTTTGTCTACAGTTTGTTACACAATGCCTTGGACGGACGTGAGCATAAAACTCAATTGTACATCATAAGAGTACCAGCGATAATCCTCTGACTTCTAAAAGACGATCACTCATCCCTGCTACATCTGAGACTGATCATAAGTCGTCAGTTTGCACTATAAATTGTGAGAGCTCAAGATGAGAATAAATGAAAATTCACCAGGTTCCGGGTTCAGTACCCCGCGGAGGCACATTACACAGTGGTTCGGATTCCACTTTAAACTGTAGGTCCAGTCTCGGTTAGCCTACATGTATATAAAGTAGACTAGAAACCAAAATTCAAACAAACTGTCATCAGCGCCACCTGGAATATAAAAGAACTTATAACACATATTATATGTAAATCTAAGAAAACTTCAGTTAAGGGGGTTCTAAAGCCATGTTAAAGAATAGGCCCAAATTCCCAAACACAACCGTACCACTAATATAGATATTGTAAGGAAGAAATTTTCGGATGTAAAAGATTGTTTTATTCACTACAACCTGGAATATCTATAATTTTGTTAAGATTAAAGGTATTTAAGTAAATAACAGAAAATATAACGTCTCCGTCATGTTCAAACTGCTGCGTACAGATGGCGTTGAAGTGGTAGTTCTTGACAAGACTGGTGCATTTTTGTCTTTTATGACTAATAAGCAAGATTTTGTTGTGAAACAACGAATCCAGTGTGTAGCCGCAAGTACCTGAAATTAAGTGATCACTAACAATTAACCTTCCACCCATACAGGACAAATCTCCATGGGATATCAACAATGTCCAGATCAGGTACATGGATATTGTGGATGTCCATGAGACGTCAATGCGATATCCAGTCCTGAATATCCATTGGGCGTCCACGGGATATCCCGTCCTGGGTATCCAGAGGATTTCTGCTAAGACGAGACAGTGGAGTTACTTCTCAAGTTGTAAATGACTTTCTCCTTCTGTCTTTTCTCGATTTATAAATAAATGTACATCTCGATCTCATCTTGAGTACTATCGAGACATATAGTGCAAACAACATATATATAATGGGTCTCTGCCAGTGGCGTGCCCTGGATTTTCGAAAGGGCTGGGTCACGTCCTCTTTTTGGTAGTCAGTCCTCATTTTGCCATATTTTCCTGCCTTTGACGGTTTTTCTTTAGGAATACTGGGAAAGGGGGAGTTATGACCCCCCCCCAAGCCCCCTTGGGCACTCTTCTTGTCGCTGCACAAACTTCGCAGCGCATAGATGTCATTGAGGCAAACAACTTTTCTTGATAGATTTTTTTGTTTGATGTCTCATTTCGACGTTACAAACCCTCCAAAAATTGAATTTTATACTGAATACATGCAACCGCGCTGCACAGAATTACAGTTGTCACTAACCAATAAGTTTGCATTTACCGAACAAAAATACATCTTCAAAATCAGGTAGGTTTCTGCTTGGTATATCTGGATATACCGAATTATAAAGTAATTTTGGTTTGAGTAAAATTTTCAAATATCATACATACGCTACATGGTCATTCACTAAAGTCTCGAACGACACAGAGTCTTGGTCTCCTCTCGACAAGTTTCGACGTGTCTGATTTCGTTCTCGCCATGGTCGTCTCGGTATCATTTTTATTTAATTCATTCTTGGTCCGTACGTTTGAACACACACACTCCACAATGATTTGCTTTTGAATTTGCGTGCGTATACATTCGGTTTCTGAAATGTTTCAGTTCAGATCCTGAAACATTATCTTTTGTATGCAAACTTTATGGATTTGCACACGTTCGCGCATATAAAATAACGAAACAAACCCGGAGATAAAGTTACATGCAAATCTTCAGTTACCGACACGTAATTTCCGGTATGCTACTAGATGTACGTGGATTTTAGATTACCTTAACGTGACCTCGAGAGTGGATTTCCAAGCGCAATCATCATGCGGACATTTCATACGCATCGGGGCACAGACAAAATGTAATTTGCGAGTGGAAAAGTTTGGAGTACGACACCCAGTTATCAAGGCTACTGCCCTGATGCCGGCAAGGCAAGATTGTCGTCATTCATCTACAGTAACTCCCATAGGCGCCGACTCCATGGGGCTTGGGGGGGGGGCTCGAGCCCCCCCCCCCAATGTTAACGATGTGGGTGCAGAGCACCCATAAATAATTTTGCATAAGAGGATCTAATGTATTATTTTGCTTCTCTTGTAAAGTTTACTCTCAATTGTGCCACATGAACTTAACTTTAAATACACATTTGAAATGTTCTAGACCATCAACTTTGGGGAGCTGAGACCGCTGAACCATCAACTTTGGGGTGGGGGGACTATGGCCAGAGACAGCAAAACACCTGAGTTATTACTATATACTAAGTATGTAATTATGAGTATTGTTAAATTTTTAATAAAAAGAGTTTCAAAAGACGATGTGCATGAACTAGGATAGTGGATGGTACGTTCGGGCTACAAATGGCTCTCGCATGACATTCAGAACGAGATCATTGATACGTATATTAGGGAGATCTGTTTTGCGCTCCGTGGTAGCAGTTATAAGTCGGGAATATTTTGCTATTATGGTTGACGAAACTTGACATATCCATCATCCGTGGACAATTAATATTCGAACTGTGAATAAAAATTTTGATATTTTTGAGGAATTCATGGGCTTTATGAGATTTCGAACACTGAGGCCAAAACTTAAAAAAGGGAGAGAGTGAGTCATTCATTAATTTATTTCAGTGATCAGAGCCCCCCCAATAATTTTGACAAGTCGGCGCCCCTGGTGACTCCCCTAATTGTTATGTTCTCGTATGTACTTTGCTACATAGTTATTGCATGTGCACCACAGAACATCCAGATGTAGTCTTTCCGAATTTTATTTAAGAACAATGCGTAGCATTTGCAGGGGAAGTGGGGTCCCCCAACTTTTGATTTTCGATCCACCCACTGATTGCAAAGGGTAATAGGATAGCAAAATCTGTGCGAGTAGGCTAAAATCTGTCTGGAATCTGTGGAGCAACGCCGTGCATAACGGTAGAGAAGGGGAGAAAGCGAGTGGGTGGAGCAAAGCAGTGCGCATTGCTGCAAACTGTTGGTAGCTACAGCCGCGTTTTCCCCTCCATACTCGCACGTGTTCTCACGCATTCGTTGGTCGAGCGCTCTCGAGTCACTACTTGCGCAGGACTAGTTTTCGTTCGCTACCAAGCTTACGATTGTGGCCGAAAAACGTGCTTTTTGTACTTGGTTTATGAAAGTGTGATGAGAAAATACTGAAATTACTCCAATTAATAAAATTTTGCGCTGTTTTACTTCTTCCGGTGGGTTTCTCTTCCTCTTATAACTGCGCACTTTCCTCTTTCCGTACACAACAGTGGCGGCGATTAGGGGGGGGGGCGAGGGGGCAGTTGCTCCTCCCCCCCACTTTTCGCCACTTTTGCTCCCCGCACTATGCTAAACCTTATCTATAAATATACTGTATTTGCCCCCCAGTTTTGGAACCCAATCGCCGCCACTGCGTACACAATTCTTTATTCATACCTGCCAGTGGTCTTTCCTTCATTATCACTTCATGACAGTCTTTCGTAGACTAGCCTTTTCCATACTCCTGTTCGTTCTCTTCTGTTGTAGCATATTTTCTACTTCAAACATTTTTCCTGGTACACTACAGTCCCGTTTAACCGAATTTGATGGGACCGATTGTGCTTCGGTTGAACGAAAACTCGGTTAAACCGGAATAAAGGTTTTTTGACATACGTACAGTATTTTGATATACAGTACTACATATGTATTTCAGCGTGTAGGCATAAACAAAAAGCTTACAATAATACGTAGTCATTTAACTCAAGAACATGAATTACAGAAACAAAGCTCTTCGTCGGTGCTCCCGCGCAAAACACGGTCCCGCAAAGTAACTGTTTTTTTCTAGCGATTCTGTTAACTCGGAAATTCGGTTAATCGGGATTCGGTTAAACGGGACTGTAGTGTGTCGTGTTTTCTCTACTATACTCATATAAAACCTCATCTCTTGAAATACGAATAATGTATTTAGTTACATTTAAGAGTAAGTCAATGTTGCAGACAAATAAATATAGCTTTGTACATTCATTCGTATTTTACGTGTTATATGGAACATATGTTAATTGTAATTTCCCTAGAAAATGGATATCACCGATGGTGCGTTGTAAAATCGTCGCCTTTTAATCAAGGTACCCGGGAGACCCATGTTTGTGTCGGATCCCACCTTAAACTGTAGGTCCAGTGTCGATTATCTTATCTGTACACCGGACTAAAAGAACACAAACTCTCCTCTAGAAAATATTCTCGCTTACCTACTTACTTTTTGCTAGCGACGTTTCAGCACTGTTCATTAGGGTAATTTTCTGGGAATTAATCTGCATTCAGTATTCTACTTTATCGATAACATATTCTAATTTGCTAAGAAAATGTGTTTGCTAAAATGAAGAGTGTCTCAACTTTCTAGAAGGGTTCACTGTCAGTCTACACACCTTATCGTACAAATTCTGTGGACACTCCCTAAAATTTTTCGCAAAAATTCAATTTATGACCGTTTTGGCTCTTAAATATTCATTTACACAACCTACAATCGAACTTGCCCCCACTATGGAACATTCTGGATTAACGCCTGTCCAGTTTGAAAACACTTTTGTCTGAATTATTTTTATTTGCTCATTTATTTATTTAACAGAAGATTCCAAATACAGCATTAGCCATTTTACATTGGAACATATTAACAGGAAAAATTAACATAAAATTACATGTGATGAAGTGGCGTACAAACGTTCCAGATTAGGTTATTTTACATTGCTTTTCTGCCGCTTTTGGCTAATCGCGACGTTGAGGATGATGATGAAGGCACACTCGCAAAGAACACCCATGCTCAGGCCGGGAGCGTCGTAGCGCCCCGTGCTAATAAAATATTTGATGAATTCCGGAAGCATCATATGCCATTTCACTCCCTAGCATTATTTTTTTTTGTACCAATTAAGTAATTTTACCCATTTATCACTCGAGAATCATCATACTGCTGCATTCATTGCCAATGTCATACTTATTTAAAGCCTACTTCAATCACTTGACCTGGGTATCAACAGCAGAACCAGTTTAAATTCTGATAGACGCGTCTGAGCTCTTCGTCTGGAGTTTATCTCGCTTGCCAAGGCGAAAAGGCTTGGTTAGCATTCTGCTCGCGATACCAAAGCGTGTTCGAGCTCCCTCTAATCGGCTAATTTGTCGCGCAAACAATCTGTTAGTATGGCAGGTGAAGAGAGATTTATGGCGTAAATGTCTAGAAAATTGGTTCTTGATTGTCCTCAGAGTATAGAGCTTCAAAAAATGGCTGCGTGCATGTAGTTCCAGATGTCTTACATTCAATGCACATTTCGTAGTCTGTAATTTTGCAACATGGTACTGCTGTGTAAATTCTAGGCTGTCATGTTTGCAACTTCTGCACGTACGGAAGAAACCAAGCATTTCACAGGCAAACCAAACGTTTTCTCTCGATTACAAATCATGTCAGTGTATGCCTAGTATGGTTTCATTTCGTTAATGGTCATTCTACTTATGGTCGTGAAGTGAAATTTCATTATATTTAAATAGTACCATTTATAGGCTCCCGCAATTGTTTTTCTACTTTGGTTGTAAGTGGATTAAACAGAGAAGTAATGGAAATTGGACGAATACTGAAGAGAGAGAATTAACTGATTTATGCACTCAAGATTCTCCATTCTGTCCCGAATTCGAATCCCGTGTCAGTGTCTCTTCCTCATTGTCACGATTAGCCGCAAGTGGCAGAAAGGCGACATTAATTAACAAAAATAATGAGTAAAAAATTCTCAACATTCTGCAAAAATTTCGTGCAACATCTAAAGTATCTACGAAGATCTAATCTTTATTCAAAAAGGAACAAAAAATAAAGAATGTGTGAATCATCATTGTGAAGGAAATGATTCAATAATCGCTCTTATGTTCTAATATTTTATAGTTAGTAATAACTTTAAAATTGTATGGATATGCCTCCCCCAAGAAAGTTTCATTTCGTCTGCCTTCCTTATAGTAACTACATCGTGAAAAAGAAAGAGCTATCGTCCATGTAATAACATTCAGCCATTGTCCACTTCCAGATCTGAGCCTTTCAGTGCTTGGAGCCTTTGGTACGCGTGACCACTACATTGCGTTCATTCCAACTTTCACTAAAACAATTAGCTTTTCCATATACCCAAGGCAAGGTGTTATTTCGCCAGTAGCGTGTGTGCGTGTGAAAAGATAAAAGTCTTCACAAGATTTGTTTGTTACAGTACGCCTAGACGCCATGTGATATTGGTATTTTCTTATAAACCGGCGATGTTCCAATGAAATTGTAGTGTGTGAATCAGTTCTAAACTATCAAGTGACAATGTGGAATAGTGGTATCTCCTTACGGTGATTCTACGTTATGAAAGGGATTAACTTTCGTTCACTGGCCAAAAGGTATGTTTGTTTTCTAGTTTTATAATTCCATATTTCTGACCATGTATGAAGTAATGAGTGTTTCCCAATCGTTAAGATGTTCGTTCCTCTCGAAAAGTAACATGTATTTTAGATTATTTGCAAATATTCAAATCACATTGGGTTAATTCCGACGATAATGATTGTGAAATTAGTTAAGTGATGTATGTGTTTTTGTTTTAAGCGTACGTTATACATACATAGGCTAATCGGAACTGGACCTACAGTTCAAAGTGTGATCCGAAAGAGAGTGTAGGCCTACTTCCACCGGGTATCGAACCCAGAACCCCTTGAATAGAAGGCGACGATGTTATTGCTGCGCCATCGAAGAGTCAGCTTAAATGAGGGAACAAGCCCGATTATGGGTCGACTACTCGCAGCACAGGGCCACGGTGGTGGCATATTATCTTTTCGTTAGTTATTCCTGACCAGGGGTAACATTAAAAAAGTAGCACACCCCGGCAGCTAGATTCTTGCTTCGACCCACAACCAGTATAATCCTTTGTGCTGGCCACTTTTGTCCATTTGTGTGCTGAGCGCCTTTTACACCCTTATCATTGAGAATAGGTATGGAAATCTTAGTTCTGGGATATTTTTATTGCTTTTAAGCCTTAGTAAGGACTGTCTGCACGTAGTGAGTTTTACTTAAGGAGGTTTGTTATATTTAGGACCTATCTTCGTATAGTTTCTGATAAGGGTCTTGTCTCCGTGTATCGTAACGGGTGTAAATAGCCGTAGTGCTGAGTCACCCAACATTTTCATTTGAATCAATCAAACAGGGGAGCAATGGAAATGCTGGAAATATATGTGTAATACATGGCCGTATTTAGAGGGGGGGGTTTCTAGGGTTCAAACCCCCCCGAAACTTCTGACATGTTGGATTAATTGATGTTCAGAAACCAAAATCTGTAACAAATTTTCAATTTTTTTTTCGAAGCATCACAAAAATACAAGGAGACAATGTTGAAACGATAGAGCTAGAATTTTCATACATTTGGAATTCTGAAAGTTGAGTGAAACAGGATTTATTCTCGAAATCGCAGCCCACCGGCGACCCCTTCATTATCACTTCTGCTGTCCTCTTTCCAGTGTTGTTCCTGCGTCACAAGGAATATAGACTGAAGATTCCCTTATGATTGTCCCAAAATTCCCTTTTCAGCTTTTAAATTCCCCGTCCGATAAAGTCGAAAATAAATCCCCTTTGATAGGAATTCAAACCTAGTACCTCCAGTTTCGTAGGGCATTACGTTCGCGATTGAGGTTACAATCCATGCACCAGGCTAAGCTTTTAAAGAGAATAACTGGTTCCACACTTTTCAAAATTCCAAAAATTTAATTTTAAAGTCAAACAACAAAAACTTTGACTAAAATTTCCATCTAACTTTTAAAGTTTTTTCTTGAAGGTATCTAAAGTTTAATGACGAAGTATTGGGTTGGTGCGAATGAAATGTCCGGTCCAGGTGCGTCATTGCCAAAGGCCAAAAAAATCAAAACTACAATACCTGGTTAATCAAAATAGTCGTCGTCTGCAGCCTCACACTTTTTTCATCGCTCAGCCAACAATTGGATTCCATGGCGAAAGAAGTCTGGAGTCTGCGACACAAAGATCCCCTCAACGGCATGTTGCACCGCCCGATCATCAGCGAAGGTCTTCCCTGTCAGGAAGTGATCGAGATGCCGGAAGTGATGGTAGTCAATGGAAGAGAGGTCGGGAGAATATGCTGGATGAGGAAGGGTTTCATATTGCAACTCATGGAGAGCCTGCACCGTCCTTTGTGCGACATGTGGGCGAGCATTGTCGTGCAACACGAGGACACCATGTCTGTGGACCATTGCTGGTTTCTTGTGGAGAAGTTTGCGGTGCATTTCATGGAGTTCAGCACTGTAACGATCTGCAGTGATGGTTTTACCTCGCTTGAGAAAGACATGATGGATCACACCCACCATAGACCACCATATCAGCAACAACACCTTCCGTGGGTGGAGAGGTGGTTTCGGACGTTGATCACGATCCAACCATTGTCCTGATCGTTTATGATTGTCATAGCAGCTCCATTTTTCATCTGAAGTGACAATCCGTAACAGGAAACCATCCCAGTTATTCCTTACACTCAGAGAACTGCACACCTCCAGAAGGCGAGTCTTGTTGATCGGTGTCAATTCATGTGGTACCCATGAGTCCAACGTTTTCACTTTACCGATCGCACGGAGCCACCGAACGACAGTAGTATGGTGTATGCCTAACTCGTCTGCAATGGCACGAACACTTTTCTGAGGGTCCGCTTCCACGGGGTTCCTGAGGAGCTCATCCGAAGCTCATCCGAACATGATGTTGGTTGATGGCCACTGGGTTCATTTTGCAATGCTGTGTCACCGGAACGAAATTTGACAAATCAGCGGCGAATGGTGCGTTCATTTACCATTCCTGGCCCAAATGCACTGTTAGTGTTTTTGGCGGCTTGCTGAGCAGAATGTCCCAGTTTGAATTCGTAAAGACAAATCACTCGCAATTGTGTGTTCTCCATGGTGCACTTTCAGATGACCCTGTTCAGCAACACACTGCCTCCTGACTGTCTGGGTGCTCCAGCCTGTTTGCTGGACGTATACAGAGTTTATGACGTTATACCTGTGACCTCAGTCAATCCCTGTGTTGTGTTGTTGAGGTGAGTTTCCCACCAGACGTCAAAGCGGACATTTCATTCGCACCAATCCAATAAAATAATTGTGCATTTCAGTACACACTGTATGAAACGTAAAAAAAACCAAAAGAAACTTATGCTGGATATTCACTCATCTGCTGGATTGAGTAAGCCCCCTCAAGGATATAACAATAATATAATTATTATTATTATTAGTATTATTATTATGGAATAAAATTGTTTTATTATGAAATTTTAATTATTATTGTACAATTATTATTATTATTTCTATTATTCAAATTTCTGGTGACGCCCTGGGAACAATTATGAATGAACCCCCCCCCCGAAATTTTTTCCTGCCTACGGCCATGGTGTAATACGAACAGGGAGGACATATTACACACATTGTACGTGAATGGTTAGCACAGCACGCTACACCCCTGGGTCCCGGGGGACGAATCCAGGTCTGGGCATGAGTGTACTTTGTGAGTGTCCCTTCATCATTTTCATCATTACTCATCCTAATATTCGAGATAGCCAAAAGTGGTAGAGAAATCAAACCAATCAAAACACACATGTAGTGTGTGAGAAAGGACTGATAGTGTGTACATAACACACACACACGCTGATAAATTATTGTGACCCAGTGAAAACAAGAGTTACTGTGGGAGAGGAAAGATACACAAATACGGAGAAAACAGAGAAAGATACTGATACAGGAGGGGGAGGAGAAAGAGAGACAAATTAAGGGAGAAATTACACTCGCGGTCATTAATTTCTCGACGTCCTGTATGGCAGTATGGGAATGCTCCTTTTAAAAATAAATCCCAATGGACAAGCCCGTATAACACAAGTTGATACAAATTAAACATTTTGGTTAGAGAACTAAAGTCTGTGTATTTGAGCAAGATAAGCACACGTGTAGTGGAAGAGCCTTTATGGAATTTGCAATGCAAATGAAGTGCTACGGATTCCTCGCAGTGAACCAATAAAACAATAATCTAAGTGTGTGTGTGGTGCGTTACTTGGTTCACACCTGCAGGAGTAGAGTATGTGTCAAACACAGTTTCTCTCTCTAACTTTTGAAGTGTTGAAGTGCTTATTCGTGTTCGACGACGAAGTGAGCCTGTTCTTGAGATCGCACTTGCATTGAAGGCATAAGGTTCCTTTTATCACAAGATAAACAAAGTAAACTTGAGGCCTCAACTACTGTAAGCTTTGGTTTTATTTGAAGGACACCTATCTTCATTTCTAAGAGGTTGGAAACAATAGATTTCGCACTATGTGAATTTCACATTTTTCTTGATTCACGTCAGGGTGATATTTGTAGGAAGTGGGGAATTTCTCCCTCTGGTTATGAAATTGTTGTCGATACCGAGAAAGTGCTAATATATAATTAAAATTTGTTCCACGAAGAACATGTATGGTTTCTTAATTAATGTAACAAGGCAACTACATTGAATTTTGCCTTAGAAGAGGAAACTAGGTATTGATTGGTTGATTGAAATAGGTTATTTAAGTCGCTTTTCTGTCACTTTTGGCTGAGTGAGGATGAGTGATGTGAAGTTGATGAAAGGACACAAATAACGTCCATACCGGGATTCGAACCCGGGACCCTTGGCGTCGTAGCTCGTAGTGAGTTGTGCCGGCCCCCGTGACGGAGTGGTTAGCACATCGCGCTACGACGCCAGGGGTCGCGGGTTCGAATCCCGGCCTGGCCATGGATGTTTGGGAGTGTCCATTCATCATATCACAATGATATCATCCCCATCTTCGCAAATTAGCCAAACGTGGCACAAAAAGCGAAGTAAAATAGAGCAAATCAATCAATCAAAGTTCGTTGTGCTCACCATACCGCCACGAAGGTCGCAAACTTGGTACCAAAAGCAGAGTATTTGAATTATGGTATTAAATGACGAGCTGTTTGAAAACTTTGGTATTAAATGACGAGCTGTTTGAAAACTTTTGTCATCGGTAAAATTGTCAATATCAGCTGATATTGTTTAGTACAGATTAATTTATTCCATCCCTAAAATGTATCCATGCTTCGAAAGAACTTACATTCCCCCACCCCCCACCCCCATTAATACCACACACTGCTTCATATTAACATGAAACGTTTTCTAAGTTTATTCATTTCTGTAGAACGCAAGGAAAGCTTCAGGCACATGCGTGAAGAATTGCGTGTCAACATATAAAATTCTCGTGACGCAGTAGAGTGCCCCACCTCCCTCAATGATGTGAAAGAAGGAAAAGTAGCAACCCAGCAGACGGCAGCAGACAGCAGACGGCCTTTGCATAGTAACCTATTTTCGTAACGTCACGTCGTTCAGCGAGTTCGATTTAATTTCAATATTGCATATTTCTTTTCGACCAACTTAGGTCTTCGTCCTTCTCTGGGAGTGGATAAACCTTTTTACTTTAGTTGTACCCAACGATTTATTCATTGTAGATTATCTAGTGGGAATAATAACAATAAAAATAACCCGTGGCTATACAGCCCGTAAGAGCCTTGGCCTATCTCCCGACTGCCAGTCTCCCTCCCACAGTCCTACCTAGAGGTGTGGAGTTCTTCAACCGGTAATGGGGCGACGTGGGGTCAGCACGTCGAACATAGGAGATTTTTATGACCGGGTTATGCTACTCACTCGTAGCTCCCCCATTTCCTCATGGTGGGTTACCACCGGTCATATCGTGTCGAAGCCCTAGACAAACATTCCACGCTATACACAGGCCGAGAACCCAGGCGGACTGGAACCCATGCCGTCCTGCAGTCGGAGCCCAAAGCACAGCGCTTTAGACAGCACAGCCACGGAGGAGGACGATCTATAAGTTAATTTGGGCGGCACTAGACGGGTGAAAGTAATCACGTTATTTGACTATCGTTAGTAGTGAACAGGGACGACACTAGATGGCGGAGCCCCCCCTCTCCCCCCGTCCCCTAGGCCCTAGTCGGTAGACTGCTCTCTCCATCCTAGACAACAAGAACAACTTGATAAATGCTCTTTTAGTGTTTTAAGTCCACTTTATGCACAGTAAGGCTAATCGGGACTGGACCTACAGTTTAAAGTGGGATCCGAACCACTTGTGTCTCCACCGAGTATCGAACCCGGGACCCCTCTATTACAAGGTAATGACGAAAACCGCATGAAAGATGGCATTAAGTGATACAATGGAAATGTTGAGGATTTCATTTCTGTTGAGAAATAAGATATTGATTTCACTTGCATTGTTTGTACAGTCACGGACACTTCTGGGTTGTAACAACTCCACTGACTTTCACTGCGTGCCTCCCCTATGCTGTAAGGCTAACACTGTCGCCTTGTAATCAAGGGTAGTCGGGTTAGATCCATGGAGGTAAGAAGGGGAAGGAGCAAGCCTCGCGCGATTTTTCTGAAGCCAGGTCCGGTGGCGAAGCGTCGTATGAGGCCCGGAGACCGGGCCTACCCAACTATATTTGTCTATAACGGATTATTTTATTACTTATAAATTTCATTAAACGACGCTTAATAAAAGAAAACTGAAGTTCTTGGTCTTCCGATAATTACCTCAAGTTTGCAACCCTGCCTGGAACCGTATCTGAGCATTCAGCGAGGCCCGCTCGAGAGTGCCTTAGCTGGTCCCATAACAACCTATGTGATTCGTGCGGGAAAGCATAATTTCAGGGGTGCGTTCGCCTGTAATGTAACCTGAGAGGCCGGCCTCTTCTCTCTCTCTCTCACCCTCTCTCCCTGACTTCCGAAGAGTGCCGATCGTGTACGAGCGCGTGACGAAGCAGGCAGTGGACGTACAGAGCTTGTTGAAGCAGTGTTTCCATGGAAGATTCAGAGCTGTGCCGGGAGCGGAGCACACCCAGCTGCTAACATGTAGCGAAAATGTGTTGCTAACACCTCTAAAGCATGGCCTCCTAACCTATCAAAGTAGGCATTATTAGAATTCTAACTGCAAATAATGCATGCAAGTTGGTTACCAGTGTTAAGTTTGGTGGTTTCAGCTCTTTTGAGGAACCGCTTTTCGCGAAGTGTTAGCTGCTGGGTGTGCCCCACACCTATCTCGATTCAGAGAGGGAAAGTATTTTATTTCTTTGAGACGAAATTTCCTTTCATGATTAGTGACATAACTGAAAACGCGCTACTTTTAAAATGGGGCAAAGTACGTACAATGCAAACGCATAGAGAAAATCAATGTTACTGAAATTTTCTGGTCGGTGTGTTACACAGTCCGTGTTCTCATTTAGCATTTCATCTTTTTTTAAATCATATTATATTTTTTAAAAAAAAGTCGCTTGTTGAAGAAGAATTATATGCATAAAAGTTAAAAAGAAATAATTGATTGATAGATTTAGTTTATTTTACTTGGCTTTCTGCCATTTTTGGCTAATTGGGAAGATGAGAATGAGCGATAATATGATGACATTAACGAAGGGACACTCACGAAGAACACCTATGCCCAGGTGGGAATTCGAACCTGAGGCCCTTGTCGTAGTACGCTGTTATAACCAATCTGCCGCGGAGGTCAGCATTTAAAAGAAATAAACGCGAAGTGACGATCAAGTGAACCAACCATTTCTGTAATGCGAGAAACATTTACAATACTGTTATTGAAGTAGCGAATAATTTTTACGAGCAGCTTTAATCTAACAAATGTAAGATGGCTAGGGCCTGACAGAACGGCTTTTTCATTGGGTGACGCGTGCTCAGAACATCGAGTATCATTGTCACTTTTTTCTGACTTTCGAGACAGAAGCGCCTTTATTCTCAGATATCTAATCGAGACTAGATTAAAGTAGAATCTGAACCAATGCCTCCAGGAGGAATCGAACCTTCTACTTCTTGATTATAAGGCGAGAGCGTTAATCACTACATTATCCTTTACAATCACTATCCCGACTTAAGTAGACGAGATTCAGGCAATATGTTATATTTTATTTTCTAGGGGCTATATTTTAACATACTACTGTTAAAAAAAATCGCATCTTCCCCTCCCCCCCCCAAACCCTGCTCCGTCCTGTGCCTACCCTTCCAGATACAGCACGCTTCGCCACTGGCCAGGTCACGTGACAGGGCGAAGCGAAGTCAGACCAAAACATTCGTGGTCGCCATAAGAAAGTATATAATTTTGTGTACTTTTTAATACGAATAGTTACGCGCGCACGAATGTTCGCAGTTGCAGCCCACCTCTAGTCTTGCTTGGTAGAAGGAGAGCCTATGTGCGTTTGCAGTACGCGATGCGATGTTCTTCTGTCAGATGAAGTAGATGCGGCCATCTTGGGCAGTCAATAAGCTCCGCCCACTGGCTTCAAAACTAAAGCAAGGAGTGATACGGGACTGCAGGCACCTGGTTAATCTCCCGTGGAGGCACATTGCACAGGCGTTCAGATTCTTCTTTAAACTGTAGGCCCATCCCCAATTAGCCTATTTAAGCATAAAGTGGACTTAATGACAAACTTTGACTTTCATTACGATCACTACAGCCCAGAAGTGTCAGTGACTGAACATTGAGATAGTATGTGTGTGGTCACTTGTGATCGAATGATGTGAAAATTTGGGTGCGTCAACTCAACCTATTTGCACCCTTCACGTTATACTGGTCTAGTCCCCTTTCCAGAACTAAAATCATTGTGTGTCTGATGATTTAACCATCTTACTCTGTTTTAAAACTAAGGCTGTAAAGGGACACTCAGCACATATAAAGACAACACACAACCTCATAGAGGATTCTACTGGCTCTAGGTCTAGGCGCCAGAGCCTCGTTGGCCTGCAGAATGCATCTTAGGGAAGTGAGGTTGACACATGGATGTTCACGGGAAGGTGAACCCACCCATACACTCCGTGGTCACTTGTGATCCGTGATCAGAAAACAAAAAAATACTGGAAATACAAACCAGTTTCAGCAGGGACTTCGTCAGGTAAATAAGTAGCTTCTACTGACTTTTTCAATTAACGTTAGCTCAATGTCAGGACTGCTTCTAGGGTAGGCAGAAGATTTTCGATTGATTTCCTTTATTTTACTTCGCCTTTTGTGCCACTTTGGCTAATTTTTGAAGATGGGGAAGAGTGATGATATGATGAAATTGATGAATGGACACTCGCAAACATCCATGCCCAGGCCGGGATTCGAACCCGGGACCCCTGGCGCGATGTGCTAATCACTCCGCAATGGGTCCCGGCTGGTAGGTAGAAGACATTTGAAGGTCGCGTCATTTCGGCAGTCATTCTTTTTTTGTCCTGCTTCCTGCGACTTCGTTCCCTTTTAGTGTTTCGCTTGAAAGAGTTGTTCGTCTTCTGTTGTGCGTTAAGCAATCTTGGGTTGCGTCACTGAACAGGAATGCGGGATTTGAATCGCGGCGTTGTCTGCCGGCACCATGTTGAATATACGTGCTCAAGTTGCCTTTGAACTTTGTGTAGGTGACGTCACGTCGTTTCCTCGCCTCTGGGAGTTTTCAAGGTGCGGAATCACAAAGGCAACGTGAGACATTGTAGCGTGTTCTTTATTCACGCTCAGCTGTGTTAAAATGTAGGTGGTAGCAGCAGTCGATAAAGTAACCAGGATAACAACAGTGTGTGATGTGACAGTTCTTTATAGCTTGAGACTTGCCCTCCTCACACGAAGTCGAGACTTTTGTTAGGTCTGGTCTCGATACCACCTCCAATTAAAACTAGATAAATTCCCTTTTAGCCCAATAATGCATTAATGCATTATTTGGTATTGTATCCAGATTAGGCGTCGCCAGAATCTTTTGTCGGGGGGTGGTGATCAGTCCATTGATAAAACTATAATAATATTTGTTGTTATATCCTTGGAGATACTTCGCTACTAGCGCCACCAGATGAGTGAATATCCAACATAACAAAATACAAAAAAAACAAAAAAAAAACCTGTGGAGCACCAGTCCTTGAAGGCCAAGGTCAACCTACCAACCCCCGGAAAAGTCCCACATACCTCAGCAGAGGTGGGCGATAATCCAACCAGTTACGGGGTGACATGTGATCAGCACGACGACCCCCCCCCCCCCTTTCATTCGTTGTAGGTTTCCATGACCGGGTTACGCTACTCACTCGTAGTTCCCAACATCCACACGATGGTGGGTGGCCAACGGTCCCATATACAGGCCGAAATCTCGGGAAAACGTTGTTACCCCCCCCCCCCACTTGCAGAAGACTCGAACCTGCGCGTCCCGTAGCCCGAACCCAAATCTTGATGCCTTATGGCCGTGTGCACGAACGAAGATCAAATTTTAAACTCGGATCGGGAAAGGATCACTGGAAAATTCCATTGCACCAAGACGGTTCAACACTTGATCGCGATCTAGGAACATCAAAACGAGTTTATCTTCTGACCAGCCATTCGCCACCGTTTTGGTGTCTGATCCTGGTTCACGATACTGACGCTTCGACTGCAGGCAGTTGTTTTTGAATATAAAAAGAGCGGAAAGTGATATCGAGGGCGTGCAAACGCTAGAGATGTTGGATGTACAATGCCGATAATTCGAGAAATGTGTAAAGTAAACTAAAAACTGCCAAAATAATAATAATTTGTGGTTCTGTGGCACAAAGTCGAAATGTTTCTAAATACTGTACTTTCTATCCCAGAACACAAAACATATGCATGTGCAAGGTAAATTACAACAGAGGAAATATGATTGTATAAATTTACGAAAATACATGTTACTGGCTATTTACACGACACGACAATATAAATATATAAGAATTAAGAAATGAAAAATTCAAATACTTACCACAATACAGTAATAATAATAATAAAATATATTTATTGAGCGGGCGAGCATACCATACCATATGAGCGTACGCTGTTCTCTCGCGAATGCATTTCGTAACGCATTGAAGTCCCGTAGAAGAAGGTTCCATGCTTTCTCCTTATCCTTTTGTCTTGCGCCGTCAGTTCTTTTTTAAGATTATTATTTCTTTACACCCTACTACATCCTTGTACTCGTCGACAAGGTTGATCAGTACATTTATCAAATTCAGATAAATTTGCGGCCCGAATTACTTTCTTCTCCTACACGTTGATACTTTGACACATCACACTACTCTGTGGGGTTCTTGATTGTCATTTGTTTTAGCCAACCAATCAGGTATAGCCTTACAAATTAATCTCGGATCATTTGAACGGAATCTCGTGAACGTCGTTTTTCGTTGGTGCAATGCAAATCTTTAAACCAAGTTCATTTAGAGTGGATTAAAATTGATCTCGTTCATCTGAACTTCGAAATGATCGGCGTTGGTGCACGCGGCCATTAGACCGCACGGCCAACCAGCATAACTATTTTTATTTCATTATATTATTATTATTATTATTATTGTTATTGTTATTAAGTGGCCGCGGTGGCGGTAACGCGTCTGACTACCATGGTAAAGGTCCCGGGTTCGATCCCCGGCCGGTTCAAATCCGGGAACTTTTCTAACGTTGGAAGCGGCCCCGGCGCCCACCCAGCGTCGAATAACATGGCTACCTGGTAGTGTTGCCCACGAGACGAGACTTTGGCCTGTCTCGTCTCGTGGAGCCTCGTGGAAATGCTGTCTCGTCTCGAAAATATTCGTTTGTCTTATGACACATGGTCAATCTCGTCTCGTCTCGAATTTTTAAAAGCCTGTCCCGTCTCGTCCCGTGGGCAACACTAGTACCTGGGGGAAACCCTGGGGGGTAAAGGCGGTTTTCAATTTTAAATTTTATTAACTTTTATACACCTCAGTAAGCTTTAAATTATTAGGGGTGAAATTAAGTCCTAAAGTTTATTGGGTGAGCTGTCAAATGGAAATCTCATTTTTGGAATTTTGAAAACCGTGGAACCATTTGATTTAATGGTGGAATATTAAAATGCAAACTGGTTTCTGTATTTTATACTAATTTTTTTCAATCTAAGGCAGTTTTTATTTTATTCTGTTCGAATACTTATTGAACTTTATTTCTGTCATTAACATTTAACATAAGCTTTCTGCTTTGTTATAAATAGAAATGAACGATACTCATTTCCGGGGAGGGTGGGGCTCATCCCCTCCCGACTTCCATGACATCTTTCTCCTTAACTTTTTCTATAGCGGCAGTATTGGAGGATAGCTGTACCCTAACGTCGTAATTGAAACTTTCGCTAGAAATAGTAATGAAATTAATTAATTGTTAAACCACATTCATGCAAGAATAACGGAGTCCTAATTATTTTCCAGCGTCGCTGTCACGCACAGTAGCGTCACGTCATAGAACCCTTTTGAACATGTGAAAATATACACGATATGGTGTAATACCACTTTCTCTCTCCTTAGAGGCCACGAGAAAGAAACTGTCCCGTTCTTTTGGCATCTCGCACCTTCTGCAATTAAAGCTGTAGGATGACCTTGACATGGAACACTTGAGACTTTTTCAATTAATGAATTCAGAAGCAAAATGTACTGGAAGTCATTTTGTCACGTGCAACATTGGGAAATCTCTTTTTGTAAAGTGTCAATTCGGACGTTTAACATTCACATTGACACGGAAGATTCCTTTATCCGAATTTGATGGGACCGAAACCTTTTTTCGAATAATCCGGAATATATTGCATTAAATGTGTACTGTATACTTAAAGAAACACTGAATGAGACATTAAAGTAATCTGTTTCGACCATTTCCAGTAATGATAAACTACTCTACATTATACTTAGGTATTAATGAAGTAAAGCTACCCCATCCTTATACGCACATAGGAGCTGTGTTTTCACCTTCTCAGTCTTTTTGGTTTGTGGAGGTGATGTGATCGACACTACGCTCCGGCCGCTTTCCCAGGGTTACCCCCAGCTACATATTTAATAGGTTGGTTCAACTCCAGAGCAGTGTTGCCACAATCTGAAGGTACAATTTCCCTTTCCAAGGACAAAAAATTCCCTTTGGATCCATTTTCCCTTCACCTAACGAAGAAATAATAACCAGTAGTAGTAATAGTATTCCCATAGGTCCATGTTCGTAGGAATGCAAATGTCAACCTCGTCGAATAATATGGACTAAAACTGGAACCTAATATAATTTGTACTATCATTGAGTTATGATTTATTCAAATGTCTGATTGGTATTTTTAATAGTTTTTCTTTTTGCTTAAAATTTGGTGGCAACACTGTCCCAGAGCCGTTCTATGCAGGGACCTTGTCGGAAAATACGTACTTCTCCCCTCGTTTTTAATAGTTTGCCAAACTTTGCACATAATCACTTGTTCCAGTTGTCAATGAAGCTAAAATGTATTTTTCTATGGTTTTGCAGGGTGTCTGAGCTAGATGGCTGCTTCTTCGAGAAGTTTGGTTCGCTGCTCAAGGAGCAGGCTGCCCAGGCAGCGGCGGACGACGTGGAGGAGGCACAGGAGCCTAGCGAGTCGGATTCCGAACCAGAGGAGTCCGACAAGAATGAGCTCATCTCCAATGCCATGGGATGGAACGTGAGTACGATAGAATTACAGGCAGCTGATGGTTTGTGGGTCACCGCCAAAGTTAAAAAATACAATTTTATAACGGCATGTCTCAAAATAGAGAGGTTTCCAATTTTTTTCAGAATACACCCTTGCTTATTGATTGATTGAATTGGTGTTATAAGTCCACTTTATGCACAGTAAGGCTAATCGGAACTGGACCTACAGTTTAAAATGGGATCAGAACCACTATGTGCCTCCACCGGGTATCGAACCCGGGACCCCTTGATTACAAGGCGACGACGCTACCACTGCGCCATCGGGGAGGCCTCACAAACTTGCTTACGAATGCACAGCTCTCCTGTCCTGTGCTGTGAAAAAATATTACCGCAAGAGAATTCATATCAGTAATACTTGAGAAAGGTCGCCCCTCCCCCCCAGTCCCCAGTCCCTGGTTTCTTTCCGGCCCTCTGGATTACTTCCGTGTAAAATCCTTTCTTTCTCTCCTTCCACCTCAGCCTGGGTGCCAAGCGAGCAATTATATTAACGCCGGAATTACGAAAAGAGGGTTTTCACATAACACTTATATTTTTATTCCCTGGTTCGTTACACATGTACAGAAAGTGAATAAATTTTTGGTTTAAAAATGGACAGTACAGTAGTGCAGGTGGCCGGGTTCTAAGCCATTATTTGAGGCTCGTGAGGCTCGTCGTAGCCTTTTATGATGTATATTTTGAGGGCAGAGTTGGCAACACTGTGGGGGCACTGTAGCCTTTTATGAGGGGGGTCTATTGCCCTCTGTTTACATCTGGCAACACTACCGTAGTTTGACAGTGTTGTTAACCTACTGGGTTTTTTTTCACTGAGGCTCGAATTATTATTTGAGGCTCGTTGTAGCCTTTTATGATGTATATTTTGAGGGGCAGAGTTGGCAACACTGTGGGTTTTTACTGTAGCCTTTTATGAGGGGGGGGGTTTATTGCCCTCTGTTTACATCTGGCAACACTACCGTAGATTTTTTGACAGTGTTGTTAACCTACTGGGTTTTTTCACTGTAAATTTTCATCAAAGGGCCTGAGGGGTCCATGTATTTTTTATGTCTGGCAATACTGTTGGGTGCCTAGTGTTGGCGACACTGTGGGTTTTTACTGTAGCCTTTTATGAGGGGGGTCTATTGCCCTCTGTTTACATCTGGCAACACTACCGTAGTTTGACAGTGTTGTTAACCTACTGGGTTTTTTTTCACTGAGGCTCGAATTATTATTTGAGGCTCGTTGTAGCCTTTTATGATGTATATTTTGAGGGGCAGAGTTGGCAACACTGTGGGTTTTTACTGTAGCCTTTTATGAGGGGGGGGGTTTATTGCCCTCTGTTTACATCTGGCAACACTACCGTAGATTTTTTGACAGTGTTGTTAACCTACTGGGTTTTTTCACTGTAAATTTTCATCAAAGGGCCTGAGGGGTCCATGTATTTTTTATGTCTGGCAATACTGTTGGGGGCCTAGTGTTGGCAGCACTGTGGGCTCTTACTGTAGCTTTTTATGAGGGGGGGGTCTATTGTTCTCTTTTTATATTTGGCAATTTTATTGGATGTTTTTTTTGAGGCTTGGGTTTTACCAACCCATCCGAAGAAAATTCCACTATATGATTTTTTACTGGCTAAGCTAACCTACAAATAGAAATTGCCAACACCGACGAGCATCAAATAATAATTTCGAGCCTCAAATAATGATTTCGAGCATCAAATGATGATTCGAGCCTCAAATAATAATTCAAGACTCGTCGGTGTTGCCAACCCACTCTACAAAAATTCCACTATATGATATTTTAAAGCCTTTCACGGTGTATGTTAACCTCACAAGCAGTGTTGCCAACTCGAAACGAGACATAGCCTTTTATGGTGTATGTTAACCCTACCAGCAGTGTTTCCAACTCGTTGTAGCTTTTCACGGTGTATAATTTTTACACGCGCGCGCGTGTATTGTGACGAATGCACTCTCTCATCCTTGAAGGATGAATGCAACTTATCGTAATTTTCCAACTGTGGGACCAAATGTTTATATATCGTGACTTTTGTAAATCTCTTTCGGGAACAATGTGTCGCACACACACACGCACGCGCACGTGCCTGTATTGTGACGCAAGCAAACAAAAAAAAAACTTTGCGTGTCATTACAAAAAAAAACTTTGACCGTATTCTTAAATAACTAACAAGGACAATGAATCTTTTTGGCTTCCGCAAACAGATCAACATGGAGACTGCACCGCCAAATTTCAATAACCTCTTACCTTCCGTGTTATCTAAACTCAATGGTTTACTGATTGTTCATCTCAACAGCATTTGGACGAAACTGAATGACGATGTGGGCAAAATGTTTTATGTTTTTAATAACAATTTACATTTCTACGAAATTCCGATCGACGGGAAACTTCAAATCACCGTGAATCCGGAAAACGCAGGCGAAATCAAAATTTCTACCGGCAAGAATATTTTTCGAATCAAGCACGACAAGATGCTTTCTAACATTACGTACGATGTTTCTGCAGGAGATTATCTTTATACGGAACTTCTCGGAGATTACGACAAACTCATTCCTCTTTTTGTAGAATTACGAATCGTCTATCCTATTATAAATAACCGTTAACCAAAAATGCCTAACGACATTTTCGGCAACACCAAGCGTGTAGACCACGCAGAAGAGATTCTCATGTTGGACATTCGAGTTAAGAAGTTGAGGACCGATTTGATTGCTTTGCAGGAGACCTTAAACAAAAGTTTAGAGTCGGAAATCGCTACGCTCCAAACGCAATGTCTCGACCCCATTCTGAAAATCGATTCCGAACTGAAAACGCTCATAAAAAATTATGTCGACGTACCTTCTTACGACAGCGTTCAAAATATACAGTTGAGCGTGGATTCGCTTCAAAATGATTTGGCCAAATTACAGCAATTTCAATCGAAAAATGAAGATTTGGAAAAACTGAAACTCGAAATCGAAGAACGAACTTCCGCAATAGAAAAGAATTTCTCTGAACTTCAAACCGTCGTGAACGATATAGACGCAGAACGCTTACATGTCGTTGTTTCCAAATTACAAGAAGAATTCACCAGCACGTTGGAAGAAATCAAATCCAAGTTACAGACTTTGGAAGATACAATGACGAACCTACCATCGTCGGACGAACTGCAGGTCATCGGTAAAAGCGTCGCGAACATAAAAATTCAATTGGAGGCCTATCAAGATTTCGAACACATTCAAACCACCATCGCTACGCTTCAGGCGTCCTTGGAATTGATCAACGAAGAAATTAAAAATATTCACGCTGAAGCAAGAGAGTTGACGAGCATTCAAGACACGTTAAGCACGGTTCAGCAGAAGATCGAATATTTAGAAAATTTGAACGTCGAAACGAATCTCGCTCATTTTCATCACGTACTCGACAACATACAGGGTGACTTGGAATCGTTACGGACGAGCGTGCCTTCGAGCGAAGATTTGGAAAAATTGAAAACGGCAGTGACGGCACTATCCGATTCGAACGACATCAAAAGTTCATTGAGCGATCTCGAGAGTAGGGTGGCCAATCTCCCCACCTCCAAAGAATTGCACGCTTTGAAAAGAAACATATCTCGAATGCTGAAACGACTAGAAACGGAAACGGCGAACGTGGAACAGATTCGAGACGAAATTAGTTCGCTGGTGTCGACGCTGCCCACTTCGCAGAGCGTCGCCGACCTTCACACGCAGTTTACAGAGATGCGAAGGATCGTGAACGATCTTACCGAGAAGAGCTCGAAATTGAATCAAGTCGAGAACCTTCAGAACATTGTCGTCAACATCAGAGATCAAGTTGGAGTGCTGGAATCCACGCAGGAATCGACGCTGGCCTCTTTCGGTGCCAAGTTGCAAGAACTCAACGAAAACTACAAGCAGTTGAACGTGGAAGTGAAAATCAAACCGTCCTTTTCTGCCGTAACGGATACCATAATCGAGCATTTGCTGCCCATCGAAAATAAACTCGGACAAGTTCACAGTAATCTGCTCGGCGTCGACACTAAATTCGCTAAACTGGATTCTCTGCAAGCCATCGAAATCAACAGCGTACCCAATCAACAGAGAATCTCCACGTTCGTCGAAGGTAACAAACTGTACATGTTGCATCCTTATCATCCGTACTACAAGTTTCTCCTCGATGGCACGATTCAGATAAACGAATTTTCGTACTGGTCTCACGGTAGAAAAGCTAGCGTTCCCACCATGACTTTGATATCGAATCGTGGTGTCCAGAAAGCAGGAAACATTCCTCTGGCACGTTGGAACGAAACGCGCAACATATATGAAATACACGAAGACGAAGATCTTACCGTTTTCGACGTGAGTGCCGGCGATAAGCTGATCATTCAAAACACGAGCGAAGTGCCACCCTCTTTGAATCCCATCACGCTTGTGCTTCTCTTGAAACGTAATCTCTAAAAAAAATGTCTAGGCAAGCCATCGTCGAAGAATTGCATAAACCTGCACGCCGTAACTACGAACGTTTGGCTGTGGTAACCAAGGGCATCGACGACCTCTGGCAAAGCGACCTCGTGGAGATGAGTAGCGGCAATTTGAAAAACGTACATAAATTGAACAAGGGCAACAAGTACCTCCTCACCGTCATAGACACATTTTCGAAATTCGCATGGGCTCTACCTTTGAAGGCGAAAAACGGGAACATGCGTCACGGAAGCATTCAAATTAATTTTTCGCGAAAGCGGCGGCAGACAACCACGGTTTCTGCAAACGGACAACGGTAAAGAATTTTACAACGCCGTATTCCAAAAGTTTATTCAAAAACACAAGATTCAACATTATTCGACCTTCAGTCACATCAAAGCCAGCATCGTGGAAAGATTCAATCGAACCTTGAAAACACACATGTGGAAACGATTCACGCTTCGGGGAAATTACAAATGGGTCGACATCCTGCCGGAACTCGTCGACACCTATAATGATACGGTACACAGAACAATAGGCATGAAGCCAGCCGACGTTACCAAGTCCGACGAGCAGCGTTTAATTTCTACAGTTTACTGTCCAAAGTACACACCCACGACAAAAAAAGCTAAATACAAAATTGGAGACCAGGTGAGGATCAGCAAATTCAAACGCACCTTCGAGAAGGGATTCACAAAAAATTGGAGCACGGAACTCTTTACGGTGGTTCGAGTTCTACCCGGAAACCGACACACGTATATAATAAAAGATAGTAGCGGCGAGATTTTGAAAGGAAGATTTTACGAAGAGGAACTCTCTAAAACAAAACACCCCGACACGTACCTCATCGAGAAAGTATTGCGTAGGAAAGGTGACAAACTGTTTGTCAAATGGCTGGGACTTCCGGAAAAGAGTTGGATCGACGCGGACGAAGTGATCTTGTGAGTACGTGGAACGTGGTGAAGCGTCTACCGGATCCGGAAAGTCAAACGAGAAAAAAAAAAAGAACGGCAAGTTGCTTCCCGACAGCATCCGCTGTCTGATCGTAGGTCCTTCGGGGTGCGGGAAAACGACACTGCTCGTGGACAATTTTCTCCTCGCACCGAATTGGTTAGATTGGAAGAACAGGCACCTGTACGTGTTCTCGAAAAGTTTGGAGCAATCCAAATACCAGCAACTGATGAAACTGTACGATGGTCTGGACATTGCAACGTTTGCCTCGGAAATAAAACCACTCGACGATTGTCGTGAAAATTCAGTCGTTGTGTTCGACGACGCTATCCTGGAAAATCAAAATGAAATTCGCAACTTTTTCACGCAAGGTCGTCACAAAGGAATGGATTGTTTTTACCTAGCTCAAACGTTTTCCAAAATTCCAAAACAGTTAGTGCGCGACAACGCTAATTTCATATGTTTGTTTCGTCAAGATCACACCAACCTCAAGCACGCGTACGATGACTACGTAAGCGGAGACATGAACTACAATCAATTTTCGGAAGGCTGCTGCTCTACTTGCTGGAACGGTGACGATTTCGGATTCGCGACGATCGACATGACGAGGAAACCCAACGACGGAAAATACAGAAACAAAATCAACGACTTTCTAAACGTTGCAACGTTGTGAGAAACGACGTGTATAAATAAACGTCATGACGAAACGAAAAATCGAAGACGAAAATCTCAAGCTTCGCGATTACCTCGCGAAACGCTTCAAAGGTTGGAAATCCGAGAATCGCGGATTCTACGAAGAGAAGAAACGTCAGGATCAACCCGTGATCGATGCCATCAGCAGTCTAGGTAAAGAAATTAAAAGTGTCACGGAACAAAATAAAAATTTGATCAACGAACTCGTACCGCTCGCAGCTAAAAGTTACGCCGTACCCACGCCTATTTCGAGCATTCCTTCGACGCCGTTCGAACTGAAGGATGCACCGGCACGACGTCGAGCCATAGGCAGCACGTCTTCGGATAAAATCGAGTTGGGGCCTTTGGCACGAGACTACCTGAGCACGGGGAAATTCGACAAGGATGAAGTGTTCGGATTGTATCCCAGCATGGAAACCAGTGAAGGCGGTGGTGTGGTGTGGAAGATTGGGAAATCGAAGGTGACCTTCGAAGGCAACGACATTAAAGTCAATTTAGGCGACAAGGATAGTTGGAACAGGTATCCGGGTACGGTGGGACTGTGGGAACTCGTTGCCAAAAAGCAGCCGAAAGATTGCACCGACGAAGATTACCAAAGTTACAAGGAAATTCTGATCATGACGGATGCCTTGTACCAGAACAACGACGCCTCGCAGAATAGGGTGAAATCGAGCAGCGGCGAGAAGTACAGGAATCTCATCAAACCGATTTGGAACCAGGTCAAAACAGGCAGCGGCGTCAAACGCTACAACACGTTACCCAAAGAATTCGTTTGGGTGGACGACGTTAGGAAACTCGTGGACCGATTGTTGGTGATAGCCGGCGAAGAGAATGCAGGCAATCGTAATTTCTACAACGAGAAGGTTGGCATTGTGGACATGATCAGCACGAAACTTTCCAACTTTATTGTGAACGACGACAAGGGCATAGGTTACCTGATCAAAATCATCAACACGCTGCCTCCGAAATTTTGAAACGTGGCCGAAGGAAAGGGACTCGTGAACGACATCATCAACAAGTTACCTTTCGAGATGCATCTACCTGGCTACCAGTACTGCGGACCGGGTACCAAACTCGAGAAAAGATTGGAGAGAGGAGACAAGGGTGTGAATCCGTTGGACGCGGCATGCAAAGATCACGACATCGCCTACAACACCACGCAGACGGATCTGGACGCACGTCACGAAGCAGACAAAAAATTGGAACATGCAGCTTTCGAAAGGTTCGTGAGCAGAGACGCATCGCTGGGTGAACGGGTCGCCGCACTGGGTACCACCATCGCCATGAACACGAAACAAAAATTGGGGTGGGGTATATAAATAACATACCGTAAAAAAACTACACAAGAAAAAATCTCAGAATATATATATAAATAACATACCGTGAAAATAACACATAGAGCATCAACATGAAGCCCAAGGGTGTTGTGTACCAGATACCATACTCCAATCTAAAAAATCTAGGTGCTCTCGATGGGTTACTCACCAAGAAACAACGCGAGAAGAAACGTTCTTGCTTGTCGAAAGGACACGGAATGAAATTACTGCTCAGCACACCTCAATTGAAAAGATTGCAGCGTTCGCGGAAACAGCAAAAGATCGGAGGTTTCATATTCAGCATCCCCGCCATCCTGGCAGCATTGGGGGCCGTGGGAAGTTTGGCCGGCGGAAGTGCCGCCATCGCGAAAACCGTCATCGACTCGAAGAAGAACAAAGCGGAATTGGAAGAACAGAAACGTCACAACCTGGCCATGGAGAAGAAAGGGGGGAAGGGCGTGATGAAGAAGTTTAAAAAAAAGAAACAACAGCACTCACCAACCGAGACATTGAATCTCTGATCGGACCGTTACGAATCAAACACTTCAGAGGAGTTTTCATGTCCGACTCGTTACCTTCAAGCGTTAAAAGAAGAGAATGCGGAGTAGTCAACTTGGACGGTCAAGAAAATCCAGGCACGCATTGGATATGTTACCACAAAAATGATGATAAAGCATTCGTTTTCGATTCTTTCGGAGGTGTTCCACCTACAAATTTAATTCATTATCTGAAAACGAACAAAACCTCTATATACTACAACGACGAACGCATTCAAAATTTCGGAGACGTGAACTGCGGCCATCTCTGCCTCTCCGTGCTCGCGTTTCTCTCTAAAATAAATAACCCTACGATCGAGGATTTCCAGAAAGCATTGTGGAACCTCAAACAGCATCACTAGGATGGGCGTGTTCCATCTCACGAGCGAATCTTCAATCTTGAAACTCACGCTGCACGACGACATCGTCTATCCTAAATCCGTGGCTCTGCGTGCATTCTACAGCATGTACCTCATACCTAACGTCACGCAGCACAACAACAAAATTAGCGTCGGAAGAGAACACATCGTCGTCACGCCAGGACAATACAATCTTTCCACTTTGCAAGCTCAATTACCCAAAGGCACATACCTTTCTCAAAATTCGGTCACGCACAGAGTGGAAATCCTATCCGCGACGGAGACCGTGGACCTGGGCACCATGGGAGAACTTTTAGGTTTCGAGAACAAGTAGTGGTATTTACGGTAGGGACAGCGCGAGAAAGTATGAACCTCTCTCAAGCAGATTTGCTATACTTAAAACAGGCTCAACATGCCCATATGAGTTTTTTGCTCAAGTGTGGAACTCTTGCCTAATCCAAGATTTTTGTAAAAATGCCCTCATGGATTCCATGAGAAAGTATGACCCCCCTCAGAAAGTATGAACCCCCTCAGATACCCATACCCATAAGTAGTAGATAAAAATTGTACTTCTGACCGCAACTCTGATTTCTTGACCAAACGACCGCAAAAAGTTGAAAAACTCACTTTCTCTTCCTGTTTCGCGCCTCATTTATTGCGCTGACGATGTTTCACGGGCGCAAAAAGGCAGTGATGAGTGAAAGATGAGCTCTCATCCTCTCATCCTCTCATCTTCTTATTCTCTCATTCTCTTATTTTCTCATTCTCTCATTTGTAATCAAGGGGTCCCGGGTTCGATACCCGGTGGAGGCACAAGTGGTTCGGATCCCACTTTAAACTGTAGGTCCAGTCCCAATTAGCCTTACTGTGCATAAAGTGGACTTAAAACAACAAATCAACCAATCTCATTCTCTCATCCTCTCATCCTCTTATTTTCTCATTCTCTCATCCTCTTATTCTCTTATCTTCTTATTCTCTCATTCTCTTATTTTTTGAAAGATGAGTGCACCTTATCGTAATTTTCCAAGTCCGGGACCCAAATGTTTATATATATCGTGATCTTCGTAAACCTCTCCTCTCATCTTCTCATCCTCTTATTCTCTCATTCTCTCATCTTTTGAAAGATGAGTGCACCTTATCGTAATTTTCCAAGTCCGGGACCCAAATGTTTATATATATCGTGACCTTCGTAAACCTCTCTCTCGGGGGAAGGATGTGGCATATACACACACACACACACACACACGCGCGCGCGCGCGTATGCATCTTATTATTTCCGTATTGTAACACAAACAAACAAACAAAATAATAATTGTTGTTTTTTAGGATACCTGGCCCCTATAACCTCGCCAGGGTGCGTGGTGCCCAACCAAAAATGTAAAAGTTTTCTAATGGCTGCGGTTATAGATTACCGCACCTCTGTAGAGTTTCACGTGTTTTGTTTTTTTTCCCCCAAACTTCCATGAAACCCTACAGAGGACCTCCGTAATGCATGCAACGTGTACTAACGACTCTAGTGTTATTTTGATGTTGTGATATTTTTGGATATAGAGTTTTATTGTGAGATATAGATAAAAATAATTATGTTTATTATTAATATTTTCTTGATGAAGATGGAGAATGTATGTGTGTGTGTTACAAATAAAGTTGCATGCTTTTTTTTCTAGTGCGTGTGTGTATGTGTTTTTGATGTTTCGACAGCATCTGAAACGATAAAAAAGAAAAAATTTTATTGTTAATTTTCTTGTGTAAAAACAACAACAAATTTTTGTGCAAATTTTCTGATTGTCTCGTGCTATAGTGCAAAAAAAGATATTGTAACTGATAACTAATGAAATTGACATTTGTAACTGATCTGAACTAGTGAAATTCGTATTGTGCCATTGTAACTGATTGTGCTAGTGCAGAAAATTTCTTATTGTGCAAGAAAAGATGTTAAAAACTTGTTAAAACTGCTCTGTGACCCTCTCGTTCTTCAGGTCGTAGGCGAAGGACTTCTCTGCAATCAGGATGACACTGCATAGGGTATCCTCGGGCAAGGCATCGTGGAACTCGCAGACGACCTTGATGTTGGTTCGATCGTTGACCACAACCTTCTTCCTCTTAGATGTGTTGATGACGGTCATGGGTCTCCGTGCTTTGAACTCGCTGGGCGTGTAGTACATGTCCACACTTCCCTCGGTCACGCGTTTGTAAGCCGAATACGCCTCGTAAAGTTTGAGGTAATTGTTTTTGGTCATGTCGAGGTTGTAATTCTCGCGCGGGAACACTTCGTTGCGTCCATTCTTCAGATAAACGTTCTTGATCTTGCAGTCGTCGAATTTGCTGGAATCTTTTTCCTGATTTTTGTCCCTCCCGGTCTGAAAGAGCACTACGACGAAATCTGGCATGTCGAACTGTATGTTGTTGAACTGCGTCGTCACGTCGAATTCCATGTGACTTCCGGACGCCATCTTTTGCACGCACTGGTAACCGTGAAAGTGAATCGGTACCTGGGGACTTTTCAAGATCTCCGCTTTGTGCTTGAGGGCGTAGTTTGTTTCGTATTCCACCACCGGCATTCTCAATTCCATGCTTCGGATGACGCATTTCGCTGCTTCGGGTAAAGTGTTGGCTATCGGCGTGGTGCCGTCCGGACCTAAAGTAGCGTATCGCATCAGTGCGTCGTTGTCGTTGGCCGCTCTTCGAAACGTGACTCTCAGTCCTCCCTTCCACATGATCTCCTTGTAATCGGAGAAGAATCCTGGAAGCAGACGCATGGGAAAGAGCACTGTGTGACTTCTCGTCGATATTTTGGTCCCGGCTTCGAATCCCCCGGCCTGGTAGTACGCTGCGTCCGTTTTGGATAATTTCAAAGTTCCCACTGCCGTTGACGTGATGCCTGGATAATCTATTCTGTCGATGACGGTGTTGTGTTTCCTCACCTCCACCTGCGAGAACAGGTGAGGCACGAAGTTGTCCACGAGTATCAAGTTTGCTGCTGCAGGAAACGCGTCTCCGCTTTCTTTCTTCACCACGTCGAATTGAAGGTAGAGGTCCGCTCTGTGAGGATGAATAAACCCGTCGCCGACGTCCACGTCGTATTCGATCTCCCTGTTTGCTTCGTTCAGATTGGCAAACGTGCGACGGTTGGGAGGGAAAGATTGCAATTCGTAACTTTCGATTTGCTCCATTTTACATGTATGGTTATTTATTATACGTTGATCTCCACGATGGCAGTAGTCGTTGCACCTGCAAAATCCACCACGTCTCCTTTCTCGTTCGTCACCACCAACTCTATGTCGTCTGTGCGGTTGCGACATACTGGAAAATAGATCGGCGAAGAGGGCGTGTAGATGATCGGTTCCATGAATTCGGAACTTGGTTTGAAAGTGGCTATGATTCCCGTCTGCTTGTGACTTCCTAACAATCCGTCCGAGGATTTCGTGATCATACCTTCTGCCACGTTACAGTGTACGTTCAGAGTCTCTATGGCCAAGAATTTAGGAATGTTGGTTGCTGTGTGCTTGATGCCAGCTTCGAGTTTGGTGTCGTTCTCGAAACCTAAAAGTTCTCCCATGGTGCCCAGGTCCACGGTTTCCGTCGCGGATAGGATTTCCACTCTGTGAGTGACCGAATTTTGAGAAAAGTATGTGCCTTTGGGTAACTGAGCTTGCAAAGTGGAAAGATTGTATTGTCCTGGCGTGACGACGATGTGTTCGCTTCCGACGCTAATTTTGTTGTTGTGCTGCGTAACATTAGGTATGAGGTACATGCTGTAGAATGCACGCAGAGCCACGGATTTAGGATAGACGATGTCGTCGTGCAGCGTGAGTTTCAAGATTGAAGATTCGCTCGTGAGATGGAACACGCCCATCCTAGTGATGCTGTTTCAGGTTCCACAATGCTTTCTGGAAATCTTCGATCGTAGGGTTATTTATTTTAGAGAGAAACGCGAGCACGGAGAGGCAGAGATGACCGCAGTTCACGTCTCCGAAATCTTGAATGCGTTCGTCGTTGTAGTATATAGAGGTTTTGGTCGTTTTCAGATAATGAATTAAATTTGTAGGTGGAACACCTCCGAAAGAATCGAAAACGAATGCTTTATCATCATTTTTGTGGTAACATATCCAATGCGTGCCTGGATTTTCTTGACCGTCCAAGTTGACTACTCCGCATTCTCTTCTTTTCACGCTTGAAGGTAACGAGTCGGACATAAAAACTCCTCTGAAGTGTTTGATTTGTAACGGCCCGATCAGAGATTCAATGTCTCGGTTGGTGAGTGCTTCTGTTTCTTTTTTTTAAACTTCTTCATCACCCCCTTCCCCCCTTTCTTCTCCATGGCCAGGTTGTGACGTTTCTGTTCTTCCAATTCTGCTTTGTTCTTCTTTGAGTCGATGACGGTTTTCGCGATGGCGGCACTTCCGCCAGCCAAACTTCCAACGGCCCCCAATGCTGCTAGGATGGCCGGGATGCTGAATATGAAACCTCCGATCTTTTGCTGTTTCCGCGAACGCTGCAACCGTCTCAATTGAGGTGTGCTGAGCAGCAATTTCATTCCATGTCCTTTCGACAAGCAAGAACGTTTCTTCTCGCGTTGTTTCTTGGTGAGTAACCCATCGAGGGCACCTAGATTTTTCAGATTGGAGTATGGTATCTGGTACACGACACCCTTGGGCTTCATGTTGATGCTCTATGTGTTATTTTCGCAGTATGTTATTTATATATATTCTGAGATTTTTTCTTGTGTAGTTTTTTTACGGTATGTTATTTATATATTTTCAAGGCCTCGCAGTCGCTACACAAATTCTATTACGTGCTTCGTTTTCTTGCCAAAAGTTCCTTTGTCCCCTTGTACACGATTCGAGTTTTGTTCTCGATTAAAATAGATAGCTTCTCGTCCGATAACATGTTAGCGTATCGATCTGGTAAAAATAAACTGTATTGTGCGTTGAGCAACAGGCGTACCTTGGGTCCATACTGGGTAGAAACGATTGAACCGGAAGTTATCGTGTAAGATTTGTCGACTTCCAATTCCCGAATTTTTACATACTCGACTGACAAATTTAGCATTTGTTTTAATGCTTGGAGATCACTTATTTTTTCAGTTGTCATATCGAAGAAGAGAAATTTTCAGTGTGTGTGTTAGGGAAATTTAATTTTTTTTTTTTCACCATGTGTGTTATTTATATATACCGAAGATTATATTTTTCACGATGTGCGTTATTTATATATCAAGTTTTTTTGATGCGTATATATATTATTATTTTTTTAACAGAGGAAGAAAGTTCGTGCTTCGGAGAACGCGATGATTTGCGTAATGATATCTTCCGTCTCCTGCATAGACTTGTACCAATCTACTGTGTACCATCTTCTTCCCTGCCTTGCCTCGTGCAATTCGTCCAACCTTTCGTTTAATTTTTCCCCTGCAGCCGAAAGCAGAATGTTGAGATCATCACACCTCAGGTCGCTGATCTCCCGAAGATGGTCCTTGAGAACCATTTCACAAGGGATGCGAAATTCCGGCGTCGTTCTTGCCATGATTACAAGTTTATTAACATCTCCGTTAACTACCTTTTTGAATATTTTAGATAGTAGTTCGTGCGGCAAATCAGTTATGCAAGCCATGTTGTTTTTTTTACTGGATGTTATTTATATACCCCACCCCAATTTTTGTTTTGTGTTCATGGCGATGGTGGTACCCAGTGCGGCGACCCGTTCACCCAGCGATGCGTCTCTGCTCACAAACCTTTCGAAAGCTGCGTGCTCTAACTTTCTGTCTGCTTCGTGACGTGCATCCAGATCCGTCTGCGTGGTGTTGTAGGCGATGTCGTGATCTTTGCATGCGGCGTCCAATGGATTCACACCCTTGTCTCCTCTCTCCAATCTTTTCTCGAGTTTGGTACCCGGTCCGCAGTACTGGTAGCCAGGTAAATGCATCTCGAAAGGTAACTTGTTGATGATGTCGTTCACAAGCCCCTTTCCTTCGGCCACGTTCCAGAATTTCGGAGGCAGCGTGTTGATGATTTTGATGAGGTAACCTATGCCCTTGTCGTCGTTCACGATGAAGTTGGAAAGTTTCGTGCTGATCATGTCCACGATGCCAACCTTCTCGTTGTAGAAATTACGGTTGCCTGCATTCTCTTCGCCGGCTATCACCAACAATCGGTCCACGAGTTTCCTCACGTCGTCCACCCAAACGAATTCTTTGGGTAACGTGTTGTAGCGTTTGACCCCGCTGCCTGTTTTGACCTGGTTCCAAATCGGTTTGATGAGATTCCTGTACTTCTCGCCGCTGCTCGATTTCACCCTATTCTGCGAGGCGTCGTTGTTTTGGTACAAGGCATCCGTCATGATTAGAATTTCCTTGTAACTCTGGTAATCTTCGTCGGTGTAATCTTTCGGCTGCTTTTTGGCAACGAGTTCCCACAGTCCCACCGTACCCGGATACCTGTTCCAACTATCCTTGTCGCCTAAATTGACTTTAATGTCGTTGCCTTCGAAGGTCACCTTCGATTTCCCAATCTTCCACACCACACCGCCGCCTTCGCTGGTTTCCATGCTGGGATACAATACGAACACTTCATCCTTGTCGAATTTCCCCGTGCTCAGGTAGTCTCGTGCCAAAGGTCCCAACTCGATCTTATCCGTAGACGTGCTGCCTATGGCTCGACGTCGTGCCGGTGCATCCTTCAGTTCGAACGGCGTCGAAGGAATGCTTGAAATAGGCGTGGGTACAGCGTAACTTTTAGCTGCGAGCGGTACGAGTTCGTTGATCAAATTTTTATTTTGTTCCGTGACACTTTTAATTTCTTTACCTAGACCGCTGATGGCATCGATCACAGGTTGATCCTGACGTTTCTTCTCTTCGTAGAATCCGCGATTTTCGGATTTCCAACCTTTGAAGCGTTTCGCGAGGTAATCGCGAAGCTTGAGATTTTCGTCTTCGATTTTTCGTTTCGTCATGACGTTATTTATATACGTCGTTTCTCACAACGTTGCAACGTTTAGAAAGTCGTTGATTTTGTTTCTGTATTTTCCGTCGTTGGGTTTCCTCGTCATGTCGATCGTCGCGAATCCGAAATCGTCACCGTTCCAGCAAGTAGAGCAGCAGCCTTCCGAAAATTGATTGTAGTTCATGTCTCCGCCTACGTAGTCATCGTACGCATGCTTGAGGTTGGTGTGATCTTGACGAAACAAACATATGAAATTAGCGTTGTCGCGTACTAACTGTTTTGGAATTTTGGAAAACGTTTGAGCTAGGTAGAAGCAATCCATTCCTTTGTGACGACCTTGCGTGAAAAAGTTGCGAATTTCATTTTGATTTTCCAGGATGGCGTCGTCGAACACAACGACTGAATTTTCACGACAATCGTCGAGTGGTTTTATTTCCGAAGCAAACGTTGCAATGTCCAGACCATCGTACAGTTTCATCAGTTGCTGGTATTTGGATTGCTCCAAACTTTTCGAGAACACGTACAGGTGCCTGTTCTTCCAATCTAACCAATTCGGTGCGAGGAGAAAATTGTCCACGAGCAGTGTCGTTTTCCCACACCCCGAAGGTCCTACGATCAGACAGCGGATGCTGTCGGGAAGCAATTCACCGTTTTTTTTTCTTCGTTCCACTTTCCGAATCAGGTAGACGCTTTACCACGTTCCACGTACTCATAGAATCACTTCGTTTGAATCGATCCAACTTGTTTCCGGAAGTCCCAGCCATTTCACCAACAGTTTGTTGCCTCTCTTGCGCAAAACTTTTTCGATAAGGTACGTGTCGGGGTATTTAGTTTTAGAGAGTTCCTCCTCGTAGAAGCGCCCCAATAAAATTTCACCGCCACTGTCTTTTATTATATACGTGTGACGGTTCCCGGGTAGAACTCGAACCACGGTAAAAAGTTCAGTGCTCCAGTTTCGTGTGAAACCCCTGTCGAACGTTCGCTTCAATTTACTAACCCTCACCTGTTCTCCAATTTTGTATTTAGCTTTTTTTGTCGTGGACGTGTACTTTGGACAGTAAACGCTAGAAATTAAACGTTGCTCGTCAGACTTGGTAACGTCAGCTGGCTTCATGCCTATCGTTGCGTGCCGTGTGTGATTATAGTCGTTAACAAGTTCCGGGAGAATAGTGACCCACTTGTAGCTTCCCTGAAGCGTGAAGCGTGACCACATGCGCGATTTCAGAGTGCGATTGAATCTTTCCACGATGCTGGCCTTGACCTCACTGAAGGTCGAGTAATGTTGAACGTTGTGTTTCCGAATAAACTATTGGAATACGGCATTGTAAAATTCCTTCCCTTTGTCCGTGTGCAGAAACCGAG
This sequence comes from Lepisma saccharinum, assembly GCF_977018435.1. Lineage (NCBI taxonomy): Eukaryota > Metazoa > Arthropoda > Insecta > Zygentoma > Lepismatidae > Lepisma > Lepisma saccharinum. The sequence continues at coordinate 92,841,950 of NC_139229.1, forward strand.
GTCGTCTGCCGCCGCTTTCGCGAAAAATTGTCTTGAATGCTTCCGTGACGCACGTTCCTGTTTTCGCCTTCAAAGGTAGAGCCCATGCGAATTTCGAAAATGTGTCTATGACGGTGAGGAGGTACTTGTTGCCCTTGTTCAATTTATGCACGTTTTTTAACTTGCCGCTACTCATTTCGACGAGGTCGCTTTCCCAGAGGTCGTCGATGCCCTTGGTTACCACAGCCAAACGTTCGTAGTTGCGGCGTGCAGGTTTATGCAATTCTTGGACGATGGCTTGCCTAGACATTTTTTATTATTTTTAGAGATTACGTTTCAAAAGAAGCACAAGCGTGATGGGATTCAAAGAGGGTGGCACTTCGCTCGTGTTTTGAATGATCAGCTTATCGCCGGCACTCACGTCGAAAACAGTAAGATCTTCGTCTTCGTGTATTTCATATATGTTGCGCGTTTCGTTCCAACGCGCCAGAGGAATGTTTCCTGCTTTCTGGACACCACGATTCGATATCAAAGTCATGGTGGGAACGCTAGCTTTTCTGCCGTGAGACCAGTACGAAAATTCGTTTATCTGAATCGTGCCATCGAGGAGAAACTTGTAGTACGGATGATAAGGATGTAGCATGTACAGTTTGTTACCTTCGACGAAGGTGGAGATTCTCTGTTGATTGGGTACGCTGTTGATTTCGATGGCTTGCAGAGAATGCAGTTTAGCGAATTTAGTTTCGATGCTAACGAGGTTGCTGTGAAGCTGACCCAGTGTGTTTTGTACGGGCACCAAATGCTCGACTATGGTATCCGTTACGGTAGAAAATGACGGTTTGATTTTCACTTCCACGTTCAACTGCTTGTAGCTTTCGTTGAGTTCTTGCAACTTGGCACCGAAAGAGGCCAGCGTCGATTCCTGCGTTGATTCCAGCACTCCAACTTGATCTCTGATGTTGACGACAATGTTCTGAAGGTTCTCGATTTGATTCAATTTCGAGCTCTTCTCGGTAAGATCGTTCACGATGATTCGCATCTCTGTAAACTGCGTGTGAAGGTCGGCGACGCTCTGCGAAGTGGGCAGCGTCGACACCAGCGAAGCAAGTTCGTCTCGAATCTGTTCCACGTTCGCTGTTTCCGTTTCCAGTCGTTTCAGCATACGTGATATGTTCCTTTTCAAAGCGTGTAATTCTTTGGAGGTGGGGAGATTGGCCACTTTACTCTCGAGATCGCTCAACGAACTTTTGATGTCACTCGAATCGGATAGTGCCGTCACCGCCGTTTTCAATTTTTCCAAATCTTCGCTTGAAGGCACGCTCGTTCGTAACGATTCCAAGTCACCCTGTATGTTGTCCAGTACGTGATGAAAATGAGTAAGATTGGATTCGACGTTCAAATTTTCCAAATATTGGATCTTCTGCTGAACCGTGCTTAACGTGTCCTGAATACTCGTCAACACACTTGCTTCAGCGTGAATATTTTTAATTTCTTCGTTGATCAATTCCAAGGACGCCTGAAGCGTAGCGATGGTGGTTTGAATGTGTTCGAAATCTTGATAAGCCTCCAGTTGAATTTTTATGTTCGCGACGCTTTTACCGATGACCTGCAGTTCGTCCGACGATGGTAGGTTCGTCATTGTATCTTCCAAAGTCTGCAACTTGGATTTGATTTCTTCCAACGTGCCAGTGAATTCTTCTTGTAATTTAGAAACAACGACCTGCAAGCGTTCTATATCAATATCATTCACGACGGTTTGAAGTTCAGAGAAATTCTTTTCTATTGCGGAAGTTCGCTCTTCGATTTCGAGTTTCAATTTTTCCAAATCTTCATTTTTCGATTGAAATTGCTGTAATTTGGCCAAATCATTTTGAAGCGAATCCATGCTCAACTGTATATTTTGAATGTTGTCGTAAGAAGGTACGTCAACATAATTTTTTATCAGTGTTTTCAGTTCGGAATCGATTTTCAGAATGGGATCGAGACATTGCGTTTGGAGCGTAGCGATCTCAGACTCTAAACTTTTGTTTAAGGTCTCCTGCAAAGCGATCAAATCGGTCCTCAACTTCTTAACTCGAACGTCCAGCATGAGAATCTCTTCTGCATGGTCTACACGCTTAGTGTTGCCGAAAATGTCGTTAGGCATTTTGGTTAACGGTTATTTATAATAGGATAGACGATTCGTAATTCTACGAAGAGAGGAATAAGTTTGTCGTAATCTCCTAGGAGTTCCACGTAAAGATAATCTCCTGCAGACACATCGTACGACATGTTAGAAAGTACCTTGTCGTGCTTCATTCGAAAAATGTTCTTGCCGGTAGAAATTTTGATTTCGCCTGTGTTCTCCGGATTCACGGTGATTTGAAGTTTCCCGTCGATCGGAATTTCATAGAAATGTAAATTGTTATTAAAAACATAAAACATCTTGCCCACATCGTTATTTATTTCCGTCCATATACTATTAAGATGTACAATTAGTAGACCATTGAGTTTAGATAACACGGAAGGTAAGAGGTTATTGGAATTTGGTGATGCAGTGTCCATGTTGCCTTGTTTGCGAAAACCAAAGAGATTCATTGTCCTTGTTAGTTATTTAAAACATTGTGCTTTTTTGCTATTCTTCAAAACATACGGAGGAAAAGAATGAAAGGGGGAGCCCTCAGGCGATGAAAAGTTGCAACCTGTTATTATGTTGTTAACCTCTCTCAAACCGAGGCTCATTAAATTCAACTCTTATTTTTCATCGCCCGAGGGCTCCCTCTTTCATTCTTTTCCTCCGTCTGTTTTTGAAGAAGAATGGCAAAAACACAGCGGACTTCATGGCTATGGGGTTACGGTTAACACACGTCACATTTATCGCTTTTATTGTAGTGTCCCCACTCTCGCGTGTGGATTTGACAATCGAGAACGCGTAACTTGTTGTCCGTTGCATCCAATGCGACCTTGGTTACGCGCGTCGTGTACAAATCATGCAATTTACTTGCAATGCGATGATCGGTGCTGAGTTGCCTTTTACCATGAAAAAGGCATTCTTTGTAGTCTTGCATGCTAAATTTGCTGGTACTTATTTTTCCCACCCCCTTCGCCTTCTTGATCTCTTTTTCTTCTGTAATCTTTACACAGTACATTTTGGCACGAAGCCCCGCAAATTCCCTGCTGTAATTACCAGCCGCTTCATCTTTGAACTTTCCAATCGTCATTTTGTTTTCTGTCGAATGCAAGTGATGGCCTGATTGTAAGTTGCTAAAATCAAACAGATGGTTCATCTTAGTCAGATCATGTTCGAGGCTTGGTGTTTGGATTAGAAAAATGAAGCTATCCGTATCAATGTAACATATTTGGATGTTATCTCCATAAAAGGGTTGAAACTGATCGTAGTACGATTGGTACATGTGCAATTTTGATAGTTCAAGGACAGTGGCACCTATGGCAATCGGCTTGTTGAGCATCACTTGCTTCTTGTTCCTCTCAACAAATACTAGATTCTCGTCGAAAATGGTGAAGTTTTTGAAGTAGGGGGACGCGACGATCTTTTCAAATTTCTTTTCGTCCGTGACCAACGTTGCGTCGATGTAATTACGCACGTTCTCCATCGTCTTGCCGTAGATGGCGTTATTGAAGAGTTTGTACAGATCCTTGTCTGCAGGCGATGTCGATTGCGCTCTGCGTCGCGTGTTCTCGGTTATGTAGGGTTCCAGCCACCTGCTCTGTCGGAACTTCAATCCTCTATGAACTTTCTTCAACTGCAAGCCGTGACTTATGTAAAATTGGAGGAGTCGGTAGTGCAGAACGTAATTCCGCTTGTTCTCCATGCTTAGTATGAGTTTTGGCTCCGATCCTCCAGGTGGCTTCTCCTTGGTGGGGGCCAGGGCCAATCCGTGATGTTTCTCGTGAAGCGTTTCGGGATAATCGAGATCCACTTCCAAGAAACAGCCCCATTCATTATCTTCCCTCCAGTTGAGAAAATCTTCGCAGGAGAGTTCCTCTTCGGTCATCCACGCGTAGTCGCTGATGGGAAGACACTGGGACATGGAGTGGCCGTACAGGTTGTTGACATCCCAGTAGACAATGTAGGTGTTGGGCTTCGATGCATCGTAACCAGGCGTATGAGGATTGTTTGCCTGAGCATGGCGTCGGGGACATTGGACGATGCCACCGCGTATCGCACTCTCCATGAAGGCATACTGTTCCTTCTCTGCAATAAGTCCCAGTTCCACGTTGGTGTATTTCATCATCGATTCCCAAGTTAATCCCGGCGTGGTGAAGAAATACGCAGGATCCAACTTGTATATCGCGATGCATCTCTTACGAAACGATTCGAAAATATCCATCAGAAGTGTCACGTCCAATTTCAGATAAAGATCGTGATAATCGCGAAAAGTTTGGCAATTGAATGCCGTCCACACACTACGAGCGTGTTCGTAGTCCTCTTCGGAACAGACGTCCTCCGTGAGAGAAGAATAAAATACCTCCCGGGGTGGAAGTTCCGTCTCGTCAAATTTGTCGAAATTGTTGACGTACTCGTAGGGGTAGACACCCTTGCGACGCAACAGATTCAAATTCTCATCTCTCCCCGAAAAACATTTTTGCTTGGTGGCCACAAGATCTTCGTCGCCAAGTTGAGATGCAAGGCTTGCGAGGCTGGAGGACAGGAAATTGTAAGAGTCCAGGATTCGCACTTCCACGCTTCCTCCTTCTTGGAGAGGGATCCACACTCTCACCACAATATATTTCTCGCTCGTTCTCGGGATGATGCTGATTCGAGAAGTTATGTTGTGGAGCTCTTTGACGAAGAGATGTGTGTCGTACTTCTCCGTGTAGTGCAGAAACACGGCAACAAAATGCGACTCCTTAATTTTAAGATTGCACGAATTACAGATGGTGCTTAGAAATAATCCATTCTGGTGGTTATGGTGGACGACCTTGTAATTTTCGGCGGTGAAAGCCTGGTTACACTCCTCGCATCTTGTCGCCGCGTCATGTCTCTGTTGTTGTTCTGTTGTGAGAGCAGGTGGAGAAACGTAAGAGCCTTTCAGGCTGGGTGCAAGTTCTCTCGCGCATTCCGCTATCTTCTCAACAAAATGTTTTGCCGCATCGGGTCCGCAATACAAGATGACATCATTCAATTTTTCTCCGTAGATGGAGAAACTGCAAGGCTCGTGGTGAAAAATTTGGGTCGTGCTTGAGGTAGAGGGATCAGGGTCGCAAGACGTCATGGGAACTTGGAAGCTTTCAAAGTCGGCATAAAGGACGACGGGATGGTGGAGAAGAGCCTGGTGTTTCTGAAATTTCATCTTGGTTCCGGGTTCCGGCATGACATCTTCGGGTTCTGCATTCACGGAGCCAAAACACTTGTGCTGTTCTCTCATCTTCTTACCTCCGCGAAAAATTCTCAAACACCGATCGCAAATTTCGATCTTATCGTGATGCTTGCTGATCTGTCTTCCTACTAATCCTGAGAAATTCCGTATCAAACTATAACGACCATCTACAAGCAAGAGTCGAATTACATTATTCTGGCTTCTCGCAGGTCTTAACACACGAATGTTGTCGCAATCGTCAACCCCAAACACAGAAATATCGATATATTCTCCTTTTTCCTCTCTATAGTTTTTTTCAAATTGATTGATCTTATTCAGGGGCACAGGATAGGAAATTCCTCTCATCATATTCTCGTATCTTCCCTCGTATCCTCTGTAATTGGACAGGCGTTGGGGGTCATTATTATTAGCCGGGTGTAATGCGGCGATGACAGACCATAGGAAACTCTTCTGATCATTACTTTGTATGTTCAACACTGCATTTTGCTTTTTTTGTTTTTTTGTTTTTTTTTGAGTGCTGCGTAATGGTTTGAAATTGCAGACTCGAAGTTCTAACATGTGGTTGTGACCGCAAAGACTCCATCCACTTCCTCTACCTTCAAACTCTTCTTGTTTTTGTGTCAAGTGCTCAAATAGCCGTGTCACTATCTCGTCAAGATCCTCGTTATTGTCATCGTGTAAGCTTTCACACCCTACGTAAAAGCTGAAAGTGTTTGACTCGGACGAGACAACTTTCTCATACAGCAGGGTCAAGACGAGATGAATTTTAATTGCAACATTGACGAGGCAATCACGTAATTTATCGACTACCAGAGATTTCACATTGTTGAGGAAGATGCTCGAGTCACATTTTTCATCCCTTCCAGATTTATACGTTATGATACGTGCACTTTTATTCAAAGCACCAACTTCATGCCCATCAGTGCGAGGTTTCTTTGCCGGCGAGACTACGACATCATGATCCGGTAAACGACATTTTTTCAAATGCCTAGCAATGTTAGGTTTAGAATACAACTTTCCACAGTTGCGACATGGCACTTTCCCGCAAAGACCGGAGGGACCTGGTTGCGATTCCATTTTTTCTCTCTGTTATTTATATATATATATATACAGAGAAATTTTTTTTGGGGGGGGTTGTGGTGATGGTAGTGGAAAGCGCACTGAAACAGAAGGAAAAAAAGTTGAAAAATGCTAGATATTTTTTCCTTCCACATATATATATTAGACGCGAACAGTATGTATGTATGTATGTGTGTGTGCACTGTTGTAGGAGGTTAAAAATATACGACATGTAAGTGTGTGTCAATTTTTTATGACTCCTCTGAATATGTGTGTGTCAGACGCAAAAACAAAAAATATTAATATATCATGAAAATAAAAACTTACCTTTCAACAGAGATGGAGAGAGACTTCAAAATAAAAACTTGTAGCTCACTAAAACTTCCACGATGATATATATGTATACTGCCAGATAAACAATTAAGAATACTGAACTGCCACGATTGACGTTCACCTTTCAAGAGAGATAGAGAGACTTCAAAATAAAACTTGTAGCTCACTAAAACTTCCACGATGATATATATGTATACTGCCAGACAAACAAATTAAAAAATACTGAACTGCCACGATTGACGTTCACTATGATAATGACGTACAAAAAAACTGGTAGGTTATATAGGAACTCCTCTCCTTTTTTCTCCTTCTCTCCTTCCTACTCCACGCGACTCTCTTTGGTGAAAACACAATAAGCAAATAAAACCCTTGTTGACTGATTTATTCATGCTATATTTTTTCAACAAAAACTTTTTGTGATATGCACAATATCCTGTGGGGGACAAATAACAATAAACGGGACGTTGATAGTTCCACCCATGTATGTATTGTCGATCATTTCCCCTCGGCCTCTATTCCACGCCCCGTCAGGGTGTGGTGTGTGAAACAAACGATTCCCAGTATAAAACTCAAAAAGCGGAAGATGCTGCTGTGTTTGCTTCCGCCACATCCCCCTCTGATTCTATTGTTATCGGGGATGTGATGGATTCTTCATTCAGAACCGTGGGAAAGCTGAAAAAAATAGAATCTCTTCGGGCGAAAGAGGATGCAAGGTGAATGGGTTCGGGGAGGGGTTGCTGTGGATAGTTTGGTTCGTGATGAAAATGTTACATTGAGCGACGAAACACAATTTCTCCACAGGGACAGGAAAAATTCTACCGAGCGTCGCTATCCACGCAAACATTAGAAATTGCCTGAATGCCTTGGGGGGGGGCTTGGCATAGGATTATCGATTTTCGTTTTTAGAGAATAATCTATGTAAGATTCTAGCATCGAGAATAAACAACATTGATTAAATTTTTGACAACATTCGCAGTACAAATCTAAACTCGTGATGATTTCGCCGTTACCATGTATCCCTGGCGAGGTTATAGGGGCCAGGTATCCTAAAAAACAACAATTATTATTTTGTTTGTTTGTTTGTGTTACAATACGGAAATAATAAGAGGCATACGCGCGCGCGCGCGCGTGTGTGTGTGTGTGTGTGTGTATATGCCACATCCTTCCCCCGAGAGAGAGGTTTACGAAGGTCACGATATATATAAACATTTGGGTCCCGGACTTGGAAAATTACGATAAGGTGCACTCATCTTTCAAAAGATGAGAGAATGAGAGAATAAGAGGATGAGAAGATGAGAGGAGAGGTTTACGAAGATCACGATATATATAAACATTTGGGTCCCGGACTTGGAAAATTACGATAAGGTGCACTCATCTTTCAAAAAATAAGAGAATGAGAGAATAAGAAGATAAGAGAATAAGAGGATGAGAGAATGAGAAAATAAGAGGATGAGAGAATGAGAAAATAAGAGAATGAGAGAATAAGAAGATGAGAGGATGAGAGGATGAGAGCTCATCTTTCACTCATCACTGCCTTTTTGCGCCCGTGAAACATCGTCAGCGCAATAAATGAGGCGCGAAACAGGAAGAGAAAGTGAGTTTTTCAACTTTTTGCGGTCGTTTGGTCAAGAAATCAGAGTTGCGGTCAGAAGTACAATTTTTATCTACTCCCATACACACCCACCTACACACACCCACACCCACCCACACATATTTACTTCCGGTCCACTTTCGGTCCACTTCCGGTTTACTTCCGGTCTACTTCCGGTCCACTTCCGGTCCACTTGTGGCCAAGTTGTGGCCTATTTCTGCTTTTTTTATCCAGCATAGAGTTTTGATTGAATCCCAAGAAATTGTATATAAATACCAAAGCCAAAAATATCAACACACATACACACACACACACGCACACACACACATACATACACACATACACACATACACACACATACAAAGCACAGTGTTGAATCCAACTGATATTTTTTATCCAGCATAGAGTTTTGATTTGAATCCCAAGAAATTGTATATAAATACCAAAGCCAAAAATATTAAGTGTATACACACATACACATATACACACACATACAAAGCACAGTGTTGAATCCAACTGATATTTTTTATCCAGCATAGAATTTTGATTTGAATCCCAAGAAACTGTATATAAATACCAAAGCCAAAAATATTAAGTGTATACACACATACACACATACACACACATACAAAGCACAGTGTTGAATCCAACTGATATTTTTTATCCAGCATAGAATTTTGATTTGAATCCCAAGAAATTGTATATAATAAACAACAACAAAAATGCCAAGTCAAAAATATTGTAATCAATGCAATAAAAATATATCCAGCCCTAATTGGGCCAAGCACCAAAAGATTTGTAACCCGGACAAATACAGAACTCCCACAAAAATATGCCCTAAATGCCATAGAAAATATAATCTGGAATATTTCACATATAAACATAAAGATACTTGCTCTGCACAGTCATCAACACAACCATCTACATCTGGTCTGAAAAAGCATGAAGCACCTCTTAATGCCAGAGCAGCAAAACAGCCACGCTATGCACCTATCCGTAGCAGTTTTAACGGCCAATTAAGAGATCACCGGTTTGTATCAGAGCCAAGATGTGGCATTAAGAATTTTTTGAACAGTAAAAAACCTGATATACAGGCAATTCTAAATGCACAAAATGGCTCTTATAAGCTGTCCCTCAAATTGTATACTCAATATAAGAAACCAAATGGCACAAAATTTACACAGCCCCACATAACAGAAACTGTACCGGTTTATTCAAATACAAATTCGGACAAAATAATAAGCAGGTTGATAGATCATCTGAATACTAAACACTCTGAATTTGCATCAAAAGAGTCTGGATGGAGCCTATGTGGCTCTCCGCACAAGTTATATGTTAATATTTCTGAATTCAGCCCATTAAAAGGTTCTACATATCTGCCATTACCTGCTAATATCAAAAACAAAAGAGCCGTGGTCAATATAAAAAATAATGACCAGAAATGCTTTTTGTGGTGTATATTAGCTGCTCTGTATCCAGTTTCAAGGGATCCTCAGAGAATAACTTATTACAAACAACATGAACATCTTTTTGACGATGCAATGGAGGGTTTGGAATATCCAATGTCTGTACAGAATATTGATAAATTTGAAAAAAAAAGGCCAGGCACATCAATGGCAAACAATTATCTATTAATGTATTTATTTGTTCCACTGGCAATTGCCCGATAGCACCTCTCAGAATCAGTACAATTGATGATGAATCTGCTATTCCGATTGATCTGCTCTTAATTGAAGGGGATGGCACATATCATTATACTCTGATAAAAAATCTTCAAGCTTTAGTGAGAACACAACTAGACAAATCCAATACAATATTTAAGTTGTGCAGAAGATGCTTAACTGTATTTGATGGTCAAAAAATGGTAAATGGGGTTCGGGAAGAGAATGCTGAAATTGCAAAAAACAAGTTAATTGAGCATCTGAAATACTGTGGCAACCATAAACCTGTTCATATGGTGATGCCTAATCCAAGTGAAAATTGCAAATTCAAAAAGTTTGAAGCCTTGTTGGAACACCCAGTATATATTGCCTGTGATTTTGAATCGAACCTCAAACCTATTGCATTTTGTAGCCCAGATCCAGAAGAATCTTCAAGTACACCATACCAGCGACATGAGCCTTCCAGCTTTTGTTGTGTAGTTGTACAGGATGGTGTTGTTATTAAAAAATATTCATACATGGGACCAAATGCCATCAAAATATTTGCACATATAATAGAAAATGTGTGCCGTGACATAGCATCTAACATCTTATTAATATCAAAGCCTATGTTGCCTTTAACAGAGGATCAGATTGAAGATTTCAACAATGCAGAAAAATGCCCGGTATGTGATTGTGAATTTTCAGATACAAATATCAAGGTACATCACCATTCTCATACAGATGGTAAATTCTTAATGGCCCTGTGTAAAAGCTGCAATATTCAGATCAAGAGACCAAGATTTATCCCCATATTTTGCCATGGAGCATCCAATTATGATTATCATCATTTAATCAGGTACGAGGGGTTTGACAAGGAGAATTTAAATATTTTAGCTGAAAATGATGAAAAATATATATCTATTAGCAAGATAATTAAAGTTAATGGTGTTCCTATTCACATAAGATTTCTTGATTCCTACAGATTTCTGTCGGCTAGCCTGCCTACACTGGCAAATCAATTATCTGATGATCAATTCAAAATCACACGTGCATTGTTTCCAAATCAGGACCTGAAATTAATTAGGCGGAAGGGTGTATATCCATATGACTATGTTACAGATTTTTCTAAATTTGATGAGTGTTCCCTCCCACCACAAGAAGAGTTTTACAGCAAAATCAGAGGATCTGGAATCACTGATGATGATTATCACCATGCTCAGTTGATGTGGAACAATTTAAATTGCCAGACATTTGGTGATTATCACATGGCATATTTAAAACTTGATGTCACCCTCTTAGCTGATATAATACAGGCATTCAGAAAATCTTCCATGCAAAATTATGGACTGGACCCATTATATTTTTACAGTGCCCCGGGCCTAGCATGGGCCGCAATGTTTTTGAACACTAAAATGCAATTGGATCTGATCCCAGATCAAAATAAGTATCTGTTTATGGAGCAATGTATAAGAGGGGGGATGGTGCAATGTTCTCAGAGATATGCCAGAGCAAATAACAAATATATGCCTGATTATGATCCAGCACGGCCATCAAATTTTATACTGTATGTAGATGCAAACAGCCTCTATGGTCATGCCATGATGCAAAAACTGCCATATGCAGGGCTTGAGTGGGTTGAAAATTTCAATATTGAAGATCTTAAGGATTTTGATGACAGTGACTATGGCCTCTTCTTAGAGGTTGATCTGATAATTCCTGATCATTTGCACAATACATTTTCTGATCTGCCCCCAATTCCCGAGGTTCAGTGCTCACCTGGCTCTAAACAGAAGAAGCTCATGATGACCCTGGAGCCAAAACAAGGTTATGTCATATATTACAAAAACCTCCAGTTCCTGATGAAACATGGTGTTCAAGTGACCAAAATTGGCAAAGTTTTGAGGTTCGGGCACTCAGAATGGTTGAAACCATACATTGATACAAACACCGAGCTTCGAACATCTGCAAAGAGCCAATTTGATAAGAGCTTGTTTAAATTGATGGTTAATTCTGTATATGGCAAAACAATTGAAAATGTCAGAAAACATACCGATGTTAAAATAATTACTGACCCCAGCCTGAGCAAAAAATTGGTTGCAAAGCCCAACTTTAATTACAGAAGAATTTATGATGAGCACATGGCACTTTTCAACATGAAGAAAACAAAAATTAAGTTTGATAAACCTATTTATGTAGGGGCTGCAATATTGGAATTGTCCAAATTACATATGTTAACATTGTATTATGATGTGTTGAAACCTTTTTATGGTGATAATATAAAACTGATGTACATGGATACGGATAGTTTTGTTCTTGATATTCAAACAGAAGATGTTTATCAAGATATGTCACAGCCTGAATTGTTTCAATATTTTGATACCAGTGAACATACAATAATTCAACCCCACAACAAAAAGGTGCCTGGCAAGTTAAAAGATGAGACATGTGGTGATGCTATTGTGGAATTTGCTGGGTTAAGTGCCAAGGTGTATAGTTTTAAAACATGTAGTGCTGTTGTCAAAAAGGCCAAGGGCATTGGCAGAGTAGTTGTGGAAAAAGAGCTTGTATTTGAAGATTATAAAAATTGCATCAAATCCCAGAATTTAATCAAAACATCAGAATCCAGAATTCAGAGTGAGGATCACTTGTTGACTTCAAATATTGTAAGAAAAGTGGCTCTGGACCCACATGATGATAAGAGATGCATTTTATCATGTGGCATACATACTCTACCATGGGGGCATTGTGATTTGAAAAATGGGCATCAATGCCCAATTACAGAGCATGATTTGAAATAAATAAACATGCCTATGAACTTATTTGGGTTCAAAAAACAGGCTATTATGGAGCTGCCAACACCACAACCCTCTCCTGATATGCTGTCTAAACTGAGTGGCTTGTTAATTATTCATCTGAACAGCATATTTACAGATAATGATGATGAAACAGGCAAAACATTGTACATATTTAACAATAATTTAAATCATTACCAATTACCTGTAGGTGGTCAATTACAATTTATTACAACTCCTGAGGGTGATGTTAAAATTTCAGTAGGGAGAAATATTTATAGAATCAAGCACTCAAACATGATTTCTGGCACTGTATATACTGTTTCTGCTGGTGACTGCTTATATATTGAGGTCCCTGGGTCATATGACAAGCTTATACCCTTTTCTATAGAATTAAGAATCAGATACTCTATAATAAATAACCACTAAAACAAAAATGCCTAATGATATATTTGGCCATACAAGACATGAAGATCACAGTGATGAGATTCTGATGCTTGATGTCAGAGTCAAGAAATTAAGAAGTGATTTACAAGCTTTACAAACCACACTCAATGCAAGTCTTCAATTAGAAATTACAAATTTGCAATCACAATGCATGGACCCTCTTCTTAAAATTGATTCTGAACTCAAATTGCTGCTTCAGAAATATACTGACCTGGCCACATTAGATAATTTTCAAAGTTTGGAAGAAGCTGTAGCAGCTCTTCAAGCTAAATTTAAGACCCAGGCTAACAACTCCGAGCAATTGAAACAACAATTGGAAGAGCAAATAAATAATGTCCAGGCACAGCTCCAAACAATTGTCAAGAGCATAAAATCACAAGAAGATTTTGATCTAGTGATTTCCACTCTAAAAAAACAGATTCAGTCACTCCAGATACCTAACCTGGACCCCTTGCACAATGCCATAGCCGAGGTTAAAGAAAAAATTGAGACACTTGAAAATTTTATGAACTACTTGCCATCTTCTGATGCTTTGAATGCAATAACTCGGAGTGTAGCAAATATTAAGCTGCAACTTGAAACATATGAAGATTTTGGAAAAATTCAAAGTTCCATAACCCATCTTGAGGGTACAATAGCAGCAGTGCAAAGTGATTTGGCAAATGTACTAGAATCCAGATTGCCCGGTATTGTAGACACACTTGTCAGTGTCCAGCAACAAATCACAAAGCTTGAAAACCTCAATACTGAATCTGAGCTATCTCATTTTCATCACTTGATCGATGATATCCAAACAAAACTTGAAATTTTACAGCAATCCACACCCACTCAGGCATATATAGCCCTGCTCCAAGATGCTATGCAAAATGTGGCTGATGCTTCTGAATTAAATAATGTGAAATTGGCACTTGAATCTTTGCAGAATACTGTATCAAATCTTCCTACATCACAGGAACTTAAAAATATTAAGAGAGCAGTGAATAGGATATTGAAATCAGAAGATATCAAGAATATCCAGGTAGAGATCAAACAACTCACTCAGACAGTGGCCACTCTACCAACCAATCAACATATTAATGAACTGCATGCCCTGTTTGAGGATATCAGAAGACAGGTCCATGATCTTACTGCTCAAAATTCAAAATTGGCAGTTGTTGAAAATTTGCAACAAATTGTAGCTAATATCAAGCAACAGCTAGGGACCATGGAATCCAATCAAGCAAATGCTCTGTCTGTTTTTGCCACCCAGCTTCAAGAGATTGTGCAACAATACAAGAAACTTGTTGTGGACATAAAGATCAAGCCAGGCCATGATGATGTTGTTAGGACCATCAATGAGCACCTTGAATCTGTAACAAGTAGATTGCTTACAGCAGAAAAAGAAATAACAGGCATAATCGAGAATCCAAAACATACAGTAATTCTTGAATTGTACAGCATCCCCAACAAAGAATATGATTCACCATTTACACCAGGTGGCAAAATATATATGCTGTCCCCTGCACAATTTTATTACCAGTTTTTTGTTGGAGGCACACTGAGACCAATCAAGATCAAATATTGGCATCAGCCACAGGCACACCATTACCCCACATTATCAATAACAAATGCTGACAACAAACCAAAAATCACCAGTGTAGAGTTAGAGGATTTTACAGATCCCAATACATTAGAAACAGCCTATACTGAAGATGATGGCACTCTGGAATTTAAAATACAAATAGGGGACAAATTATATTTAGAAAATCCTGCAGTATCAGCTGCTGAACACCCCATAGTTGCAATATTCTTGTTTTCATATTATGTCTAGACAAATTATTGTTGATGAATTACACAGACAAGCCAGACATAATTTTAAGAGACTGCCAGTAGTCACAAAAGGCATAGATGATTTATGGCAGAGCGACTTGATTGAGTTGTCAAGTGGACAGTTGAAAAACTTAGACAAAATCAACAAGGGCTACAAGTATCTACTCACTGTAATAGACACATTTTCAAAATTTGCCTGGGCTGTGCCACTCAAATCCAAGACTGGAAAATGTGTTACAGAAGCCCTCAGGACAATCATCAATCAGAGTGGAAGATCACCGCGCTATTTGCAAACAGATAATGGCAAAGAATTTTATAATTCAGTGTTTCAACAATTTATTAAAAGCCAGGCAATAAAACATTACTCGAGTTACAGTGACCTCAAAGCCTCAATTGTAGAGAGATTCAACAGAACCCTAAAAAATCTTATGTATAAACAATTTACCCTTCAAGGTAATTATAAATGGATTAATATTCTTCCAGAACTTCTACATAAATATAACAACTCGGTCCATTCTACAATCAACATGAAACCCTCTGAAGTAACTTCATCTGATGAGCAAAAATTGATCAGGACTGTTTATTATCCTAGATACCAGCCAACAACAAGAAAGGCCAAATAAAAGGTTGGTGATCAAGTAAGAATCAGCAAATATAAGCATTTATTCAAAAGAGGCTTTACGAGAAACTGGAGCACTGAATTATTTACAGTGGTTCAAGTTAAACCCGGGACTCTTAACACATATATAATAAAAGATCACCGAGGAGAAATTCTCAAAGGCAGGTTCTATGAAGAAGAACTCAGCAAAACTAAACAGCCTGACACATATCTCATAGAAAAAATCATCCGCAGAAAAGGCAACAAGTTATTTGTCAAATGGCTGGGTCATCCGGAAAACAGCTGGATCGATGCAGACAAAGTGATAATATGAGCACCTGGGATGTTATAAAAAGGCTGCCAGAACCTGAACAGCAGAATAAGAGAAATGGCAAATTGCTGCCTGATAATATTAGGTGTCTTATTGTTGGGCCATCTGCTTGTGGTAAAACTACACTAATGGTTGATAATTTTTTATTGGCACCCAACTGGTTAGACTGGAAAAACAGGCACTTGTATGTCTTCTCTAAGAGCTTGGAACAATTAAAATATCAACAGCTGATGAAACTATATGATGGACTGGATATTGCCACTTTTGAACCAGATGTTAAGCCACTTCATGAATGTCTCGATAATTCTGTTGTTGTGTTTGATGACATTATACTGGATAATCAAAACAAGGTTAGAAATTTCTTTACACAGGGCCGACACAAAAACATTGATTGCTTCTACCTGGCACAGACTTTTTCTAAAATACCGAAGCAACTGATCCGAGACAACAGCAATTTTATATGTGTGTTTCATCAAGATCATACCAACCTCAAACACATACATGATGAATATGTAGGTGGGGACTTGAGCTACAATGACTTTTCTAAATTTTGCAGCAGGTGCTGGAACCAGGACAGTTATGGGTTTGTCACAATTGATATGACAAGAACACCCAATAGTGGCAAATACAGAAATAAAATCAACGATTTTCTAGACGTTGAGACATAAATAAATAACCATGAAAAGGCCAATAATTGATGATCTTAAATTAAGAGATTATCTTGTAAAAAGATTTAAGGGATGGAAATCAGAGAACCGTGGAATTTATGAAAAACACAAACAAACAGAACAGCCTGTAATTGATGCTATTAATAATTTAGGTAAGAATATCAAAACTGTTTCAGAGCAAAATCAAAATTTGATCACAGAGCTTGTACCTGTAGCTGCAAGGAACATATTAGATTATCCATTCACCCCACTTTCCAGTATTCATACACCTAGTCCTGTTGCTCCTAGAAGAATTGAAGCTACTCAGGATCCTATTGAATTGGGTCTTCTTGCTCAAAAATATTTAACCACACCTAAAGACAACAAAGATGAGGTGTTTGGCTTATATGCTGACACAGAGCTTGATGGCAGTATCATACATAGAATTGGCAATTTCAGAGTAACTTTTATGGGGGATGATCTGATTGTTTATTCAGAATCTCGTCTCGGAGAAAAAGGTGCTTTTGTTAAGTACCCCGGAACACCTGGGTTGTGGGAACTGATGACTAGGAAAAGGCCTGGCAGCTATACAGATCAAGATTATGAATATTACAAAGAAATATTAATAAAATCAGATGCTCTATACCAGAACAATGATCCTACACAAAAAAGAGTTGAGTCTAGCAGTGGAGCAAAATACAATAATTTAATCAAGCCCATATGGTCACAAATCAAGACAGGTAGTGGAATCAAACAATACAACACCCTGCCTAAAGAATTTGTGTGGGTTGATGATGTCAGGAAACTTGTAGATAGGTTATTGGTGATAGCTGGGGAGGAAAATGCTGGCAACCACAATTTTTACAATGAAAAGGTTGGAATTATGGACATGATAAGCACAAAATTGTCTAATTTTATAGTGAATGACCCTAAGGGGATTGGATATCTCATAAAAATTATTAATACTCTACCACCTAAATTTTGGAATATTTCTGAGGGTCGGGGACTGGTTAATGACATTATAAACAAGCTGCCATTTGAACTACACATTCCAGGCTATCAGTATTGTGGTCCCGGTACAAAATTGGACCATAGATTAAACAGAGGGGACCCTGGTGTTAATCCTTTAGATGCTGCTTGTAGAGACCATGACATAGCATACAACACACATTCTGATCTTGACAAGAGACATGTTGCAGACAAGAAATTAGAAGAGGCTGCATTTGGTAGATTTGTAAGCAAAGATGCTTCTTTGAGTGAAAAAATAGCAGCATTGGGAACCACCATAGCTATGAACACCAAACAAAAACTGGGGTGGGGGCTGTGAATATGTATATAATAAACCTACAATGAAGGCAAAGGGTGTTATGTATCAAATACCTTATGCAGGTCTCAAATCTCTTGGGCCTCTTGACAGTCTTTTAACCAAAAAGCAGCGCAAGAAAAAAAGCTCTTGTATTGCCAAGGGACATGGTATGAAATTGTTGCTTAGTACCCCCCAATTAAAAAAATTACAACAATCCAGGAAAAAATCACATGTGGGGGGTTTCATATTTACCATCCCGGCCATCTTAGCTGCTCTCGGGGCTGTGGGGAGCTTGGCTGGGGGATCAGCTGCCATAGCAAAAACAGTAATAGATGCCAAGAAAAATAAGGCAGAATTAGATGAGCAGAGGCGCCATAACCTGGCCATGGAGAAAAAAGGCAAAGGTGTTAAGAGAGCCATGAATAAGTTTAAAAAAAACAAGAGCCGCTTACAAACCAAGATATTGAAGCTTTAATCAAGCCACTGGGCATCAAAAATTTTAGAGGTGTGTACATGTCTGATTCTTTACCGGAACAACCACTCAACAAAGAGTGTGGCATTGTTAATTTGGATAAGTACAAAAATCAGGGCACTCACTGGATTTGTTATCTTAAATATTTAAACAATGAGGCATTTGTGTTTGATTCATTTGGAGGTATTCCACCTGAAAATTTAATAAAATATCTAAAATCACCTAATCTTTATTACAATAATGCCCGTGTTCAAAATTTCAAAGATGTTAATTGTGGACATTTGTGTTTATCTGTTCTCAGATATATGTCTCAAATAAATAAACCATCAATTGAAAATTTTCAAAAAGCCTTGTGGTATTTAAAACATCATGGGGGTATTCCATCTCACCAGCCAAAATTCAATATTGAAACTCAAATTGCATGATGACATAGTGTATCCCAAAACAATAGCTCTCAGAGCATTTTACGGCATGTACTTGATACCTAATTTTACACGCCACAACAACAAAATTGCAGTAGGGGATCAAAAAATTGTCATCACTCCAGGGCAGTATAATCTGTCCACTCTAAATGCTCAGTTACCCAGAGGTGTAGTGTTAACTCAAAATTCTGTCACTCACAGAGTAGAGATTGTATCTGCTACGGAAACAGTGGATCTGGGTACTATAGGAGAGCTGTTAGGCTTTGAGAACAACACAAAACTTGAACCAGCCATCAAACACACTGCTATGAATATACCTAAATTCTTAGCCCTAGAGACTCTGAATATTCACTGTAATGTGGCCGAGGGTATGATCACCAAATCAAATGGCATAGGCACTCACAAACAAACTGGCATCATTGCAACATTCAAACCTAATTCCGAATTTATGGAGCCCATCATCTACAATCCATCCCCAACATTATATTTTCCTGTGTGCCATAATAGAATAGATAACATTGAATTGATGGTCACTAATGAAAAAGAAGAATTAGTTGATTTTGCTGGAGCCACAACAACTGCAATCATAGAGATTAATATTTAAATAAAAATACATACAATGGAAAATATTGAGAGTTATGAGCTACAATCATTCCCCCCAAACAGGAGGACATTTGCAAATTTAAATCAACCCAACACAGAGATCGAGGTTGATCTTGATGTAGGGGATGGATTTATACACCCCCCACAGAGCAGATCTATACATCAAATTTGATGTTGTAAAGCTCGATGGAACAGATTATCCAGCAAATTCAAATATAAGATTGGTAGATAATTTTGTGCCGCATCTGTTCTCTGAAATTGAGATCAGAAAGCATGGTGTTGTTATAAACAGAGTGGATTATCCCGGCATTACCTCCACGGCTTTGACCACACTAAAATTATCCAAAACCGAGGCTTCTTACTACAGAATCGGTGGATTTGAAGCTGGTGAGAAAATATTATCTAAAAACCACACAGTGCTGTTCCCTATGCGCCTGTTGCCAGGATTCTTCTCGGATTACAAAGAAATTATGTGGAAGGGTGGGTTAAGAATTACATTTAGAAGAGCTGCCAATGATAATAATGCTTTGATGAGGTACAGTGCAATAAACTCTACCGGGGAAGCTCTGCCTAATACCCTACCTGATGAAGGCAAATGCATTATTCAGACTATGGAGCTAAGAATCCCTGTTGAGTATGAGGCCAGCTATGCTCTTAAATACAAAGCTGATATCCTAAAAAATCCACACATTCCTCTGCAATTTTATACATATCAATCTGTACAGAAGCCCGCATCTGGTTCCTATTATGAGTTTGATGCTACAAATTCATTCTCCAGCATACAATACGACATGCCGGATTTTGTGGTAGTATTGTTTCAGACTGGAAGACACAATAATCAGGAAAAAAATTCAAGTAAATTTGATAGCTGCAACATCAAGAACATATATCTTAAAAATGGCAGAAATGAGGTATTCCCTAGAGAAAATTATAATTTAGACATATCCAAGGATGATTTTCTTAAATTATATGAGGCATTTTCGGCTTTCAAGAGGGTCACTACAGGCAATACTGACATGTATTACACACCAGATGAATTCAAAACACAGAGACCCATGTTTGTAATCAACACTTCAAAAAGGAAACAAGTTGTGGTGAATGACAGGACAAACATTAAAATTATCTGTGAATTCCATGAGGCATTACCTGATGACACCATTTGTAGTGTTATTCTCATAGGGGAAAAATCATATGTTTATGATGTAAGAAATGAGAGAGTCACGGAGCAATTCTAGAGGGTCTCTGCATATTGCATTGTCTTAGTACTAGATATGCAAGATGAGCCTGGTGTCCAATTGAACTTAAACCGGAAGTGGACCGGAAGTAGACCGGAAGTGGACCGGAAGTAAATATGTGGGGGTGAGTGTGGGTGTGTGTAGGTGGGTGTGTATGGGTATGGGTATCTGAGGGGGTTCATACTTTCTGAGGGGGGTCATACTTTCTCATGGAATCCATGAGAGCTTTTTTACAAAAATCTTGGATTAGACGGGGTTCCACACTTGAGCAAAAAGCTCATATGGGCATGTTGAGCTTGTTTTAAGTGTAAGCAAATCTGCTTGAGGGGGGTTCATACTTTCTCGCGCTGTCCCTACCGTAAATACCACTACTAGAACAACCACCCAAAACTCGAAGCTGGCATCAAGCACGTAGCAACCAACATTCCTAAATTCTTGGCCATAGAGACTCTGAACGTACACTGCAACGTGGCGGAAGGTATGATTACGAAATCTTCGGACGGATTATTAGGAAGTCACAAGCAGACGGGAATCATAGCCACTTTCAAACCAAGTTCCGAGTTCATGGAACCGATCATCTACACGCCCTCTTCGCCGATCTATTTTCCAGTATGTCGCAACCGCATAGACGACATAGAGTTGGTGGTGACGAACGAGAAAGGAGACGTGGTGGATTTCGCAGGTGCCACTACGACGGCCATCGTGGAGATCAACGTATAATAAATAACCATACATGTAAAATGGAGCAAATCGAAAGTTACGAATTGCAATCTTTCCCTCCCAACCGTCGCACGTTCGCCAATCTGAACGAAGCGAACAGGGAGATCGAATACGACGTGGACGTAGGCGACGGGTTCATTCATCCTCACAGAGCGGACCTCTACCTTCAATTCGACGTGGTGAAGAAGGAAAGCGGAGACGCGTTTCCTGCAGCAGCAAACTTGATACTCGTGGACAACTTCGTGCCTCACCTGTTCTCGCAGGTGGAGGTGAGGAAACACAACACCGTCATCGACAGAATAGATTATCCAGGCATCACGTCGACGGCAGTGGGAACGTTGAAATTATCCAAAACGGACGCAGCGTACTACCAGGCCGGGGGATTCGAAGCCGGGACCAAAATATCGACGAGAAGTCACACGGTGCTTTTTCCCATGCGTCTGCTGCCTGGTTTCTTCTCGGACTACAAGGAGATCATGTGGAAGGGAGGACTGAGGGTCACGTTTCGAAGAGCGGCCAACGACAACGACGCACTAATGCGATACGCTACTTTGGGTCCGGACGGCACCACGCCGATAGCCAACACTTTACCCGAAGCAGCGAAATGCGTCATCCGGAGCATGGAATTGAGAATGCCGGTGGTGGAATACGAAACGAACTACGCCCTCAAGTACAAAGCGGAGATCTTGAAAAGTCCGCAGGTGCCGATTCACTTTCACGGTTACCAGTGCGTGCAGAAGATGGCGTCGGGAAGTCACATGGAATTCGACGTGACGACACAGTTCAACAACATACAGTTCGACATGCCAGATTTCGTCGTAGTGCTTTTTCAGACCGGACGCGATAACGATCAGGAAAAAGATTCCAGCAAGTTCGACGACTGCAAGATCAAGAACGTTTATCTGAAGAACGGTAGGAACGAAGTGTTCCCGCGCGAGAATTACAACCTCGACATGACCAAAGACGATTACCTCAAACTTTACGAAGCTTACACGGCTTACAAACGCGTGACCGAAGGAAGCGTGGACGTGTACTACGCGCCCAGCGAATTCAAAGCACGGAGACCCATGACCGTCATCAACACCACGAAAAGAAAGCAAGTGGTGGTCAACGATCGTACCAACATCAAGATTGTATGCGAGTTCCACGATGCCTTGCCTGCAGATACTCTGTGCAGTGTCATTCTTATTGCAGAGAAAACATTTGTGTATGACGTCAAGAATGAAAGAGTGACTGAACAGTTTTAAATAAATAAAAAAAAATAGCACACAATAAGAAATGTGGAATTTTATATATATAAGTACAAATTGCAATTAGCAGTTTCCAGAAGTTTAATTTTGCTGTGCCATGCATGCATGTAATCGAGGAAGTGGAAGTAAATTAAAATTGTTTTTTTTTTTCGCATTGCCTATTACTTTTTGTTGCACTCTGGGCAGGCCTTACTAGTTTGGAGGCGATAGTGGCCCCACGGAAGTGTATGGACCCCACATTCAAGAATACACCTCTTGTCGTCGTGTGCATCCAGAGCAACTTTCCTGACAATATTAGTTGTAAGCACATGATCGACGCTTTGGATACGATGCTCTTTTTGTAGAATGGGCGATTTTGTTCTGAGGCACTCGAGGTAATCCTCAAACTTGAGGTGCTCCCGAACCACTTGCCTGCTTACACCCTTTGCCTTTTTTGTTACAGAACCCTCAGCCCGGATCGCATAGGCTTTGGCACGAAGTCCAGCAAACTCCACAATCACATCCCCGTCTTTCTCGTCCTTGAGTTTGCCGGGTATTTTTTTGTTCCGGGGCAGAATTCCATACCGGTTTAGCTGGGGATAGCCCGATGTGTCGAAGAGCTTGACAAGAGCTGGAATTTTGGCTATATCACCATACGCATCGGCCGTGCGAACATGGTACACCAAGCTGTCTGTGTCTGTGTAGAGGAGCGAGATATTGTGGTTGTAGTGTGCACGTAGTATGCCGTAATATGTCTCGAACATGCACAACTTGCTCAGATCCAAAACTGCAGCTCCCACATAGATGGGCTTGTTGAGTAGCACCTTGCCCCGGTTCATGTGAATCAGAGACATCTGTTCGTTGTAAATTGTTCGAGACCTGAACAGCGGGCTTGCAACAAGTCGACGACACTGTGTTTTCTTCGTCACCAACCTCACATCAACGCGATTTCGCACATTCTCCATGGTCTTCCCAAATACCGCATTGTTCATTAATTTGAAAAAATCGCGATCAAGTTCCGAAGTGGCATCAGTGCGATGTTTGGTGTTCAGTTCGATGTACGGCTTCAACCATGGAGACTGCCTGAACAAGAGCACGTGGTAAACTGCTTTGACCGAGACCCCTTGCTGCATTAACCACTGGAGGTTCCGGTAGTGTAGCACATAACGCTTTTTGGGCTCCAAGTCCATGACGAGCTTCGGTTGATCCGAGCCAGGTGGACACTTGACTTCCGGAGCAGGCGAAAGGTCACAGAATGTATCCTGCAGCTTCTCGGGGAAGTCAAGGTCCACCTCGGCAAAAAACCCAAACTCGTCGCACTCTTTTTCGATGTCGTGGTATAAAGGATCAACCAACTTAAACTGTCCTGTTGGGAGTGGCTGCATCATGGAGTGCCCGTAAAGATTATTCACATCAGTGTACATGATGTAGCTTGATGGTTGGGAGGGGTCGTAACCAGTGGCCATGTGGTGATTGTTGGCGTGTGCGAAGCGTTGCGACACTTGGACCATGCCGCCCCGGATAGCTCTCTCGATGAAAAGCATGATATTATTATCGGAGATAAGTGAAAGTTTAACTTTAGTCAGCAGGAGCATGGCCGACCATGCCAGTCCAGGAAGGCTGTAAAAATATACAGGGTCCAGGTTGTAAATTTTTATCGCAGTTGCCCGAAACGCCTGGAACACATCGGCAAGAAGCGTCACATCAAGCTTCAGGTATGCATCGTGGTAATCACCGAAAGTTCGGCAACCCAACTTGACCCACATAGACTGAGCATGCTTGTACTCCTCGTCGGTAATACCTGAACCTCTCAGTTGGCTGTAGAACTTATCCTGGGGAGGCAGCAACTCTTCTTCGAACTTGGAAGGGTCGGTGACGTATTCGTAGGGGTAGACCCCTTTACGTCTGATGAGTGCGACATCTAAGTTCGGGAAACTTGATGTGGTAATGGCTAGTTGGTCGTCTCTGAGCTTCCCAGCAAGAGCATCGAGGCTTGCCTGGAGGAACCTCAGAGAGTCGAGGAACCGAAGCTCGATGCTGCTGCTTGAGTCGGGGATCGGCACCCACTTGCTGATGCTAATATAATGTTCCTCGTTCTGTGCCAGGACATTGATTCTCGCATTGTCGTACCCTAGATGTGTAACCAAGTGATGGAAATCATATCCCGAGCCATTGTGAAAAAAGACCGGTATGAAGCGCGGGTCCCTGGCTCTCAAGTTACATCTGTTGCACCACGGGCCAATGTAGCTTCCGCTCCCATAATGGTCATGGTGGTGGACCTTTTTGTTATCGTCAGTGAAGACCGAGTTGCAAACAGGACAATTTAGAGCCATTTCGTGCTGATGCTTGTCTTCCGGAGACAGAGGCAGCATGGGCTTGGGGGCCAACAGCACCTTCCCTATCTTGATGGCTTCCTGTTGCATTTTCTCCAGGAAGTGTTTGACCGGGTCGGGACCGCGATACACATAGGGCTCGGAGGCAATATGTTGGTCTCGCCACACCACAACATAGGAGTAACTCGAGGCCTCGTGGATTTGGAAAGGAATGGTAGAGGATGTTTCGGGGTTGGGCTCGCAGTTAGACAGAGGTTGAAGAAAGGCCTCGAAGTCTGCTACAATATAGGCAGGATGCTTCACCATAGCACTGTGCATGCGAAAGCACTCTACTGCACCAGGTTCGGGCAGGATAATTCGTGCAGGCTTGTTGGTACCACAGTAGAACATGTGGCAAGCTAGCTTCTCAGCAGCAATGTTGGGACCTCTGATGCGCCGGTAATCCTGCTGTTCTCGATTATGAAATGTAGCCAAGCACCTGCGACACACCTCGACGTGGGTTTTGTCTTTGCTCCGTTGGCTCGAAACAAGCCGAGAGAGGGAACGGATAAGGGTGTAATGGTGATGGGTTTCGTCCTTGATGAGCAGGAGGTTGATTTCTCGTACCTCGTTGTTGTTGCTCACGTTGCTCACCCGGATGGGGTGGACCTCATTTTTGTTCTCGGTGAGACCGTAAACATTGATGGCTAATTGCAGGCCCAACAAGTCACGAGCACGAACCTCAAACTTGCGAATATGCGAGACTTCTACAGGGTAGGCAATCCCGGCCATTGCAACCTCCAGTTCCGACTCATACTGCTTGTAGTGGTTAACACGGTACGAGTGGTTTTTCCAGTGAACAGGGTGCAATGCTGCCAGCACCGACCAGAGGAAGCATTTGGTGTCTTTGTTCTGAATATTGAGAACAGCTTTCCTTGCTTCAACCTCGGGTGGCAGGGCAATATAGCTAGACCCTGCCAGTGGCAGGGACTTGCTAAGTTTCAGACGAAGTTTGTGGGGGTCGCCACACAGCGAACCGCCCGAGCCTTTAGCCTGATGCTCCTCGTGCTTTGCCACAAACTCCTCGACAAACTTGTCGTAGAAGCTGTCGAGGTCAGTGACATCTGCCTGATCCAGTGTTTTTGCTTTTGTCGCATGGAAGAATTTATATATTTCATCAGACGGTTTCTTATACTTGCAGCATAGCACAGCATAGAATTTAGTGGAGTATGTAGCCAATGCATCGTTGAGGATGGATATTATCTTAGCTCGCTCGCTCTCCAGAAAACTACGCACATCGCAGAAGCTGTCTGATGTTATGTTAAAGTCTTCTAATAAATGCTCAAACGCAAATCGGTCTGCTTTCTTCGCCAGCTTGACGCGTTTGGCAGGTGGCGATGCATCGAGGGAGGTTACTTCTACCTTTCGCTTGGAAGGTTGCGGTAGAGATGTTCCAGTACTCTTGCAAGTAAGCTGGTGTTGCTTGAAGTTGGCAATAGAAATATTTTTTCCACACTTAGAGCACAGTTTGGTTGCACATATTCGCTTTCCCGGCACACAAGTACGACAGTGTCTTCGAAAATTTTTACTTGACACAGCAATTTGGCACGTAGGGCAATTTTTTTCAGAACGCATAATGCAGAGATTTTTTGGGGGTATGTTATTTAATATCCAATGCTGTGCAATGCAAAATATAATTGTTAATTTTTTTTTTAACTATTTTCTATGACCTTACTTGGGTTTTTTTTTTCGCCAAATTATATGCTTCTAGTCTCCTATACAATACAATATACGAACAATATTGTCAACAGTATCATATTTGAGCAGGTCGCTTGTCACCTAAACACTACAGCTCACAGGTTGGTAAAATCTGACATGAAAGCAGATAATACGCTTAAGTCTTATTTATATGTAATTTTCACGGGGCGTACAATATTGTCAACAGTATCATATTTGAGCAGGTCGCTTGTCACCTAAACACTACAGCTCACAGGTTGGTAAAATCTGACATGAAAGCAGATAATACGCTTAAGTCTTATTTATATATAATTTTCACGGACGTACAATATTGTCAACAGTATCATATTTGAGCAGGTCGCTTGTCACCTAAACACTACAGCTCACAGGTCGGCAAAATCTGACATGAAAGCAGATAATACGCTTAAGTCTTATTTATATATAATTTTCACGGGGCGTACAATATTTGTCAACAGTATCATATTTGAGCAGGTCGTTTGTCACCTAAACACTACAGCTTACAGGTTGGTAAAATCTGACATGAAAGCAGATAATACGCTTAAGTCTTATTTATATATAATTTTCACGGACGTACAATATTGTCAACAGTATCATATTTGAGCAGGTCGCTTGTCACCTAAACACTACAGCTCACAGGTCGGCAAAATATGAAATGAAAGCAGACAAAACGCTTAAGTCTTATTTATATGTAATTTTCACGGGGCGTACAATATTTGTCAACAGTATCATATTTGAGCAGGTCGCTTGTCACCTAAACACTACAGCTCACAGGTCGGCAAAATCTGACATGAAAGCAGATAATACGCTTAAGTCTTATTTATATGTAATTTTCACGAACGTACAATATTGTCAACAGTATCATATTTGAGCAGGTCGTTTGTCACCTAAACACTACAGCTTACAGGTTGGTAAAATCTGACATGAAAGCAGATAATACGCTTAAGTCTTATTTATATATAATTTTCACGGACGTACAATATTGTCAACAGTATCATATTTGAGCAGGTCGCTTGTCACCTAAACACTACAGCTCACAGGTCGGCAAAATCTGACATGAAAGCAGATAATACGCTTAAGTCTTATTTATATGTAATTTTCACGAACGTACAATATTGTCAACAGTATCATATTTGAGCAGGTCGCTTGTCACCTAAACACTACAGCTCACAGGTTGGTAAAATCTGACATGAAAGCAGATAATACGCTTAAGTCTTATTTATATATAATTTTCACGGGGCGTACAATATTGTTAAGAGCGTCAGTTTCCGTAGAGCTCTCTTTTTCCATCTTCCCTCTATACAGTGAAGCTGTAGAAAACACAATTAGCTAACCTAGCATACAACATACTTTCCTAATTAATATGGATATTGTCACACATTCCTCTTATTTTATACTGTTGTAAATGGAAAAAATTATGTACGGTAAATGTTTTGTACATTATAGAGAAAAAATGCAAAATATCCCCCAACTTTAATTCGATCCACCTCTGAATCGAATTTTTACATATTCTCACGCCGGCACATATGTTGTTCTATTTTGCTTCTTTTACTTGCCTTGCTTAATTAACTCTCGCTAATTAGCATTTTTTTTGGAAGAAGTCAACTAGAACAACATATGGCGGTATGAGAAATATGCAAATTAAAGAATATTTTAGTAATATAAGGGCCCTAGCAATTAGCTTCGTCGACTAAGAGTACTCTTTTAAACATCTTCAGCTATCGTATTACTACGTGAAGACGTTTAAAATGTTTGGGTGTTGAAAAAGTTTGACCCTACTTTTTATTTCTATTGTTTGCTAATAGATGGCGCTAATAGTACCCCCTCCCCTCCCTCTCCCCTCTTCTCCTCTGCTGTATGACAAATAGCACAAACATAAAAATCAAGATTTTGGAGAGCAAAACATAAAATTTGCATGCATCTGATGTCGAACTAGGAACTTTTATCTTTCGGGGAGTCAACATTATTTTTTTACTCAGTCGTCATATAACATGAACACACGCAAACATTCACATGTGCTTTTTATTATTTTGTATTCGGTAAGTACAAGTATATTCTTACATAAATTATTGTTTAATTTAATAAATTGTAAACTCGGAGCCTGCTATACTAACATTCCTTCTGTCTATTGAAAGCGAATGTTGCGTGCATACGGAAATAACACAGAAAAAAAAAAGCGGATGGAAGCAATTTAAAATCAGTGGAGCAAGGTTAGTATTACGAGAGCGTAAAAACATGTGCTTTCATTCAACTTCGAAAAATAAGAATAAATGTGTGCATACAGAACACATATGCTTTCTTTTCACAGTTGTAAAATCATATAAATTGTACATGAAGTAAGTTACGGGAAGGCTCTCTCTTTTATGTCTGTGTATATGTTGTACAATTAGGTACAAGTATTGTACAATTATTTTCCCCAGTTGTCCAGTTGGAGTTGGGGGCATAACACTGGTACTATTTGTAATCACAGTGCTTACTCATGTATTTTGTTTAATATTTTATTTCAAATTCACTGTCAGAAACTAGTGTTGCCAGTTCCTGGATGTAGGTTTACCTACTCTGTTGGTTGTCACTGTCAAGCTTCCAGTATTCGTACAGCATAAAAAGCTATAACCCCCCTCTCAAAATATATACATTGTATACGCCAAGATGCTCAATAGCCTAGCAACACATCATGAAAAAAACATGCCAAGAGAACCCAGTGGGTTTATAAGTCAGTGCTGCCAACTCCTATTTGTAGGTTAGCTTAACCTGTGAAAAATCATATAGTAGAATTTTTGTAGAGTGGGTAGGCAACACCGACGAGCCTCAAATAATAATTCAAGACTCGTCGGTGTTGGCAATTTCTATTTGTAGGTTAGCTTAGCCAGTAAAAAATCATATAGTGGAATTTTTCTTCGGATGGGTTGGTAAAACCCAAGCCTCAAAAAAAAACATCCAATAAAATTGCCAAATATAAAAAGAGAACAATAGACCCCCCTCATAAAAAAAGCTACAGTAAGAGCCCCACAGTGCTGCCAACACTAGGCCCCCAACAGTATTGCCAGACATAAAAAATACATGGACCCCTCAGACCCTTTGATGAAAATTTACAGTGAAAAAAACCCAGTAGGTTAACAACACTGTCAAAAAATCTACGGTAGTGTTGCCAGATGTAAACAGAGGGCAATAAACCCCCCCCCTCATAAAAAGCTACAATAGGCCCACAGTGTCGCCAACTCTGCCCCTCAAAATATACATCATAAAAGGCTACGACGAGCCTCAAATGATGATTTGAGCCTCAGTGAAAAAAAACCCAGTAGGTTAACAACACTGTCAAAAAATCTACGGTAGTGTTGCCAGATGTAAACAGAGGGCAATAGACCCCCCTCATAAAAAGCTACAGTAAAAACCCACAGTGTCGCCAACACTAGGCCCCCAACAGTATTGCCAGACATAAAAAATACATGGACCCCTCAGGCCCTTTGATGAAAATTTACAGTGAAAAAAAATCAGTAGGTTAACAACACTGTCAAAAAATCTACGGTAGTGTTGCCAGATGTAAACAGAGGGCAATAAACCCCCCCCTCATAAAAGGCTACAGTAAAAACCCACAGTGTTGCCAACTCTGCCCCTCAAAATATACATCATAAAAGGCTACAACGAGCCTCAAATAATAATTCGAGCCTCAGTGAAAAAAAATACCCAGTAGGTTAACAACACTGTCAAACTACGGTAGTGTTGCCAGATGTAAACAGAGGGCAATAGACCCCCCTCATAAAAGGCTACAGTGCCCCCACAGTGTTGCCAACTCTGCCCTCAAAATATACATCATAAAAGGCTACGACGAGCCTCACGAGTCTCAAATAATGGCTTAGAACCCGGCCACCTGCACTACTCAGTACTGTAGTTCTTAGAGTTAATTCAGCAAGTGGCCGCGGTGGCTCAGTCGGTAACGCGTCTGACTACCATGCTAAAGGTCCCAGGTTCGATCCCCGGCCGGTTCAAATCCAGGAACTTTTCTAACGATGGAAGCGGCCCCGGCGCCCACCCAGCGTCGAATAACATGGGTACCTGGGGGGTAAAGGCGGTCAGGGGCGTGATGCTGATCACATCACCCCCACTCACGACCGGATCAAGAAAGTGTGGGGCGTTACCCCCACACCCCCTATACGCCTTCATAGCGTGGTGCTATGCACAGGGGAGCACTTTACCTTTTTTTTTAATCATAACATTTCTAGTAGGATTATATTGGTTTATTATACGTTGTTATATATATATATATATATATATATATATATATATATATATATATATATATATACACACACACACATATTTACATAACGTTTCCATGTGTGTCTTGCATAGACCAAATTAACAAAACTCTAAATCAACATAATTGCGCACCTATGACTTATACCATCGGCACTTCCTTTACCGCAGAATTAACAAGACTATCTCTGCGGGCCTACCCTCAGCTTAAATGATATTCCATTCATTACAAATGCGTTCCCTTACGCATTTACTTTTTGGGGGGGGGGACATCAATTATTCAATACGGAAATATCCACATCTTCAAAGCTTCTCTAAAGGGGACTTGGGACAGCAAACAGGGATTGGCTTACACCAAATGCTACATTATTATATTAAGTCTAGCCACTAAAAGTGGACTAAACTCGAGGAGACGTTCCTCGTCGTCAAATCGGTGGGGAAACACTGTTTTGTGCTAAAGCCCTACTGGCCTTTTTTATAGTCGGGATAAACGTCCGTGAACGTGGAACTCGTAGCAGTGGAAAATTTCACTGCAACGGGCTTTTGAAAGACAGCTCCCCCTCTGGGAAGCTAAAAAACAGGGGAATCTAATATCCAGTAAAGCACAATCCAAAAAGCACATACACTTACATCCAGTGATAACATAAAAGTACACTCATGGAAACATATTACTTAACCCTACACCTTGTAACTGGCCAGCAATTAATTAATACAATAATACAAAACCAGTAATGGTCAGTCCCACCATTACATAGTGCACTACAGACAGACACCACCAGTCGCTAATGGATTTTCTGGCAACGTGAGGGAGAAATCCATATTAGCCTCCTCGGGACCAGTGGCATGCCCAATGTGTGACAGTTGATCGAGGTCAGCCAGGTCCGACATTCCCAAAACAGGAACATCAATGCTGGAGAATCTAGCAAGAAATATGGGACAGACGACTAAAAAAAGTCATACCACCCTCCTCCCCCTTACGGTCATATCCCCTGCTATGTCATCAACTTCCATCATGTTGGAACCTTTCCCCTTGTTCCAGTAGCGGCTTCTGCCTATTCTCACGTGCACACCCAAATAAATCTGTAATGCAAAACATTATTATTATACTTATTCATTGAACTCTTGTCTCCTTCGAAATATCAAGTGCTCCCACGCCGCTTCACCAAGAGATGTGGTGGAGAAGCGAGCGATCAGTGATATCAACCCGCGTTGATAGAGGCGCACTCGGGGTTCGCACAATGCGAGTTTCGTTCCCTCTGACGCTGTTTCAACAGTCTCGTAGAGGACGTTGATTGGCTCTTTTGGCTTGGGCGCCGTGCCAGGGGAGGTTGCATCATTTAGAAAAGCCATGAACGCAGCGTTCGGTAAGTTAGCAAATGTAGTGTTGCAAACCGATTCCCTTGGATATCGTGTGACAAGAGTCGAGGCAACCCATACGTCATTGCAAATTGATTTTTTGAAAAGGGAAATTTCGATGGTATATTGTCCCTCCGATTCTGTCCCGAACATGACAGGGGAAGAATAGGGGGGAGGGAAGGAGGGAAACTGAAAGCGAAACAGGTGTTTTAAACATGCCTGAAATTGTCTTTGCTTAGTGCATCTTGGCCAAAATAAACTGTCACTGTGGCGCAGTAGCCGAATTATCAACCCGCGCAGAGGGAGCGTACATCAATCAGCCAGCTGTTTTGCATTGTGTGTGTGTTACTGCGTTGCAAAATTGTTTAGCGCTGTCAAAAGGTCGTACCTGTTTCAGTGCAAAGTGTTTGATTTCATGATGAATAAGGAAACTGTACATAGTTAAAGCAGAGACTTAATATTTAAAGTTTTTGAATTTTTGGAGGGAAGTTAGCTACAAAAGCCTGTAGCAACTGCAGCAATATATGGATACGGTGGAAGGGAAGGAAAAATTCTGAAGTACGAAACAGGGCAGTGTGGACTGAGTGAGTCCTGTAATTTTCTTTAAGATTTATTATTCTCTTGATTTCGTTTGATTTGCTTGGTTCGATCAGTCTGTCATTAGAAATAAACCACAGCTAGATAGATCACAACTGATTCCCTCCATGTGGTAGTTGGATCGGCTTCTTTGGTGTACGCCAATATTATTATTCTCCTTGTTCATTAAGATCAGCGGGGCGGGGGAGGAAGTTTTTATGAAATATTTTGCAAATCGACAGAAGTATTGATATTGTAGATCGGTCTTTGTAAGATGATCGAATGCTGAATTACATATTGCACAATAACATCGCTATTCTCGTAATTGGCAGGATAATTTCCGAAATATTTGAAATTTGTAAAAAATCCGTGATAAAAATCATGAAATAAACTCTGTATAGCCTCATTTTCAGTGAAAGGTGATAGAAACTTCGGTTGTCAATATATTAAGCATCATTATGTATACGCAAAAACGGGTACGAGGATTTGACAGGGGTTGTATAACACTTCTGGACGCGAGACTAAAGTGCATACCCATAGAGTCAGACCACCAGCCGCCACTACCTTGTTCCGTAAAACATTGCTTGAAATTTGAATTGCGTATAAGCGAACACCATGCGATATGAGATCCATCGTGACTCAGTGCTAGATACAAGTCTCGGAAGATCGCGTTTTAGTTTTACAAAGCGTAATCCTTGGGATATTTTTAACTTTGCCAAGCAACGACGCGTTACGAGTTAATGAATTGGGCTCATTAGTGTAGCTTCACGAATATATTAAAATAAACGAAGAGAAACATAAAAACGGTCAATGTAACTTATTTTTTTTCAATTAGAAGTGCCCTTGTGACGACCTCCGTGGAAGAGTGGTTACTACAGCTCGCTTCGACGCCTAGGCCCTTGTTTCAATTCCAGGCCTATAAATGTTCATTGCAAGTGTACCTTCATCAAATTTCATCATATCATCACTCATCCTCGTCGTTGCGATTAGCCAAACGTGGCAGAAAATCGACGCTAAATAACAAAAAACAAATCTAAGAAGGGCCACTGTGTTGTCAGATTCTCAGTTTTTACTTTTTTACTTGGAAAATCATTAAGAAACAATCTCCTAATGTAGCAAAAATTATTCCTAGTAGAACCTTTCCGATAATTTAATGTTTTGCAATCTAAGACTGTGTGCTTGATTCTAGGTGGTGAATATCCTGGTTTCAATTATACACGTTTTGGGAGCAACAGATAATTTATACACATTTGACAATTCGTAGTTCAGATCCATGGACGTCCGGAAGGGAAGGGGGGTGCGGCCCCGTCCTGAAAAATTAATGTCCACCTGAAAATTATATATTTCACACATAATCTCATTTCAGCCACAGTAATTTGTTATTTTTTATAAATACCTTGAAGGAACATCATAATTTCAGACTGAAATAGTATTTTTTGATTGATTGAGTTGGTGTTTTAAGTCCACTTTATGCACAGTAAGGCTAATCGGGACTGGACCTCTGTTGAAAAATGGGAATCGTTAACAATCCATTGTCGAAGTAAATTACTTTTTGCTGCTTTCACTTTAGGCATGTTGCAGCAGGAATAACTTGGATTAGCTCTGTTCTCTTCTCTATTCTAAACTAGGGTGGTCCATATGTCTTGTAACCCATAATTTTACATAACTTGATAATAATACAACTTTATAATAATACAATATAATATAATGAAGTGTAAGGTATCCATTCATTCCATATGTCGTGACACCAACAATTTTACATAATTTTATATTATGATAATAACAATATAACAGTTTGTAAGACGTGTGGATTCAGCATCAACCAGGATGTTGTTCACGCATCCAAAAGTTCAGTATGACCACCATTATTTTCATGGCACAAAATGACACGGCGCCATGACCTGTGAGAGATTTTACGAAGCAAATTTTTCGTGATTGTTGTCTGAAAGGCTGCCCTAATAGTCCTTTAATTGTTCTGTTGTTTGGTATCGTTGTTGTGATACCAAGACGAGAGATCAGGACTTCTGGGAGGCCAATCCAGAGGCGCCGGATGATGTACCGATCCGCGTCCTATCCACCTATAGGGAAACACTTCACTTAAATATACCCTGACAGCGATGGCATAGTGGGGCGGTGCTCCATCCTGTTGAAACCAGGAACGTCCCAGGAGATTCATTCTTTGGAGCTGTGGAACAAAAAATGCCCGTAACATGGCGAGATAGGAGTGTTGATTGACTACGCCATCGAAGAAATAGGGACCTATGAAGTGTTTAGCTGACATAGCGACCCAGAGCATCACATGTGGGGGTTGTTTTCCAGCTCTTCGTAATAATGCGGATTTTCCTTGGACCAGAAATACACATTCCTTGCACGTGCACTTCGATATATTGCGCATTCATCGGAGAAGAAAATGTCAGCCCGCTGCGGGAGTGTCGGAAATACCTCCAACATTCTTCCACATGCTGCATGTCGTCTACGCATGTCATCATCACTGAGCTCGTTGACGCTTGCTGGTTTAAAGGATTTCAATCCAAGATCCTTCTTCATGTGTCGTAACATTGTTGTTTTCGGAATTCCAAGCTCAGCAGACCGTTTGCGCAGTGACTTCTGTAGTGACCGAAGCACAGATGCCTCCACTCCTGCACATGCGCTCTTGTCCTTTAGTTGGTACATCAGGCCTCGGTTTGTCTTTGATACATCCCAACATAAACAGTTTAACAGTTTCTTTTCCCAACGCAGTATTGTCACTTTTGGTGGTGCATTTTTTTGGAATCGTCTTGTGAAATCTCGTCGCACATCCTCCATGGTCTTGCCGGTATGTGGACGTTCATGGGCCCAAACACTGACAACAACGCGCTCTTCTACATTGTAGGAGCTTGTGTCAGCCATCTCTGCAAAAGAAACACTGAATTAGAGATAACAAGATATCGATTCGGGGGGGGGGGGGTAACAAGACATATGGACCACCCTGTATAACTACTTTTCTTACATATACAATCTTAAACGGGAATCTGTTGGATCGCAACAACAATGAAATTTCGGAAAATTTGAAACGTGTCATTGTTAAGCTATTTCTTTTGTAATGGCAACTTTACTTCCCTTTTTTTCTCTCATGACCTTTCCCTTCTCTAATTTCCACTCCCCCTTCTGTGTGTGTGTGTGAGAGAGAGGGGGGGAGAATAAGTTTTCATATTGCTGTACAATTAGTTCACTCGGATGAAACAAAACAAGGTTTCAGCATTTTTCTTATTTTTACATTTATTTAGCTGAAAAGTTCAATTTAGCCTTTTTTAGGATCTTAACTCCTTTTAGCCGTTTTTAGGACCTATAACGGAAATATAGGCTGTTAGAATAGTGACGTTACCAAGTAAGGAATAAAATAGGTTAAAACCTGAGAATCCGGGCCCTAGTAATAACTAATAAGTCATCCGATGCAGGCCATGGTTAAAAAGAAGAAATAATAATTAATCCTACTCCATGCCGTAAAGAACACAAGGTTACTCGCTTGTGATCCATATTACATTTAAAAGAGCCAAATTAACATTCATGCTACTCGTATTTAAATCTACTACCCGATAGGCAGTGACCTTAAATCCAGGGCCGTGTGAAGCATACTTATAATTCATTTCCTGCCGGCATGATGCCACCAGCGCCATTTTTCACAAAACTTAGCTAATAACTGTTCGTTTGTGTTCTCACACCTTGTCATATGAACTAAAATCTTTATCTTATCTTTTCTCTTCCTAAGAAACCTTGCCACGTTTTGTGTTAGTTTGAAAGGGGGAAAGCGTTTCATCTTTGTGCCCTCACAAGTGAAACTAAATTAATTTTATATCAAAACCAAACGTATTATACCTAAGCATATACTCCGAAAGCTTGTTAAAATGTATCCTATTTGAAAGAAGTAAATCAAAATCATGTCTCTTGTCTGTATTAAAATTAATCTAACATGTAGTCTTTATTCTTGGCCTTGTTCCTTATCTTTGATTCTCACTTTAGATGTAGATACGTTAACTGCATTATTCTGCCACCATCTTATACCCGAAGTGTAGTGGTTAACGAAACTTGGTTCAATTCCTCACTTATTTTATCAGTCCTTGTTAATAATTTAATTATAGAAGGTCGTAAAATAAATAATACACAAAATGCACTATTATTGTAACAAGCTTCAGTGCCAGAATTTGTTCGAAATGAGGCACAATTAAAGAAGCACATTTCAGGGTAACAAACAGTAAAGTTGAAAGTATACCTTTGTCCAACTACTATGTCAGCTATCAGTGCGTGAAAGTACTAGTTACAAATATAAAAATACTCGAAATACTTGCCGAATATTGACTTGTCTCGATTTTGCAAGTTAGTGCGAGTCAGCAGGCCTGTCATTCTCGTTGTGAACCCAACCTCCATGGCGGAGTCACTCATCCTCATCTTCGTGATTAGCCAAAAGAGGCAGAAAAGCGAAGAAAAATAAACCAAATCAATCATTGTGAAATTACAAAGGCAACAAAAATAAAAGTAGGAAGCTGAAAGAGTAGCAATACCCCTGTACGGGCTCTAGTTAGTATGAACTTATAGAAGGGGGGAGGAGGCACGCTCCCCTTGAAAAATGTCAACCTAAAATTATAAATTTCACTCATAAAATTTCATTCAAGTCACAGTAATTTTCGTTAGGGGCTGAATTACCAGTAAGAGTGAACTGGGATCGTTGCAGGAACGCGATAACCTGAAATTGAAGCATGGCTTTTGGCAGCATTGTTTTTGTGGGAAATACCTAGCTTCGTTGCCCCCGCTCCCTCCCCCGAGAAAAACAGCGACGTCCAAGCTTAGAGGTAACTCAACGTAAATCCAGCTTATTTGTCCTTTAGCTTTACAAGGAAAAAAAGAACCAATTATTTTTGAGCCATCCTGTACATGAACCTGTCATTACTAACCTTGAGGAAGCAGCACTGCTCAAACATGGACGGTTTTTAATCCTGTTTATTATTATACTACGTGCAGCATTGCTTCCACCTTGACGCTTATCTTCTACAAATAAATCTCTCCTCTTCGCCGATGGAGGGTAGGGCATGGGGAAATTCTAACAGTCTCACCCATGATACACACACACACAGGGGATCGTGGTTCTCGGCTCATTAAGTTCTCAAGACTAAACCGGTGTAAAAGAGAGCACCAGTTTATTTCTGTCACGGTCTACCTCAGTTGGGCCCTGCCTTATGTTGTCATCAAAGTTTCCCCCGGTTTCCCCCTTCTTTTTGCACCCGATTCCGTTTTTCTTTTTTATCATCGGCAGATCTTGGATCCTATCCAGACACGCGTACTGTTCAATGTCAGTCGAGATAATGAAATTGAGGGCGGGATTTTCCTATCTGCGAGAAAATAGATCGGGAATTATTTCAAAATGGTTGCCGTGTTGTAGTCTGTGGCGAACTATTAGCAGGAATGCCTCGACACTGTTTCCTCAGAATGACGTAAAAACGTAACTGACAATCTGAGAGTAAATAAAGATATGTTCTTCCCTTGTCGTAATAAACTTGGTGCTGTGGAAGTGATTTTTTTCACGCCTGTTCCACGGTGTTGGAATGTATACAAACTCTAGTTGTGGGGGGAGAAATCCTTGTCGAATTTGCTTTGGATGGTTGAAATATGGGAAGGGTGTTTGTTTTTAGGAGCGTTTTGCTAATAAATTCAGCTCGAAATACTTCCAGCTCTTCTTGGAATAACAGTAATGATATTACAGTTCTGGTTCAACATACGTAACTTGCTTGACGCTTCGTATGGCTTGACTTTTTCGTGGGGGTTTATCGGACCAGAATTCGAATCGCAGATAAGGTACGGACATAGGTGTGTATATATGTTTTTTTTCTTCGTTCACTAATACCTTAAAGTGTGTAGCCAAGTTGTCTTCCTTTTAACACCGCTGAAACTGTAAGCTGTAATTTTCAGTCATTATAACTTGGAATTCTAGGTGGCAACATTAGATGGTACTGTACCCATGACCATTATGAGAGTCAGAATCCCCGCCGACCAGTGGCAGGCATTCGGGATGCATGCTTCTCTTAGTTACGGGAAAGTGGCGTGTTACCACACTTTTGCTTCTCTTCCCCGGTAAATATTCCCACCGCCTGCCTCCCCATTAGTTTCTCGGGCATCGTCGCTGTACAAGGTCAGCGAATTTAGTATTACGGCGTGTTTCATTTGCTCTTTGCACACACGGTTAGGAGTTCTCCCATCTTCATTAATAAGAATTAATAATAATTGAAAGAAGATATAGAAATTGTGGATTTACCGCAAACCAAGGTTGGATAGTATATTTTGCAATATGCAGTATAGAGAAACCAAAACTGCTGGAGTACCAAGTAATTTTTTTATTATTATTATTTATTTAAAAGGTGTTTTAAAACTGCCGAGAACAGCTTTTCAGCCTTAATACAGCAGTATTACATGTTACATAGTTACAAGGTTACATATTTCAATGTCCAAAACCACAATATTGGACAAGAGAGCATTTGAAAATATTTAGCAAAACATAACCTAAAACTACTAGAATTTTAAAAATGCATAAAAAAATATGCAATTGTTATATTTCAACTATAGAACTATAAGAGTTCTTAAATAATTATCCTTATATATGAAGTTGAAATTGTTTTAACAACGTTATCACTATCTATCTCACAGTATTCGAATTATAGCTGTTTATGAGATACAGAACATAATTGTTATTTTTGTAGTTCTTATCAAGACATAATAATTTGCTATTTCCTCTCAAATTGTATGATTTCACCTTGTCATATCATACGAAGGAGTTTGGTACCATATATTTTCCCTCAAAGATTCCTTCCATATAAGATAAAATTCGCTTTTCAGCTCTGACATCAAGTCTGTCTATTTCTAGGTGATTTAGCAGGTTATCATACTCATAATAGTATTTGAATAGCTTGAATTTGTAATATATAAATGTGATAAATCTGTTTTGTATTTTTTCTATTGATTGTCTCATCTTACCACTACATGCGTAATACCAAATTGGAATATTGTATTTCACTATAGGTCTGACAAAAGTTGTAAACATTAAAATTAGAAATTGTAAGTTGTTTGAACAACTCCATTTTTTTATAATATAGGTACATTGCTTTCTTGCTTTATTTATGATGTGATTAATATAGTCTTCAAATTTTAAGCCTCTGTCCAAAATAATGCCCAGATCTTTCATGGATTTCACATGTTTGATGATATTATTACTGATAAAATAATTAAAAATTTTGAAGTTTTATTTCCTAGATAATGCTAGCACAGATGATTTTAATGAATTTATGGTCAATTGGTTTGCATTAACCCAATCATAAACTGAGTTAATATCATCCTGAAGTTTCTCATGAGAAATATTATCAATTTGTAAATATAATTTAATGTCGTCGGTGTATGAAAGATATTTTGCATGTTTTATAACATATTCAATATCATTCAAAATATATTTAATAGTAAGGGCCCTAAGGGCGACCCTTGAGGAACACCTCTTGACACATTACCAGGGATGGAGAAACTAGACTTAAATTTTACTCTGAAAGTTCGCTGAGACAAGAAACTCTTAAACCAGGAACAGTACAAAGGAGCACACCCATAGTTTGTCAGTTTAGTTAACAGAATTGAATGGTTGACACTGTCAAAAGCTTTGGAGAGGTCTAAGTAGATTACATCTGTTTGTTTACTATTGGCAAAAGACTGAGTAAGGTCTGAGAGCAGTATGATAAATTAGTATTCGTAGATCTTCCAGAAACAAAACCATGCTGAGATGAACTTAAAATACATTTCATGTTAAAAGACAGAGCTAAAAATTAACTGTTCAAATATCTTGCTAAGGAGAGTGTACCTAACCAGAATATACCAGTGTGCAGCGTAGTGTCGAAACGAGACCTGAACGACCAAAAACGTTTAGTGTTGAACTGTAGATTCAGTCCCGATTAGCCTATCTCAGCATAAACTGGACTTAAAATAAAATTTTGCTTTGCCTTTTGACTTCCTCTACACTGTTAAGTGGGTGTTGTGTCGATACTCTGTTCGGTTCCCAGCAAAATGGTAATGGAACAATCAGTAGGACACACATCACCCTGAGGTAGCTGTTCAGATTATTCTCCAGATTCAGCCCCAATATAGCGTCGCCAGGGACTTTCATTCGGGTGAGTTCGAAGGGGCGGATATTTCCTCCATATGTTTAACTTTTTCTATTCATCTTCTCTTTCTTTCCTTTCTGGAGTTTCTTCCTCTATTTACTTCGCTGGTGTGTGTCCCTTTAGCCTGGCCCAAAATTCCAAAAATGTGATAATTTAGCAAGTCCCCCCCCCTCCAGTAGGGTGTCAATGGACCTAAAAACACCCCACACGAAGTTTGGGAACAGAGCGACATTTTTCGCCCGTGCCCCACGCGTTTTTATTTTCCAAATAAGAATAAAACTCCTAGAATGTAGGCATCCTCGCCGATGGTGCTCTATGCAGGTCATGTAAGGATCACAGAACACACATTCATTGAAGAAACATTAGATGTAAACGATGCTTTAGCATCAAATGAAAATGACAACATATCGCAGGTTGCTGTTGTGGCCTGCCATGTGTTTCTATCTGCATCAGAAGGCTAGCAGGAACAGGAAAGAAGAGTAGCAACAGTGACTAGTGCAGTTATTCTTAATAAAATAAAAAAGATGCAGGCAGTCATTGTAGGAGATAAACTTTGTCGTGCACTGAAGAAACTCAAGATTCGGCCGACTTAGCCACTGGTTTCAAATCTGTTTCTGAAATGAATATGTATTCTTAGACTTTTCACGACTTTCTGCATACCTTTTGGTCTGAAGTTAAAAAAA
The DNA here is from genome assembly GCF_977018435.1 of Lepisma saccharinum. Taxonomy (NCBI): domain Eukaryota; kingdom Metazoa; phylum Arthropoda; class Insecta; order Zygentoma; family Lepismatidae; genus Lepisma; species Lepisma saccharinum. Next base: position 92,883,588 of record NC_139229.1, read on the forward strand.
AAAGAGGGATCTCGCTTATCGCACAACACTTGAGCAACCTTGTGTTCTGACGTCACGGGAAACAGCTTTTTAATTTTAGGATAAATGCCTACGTTGTTAGTTTAGGCTAGCTAGGTTTAGTTCTCTTAGCCTAAATAATAATTTTTCATTGTATTTATGCTAATGGAACCTAACCTAACCTCGTAGGCATTCCTCGTGTGACGTCAGAACACAAGGTTGCAGAAGTGAAGTGAAACAAGGCAGACCCTTGGGGGGCATAGAGCACGTTCGGCGGAGATTCCTACATTCTAGGCGTTTTTCTTATGGGAAAAATAAAAACTCGTGGGGGCACGGCCGGAAAATGTCGCTCGGATCCCTAACTTCGTGTGGGCCAGGCTAGTATGTATCCCTTCATCGTCTACACTCATTCTCATCGTCACGATTGGCCAAAAGTGGAAGGAAAGAGAAGCTATGTAACAAAATTAGACCTCTGCTTTTTCATTCATTCTTTTTCTCTTTTCTTCCTCCGTCTGTATATTTCTCTTACCCATTGTGTTAGCTTTCTTTCTCTTTCTTTTCCCTATTTTTCTTTTTCTCCTTTCCTCTTTTCAGTTTTCTTTTCTTCCTTTCTTTCTATTTCATTTCTTTCTTTCTTCCTTCCTATTTCTTTTATTTCTTTCTTCCTTTGTTTCTCTATTAATTTCTTTATTCTTGTTTCTCTACCACCCTTTTCTCTTTCATCCTGTTTCTCTGTAGTTTTCTCTTCCTATTTTCTCCCTTTGCTCCTTATTCTCTATCGCTTTCTCTTTCTTACTGTCATCCTGTTTTTCTCCTTTATTTCCTCTTCTTTCTTCTTGTTTCTCTTTATTTACCTATCTTTCCTCATACCATTTCCTCTATCTTTACAACACGCTGCGAGATTGTTCATCTTGAGGTGGCGACACCTGACCTCTGAGCACCAAGAAGCAACACGGCATGCAAGTGTCAAATGAGAAGCGTGGATTTTGTGGGCTGGGGATCGTACTCCGAACCCGCTGAAATAACCGTTGGGGGCGTGTGCCTGACTCACCTGCATGTCATCCCACCCTACCTGCGCTTCCCTTATATCTCAACCAACGTAATGGAAGAGTAGGGCCAGTTCATGTAAACTATTAATAGAATTTGGCAAGTGATGGTCCGGCCCTGAAGGCGCATGCTCAGATAAGACTCCGTTCGCCTTGCCAGCGCTTTCTACATCCAGAACTTGATTGTTAAGAGAATCTGTGATCATAAAAAAACAACCCTTGCACAGCCAGGTTAAGCCTCCCACTCGGCGCGTGCCACCAGTTAACGTAGTTGTCAGTGTTGTGTCCGTGGTTGTGTCGTGTGTCCGTTGCTTCGCTAGGAATATTGTTGTTTTGAAAGTAGTGGATTTTGTGTAGTTATGGGGACAACACTTCGATATAATACATTTCGGGGCATGAAGAAAGAAATGCTTCAGAAACATGCCAGCCTATGTCTCCAGACCATGACGGTAAGTTCAATGAATGAAACTCGCTTATGGATCTATAATTTTCAACTGGATTACTTAAGTCGGCAAATTATTTATAGCCCTATAACATCCCGGAACCAAAGCTCGATTGGTAGCAACCACAATTCTATTCTATTTTATAAATATAATGGCAGAGGTCACAACACGCAAGCTTTTGCAAGTTACGGTCTACAAATCTTTCGTAATTATTCAGTCGTTCATATCGGTTCAGGAATAAGACGAGGCACAAAGCATGTTTAAAAATTAATGGAATGACAAACCACTTCTGTCCACTTGTATTAAATCTAAGTAGGTTTCAAGTTTGTCTCCCTGGCAACATTATTGTACAGTCGGATGCACAGGCATTGCTCTGAAAATTGTTCATAACTGTCTTCATTTTTTTTTTATCTTGCACCCTGCGTGTTTTTAAGGACTGGATTTTTAGTATGCTGGTGCAGAGATTGTCAGCAGCTTGTGAAATGTTTAGTTTCAATTCTTGGAGCTCTCATTGGATAAAACAAAGGAAATAAAAATGGTGATTGGCAATTTGCTTGGAAATACTTATGCATCGCACTCTACAGTAACAGCAAATATAATAGTAGGCAAATTGTCAATCACCATATTCATTCATTCTATTTTCCCTAGCGTGGGGTTTAAGAATTGAAGTAAGAAGCACGAATATTATTATTATTATTATTTTTTTTCCATGACCCTGTCAACAATATCCTGTCGACTTTGGACATCGTTTCTGTTATTGTTTTAATGCTTTTCCTCTGAAGTTGGTAGATAGTCACTCAAGTTCACCAGTATCACAAACATAAACGATTATACGTATGAATAAATCACTTTTATCCTTTTGCTGTTTTATAAAAATAATTTTATATTTAGAGCCTACATTTTCGAGCATATGCATACAGAAGCCATATTAGTGGAGGAGATAATTCTGAAGGAAGAGAGTGATAAGGGAAATGAAATTTTCAAAACGTTGTATACCTTTATAGAGTGTGATTTGTTGATTGAGAAAATTGGACATTCTAGTAATAAATGTTGCGCATCAGGATTTTTATTACCACATTTGCAATTTTCTTGAGTTTTAATATGTATTTTTGCTAGGTGTGCTGGTGAACGCACGTGCACTGTCCTTAACCTATTGATGAAAACTATGACCTGCCGTGGGAGTGTGTATAAATAAAACCATGGGTCTTTAGTTGTAAAATCTGCTATCCATCTATGTGTGTTACCCACAACCTTAAATTGTTCCTTGCACCATTCGTTCCATTGATCCACGAGTTTGAGTTTCACTCGTGGTAATAAATCTGTATACCATAATTTGTTGAAACTTGTGTTGAAAATATCTGGCTAGCATATACGGTGAGTCACATAATTATTCGGACAGATAAGGTTTCTGCATATTTACTGACGTAGTCGTGATGTAATACGATGATAAATGTTTAATATTTATTTAACAAATAAAACTCAATATGAGTACACTGTTAATTATCTTCAATTATGTTTAATATAATATATTAGTAAAATATTTTCATTAAACAAAACAAACATTTTTTGTGGGTTAAACAAAATTATTCGGACACATGGAAGGAGAAACAGGAAAACACGCTTGAAAAGCAACGAACAGAAATGTCAGTATCTGGTAGGCATCCCTTTCATTTTTAACACCTCGGATAAACGATTTGGCATACTTTCTACCAATTTTCTGGTGTACACTGGCGATATGTTGGCCCATTCATGTTGAAGTCTCTCCTTGAGGTCTGCCTTCGAGGTTATAGGTGTTTTCCTCACTTCTTTTTCCAACTTACACCAGAGGTGCTCAATGACGTTCAAGTCTGGAGACTGCGGTGGAGGATGGGGCACTTTTGGGCAGTTGTACAGTGGGATCCATGAGTATTACCTTGCAAATTGTCCATGATTATTTTCATTAATTTTTCTTTTACATCCTATGTGTTTTTAAGCGATAGAGTTTTATGTATGTTGGTGCAGAAGTTGTCAACAGCTTGTTTTGAGTTTTCTTTTAATTCTTGTAGCTCTTAATGGGTCAAATAAAGTGCACGAACAACGTGATGGACAATTTGCACGGTAATACTCATGGATCCCACTGTACAATAACAATAATTCTTGTACTACGCGGGAAGTGTGCTTCGGGTCGTTATCTTGATAAAACATATAAAGTTACAAAGAATGCCCATCATTTCAGCACTAGTCTTTAGATTTGACTTCAGAATGTCAAGGTAACGGTACCTGTCCATTGTCTGTTCGATGAAAGCCAATTTACCAACGCCTTGGGCCGACATGCAGCCCCAAACCATTACGTGACCACCCCCGTGCTCCACTGTTACTTGCAAATTTTTCCCTCGGAGCTCCTCATTTGGTTTACGCGACACTGTTACCCTCCCATCTGACTCACAAATATTGAATTTGCTCTCGTCAGTGAAAATTACATGATTCCACCATGTCTGATCCTTTCCTAAGTGTTCCTTTGCGAACACCAGTCTTTTTGTCCTGTTTGGCTTACTTACAAATGGCTTTCTCCTGGCTACACGGCCATGATAGTTTGCCCTTCTGAGCACTCTTCGTATAGTTTCAGGATGACTATGCTTTCCACACTCCTCATCTACCTCAGCACACACCATTGGAGCACTCATCTTTGTTGTTTTTATCAAATTTTCCTCACGATTACTGTCTCTTCTCTGGGGGGGGAAAATTCTTGGTCTCCCTGTATGACCGTGGGACTCGATCCTGTCTTCATCTTTAAATCGCTTAATAATATCTGCAACTGTACTTTCTTTCATTTTCAACATTGAGGCAATTGCACGGTACGTTTTACCCCTAGCGTGGTGCCATATCACTAACTGACGTTGTTCAATGAACTTTCCTTTCCTCTTCGCTCCATTTCTACATAGAAAATGTTCTTATATCACAACTTTGTTAAACAAAACGCGATCGTAATTGCTACAGAAACCTACAGGAAACCAGCGTTAATATATATGAACAGAGTATCAATCAATTCATAAATCGAAATTGTCACTGTATCGCAAACTTATGTTAACATTTACTATGTGTCCGAATAATTTTGTGGCACTATTTTTGCAACGGTAGGGATTCATCCTTCGTTATATTGTTGCTGATGTTCGTTTTTTAACTTTTTATCGTCCAATTTTGTGCTAAACATATTTTTTAAACGAAAATAAACTTCAACGCTGTACACAGATTTCACTCCCTTCCCGCTCTTAAACGTTAGAAATTTACTGTGTGTCCGAATAATTATGTGACTCACTGTAAGTCCACACGTTCATTTTCTACGTTAAAGTTATGTGCTTAACAACTGAATTGTATATGTCAATGTTCCTTTTGCAAGCAAATTGAACTTGTTGAATAATTAGAATATTAAGAAGAGGTTGATGATATAATTTAGGATAAGATGAAGATTTTTTATAACCTTCGGAATAAGAACGAATAAGCAGAGAACAGCCTCTGCACCAGCACAGTTCCATTCCCTTAAAACACATGAAATGAAGAAGAAGAAGAACGAAAATAGTGAACAATTTGCTTATCTTTGCCGGTAATATTGTATTATAAGAAAACAAGTTTGCGCTTCTTTCCTAGTTCATAATCACTGACGACTTTAAGTGACATTTAACATTTCATGGATCTTTCATATTGATGCAGTTCCCGAAATGCCAGTTCACTCGACTGCACAATTTCTGCACCTTTTGTCATAATATGTAGAGTAATGTCGCTAAATCACATTCTATCCATTGTTGACTTAACATGGATATACGACAAGTCCATAAAATAGCCTCCAATAAATCTAGCGTGTGGCACACAAAAATGTTCTTTGTAATTCTAGTACTTTCTGGTCACGTGATACTGGTTGTTGAATTTACAAAGGACAGAGGAGGGAGGGACCAATTGAGAATGTCACGAATCCTTTTTTCGAGAGGATAATAAATAATAGTAGTGTAATGGATATTTATATTGCATTTTAGTGAAACAATAGATTTATATCAGTAGTTCAAATCACACAATAAAACTGTGTTCATTCCCGATAAGGCGTTTTCAACCACCTATATGTATAGCGTAAATAGGCCAGTCATCACACTGGCACATGCACGTTGGGTACCTTAAGATAATTCTTGGAATGAAGCGAACTTTTGACACATCGGATGAAAATGGAAAGCATAACATCATTAATGAGAATTTTTAATGATCTTGCACTAAAAAAATCTTAATTTTAAAATGAACGCTTCTTAACGATTGCTGTCAGATATTTTTCGTGATGTGGTTGCAATTTGAATGAACAAATATAAACTGCTAAGAAATTTTAAGAAAGTCATTCACAAAAAAATGTCCATTTTTGTGAAATCTGTTGAATATTTTGATGAACGCACATTTACATTTACATTTTATAAAATATATATTAAATTGCCACACTTATATTTTTAATATTACCAATAACAGTTGGGCTGAAAAGTTCGTAGGCTGACTCATAGATGGCGTTACTAGAATTAAATCCATGTGATTTTTACTTAGTACTAACCTTCAAAAGATACGTGTATAAATTTCACAGCTGCCGGATAATTAGTTCGTGAGATATAGCATTGTGAGTGAAGCAGCTTTTGTTATTGTGAAAAAATGGATAAAAAAGAATTTCGTGTGTTAATAAAGCATTGCTTTTTGGCGAAAAAAAATACTGTTGAAGCCAAGGCTTGGCTTGATAAACATTATTCGGACTCTGCACCAGGAAAATCAACCGTTGAGAAGTGGTTTGCTAAATTTAAACGAGGCGAAATGAGCATCGAAGACGATGCACGCAGTGGACGCCCCAAAGAGGCTGTTACCGACGAAAACATCAAAAAAGTCCACAAAATAATTTTAAATGATCGTAAAGTGAAGTTGATCGAGATAGCTGAGACTTTAAAAATATCAAAGGAACGTGTTGGACATATTGTGCATGAATATTTGAACATGCGAAAGCTGTGTGCAAAATGGGTGCCGCGCGTGCTCACAATCGATCAAAAGCAACAACGTTTTGATGATTCGGAGCAATGTTTAGCGATATTCAACCATAATAAACACGAATTTTTCCGTCGATATATTACAATGGATGAAACATGGCTCCATAACTACACTCCAGAGTCCAATCGACAGTCAGCCGAGTGGACTGCACGTGATGAACCGAATCCAAAGCGTGGAAAGACGCAACAGTCGGCTGGCAAGGTTATGGCATCAGTATTCTGGGATGCGCATGGTATTATATTCATCGATTACCTCAAAAAGGGCCAGACCATCAATAGCGATTATTACATAGCGTTGTTGGAGCGTTTAAAGGATGAAATCACGAATAAACGGCCCCATTTGAAGAAGAAAAAAGTGCTGTTTCATCAAGACAATGCACCGTGTCACAAATCAATGAAAACGATGGCAAAATTATATGAATTAGACTACGAATTGCTTCCCCATCCACCATATTCTTCAGATCTGGCCCCCAGTGACTTTTCCTGTTTGCAGACCTTAAAAGAATGCTCGCTGGAAAGAAATTTAGCACTGATGAAGAGGTAATCGCCGAAACTGAGGCCTATTTTGAGGCTAAAGAGAAATCGTACTATAAAAATGGCATCGAAAAATTGTATGACCGCTATAATCGTTGTATCGCCCTCGAAGGCAACTATATTGAATAATAAAATCGAATTTTGTCAAAAAAATATTTTTTACTATGTTAGCCTACGAACTTTTCAGCCCAACTGTTATATTGTCAACTACACATTCATAATTTCAATCATAACATAAACTCAACTCCGTATGTTCGGAATTCTAATCTTGGAAAGATCATTTAATTCATATAACAAACATTCACGGTCATTATCACGATTAAATTAGAGGTAGAAAAGCCAAAAAATTAAGTTCGATTTAGGTACAGTGGAATCCATGAGTATTACCGTGCAAATTGTCCATGACTATGTTCATTCATTTTTCTCTTACATCGTATGTGTTTTTAAGCGATGGAATTTTATGTATGCTAGTGCAGAAGTTGTCAACAACTTGTTTTGAAAATTAGGCTCACACAGGAGATGTACTACGCGACAGCCGGCTCGGTAGCTCAGTGGTTAGAGCAATGGCACGGTATGTCAGAGACCAGAGTTCGAGTCCTGGTCGAGCCTGCATTTTTCGCTGAAAATTTCTACGTAACTTGTTTTGAGTTTTCTTTTAATTCTTGAAGCGTTTATTGGGTCAAACAAAGTGCACGAACATGGTGATGGACAATTTGCACGGTAATACTCATGGATACCACTGTACAGGGTAATGGAGGCTGGATCCACAGTTGAAGCACCAATAAAACTTTCCCAACTAAGTAGTGAAGCTTTGAAATCTTCATTACAAGACGATAGCCTTAACCACTACATTATCGGGAAGGCTCCATGCAAAAAGCTGTTACATAAACAAGAAGCGTAATGCAATACAACACAATAAAATTCAAGACTTTCAAATCCCTAAAATGTATTTTAAATGTGGCGTGTACAGGTTTCATACGGTGGTTCAATAACAACGAGCTTGTCTTTCTCTAGTACACGTGCGTGGGAGATTCTTCCCGAAGGACAAGAGGGATGACTTGGCTTCAAGAAAGGCAACTAACTCGACTTTGCAACTTTTCCTTCTCTTCCCCCATCCTGAGCCGAAAGGGAATGTTTGGTGTAAGAACACGCATTTCCGTTAATTACTTAGAGGAAAAAAGACTCCCACTGTATCAGAATAATCTATAATTACCTGTGGAAGGGTTAAGAATAGTTGGGCTTCCAGCGTGCGTAATCCGTTCGGAGAGAGCGTGTTTTGTTTTTTCACTCAATGTCATTGCCAGCTTCCCTCTCCACAGTGTCTGGAGAGTTGTTAAAATACTCCAGGTAAAAAGCTTATTTGTCTTGTGACGCAAATCTTGTGCGCCTTGCACTATGCCACGAGAACGTGCAGTAAGTTGTACAGTGGGATCCATGAGTATTACCGTGCAAATTGTCCATGTTTGTGCACTTTATTTGACCCAATAAGAGCTTCAAGAATTAAAAGAAAACTCTAAATAAGCTGTTGACAACTTCTGCACCAGCATACATAAAAATCCATCGCTTAGAAACACACAGAATGTGAGAGAAAAATTAATGACAATAGTCATGGACAACTTGCACGGTAATACTCATGGATTCCAGTGTACTAGAGGGCGGCTATCGATAACGATTGTGCATAGAGACCTGCACCCAGGGGTGGGGGGGGGGATTATGGCGCAGGCTGCGCCGTCGAGATTTTTGGGGGGATTTCTTCCCATCAAATAATGTAAAATTCAACGTTTTTATGTTTTTCCAAAATATATGTAAAAACTTTACACCTTAAATGCACCATATTTAATCTATTAGTTGAAGAAAAGAAGGGTATTATCGGGGGCGGGGCGAGAAATATCCAACTCTTACATATTAGGCCTTAATTGACACGTGGGTTCTGGGGGGATTCTGAATTGAACGTTGGAAGGTGGGACAGTATACAACTCTAGGTCTTAGATTGATTATGGCGGGTATTTAAGTTAGAGGGTGATTAAGCATTAAATTGAGGAAGGTATTGCGTAAATTCTGATGTGGAGACTGAGAATTCATTTTTTGGAGGAGGCAATATCCATAGTAAGTCTAAAATTGGCATAGAAATTTTGGTGGTAGGATTGAGTACTATATTTAAAGGGGGAGATATGAAGCTGCTAAATCTTGGATTGCCAACGGATTTCTGTAGTGGATAGAGTTCGAACAATAAATTTTGGAGACTGTATTTAGCGATATGGTATCCCCACGTTTCGTGGCAAAAGAGAAGCTGGAAAAGACTACATATCTCGGGATCCTAAGAAAGTTTTGACACTCCATTAAATTAGTATTGAAAGCCTGCAAAAAAAATGGATGTAAAAATTTTCTTGCTCGCTTCCCTCGCAATAGTTTGTTGGAGATGCGTGTTTGGAGCTTTACTGAGGTGAATGTGAAGTTTTATACTATAGCTGCATTACAAGATATGAGTGATATTCTGGATATTCATTAAAACATCACTTCTTAAAATATAATTCTTAGTGTTGGTATACTGCTTAATTTAAAGCAGGTGCATCATTTGGAACAAAAGCTAAGAAAAGAGTTACTTTCGGTAGACACGCTGTCGTAATTAAATACTTTGTAGGGATTGCGATATGGTTTGAAGGCGCGAATGATATGATTTGGAGGGGACGCATGACATGATTTTGGAGGGATGCGCCATAGGCCTGGGGGGGACACCCCTGCCTGCACTAGACAAATGGCTTACAAGGCCTGCACCAAGATTTGTTTACATAAAACGTCATCGATGGTAGGTTGTGGTCGTGGATCACAATGCGATATAAGCAGTCCAGTCCCAAATGTATATTTTAAACAAGTGTGAAGGAAGAGTAAAGACACATTTGCGTCTGTAATGCTCGTGTTGTGTTGCGATTCATTAGACATGTTTGAGAAGTGTCGCGCCCAAGAAAATTATGCAAAACTCACAACAAACAGGTTGATACTGTTGCCGAAAGATTACTAATAGAGGTAACTTGAGGGTAGTAGGCAAATTGTCTATATTAATTCGCTTTGCTTTCCGCATTGTGAAGTTCAAGAATTGGACTTACGTTAGGCTTAACGTAGCCACGAAACTATTGCGAATATTTAGAAAACAGAAAAAGCAAACCACACGAAGATTCACGTGAATCGTAGGAATTCTAACCAGATTAAGATCAAAGGAAGAACCCCCGACGTAAGCCCGCCTCCACCCGCATGCATTCGAGGGTATGTGCTTTCTGCCCGCCTCCACCCGCATGCATTCGAGGGTATGTGCTTTCTGCCCTGGTGTCTTTAAATAAACCAGGACATCAGTTTCTCTGAATTTAAACGTTTCCCCCGCCTTTTTCTCTTCTCTTCTCTTTTCTTTTCTGTTTATTATTGCTTGTGAGATTTTACAAATTTGAATTTAACTCATTCTGGGAGCCAGAACTGTAATTATAATTAATTTTGTTAATATAAGGATATAATTAATGATAGGTTAGTTAATAGGGTTTAATTTTGATTAGTATTATATAATTAGAAGTTAGTAAAAGATGTAAGTGAAGAATTAGTAATAATGAGTTATTTATATGCTTCTTTATATTTTTTTTTCGATTCGTGAATTAGTTATGGGAGAATTTAATGTATTGCATACTTTGAAATGTGCGATATATGTTAACCATGATAATCATGATGAGAAAAATTCTAATGATTTGGATTCTGTAATTTTCTATTCTGGTAAACCAGAACAGATTTGGCATAGAATTCTAACCAGATGTAATTTTGCAGAATTTGGAATATAGTAGAAGATTTTCGAAAGATATTTTTTTGGAAATTTCGCCTGGTTTCATCCAAAAGTCTAGCCGAGCCTTGCGTTTGCAATTACCACAATATATGACCTTGTGCCATACTATAAATAATATTTAATCCGAATAAGTCGCATAGATAAGCAGTTTTCGTTTAGGTATAATTTTCAAGTATAGTAGCCTCATTATAGTTTACCAAAGTATCTCACTCTTCTTTTTTTATTGTGCTGTCTTGGTACAGTACCACATTTAGCCTTGAATTTACGGGACTCCACTATCTTGGAAGGAGTTTTTTTCCGGAAGGGGCTGGAATTGTAAAGGTGGATAGTATATAGCTGCGTTCTAGGGGGGGATACACAATCAAATATTTCATAATTACTAGTTTTAACCTTCCTTTTAGAAGTTGTTCAGCGCCGAAACTTGAGCGCGCTACGACGCTAAGGGTAAAAACAGTGAAGCACATTCTTCGTCGCTCATCGCCAGAAACTCGCAGGGACAAAACCATGGAGTTAAATGGGGAAAAACATAGTGGAGCCCCGCTCATCGCAACATGTTCCCAGGATCAAACACGGTTTGATCTTAGGTCCCTTGTTTCAAGTTGAAGGTTCTGTGATTGGTCCACTCAAGGTCACTACTCCCCTTCGTGGAAGACACCCTCCTCTTTTCGCAGTCAACGAAAAGAATGGGGACCAGTTTGAGTGGGAGAGGCTTGTTCGAGGTGCCTGCCCGACATCTGGTTCATTCATTATATCCTGACATTTTTATGGCTTGACCGGGCTCCGTTCGATTAGCAAGGGTCCTTGTGCCGCACTGTGTTTTTACCCTTAGGGACCCCGGTTCGAATCCCGGCCTGGGAACGAGTGTTCCTTGTAAGTGTCCCTTCATGAATTTCATCTCATCCTCATCTTTTAGATTAGCTACAAAGTGGCAGAAATGCGAAATAAAATTAACCAAATCAATGAACATAGATGGTTATTTTAATGAGTGTTTTCACTTAACACTGGGTTTTCCCGAGTCCTTTACTTTTTAATTTGAAAAGTTTGATTTTCTCAAAATTTCGGAAGGGGCTGCAGTCCCATCAGCTCCCCATGCGTACGCCGATGCGTGACTCAGAGCTGAAAACTCTGAAGAAAAGAACGAGAAAGATATTACATTCCCTGCTATCTTTTAAAAGGTTGTGGGACGCTTTTATAGCAACACGCGATGATGACTCTCCACGTGTTGTGACAGTTGACTGTCGCGATGCAGACTTTAGGAAACTCCCACCGGCGTCGCTCGCATCTGGCCCCGTCAGTTCTCGAAGCGCCGTTCGATTGGGACAGCTGAACGCCCGAAACGGATGCAACACTTTTAGACCTTGAGACAGGAAGCCCCGAAAAACAACAACAAAGGTGTGAATCCGCATAGACCAGAACGTGTCACTGAACTCCCGTCCCTCCCTCTTCTACCTTGCTTTGCACCACCTACTGAAATATTTCTGTCGGGGTTGTTTGCAGCGTAAAGTCACTCCCAAAACGCCAGTTTACATAATGGGGTCCAAACTTTGATGCAGAGAAGTTTTCCTCGCTATAAAAAAAAATATACGCAATGAATCAGGTGTTAGGTTAATTTTGAAGTGTGGCGCCCACAAAGTTTTATCGTAGTTCTACTTTAGTTAGTCTGAGATCCGGCCTTTGACAGCGAGCAGAGCTCAAATACACTCTATGTACAGAAAGTCTAACCTCGACCCCCAACCCCAAAATATGCCCTTCCTGAGAATCTAACATGGACCAATACTCTATCTATTGTAATTTAATTAACTATTGACATTGTATTTATTTACTTGAACACCAAGAGTTGTAGCAATATGTGAATACACGAACAAATAAAGATGTTAGAACATTCATTAATAAACTGCAAACCTTCAATGCCCGGGAAAGCAGAACAGGAAATGTACCCAAAATGGAACAATAAGAGGCAACGAAAATGAGGGAACTATTATGCGACAAACAGGTTTAAAGTTTTTAGGTACCAGAGGAAAAGCGCATACCCCTGAAAGTATGCGGATAGAGGCGGGCTCTTTCCGGGGGTTTCCCCCATTTTGTATCATACTCTATCGGAGAAGTTTCTCTCTCTCTCTCTCTCTCTCTCACTCTCTCTCTCTCTCTCTCTCACTCTCTCTCTCTCTCTCTCTCTCTCTCTCTCTCACTCTCTCACTCTCTCTCTCACTCTCTCACTCTCTCACTCTCTCACTCTCTCACTCTCTCTCTCTCTCTCTCTATATATATATATATATATATATATATATATATATATATATATATATATACACACGTATATAAATGGGTGTGTGTGTTTGTTCCGGCATAACTCTCGAACGCCTGGAGCAATTTCAACCAAACCTGGTACACGTATCACTTACAATCTGGAAATAATATTTTGGGGGGTAAGACACCTCTGGCACCCCGGGGTGTGGTGGGAAGGGGTGACATGTAAAAATAATCCAAAACTACCTATATTAAATCCCGCACAAACGGGCATCCGTGACTATGCAATCCCGCACAACGATTGTTTCTTCAGTTGTCTAACATTCAGGCTGATATGACTGTTTTGCGAAAATGACCGATATTAGTGTGGAATCCACAGTTTACGGGGTCGCTAAGATGAATAGTGAAACTCTCAATGCCGTTAAACTCCAAGTTAATTTTGCACTATCGTTAGAATTCATTATTTTTGGTTGGTAGGTTGACTTGATTGAAAATTTTGTATGCGTCATTACTTGGACTGTTTTCACCAATCACATTATACGCGGTCAAGCTCCTTACATATCAACGCTGTCTCTGAGGACTAATATCTCCTTACCTATGTTAAAAGCTGAGGACGTTCAACACATTAGGGACAGACAACACACAGCCCTACAGAGGATTATACGTTGCTGACTGTATCGCCACGATAACAGTCTTTATGGTAGTGACCTGCTGTTGGCGCCTTTACCTACGAAGGAACTTTCGGGCAAACAGCCAATTAGGCCTACCGCTGCCCCCTGTTTGGGCAACAAGCGGAAACCTTAGAATCCCTCCTCCCCGAAGCGCCCAGCAGGGAAACAAGATTTTGTCAAAATAGCCGTTCTGCGCTGACTGCGGGCCGGGAGATACCGTGGCTGGACTATAGGCAAAGACGCCAGAGCCTCGTTGGTCTGCAGCATTTAAGTTAATTGGAATGTAGTTACGTGGAAGTTAGGAAAATTTTCGTTGAAGACGCTTATTCGCTTGTCTATTAGTAGGCGAGAAACTGTGAAAATCATACATCAAGTGCAAGTTATTAGTTTTTTGGACATAATGTTTACGAACAGAAGATTATAAAAAAAAAATGTTCATCGCTGAATCACTAGCGTACGCAGGATTTTTTTTTTCCGAAAGGGGCTGGAATTGTAAATTTGGATATTACAACCTCCGGGCATCCTGGACTCCCTTAAATACGTCCTTGTGATCGACGTAAAATATGTTTTTGTAACTTGAAGGCGAAGATGCTGGCACTGGATTTGCCCACAAGCAGGCTGTTGAAAGCTCTCGCCAACAGGTGGCTGCACCTGGGAATGCGGCTCTTGCAGATGGCCCCGTTAGATTTCAGTCCAGTTTGGAAACAGTGTGAGGGAAATCTCACATTTAAAGATGCATGTGTAAGAATTTTGGCTGTCTACAAAACTATGCCGTTCATTGCGTGCGTTTCGTTAATACTCAGCCTCCGTCATCAGAAAAAAATTGGAAGGAAATTCCAAGGTTTAATTTTATTTACAAAGAGATGTAGGTTCAGCAAGTCTCTCATCGCATATGGTCTAGAGATATTACTCAGTTCTCAATATGAATATGTACTTCTCACACTTCTCTCATGTTTCTGATCCCATTCTATCATCGTTATATTCTTTCATTTTTTCACAAATATTGTAATTTTGTTCTACATAAAATTTTATTTTACGTCGCTTTTCTTTTTACAGGCTAATCGCAACTAAAGATAGATGAAATTGATGAAGTATCCGGGTTCGAGTCCCGACTTGGGCATGCATGTTCTTAGTTAATTTGATTTGACGTCGACTTTCTGCCACGGAATCGAACTTGGGGCTTAACTTTAGTGGCACAATTGAAAAGTTTTCTATCTCATAAAAATAGCGTCCAAGGACTTTTGCTAAATAACTGTTAAATTTGCGAAATCAATAAAAATTGTTTGTCAGGTGCGAAAAAGTTAACAAAAAGTACTATTAACTTACAAACTTTAATCGTCCCGCAAAATTTGGTGTCAAGTGTCCCCCCTTGCCCCCGTCAAATTACGCCTGTGTGTTCGCAATTTTGCTTTCTACGGCCAGAATCGAAGTGCAGATATCCCGTTCCAATTATTGGTTGTTTCCGCCTCTCTAACGATTTGGAGGTTGCTCAACACCACGGAGCAAATTGCCAAAGTATGCTCGTCAATTGCCAATGGCTGCTTTGCTCCTTCCCATGCTTTATCGCGAGAATTCACTCTTCGGTTCACTTCACCTGGCATTGGCACAAGAAGAAAAGTACCAGCCAACCCCGCAACATGCAGAGGCTAAGGGTTCTATTACTTCGGTTAACCCCCTCCGTGAATCAGTACTTCAAATTTAACATTTATAGAAACTTGGTTGCAAAATAATTTCCAATAAGGGCTTTCTTAACCTACAGCGATGAGGCAAAAGTTATGTTTCAAAGGAAACATGCATGTGATTGATATGTAATGGTTGCCGCTACAGTACATGCTCAATATGCACACCATCTGCTTCAATTCGACGCTCCCATTTGCATAAGACGTCTGGTAGTGTGGTGGGAGTGATTTGACGATGGCACCTGTGATCCTTTCTTTGAGGTGGTCCGGGCTCTTAATTTCTTTAGCGTACACAATGCCCTTTACGTGTCCCAACAAGTAAAAATTCAGGGTTGTTAGGTCTGGCGACCGTGGTGACCATTTGCTGATGTAACCTTGCATTTGCCTCGCGTTGT
Organism: Lepisma saccharinum; assembly: GCF_977018435.1. Taxonomy (NCBI): domain Eukaryota; kingdom Metazoa; phylum Arthropoda; class Insecta; order Zygentoma; family Lepismatidae; genus Lepisma; species Lepisma saccharinum. Next base: position 92,899,456 of record NC_139229.1, read on the forward strand.
ATTTCTTAATACCGCTTTGCCTTGTAATCAATGGGTCCCAGTTCGATGCCCGGTGCAGGTACATCGTTCGGACTCCACTTAAACCGTAGGTTCAGTCTCGATTAGCCTATCTGTGCATAAAGTGGACTTGAAATAACTCACTCATTCTAAATACCGCGAGGAAGCAACTTTAATAAATTTTATCATTCATAATTTTAAAATGAAGCCACCTAGAAGCTTTTGCGATACTCTTGGCTATAAAAACTTGAAACTACTATTAAAAACATCATTATGGAGAATGGGTGACGTTTTTTAAATTATAATCACCGATCTTTCCCTTAATCCGATCAAACTCAACAACCCATGGGCGTAACTTGGGACCTAGCTTTGGGGGCAAAATCTAACTTGGGGCTTTACTTAGAGATGGGGGGGGGAGGCAATCAAAATTTTTCTGTCCCATAAAAATAGCGCCCAGGCGTATTCTGATATCTGCTACATTTGCGAAATTATAAAAATGATTCATTGCGTTGCTCCTCAGGCTCCAGGACTGAGCGTGGAAGTTTTTCTTTCACCCCCCCACCCCACAAAATAATCCCTTGAAATAAAGTGGAATTCACGAAGAGAACATTGCATTATTTTAATTCTGTGTTCTTTTTTCCAGATTGATGAATTATACTCCACCGTCCTGTACGAGATCCTACATATCATCGGATGTGACGTCACAGCGGAGGAGGAGAAGAACGAACTGTTCACATACCTGAAGGAGGCTTTCAAATTCGATGACCAGAAGCACAACACACTGCTAGAGGCCGCCAGGGCCAAAGAGGTAAGATTAAATCCACTGTCATTCCTAAACCCGAGGGCTCATTCTTGCAGTAACTCAATATTTCCCTTTATCTCTGTACAGGGCAAGCTTGTGCTTCATCATCCTTCCCGATTTTCAGAGCCGGCCCGAGGTCCTGCGCTTCATAGGGCCCCACGCTGGATGAAAATATTGTTTCTGTACGTTTATTGCAAGTTATAGGACACTGTGGTGCTTCCAATTAAGCAATAAGTTTGATTTTCCCCGACTTCATAGATTGCTTTCACACGTAAAACTGTCCAAAATTACAGAAATCATATTATAACCGAAGAAATACATAAAAATAGTGTTAAAATATTTCAATAAAAATAGTTAACATACACTATTCGCTTAATTAAAGATTGAAATCTTGAAGCGAAATGTTATTTCATATGAAACAGTGAAATTTCACTACAGCGTCAAAATTTAATGAAAATGTGTAGTGCATGAATATTATTAAAATTTGTCACTTTGATACGTGAAATAATAATTTGATGTTGAACACACTAAGTTTTATAATTAAATATATTGAACATCGCACCAGTGACACATCGGAAATGAAGAGAAACTCGACTATCGGATGAAAAATTATGGATACTAGAGTTTGGACTACAATTGAAAATTAACCAGTAGATCTACATAAAAACGAGTTACGTGAGAACAAAGAAAGTGCCTGTTAGAAAATCCTGGGCACGCCACTGCTCCCCATTTCCTCGACACTATTGGGATGGCCAAAAAATCAGGATTCAGGATCATGGAAAATTTAAAATCCGGATTTGACCATCCCTACTGGACACCAGGCCTCTGTGAGCAGTCAAAGCTGCTGCTTGCACGTTGGGTGCATTGTTTTAAAATTCGATGCTCCTATTGTGTGTTTAGAAGGTTGTTTTAGTTGAAGCTGGGAACGCCAGCCAGACAGTTTGGCCTGGCGCCATCTTCATGTACTTTGATAGTGCACCAAAGCTCTCGTAAGCAAATGCAACTGGGCGCCTGCTCTAAATTCCTAACGATAAGAAGCTCCACAGAAGCAAGGTGTTATCGTACCAGGATAGTAACCTACGCAATTTAGCAGGCTTCAGATTTTAAAATAGCAAACACCGATAACTAGATTAATTTGACGTTATATAATGACACGTATAAGTAATGTCATTAGCTTTACAAGAAAATAAAAATAATACCGTAGAGGAAAAACTTATGTCTAGCACCGAACCCCATCTACTAGGATAAGTACTAGAAGACTGTAAGTCAGTGGCGGCTAGTGGTCTGGCTCTATGGGTGTGCACTTTAGTCTCTCGTCCAGAAGTGTTATACCACCCCTGTGAAATACTCGCACCCGTTTTTGCGTACATAATGATGCTTAATATATTGGGAACACAGGTTTTAATCACCTTTCACTGAAAATGAGGCTATGACAGTTATATTTCATGAATTTTTTACAAATTTCAAATATTTCGGCAATTTTCGAGCCAATCACGAGAAGAGCAATGTTATTGTGCAATATATAATTTACCATTCTATAACCTGATAAAATCACTCAAAACCTAGAAATACAGATTTACAATATCAATACTATTGTCGATTTGCAAAATATTTCGTGAAAACTTCCTCCCCCGCTCCGCTGATATTAATGAACAAGGAGAATTGGCGTCAGCAAAGAAGTCAATCCAACTACCACGTGGAGTATATCAATTGTGATCTATCTAGCCGTTGTTTATTTCTAATGACAGACTGATCGAACCAAGCAAATCAAGCGAAATCAAGAGAAGAAGAATAAATCTTTAAGAAAATTACAGTACTCGCTCAGTCCACACTGCTCTGCTTCGTACTTCAGAATTTTTCCTTCCCTTCCACCGTATCCATATATTGCTGCAGTTGCTACAGGCTTTTGTAGCTAACTTCCCTCCAAAAATTCAACAACGTTAAATATTAAGTCTCTGCTTTGGATATCTACAGCTTACCTATTCATCATGAAATCAAACACTTTGCACTGAAACAGGTACGACCTTTTGACAGCGCTAAACAATTTTGCAACGCAGTAACAGACGACATACGTACAATGCAAAACAGCTGGCTGATTGATGTATGCTCCCTCCGCGCGGGTTGATAATTCAGTTACTGCGCCACAGGAACAGTTTATTTTGGCCTAGATTCACTAAGCAAAAGCATGCTTAAAACACCCGTTTCGATTTGTTGCCCTCCCCACTTTTCTTCCCCTGTCATGCTCTGTACCGAATGGGAGGGACAATACTCCATCGAAATTTCCCTTTTCTAAAACAAATCCTCAATTTGCAATGATGCTACTCCGTCACACGATCTCCAATGGAATAGGTTTGCAACACTACATTTGCTCGCACACAGATCGCTGCGTTCACGGCCTTCCTAAATTATGCAACTCCCCTCACACGGCGCTCAAGCCAAAGGACCCAGTCAGCGCCCTCTACGCGACTGCTGCAACAGTCATAGGGTTCAAAACTACCATTGTGACTGATTGATTGACTTGATGTTTTAAGTCCACTTTATGCACAGTAAGGCTAATCGGGACTGGACCTACAGTTTAAAGTGGGATCCGAACCACTATGTGCCTCCACCGGATATCGAACCCGGGACCCCTTGATTACAAGTCAACGACGCTACCACTGCGCCATTGGGGAGGCTCTAACTACCATTGTGTTCAAGCCCCGAACGCGGCTCTGTATACGCGGGTTGATATCACTGATCGCAGGCTTCTCTACGACCTCTCTTGTTGGAGCGGCGTGGGAACACTTGATGTTTCGAAGGAAATAAGAGTTTAATAAATAATAATAATAATAATGATTTGCATTACATATTTATTTGGGTGTGCACGTGCGAATGTGCGAATACAGAATACATCCGTAAGCAGAAGCCGGTACTGCTGTAAGTGTAGACAGTTATTTAGTTTGAGATTACTACTTTCCCAACTTTCACCCCGCAATTACAAGTAAGTTACTTTTTCGAGTAACGGTAACTTTAACTATTACGTTTTTGAGACTAGTAACTGTAAGTAACTACTATTTTACGGCTGCCTTTTTGTGCGTTTCAATGTTAATGAACAAAATCATTGTTTTATGAAAATATGTACGTATTTTAATACTCGTAAAGTTGTAATCTTCATATGCATATTTGTTACGTCAAATATTTTCCGTGGTGTAATTTGTTCACGTATAAGAGTTTATTTGAATTTTGCAGTACATGCATGGCAGCATGGTACACACGGGTTTATCCAGGATTTTTCCCTTGGGGGGGGGGGGGGGTTGTAAGTTTGTGGATGTTAAGTGCATAATTTGGAACGTTTTTAAAATGTTCGCCCTAATTCAATTTGTTCATAGATGTTTCCAGAGATTAACCTGCCCCTTCCCTTCACATAACATTTCAGAAGAAAAATATGTCAAATGCAGGAAAAGATGGAAAATAGATTTTTGTGATAATGTTAACATTTCGAATATTGCTTTCCGATAATGTTCAGTACTTGATTTAATCAATCGTTAGATAAAACGCAAGATGTGACATTGAAAAACACAAAATTTAAACATATTATTACCAAGAATCATTTCATGCAATTCTTAAGTTAGTTAAAAAGAAATTAGAAACGTTTGCGCAATATTTTTCAACTGTATTTGTATGGTTCTTGTCGTAGATGTAACTAGGAGTTCATCTTGGGGGTGACCAATTCATCGATGAAATATCAGTGCATGGGTGTGTGCGTGCTTGCCTGTCTGAAGTAGTAGTAATAAGTACAGATTAGGGCTGTGCCGATACCGATTTGAACAGATACCGATATTGAAAATTGCAATAATTAAAATTTGTTCAAAATATTTATCAACATTGGTGTGTGAATAATCTTCTCCAATTATATGCATGAATTTATCAATATATTTGCTTTAGAATATTCAAGAATTACATCAGAATATTAAAATAGATGTTACATAAGGGTTACATAATTTTCTCTTGAAAATTGAATATCAGTCAGTTTTGACCCTAAATTTCAGCCATTTGCATTAGATGTGGTGAAAAAAGATACGGAACATAAAATGTAGCCTGAAATGTACTGAGAACAATGTTTCTTACCCCAGATTTCTATAATTTTTCTTAAGAGTTATCATAATTATCGCAACTGTCTGCATAGGCCAAAAATGTTACAAGTCATGAAACAAAAATGGCCGCCATTTTCAAACGAAGTCTAGTTTTAGAAAAATAATGTGTTTTGAACTGCCCTTGTACAGGGGTTACAATGACAAACAAATGAAAATTTTTAAAAATGGTCGAGCGACCAGTGCTGAACCATTTGGTACTGATTGACCCTGAAATTTTAGGCAATTTCCAAAAAACTTAATTTTTTTGTTAGAAGGAATGAAAAACCAAAAATTTTATTTTTTGTAGAGAAAAATCATGTCTTTCCAATGATTTTCAACATCAAAAGTTTTTGGTTCCATCATACCCACATGATGGAAATTCAGATTTTCGTAGCCTAGTTTTCCCACGACAAAAATTAAGGCTACAATTCCATTATTAGTCTTTTTATATTCATTTGTAATTTTTTGAGTACTGATGTAATTTTTTTCTGCAATCCTCATTCTTTCATTAAACTTTGTGTAAAATTTCAAAGAGATCTGATGATTGGTTAATGAGAAAAGAAATAAGATGTAAGCAAGGGTATATTGTGTCGAAGGTCTCAAGAGTGACAGACAACACTGATTTGATGACATTTCCAAGTGCTGTAAAATGAAAACAGTTTGAGATAGAGTGAAAAAAAATTAGGGGGTTTCTATCAACCATAAAGGAAAGGTGTATACCAAATTTCATCGAAATCGGAGTTGGTGGGTGTCAAAATCTTAGTTTTTGCGTTGATTTGATGTGGAATGACCCATAATCAAAAATAGTTTTTTTCATAATTTGTGTAAAATATAAAAGAAAGTTTGAATTTTGCATAATTTCCAGGATAATTAATTCCGCGAAAATGTCCAGCTGCATTTTTGCGGAACCCGTCAAAGACTAATATGCTGGATAAGTATCGGCTGGTATCGGTAGATGAATTCCAACCGATACTTTCAGATACCGATACATCGGCATCGGTATCGGCTCAGCCCTAGTACAGATATATGACGACTCTTGAATAAATGATGAAGCTGCGAGCAAGAAAATTTTGAGAACTATTTCTTTGCAAACTGATTATGCATATTATTAATTAAACATAGCGACAGTATCCCACGATGTTTACTATTTACAATCTTGCTTTGCCCGTTCGGTGTCCTCTTTACCTCAGCACATGACCCCTGCCCCCTCCTGCTCTGGCTTCAGTTAGAATATATGCATATACATAATTTTAATAGTTCTATGCAGGGGTGCCCACGGGGGGATTATGGCGCATGTTGCGCCTTCGAAATTTTGTGGGGGATTTTTTCCCTTCAAATAATATGAAATTCAACATTTATATATTTTTCCAAAATATATGTAAAAATTTAACACTTTAAATGCACCATATTTATTCCATTACATGAAGAAAAGAAAGTGTTTAAGGGTGTTGTCGAAGGGAGGGGGTTGAGAGAAATATACTCCTCAAAAATATTAGGCCTTATTTTACACGTGGGTTCTGGGGGAGATTCTGAATTGAACGTTCGGGGGGGGATAGTATCCAACTCTAGGTCTTAGATTTTGGCGGGTATTTTAGTTAGAGGGGGATTGAGCTTTAAATTGAGGGGGTAATCAATTCTTGGGTATTACTATTGTCTTAGACTGTTGCGAAATGCTTGTGTGGAGACTTGAGAATTAATTTTTTGGAGGAGGCAGTATCCACTCTTCAATATCAACAGTAAGTCTAAAATTGACGTGGAAATTATTTGTGGTAGGATTGAGTATTAAATTTAAAGGGGGAGATAGGAAGCTGTTCATAAAGTGTTAAATCTTAGATTGTCAAGGGATTTCTGTAGTGGAGAGAGAGTTCGATTCGAACATTATATTTTGGAGACTGTATTTAGCGACGTTTCGATATCAATATTATTGAATTTTAGAACCCCGGCCCCAGTTCTCATCTCGAAATTTTAAAAGTAATAAATAAAACACGAAATAAAGTGGTGTAAAATTGAAATAAAAGTGACCTGCTTATTCATTTTCGATGGCAATCGCAATATGCATGTCAGAAATGTATAACCATTCCCGATTAGCCACTATCTAATATTACCATCTTTTGAAAACTAGTATTCAAAATCAAACTATTTTAAAGCTGCCACACTCAGTTATCTTTGTTTTATGTTTAAACAATAGTTATTTTTTCTATTATTGATTCGTTTTGTGTGTGTGTATGACAAAAAAAAATACATGTAGTCAAGGAGCGCCCGCCAAATAGATATTATTATTCAAAGCAATAAATTCTCGTTGTTTTCTGAAATGGGTGTCTGCAACTTCTTGGAAATGTAAGTTTTTATTCCAGAAATGCAAAAGTAGTCATTTGAGGCGGTACTGTGTAGAATTTAAAATTTTCAATGTTGGGAATTTTCGAATATTTTCCGTTCCGAAAATTCTCCCGTCCCGAGAACCCTCAGTCTGAAGATAATCTCGTAAAGAGAAATACTACTACTATTGTTAGTTTGACACCATTTACTAACAACTTTTTATTAAGCATTTATTGTAAACAAAAAGAACAGTTAGAACACACCTTTAGTGCAATAAACGTGGCCAGGCACGTATCCAAGGAGGGCTCTGTTTAGTGGATAAAATGAGGCTTTTTGGTTTCTTGTGTGTGTGAATTAAAATAATGTGACGAAAATTGAAGGAAAGAAATAGACAAGATACATTGTTCTATAACCCTGCTATTGATAATAGCATGTGTCCAAGGTGGGGATCAAGGCTTCGAGGCCCCCTCTCCCAGGAAATGTTAGTTTACACTAGATAAATTAGGTTTCTTGAATAATGTGACGATGGAGAGAAATAACTATCGAGGCAAGAGGGAGAATGTTCTAGAACCATGTTATTGATAATAGCACGTATCTAAGGTGGGCATCGGGGGGGGATCGACCCCCTCAGGAAATCTTTCAGTTTACACTGGATAAATTAGTTTTTTGAATAATTGGCGATAATTTAAAGGGAGTAGTTATCCAGTCAAGACGGAAAATGTTCTATAATCCTTTTATTCAAAATATTGCACGTAAACTTTTCTTGCGCTTTCGTTTTTTTTCCTTTTTTGCCTCCGCACTATGGCCTCTTAATGCTAGGCCTCTACCAAGAGAAAATAAACTTTCCTTGCCCCCCCCCCCCCCCCCGCGTTTTGGCATCAGAATGCCACCACTGTCCTTACATGTACACTTGTGAGGTTCTATATCTACACCCCTCATGTTCTTCAGCCCCCCCCCCCTCCCCACCGGAAAGGAATTTCTGAATACGTGCCTGAACGTGGCAACGTGCGTTATGTTCTGTCGAATATTGCCGCATGCGGATATGCTGTCGTGTCGCGTCGCACGAAAAATGCATGCGTCACTGGTGTGTGGGCAGTAGTCTGTGAAGTTCCCGGCTGATGTTCGTGTCATGGTCGTCTGTGCTTTCGCGTTGTTGCTTCTGCTTGCATAATACACGCAATGTTCCGGATAATAGCAATCAGTTACCAACGAAGTAATATAAGTTGTCGCTGTGTAAAGCCTGGGCTAAGTTGAAGATGCCGTCTTGCAAACCTGTTCAACCACTTCGCAAACTGTGCTTCGACAATATTTGTTCTCATATGGACAGTGTGTGGTGCAAGGATTATATGGACAACTATTTTGGAAAAGGAGACTTTATTTACATAGTTGGACCATTCGATATATTACCCGGAAAATTAACAAATGATATTATTCAGTACTTGAAACAGAAGCGGCTTCTGCGGCAACATCATTTACATTTGCTAATCACATCAAATTTGTCAAAATTGGAACTTACTAGGGAATCAGGTTCTTTAGGCGGGATATTGAGGCTAATTGGGTGTAGATGCCAAGACAGCCTCAAAGAACTGAACCTAGCCTACTGCTCAAAAATTCCTCGTGAACCTGTGAAGCAATGTATTATTTCGTTGCCTCGTTTACAGACTCTTAATTTGAGCTATACCGATATAACAAATGATGTGGTGAAGGTTATTGGTGCTTACTGTTGTGATTTGAGGGAACTTAATGTATCAAACTGTAGGAGGATAACTGATGACGCAATCATTTGCTTGTGTATGGATCCATATGCTAAGGAGGAAGAACGATTTGGGAAGTGCCAAAAACTTTCAAAGTTACTAGTTCAAAATACTGCAGTGACAGATGAGGGAATTGAAATTGTGCTTAGAACCCTAAAATTTATGATGTGTACAGATTATCCAAATGTAATTAATATTCTAGAAAAAATGCACAAGCATAGTTTGGAACAGGATCCAAAGACTGTTCGTCGATATCCACTGAAATATATATATGGGTGTGTGTCATCTGGTCTGACTAAAGAGTCGTTTGAATTGGTTGCAACAATTTGCCCATTAGCTATACATATTTATGTGTTAGACTGTTGTCAGGTAGTTCCCTCCACATTAGTACCTTTGGGTAATTTAAACAGCATACAATCCTTGCATGTCGTCTGTAATACATCCAAGAGTGTCTTACCAGAACTGTTTCGGACAGACATATATCCTTTGCTTTGTGTACATGGTGAAAATTTGGTTCATTTGCAGCTTGCAGAAGTGTGTGGAATAAATGTTAAACTTATTGGAGAACGTTGTGCAAATTTGGAGCATTTTGATATGATATTTAACAGCTTGTATTCCACAGATAATATTGGTTCAAGTTGTGAGCATGGTAGGAAAAAGTTGGAATCATGTAGCCTTTTTCAAAACCTTAAAGGTTTACGAATTGTATGCAAAACTCAAGACAAGGCTGATATTCCAGTGGAACATTTGAGGTATTTATTGTCCTCTCCAGCTCTTGAACATATTTACATCAAGGACTCAACAAATGTTACTGATGAACTTATGAAGGATGTTTTGAAAATCAACAAATTTTTGAACTTGGAGCACATGGAGCTGGAGAATTGCCATAGTATAACAGAGGAGTTTCTTAGACTTATATTCAAACTGAAAAATCACGTAAAAACTGTTAAGCTATGGTCGTGTAATAATATCACGAGAGCATCTTTTATGAAGTACAGAAGCTTAAGTGAAAAGAAGAAGTGGGATTTTCTCCTTGAGTGGACATGATTTTGTAATAACTTGGCATGCCAGAGTAAGTTCATATTCAAACATTTTGCAATGCATGTTGATTTCTAAATCAATTATATATAACTGAAGTTAGGGTCTCATATGTACCTTTTGTAAACATATGTGATTCCCAATAAAAGTTTGTTTGTAAATCTCAATCTTTGTTGTAACTTTGAATTCGTTTTGAACCATTGTTATTGCCATTAATTTTTTGACAATTTTTACACATGTGAAACACTATCAATTGCTCGTAATCTGCGAAAAGGTACTTTTGCTTGGATCACTGAAATTTCCTAACAATCATGATGAAAACAAAAAATATACTTCTTTACAATAATTTCATGGCTTTTAATGGTAATGAACATAAGTATCCATCAGGAACTGTTAGGATAATTGTTAATTTTGCACTGTACGCAATCAGTGACCTCCAGTTGCAAGATGTGACTATACATTATGGTTTGGTGCATAACTTAATCTACCAGGTTACCATTTTTGGCAGCTATGCCATTCCGATTCTTAATAAACATGGTGAAAATGTTTCATTTTAATCGTGATACTTTTTAATGGATGGGCATAGAACATAGAGCTTTCACTTTCTCTTCTTATAGCCATCTAAATGTAGGACCAGAAGTTCTCTGTGGTGTGGCTCTTGTATCAATGCAGATGGGACTTCAGTTTCCCTGAACAGAAACCATTGTCAGAGCAGCCATGCTATGGTGCTTATTCGAAGGGAGCTTTCAAACCAAAGTAACATGACAAGCTGCACTTGTCGCTTGGACTGCGCCATTTTTTCTGTAGCATGCAGTGTTGTGGGGTTCGCCCATGTACAGTGAAGTGGCCTGTGTCACTTATTGCCTATCACTTCGCTGTGAAACCCCTGTGTTGCTTTGATCTGAATGCTGCCTAACTTGTGTATAATTTTGTCATGTGAGAACTAGGCGGACGTAACTCCCAATTTATCAAATTTACGGGAGAAAGAAAATAATTTATTCTTAGAAGTAGTCATTAAATTGGTGATACATGACCACCTATTAGCAGTAGCTCTTCAGAGGAGTTTATTTATACAAATCTGAAAACCTAATATTTGAAGTAATGTTCCACTGATTCTCATACGACTATTTATGTAGAAAGTGATAAACATTTAAAGGGCCAACACAGAACACGTCAAACCAAAGAAATTAAAGTAGTGGAAGTATATCTAAACTAAACTCCGTGGCGCAACAGCCCTCAAAGAGCCAGGGCCTGCCTGAGTGGCTTTTCTCTGGGTGACACGTGGTCAATGCATCGGATCCCATCGCTGCTGTTTTCTGGCTTTCGTGACCGGAGCATGGTACTTCTTCTTTTCAAGTAACCCAATTGGCCTCACAATGCTGGATCAAGGCCAAAATTTTGTGGGTGCCCACCATGATTCGAACCCGGAACCGCTCTCACCAGACTCAACACACTCATCTACTTCGTTCATTTGGTGTCTGCACAGTTTGCACTATATGGAGTGATGTATTATCACATGGTGTGTGCTAACTAACCAAATTAACATTTAAAGCAGCAGACAGACATTTGTGTAATTTTTTGAACTTAAACGCTGCTATTCATCTACTTGGTTGAATGTAATTTCCTTTTACCATCCTGACACCCGGATACACCTGTGTCCAAAAGTGTAGCAAACTAGAAAGGGCCAATGTTTGACGTGTACACCACGTTTGTTACAACCTGGCACGTTTCCTGCGCTAACGATCGTTCGACAGTTTGTGCCAATGAGAAACTAGGAAAAAATGTCTGCTGGGCAGCGAGGAGCGAATAGAAGCCAGAAGAGTGGCGCTTACAAACGCTGTTGCCACTTTGCGGTCTAACTCCCACATGTTTTGTTTGTGTCTACAAGAAGCTTGCTTTATAAGCATGGTTGGTGTTGAATTTGTGCATTCCCACATATCTTATGCGCAACCTGCATTTGGCCTCCCCCGAATATAGAAATGCCAACGATCGGCAAGCACGGGTAACGTGGTTCATACAGCTACAATGGAACTTTATGGACAAAACTAGAAGCATAACTCTCAGGATAACATTTACTGTGTAAGAAGTAGGAAGTCTAGTGGTTTGCAGGCGACAAAGGCCTGCACTGGGAAGACTGGTGGATAGTTGAATCATGCTAATAACATCAATTATGACTACTACAATATATGAAGGGTACAGGGGAAAAAAGATGAATGTCACAAAATCACAAAAATTGATATTTTGCTTCCTTGATATTAAAGGCAGTCCACACTAGCTGTTAAAATGTCAAAACAGGCTAAAAGTGCTGAGAGAGACATATTTAATGAAGGTTTAAAAAAACGTGTGCAGGGGAAAAACGATAGATGTCCTAGGTTTACAGGGCAAAAATGATGATTGTCCATCCATTGTGTAGGAATAGATCGTCGCGTACGATACGGACTCATTGCGCAATATAACAACAACAGCCTTTACTTGACAGACGCATTGTCGTCTCAGTTCTGACATTGTCAGTTTGAATACAGGTTTTGTTGGTTTCACAGTGTTCGCCATGAGTGACCCAGAAGTGGATGATAACTTTGGGAGAACAAAGGGTGAGTGATGTTAGAAAGAAAATGCTGTGCAGTACTCATGAAACAGGGACAGACTGCAAGTGCTCTCGTTTGAAAAGCTTTGCGGTGATACCTCCTACAGAAAGAAATAACATAATTGTGCAATAGAATGGACAATTATAATCCACAAAACTGTTATCTAGGGGTTTAATTACTGTTAACGATGTTTCACAGAAGGCCAAGACAAAATCAGGATGCGCCAATTTACATACACATTCATACAGTTACAAAGTCCGTGTACTTAGAGGTGGAGTAATGGCTGAGTTACCTGTTTGTTACAAGGCATCCGTGAGCTTCAGATTGTACTCACTCAACCAATTCAACTTGTACTACACAGGAACACATATAACGGCGCTTGGTCTTCAAGTGTGACAACACTTGAAAAATGCAAGGGAAACATCCAGCCTTATTTAGAAGAAGCTGAATTTGTGTATCCATCAAGAAAATATGATATGGCACTTCCAATTTCTCTTGAAAAATATAAAGACTTGCAAGACTTCAAGAAATTCTGTGGACAATATGCAAGAAGGTTCTATGAAGATCTTCCCCATAGTGACAAATGAGTGACTTTATGAATTTGCATTTTGTTCGTGTATTTCACAAAGCATTCATATTCTTTATTGAAGTATTTACAATTCAAATGGACATTCATCTTTTTTTGCTTTTTTTTCTGTGCGAATAATGGACATTCATCATTTTTCACCTGCAAAATGTGTATTAAGAACGAATTTTGCCAAAAATGTGTTCTTCGTCTTTACATTATTAGACACACTGTTATATCATTAGTTAAACAATATAATGCTTCAGATTATGTAAAAATTTCATACAGTGCTAAGCCATATTGTAGATGTAAGAGCGTTTCAAACATTAAAATTCATTTAACTCCATTCAAGTTTCTTGTGACATTCATCTTTTTTCCCCTGTACCCTTCATATGTAAAATTTGTTAATAGTTTACTGTGTTCAATTTACTGAGAAATGTAAAGGAAGTAAATTTTTAATGCACAATATTTTCCTAAATAAGTTGGTGGTTCTGCAGTTCCTATTATGGGACCACTATGTCAAACATGAAAGGTTATTTTTAATTTTGGATACTTTTCAGTGCTTATATCTTACTTTGACTTGTGTTCAATTTACTTTATTGCTGGATGAGGTTCAGCTGTTGCTCATCTGATCCCCAAAAGTAAAAATTAGTAATGATAAAATTCAAGTTTGGAGATAGATATAGGACAACACAATGCGATACAGTGAAATGAGAAGACAATAGAAACAACAAGAGCAGAAATTAGAAACTATAAGTAAAGCTAAGTGATAGAACATAATCTAACAAATGATGACTGTTAACTTGCTAGCTGTCTCTAGCAATTCTCATCACCAATCATTGCCCTCAGCACTCTTTTAAGTTGCATCAGTGTCCAATAATATTGCAATGCAAAATGCAGACCAAATGCTAATGTACACTGAATATGAAGAGTAGTTATAGAACTACAATTTTTTTTTTAATTATGCTTTGCATTTGCTTTGTGTACATTTAAGCGTAATTTCCATCTTCATAGCCCATTTTTCTTTTTCAATAGGCACCAGACATTCTTCTCAATGTGGAAGTGGTGGAGGCAAGAGACTTGAGGGCCAAAGATGCAAATGGTATGAACTTTAATGTTGCATTTTGTATGTTGTTGAATGTTATGATACTAGGACTATTTTTTTTTCCTTTTTTATTTGGTTCATTCTACTTTGCATTTCTGCCACTTTTGGCTAATAGTGAAGTTGAAAGAATAGTAATAAGATTAAATGGATGAAGGGACAATCACAAACACACATGAACAAGACACAACACTAGTCCAACAAACCCACCTCATTTCTGCTACTTTTTTACATCGAGCAGTGAACAAAAAAAAAAATTTGCACAACCAACACACTGAAATCAGACAAACTCTCTTCCTTGTCAAACTCTCAGATTATCTTTACATGACCAAACATTCAGTCTGATTCAGTGGTGGTGATTGGGGGTATTGCCCCCTACTTTTTGCCACTTCCCCCCCCCCCCTCATATTATGCTAAACCTTATCTACCAAGAGAAATTAAACTGCCCTTGCCCCCTCAGTTTTTGGAATGCAATCACCGCCACTGATCTGATTGGTTGTTACCACAGCATCTAGCTGAGAAGCAAGTTTTAATTAGAACATGGTCTAATCCCTAAAACCAGTTCTAGCAGCCAGTCCAGTGCCAACTAGGGCATTCCACTAGGAAATGCAGCTCGCAGTGATTCGGCCTTCAATTGATTACAGCAGGGCATATATCTAGATATATATTTCTGGATACCATGCGATATGCACATTTATTACTTGCTAAACTGTACATCATGTCATCAGTAACAAATCATATTTAATAGTTGCTTTAATTAATATGTACTGATGAACTTGATGTGGCTTAGAAACAGCAATAATACAGGGCAAATAAATACTAAATCTATTTCTTTCCAAGCCAACAATATTAATTTTAACTTTCCCTTGCTCGTTTGGCACCAATGATGATCTCTTCTTATGCCACAGTTTTACAGGCGACTAAAAAAAGGGGGAACAGGTGTTCTGCATCACCAGCACAACTGCAATTGGTTGTGAATGGTAGAAATATATTGGCATTTAATGTGTGATTTCGAGAGTCTTTCTGATGGCATGCACCATGGATTTGACCAGGATCCCGGTGGTGCCAGTCTGGTCCTGTGAGAGCTAGCTCATTGTAATCTGTATTATTGCACCATTGCAAAATAGTCCAACTTGCTAATCATTTATTCATCAAACATTATTATTAATCATTATTGATCAAGATGATATGTTAATGTAGATATCCAAAAGTGAAGTGATGAAATTAGAGGTATGTAGATATTTTTGAGGGAAAATCTGTGTCACTGAATTTGTAATTAATTTACAGTATTTCAAATATAAAGTAACATGTACGTCTACTTTTAACAAAAAACTTATGTAGTCCAACTAGGACAGAATACATTTTAATCTTCTTCGTCACACACGGCAAGCGAACAAGAAAGAAATAGTTTAACTCAGAACTGAAAATTTCCAGAAATGAAGGTAATCAAGAACCCAGTATCGGTGTATAAGACACACCCGGTTTTTCTGACCTATTTTGAAAGGAGAAAAGTGCATCTTATATCTTATATACAGGCAAATGTGGTAAGTACAAGTATTGAGTAACCTCTTCTGGTTCAAGAAAGCTGAAGGGGAAAAAAGGCTAAAGTGTCCTGAAATATTAGGCTGTGTCCGAGAGGTACAAAGTACAGATTTGAAGTATGGTCTTGACGGAAGTGATGTGACCTAGTACAGTTCGAAAGTGCCAAGTATGCAAGCAATAGAGGCCACATCTCTGAGCATGGATCATTCCAGACTCTCACGTGATTTCTGAACTCGTTGTTCATTTGCTTGAAATCACGGAGATAGAAAGTCAGCAACACAGGTTAAATATATGTTATAGGCCAGCAAGTTGTTGGTTGAAGTTCTTCTAATGTGTGGAAATGTATGTGTAAGAACATTTGAAAATGCTATGTGATTTCTATGGGAAGAACAAGTGTTTAAAACATGGAAAAATGTGTCCTCAGTTTTATCTACTGATAGTATTTGTGCTGCAGTTGATGTACAATTCGAAATACTTTCACTTCCAGTCCACGACTTCGACCATTCTCGGAGGATGCTCGCTTCAAGTATGGTCTTGCACCTTTCGGACATGGCCGTACTTTGTCTGGAAGTAACAGTGTAGTAATTCTTATTTGTCTTCTTCCACTTTTGGTGCTATGATCTGCTCTGGTGTTATAATAAGTGCAAGAGGTTTACAGAAATAAAAAATATGTAATTATGCATAAATTTGTAGTTTGTAAATGAGCATGAAGTTGTTAATGACGGTTATAAATATATTTATGGTAATGAATTTGTCATTATGATATAGTTCTGATTAGAGAAGTAATATTGCTGTCATTTCAGGTTTGAGTGATCCATTTTGCACACTTTACTTGTCTACCGCTGCAACTCATAGGTATAATACATCTGTTAAGTCAGGAACCTTAAATCCAGTATGGGAGGAACATTTTTCACTGTAAGTACACCCCCTCCCTCTTCCTTATTTGATTAACTATCAAAATGTCAATGGTTATGTTAACTCCCCCTTTTGTATTTCTGACATCCTATACGTCTATGGTATTTAATGAGTAGGGATTTTATTTTAACACATGGAAAAACAAAACAAGAGGCATACGCTTATTAGCAAATTTCTAGTTTCAATCTCCTATTTACAGAACATTTGTAGAATGACGTTACTAAACCTGGTAAGAATTAAATTTACCAATTGCAACCATTTTCTGTGAATTTTATTTTCTGATGGTTTATGATTGTTACACACATTGAAACGTGTTTCTTGGTGTAATGTTTTGAGGAAACACACATTTTCCTAAATAAGCATTTATTTGTAGTTTCGAGGTAGCATGTGTTTTCCTAAAATGTTAAATCAGAAATTATGTTTAAATGCCTGTAACAACTGTAAACTTGAAGAATTCTCAAACTGCAGTTATTGGAAAATTATTTGATGCAGATATAGATACATGTATTAACCAGCTTTTCATGTATAATAGGGATAGAAGGTGCAACTTAACAATATTGCATTGTATTGTTTCAGACCAGTAGAAAACCTCTCAGAAGATATTCTCAATGTGGAAGTTTGGTAAGTTGTATTTCTTTAACATTTGTAATGTATACATATAAATGTTTTATTATTATTTATATTTTAATCTTCTTAAGCACTTGACATTTGCATCTTAAGTCCAAATCAGTGAAACATGAAACATGATTAGAAGTATTACTGGTGTGTGTGCGTGTGTTTATTGATTAGTTTTCTTGCTTGCTTACTTCCGTTGTGCTACAGCCCAGGATGGGCCTTGGCCTTCCTCAAGAGAGTCTGCCATTCATTTTGTCTGGCGGCAACAACTTTCGAGTTCCTACACCCAGCTCTTGTGGCATCATCTTAAACTTTCTCCTCCCATCTCAAATTCGGTCTTCATTTAGGTCGTCTACCTCCAGGTTTGGACACAAGCACTTGCTGGACTGTTTTCATTGAGACGCATAACATGACCCAATTTAGCATACTTAATTTTATAAATTTAACAATGTCATCATCTTGGTATAACTGATACAGCTCTTGATTTGTTCTTCGCCATTCACCTATCTGATATAAGGGTTTGTAGATTTGATGTAGGATTTTTCTCTCAAAGCAGCCTGTGGTTCATCCTGCTTTGTGAGGACCTGAGTTTCAGCTCCATACGTGAGCATCGGTTTTATTAGTGTTTTGTAGAACACCACTTTCATGTGTCTAGGGAGGAGTTTGGATTTCATGTGCTTCTGTTGGCTGAGGTTAGGCATTTCTTTGCTTTCACTGATCTGTCATTCTCTTTATTAACCCTTAACTTGTGAGGGCTTGAGCTTCTGGAAGTTTCAGATTACCACCTTTCGTTCAAGGTAGTGTCGCCACCTTCAGTCTACAGTACGCAATAGTGTCCTTGGCCCTCTTCACAGCATAAGTTTCTCGACAGCTTATCGTGGGTAAGGAGCGAAGCTTTGTTTATTGCCAAGTATGGTCTGCCTGACGTACCTCACAAGGAGCATTATGGCGAGTGACGCACTATTTTCTATTAAAAAATGAAAAACTAAAAAAATATTTTTCAACACTTTTTGCTTTCTGTAGTTAAATTGCACTTACTAATTGCCAAATATATTGTAAAAAGTTATTTTTTGTGTATATTTTTGACAGTAGGACAAGTGAAATGAATATGTTCACATATATAATAATTATTGTAGATGAATAAACTAATGAATATAGTAGCTATATAACTTACGTTCTGGCACAAATTGCTGTCAAATCAGTCACTAATACCTATAATGTATTATTCTTCAATATCAGAAAGTTAAATTGGTAATTTATGTTGAGGCAGGGGTGAAAAAATTAAGAGCAGTGTGGGGCGTTACCCCCACACCCCTATACACCTTCATGGCGTGGTGCTATGCACAGGGGAGCACTTTACCTTTTTTTTTACCTTTTTTACCTGACATAAGCACCTCACAAGTTAAGGGTTAATATTGGAACCCAGATACTTAAAATTATCAACTCTTTGTAAGACATTTTCTCACGGTCAAAGTTTCGGGGAGGTTCTTCCTTTCACTATACATATATACTGTTTTTCCCTGGTTAGTTTCCAATCCCATTTTTGTGCTGACTTTTCAAATGTGGAGAAGGTTTCCTTGAGCCTAGCCATAGTACGTGACATGTCAATGTCATCCGCATATTCCATAATCTGAGTGGTTTTTGAAAATACAGTAGTTTGTATATCTGAATCCAGGATTGCTTTCTCAAGAGCTATGTTGAATAAGAGACAGGCCAGGGCATCACCCTGTCTCAATCCGTTCCTGGTCTGGAAGGGTTCTGATAAGCTAGTCTGCATTCCAACAGAGCACTCAACCTTTGCCATTGTCATTTTGACCAACTTTTGTTAGCTTCCTCGGTATGCGAAATTTGTTAGTTTGACCAGAGATTTATCCATAATTTCCCATCTGGGAAGGGGTGAGTTTGTATTAGGGGGTGTAAGTTAAAATTTAGGGCTGAAATCATGAACTGAGCCTCCGCAAAACATTTTAGAGGGTTGTTTAGGAAATTTGGGAGTGTGTGAATAAATCAGAGTTCGACAAGTCATAAAATTTCATAAAAATAATATCTTAATTCTACTAATTTTATGAGAATAAAACAGTTAAGATTTTAATATAAATTAAATTTCTGGTACTATTGCATATTGCAAAATAATTACATCATATTGCAGGATGGTATGGTTTCTGCCAAGGAATGTATTACATGCTGTGTAGCAATAGTCTGGAATGAGGGTGCCATTAGCTGTTAGAATTTATTGTAGATAATAGTGCTGATGTAAATAACAAGCATGTAAATATATTGCATAATAATACCACCCGTTTCTTTAAACTTACTTTTATATACTTGTGTTCCAGGGACTTTGATCCAGCAGAAACTGTTAGGGAGAAAATGATGAAAATAGGCGAAGTAAAGGGTGTGAAGGGACTAAGGAAGTTAATGAAGGAGATAGCCGTTACAGCATCCACAGGGAAGCATGACAACGAACTTGTTGGCAGTGCAACCGTTCCATTGAAGGTATGTCAGTACTACATGCTCTGCTTTCCAAGTGAACTAGATTTTAGAGAACTGTAGGGTGTGCTTATGCAATATTTGTTCTCTTGGCCTCCCTAGTAGTATGGTGTCTGAAACTCTTGCCTAGTAATACAAGGATTCTGAGTTCAGTCCCTTGTGGAGGCACATTGTTCAGGAGTTCAGATCCCACTTTAAAGTTAGGTCTTCTCCTGATTAGCCTATCTGAGTGTAAAATGGACTTGAAACAAAAATTTTGCATTATTTTTTCTGGTTCACTATTCATGGATTGTTTTGCTACAGCAGCCACCAGTCATGGCAGAATGATGCAGGACAGAACCCCTTGAAAGCCCAGTCAAAACTCAGTTCCCAAGTGTATGGTGACAGAGGCCACCAAAATTAATAGAAAACACAAATGCAAATGAAAAGATTCTCTCGAGCTATCCACCAGGTGAGTGCTGAAAATGATTCAAAACTTTGTAGTCATATCTTCAGGGTAAGCCCAAGAGAATCTTTTCATCCTTCATCGCAAGGAAAGCCTCAAAGTTTACTACATTTATGGATGTGTGGATAGTATCAGTATGAGTTTCCTGCTTCTAAACTAGGTATATGCTGTATTATTCTAGTACCATCTGCTCCAATGAACACTTTCTTGTGTTTTGTCTTGTAAATAACAAAATTAATTAATCTGGAAATTATTATTGTTTTTAATTGCATGAGGTTTAAATGTTTCCAAATGCATATAATTTGTATATTTAACCACCAAAAATTATCAGTGTCTGTAGGCTATATGTTTCAAACAAATGAAGTCAAATTTTGCTACAGTTTTAAATGTAACACATTTTTTCATGCATTCAGGTTATGTCATCATACTAAAGTTTTTCATTTGCTGGCAGACAACACAAAGTACGTCATAATTCTATGAAATCAGTTCATTATGAATATTTTAATTGCAATTGCATGTCTAGAACCTTACATTTTATGTGTGAATGTCGCATGAAATACCCATAATTTATAAGCCATATTGAGTTATACATTTTAATTTGGTCCATTGAAACACAACAGCGTAGCATGCCCCTAAAATCCTTACTACTTTTTTTGGTAAGGTGAAGTTCTTATGTCTAGTGTGAACACAAAATGACTCTTGAACTTTGACTTCAAATGTTGGCTGGAGTGTTGAAACCAGTTAAACTCGCTGTTGATTGATTTAGTTTATTTTACTTCATGTTTTGTGCCTCTTGGCTAATTTGAGAAGATGGGGATGAGTGATGAAATGATGAAATTGATGAATGGACATTCACAAACAACCAAGCCCGAGGAGGATTCGAACCCGGGACCCTTGGCATCGCAGCACGATGTGCTAACCACTCGGCCACAGGGTCCAGCTAAACTCACTGTTGTCATGTGTGTAGATAGCATTACTGGATTTCACTTTGTCATAGTTCTTGAATGTCTTTTGCATTCTCTTTTCCAGAATATTCCAGCAACAGGCCAGGCCTACTGGTGCACTTTAGAGAAGAAACCGAAAGCGAAGAAACAGGGTGATGTCAAGATCAGAGTTTCCCTCAGCTCTGTCAAAAATGCTCAGGTAGCATCACAGGAGTATAGACATTTGCTAAGGTTACTGCTTCTTCATGAACTGGAAACTGCCAAGGTATGTATGCATGGTGTTCTTGTGTATCATCTTGATTGTCACCACTATAAAGGCTGCATGTTTTTATCCCATTATTAAAGTACTTTAAGTACTTTAATATAAAAAATATATAAATTATTTCTGGGTAGCTCAGTGCAAAGTTCCATTTCAGCGTTGGCTCTCAGGTCTGATAAAATCTAAGTTTTGCATTAATGAACACTTGAAAATAATAAACAAACAATGTACCATTGAATGTACTGAAATTCTGTATTATAATTTTTAATATTTATTACATAATGTTTAATTTTTAAGTATAAATCCAAATGCTAAACAAATTATAAACCTGAAGGTTCCATATTTAACACCTTAACCTGGATATGGATGTTCATTTGCGAATGTACCTTTATTACTTTCATCTTTAATCACCATTCATCCTCATCATGATTATACTAAGAGGTAAGAAAGAAAGGTACTAAAGTAGAAAAAATACAAAATTATAAAGGGGTCATTCCATGTCAGTTCATTCTGGCCATGTAACCATGTTTTTTGTTTCTGATAAAAATTGGCCCATTTGTTTATTAATCAAGAATAACTAAAAATCCAAAATCTCAGTTTTTTTCCTCTTGTTGGTTCATTTGGTACCAATCTCGTATTTCTATGAGGTTTACCTTTTGAGATACAATCTGTTGTGCGCAGTAGGTTGACGAATGTTTTTGAAACATCAATCATGTTAGTTTTTCTGTTATACTTTCTAAACCCTTGCAGGTATTACCTTTTCGATGAGTTTTGAAATCTGTGGAAAATTTATACAGAAGGAAAATAGTATTTTTGTTATAACTTGTGAGAGAGAGAAAAGTGTAACCCATGGTGCAACAGCCCATTGAGGGCCCGGGCCTGCCTGCCTACTGCCAGCCTCACTCCCACCTTATTCTACTCACCCTAGGTTGGAAATCATCCAACCAATTACAGGGTGACTTGTGGTTAACATGATGAACCACCAGTCATTCTTGTAGGTTTTCATGACCGGGATACGCTACTCATTCGTAGCTTTCAAATTTCCTCACTATGGTGGGTGGCCACCAGTTCCATACGCAGGCTGAAATATCAGGAGAAAAGCTGCCTAGGAGACTCGAACCTACCAGCATCCCATAGCTGGAGCCCAAAGCATGATGCCTTAGACCGCACTGCCATGGTGCAGGACGTTATAACTTGTGCCACAGTGAAACAGAGCTTGGAAACACACTGATCAGTTTACACAGTTACAAGAACCTGCTTTTGTCCAAAAATAGTCAGATTATGACTTCAGTATTTCAGGAACAATCAGGGGGGGGGGGGAATCTAACATTGTTGATTTTCAGTTGTCTTTGACCAATAAACAAAAGGGCCAGTTTTTATTAAAATAAAAAAAAGGATTATTTTGTTTTTAGTGGATGAATGACCCAAAAAAATATCTATTTCCCAAGCATTAATTTTGTCTGGTCAACAATTTTCATTTACTAACTCACTTAATAATTTTGTTCAGTTCATTAGGTAAAATATCATTTCTCATGGTGGGGTTTACCAGTATCAAAAAAGGTAAAACGGTAATGTGCTCCCCTGTGCACCATGCCATGAAGGCGTATAGGGGGTGTGGGGGTAACAGTATCAAACTTTCTTCAAGTCTCACGTGAAAATTTTTGTAACTTCAGTTTTTAACATATTAAATTTATTAAGTGTGAATATATTTAAATATAGAAGTAATAAAGCCTATATTATTCTTTGCCATAATTAGTGTGCATGTTCCTCCATTTTTACCATAGTTCAATGACTGAAAACTGTGTTGAAAATGGACAGCATATAATGTTCCAAAATAAAGTACCTTCAAGGTACCTCGTACCATTTTACATAAGTGTGTAATGCAACAATTTTGTGAGTACTTTATATCAAATTCAGGACAAAATGCCTAGCATGTTTAATTTCCATTGTAATATGTATTTCTCTTCTGACCTTGCAGCATACAATTATCCTGAAAGAGAGACCTTTGGCTACTAAAATAGTATGTACTGCTGGTTTTTAGTTGTTTGTGTTGTTGATTTGTTGCACCAGTGTAACTGTGACAAGTGTTTAGAGTTACTAACGTATGCCACGCTTATGTATCCAAACCTTTTTCTTATTAGGGGCCTGTCTCAATTTTATTTTAGTTCAAGACTTATCTTCACACTGCTTGATGGGCAAAAATTGCCAATGTGCTGATGTGCCCCTAATGTAAATAGCTATCATATCAAGCAATATATATGTCCAAGCCAAGGAAATTCAACAACAAAATTATCCGGAGTTTTGCAACACACCCTGTACAGTTTTCGAAGCTTTGTCATTTCACCACAACCTCCCAAAAGTGTTTAATTAAAAACATTTTTTTTATAAACAGAGAAAGATTTTGTACTCTTTACTTCACAATAGAAATCATTGGTAACACTGTTCAGCCTTGTTTCCATGTTAATAAAACAATCAAATTCTGATCAAGGCAAAATTTATATTATTATAGAAAAATTATTTTGAATCTTTTGTCTGAAGAAGACCCTGTTAGAGGGTGGAAACATTACATTTTTTAGTGTGTATTTTTTTCTACAATAAATTTTGCCTTGGTCAGCATTTTATTTTGTTTTAATAGAAATCAGTACTCCATCGGCATGTGCTTCATTGATAGGATTGTCGATAATTCTACATATTCATTAATTAAATCCATATTTCTGCTATTTTGTTACTGTTTTGTTTTCTATATCTACACAAAGGTAACAAAGGTGTAATTTATATTCATACTTTACTCTAGCTTTGCAAAGTAAAATTCTAAACTTTTTTTTTATTATTATTATTATTATTATTATTATTTTTTTTTTAACCAAAATCCATTGCAATCATCTGGTTGCATACATAAATTATTTGCCTTCTAGAAATGTACGTTTATGTTTTTACATTATCAGTGTTGGCAAAAAATTCATTTCTCACTCTTCCCAACACTCCCTCTTTTTCCTGTTTCTTGTCCCCCACAACTCACACTCTGCAACAGTGCAGCATTTCATTTTTTGTCCTTCATGTTTTAAACACACCAACATTTAAGACTACAACCACATTTGTTGTCGAGCTGCTTGTTAGGATTAAACCTTTCATAGAATGACGAACTCTTCACTCATTTGTATCAGTGTTTGAAAAAGTAGCTAATGATTGTGAAAAACAATGTAAATACATATTTATATAAAAACATACTATTGTAACTACTTCTATAAACTACATTAACATTTGTCTGAATGTCAGTGACAATGATTCTTCATTATTATTATTATTATTATTATTATTATTATTATTATTATTAACACACTGTCTTCATTGGACATTATCCATTGTCTGTCATTTTACTTACTGCATATTGTAACACTACGTTCCAAGAGCACATTTTCTCTTGTCAGGTGGATATTTGAACCTGAACCTGCAATGGACCTTTGACCCCCCCCCCCTCCCCACTTGGTTCAGTCATCACCATTTAGATGAGAGTAGAGATGCACACTTGAAACAGTGATAAAATACAGTATACAGTATGTAAAATGATACAGTGGATAATGTGCAATTAGTACTGCATTTCTATAAACTGCATGAAATCTTAGGTAGCCTTCAGACCAAATTGACAAGTGACATGTGTCACTTTGAAAGGAACCTTGAGAAATAAATGCAGCTTTTCATACAAGTCTCTCTTGTCTCTTGGATGTCACTCAAACTAGATCATTTTCTCAACATTGTGCATTGTCACCTTGGTCTGTTGTACAGCGTTGATCCAACCACTTTCCTCCGAGAGGGATATCAAACTTCATGGGGAATGTCAGACATCAAATTATAATACTAATATTTGTAAATTGCCCATTACCTCTAATATGTAATTAAATACCTGTAAATTTTGATAAGACTACACAAGCATGTCACTACCATTTAACAGCAAACTGTTGACTGACTAACCATTAAAATAGCTGCAAGAAATTGAAATTCATTACAACAATAGAAGCCCACACCAGCACTGTTGTTCTACACATGTCTATTGTTGAATTTCAATAAAATGGAATTTAATTAAATTACACTTTGATCTGTCTGAATAGTTAGCAATATCTTGACTTTATAAATTATAAAGAGGACAAAATCATTGCTTTTTTTTATAAAAAAGTTAGAACAAATACATTCTATGCTACATTAAAGTGAATGAAAGAATGGTAAAGTCAACATGATTGCCATGTTTTCCTCCCCCCTGAATTCATCACTGGTCGTGCACTTACAGTGAGTGCTTTTTTACAGACTTAAGGGCATGTGTTGTATGCCTCTTCGGGATGAAATCCCAATGTCACTTTGGTCCAAAAGCTGCCATACTGTGAATTGCTGCAATGCCTACTGTAAAGTACTTTTTCTGTTGCTTGTATTATTATTGTCAATAAAGTGCAGGTATGTGTATCTGTTGATGTCTCAATTTTTATTCAGGACAATGAATTGTTTGATTACTTTCTCTACCCTTAAGTTCTATCAGAAAAAACTATTGCAGGTGGAGCATCACCAGTGGAACGGGACGTTCTCCAAGCCAGCTGAAACAATCCTCACCCAGCATTTGGCCCAAGGGGGACTGGGCCCTCTCGAGATTGCAATGGCCCGGTGGATAGAGTACAGCAGCGTGCATGTCGATCACCCATTGAGCTTCCAAGTTTTCTACGAGCTTCTGGAGAGGATTATTCGGCCATTAAAGAATGGGAACTTATCTGAAGATGATGTAAGTTCAATATTTTCTTTTGGTATGAGAAGAGAGGCACACTTTATGTTAATAAATAAATAGCTACATCATGTGGTTTCTTCAGGAGTTACGGCAAGAATAGTAAAAGTTAAAATCGTGTCAAAGGTAAATTGGGTTAATTAAGAGGTTAAAAGACTATTTAGTGTGTCCTGCCACTTGCTTTCAACAGGTTTGAAACTTCTACTATTCTTGCCCTAACTCCTCAAGAAGTTAACATGTGGCGAAAGCTTGAAAAGTAAGTACATGCCTAAATAGGACTTTTGCTATTTAGTGAAATGGTGTAAGTTATGCATTAACTACACTTTATATTGTTTTTAATTTTGCACTTGTGCTCCTGAATCTGATATGTACCTTGTATCATGATTCCATTAATTTTACTTATGTTTGTATACAAGTAGGTTAACTATGCCAGGAACACAATGCAAATTTTCGTAGAAATTTCAGCGAAACATGCAGGCCATTGCTCTTCCAACCGAGCTACCAAGCCTAATCCTTCGCATTGTTGTCCTTTATTAACTACAACTATCGTAGTTAACTGGTAACTTACATCAATGTAAGTTAACTAATTAGTTAAGGAGGTAACTGAATTATTTAGATTCTTCTTAGAACTTCTGCATTTTCAATCAGATCAGCAGAATAACTGTATCTGCAAATTTTACACCAGTGCAAAAAAATTCATGTCAGGCCATCCGTACTTTTAATGTATGTTGATTTAATATTTTAATTTCGTAAGGAAGATTACAGGGTGGAATCCTAAATCTGAAGTTCAAAAATACTCTTACATGTTTAGAAATATTTTAAATATGCTAACAGTACATGAGGTTTTCAATTATGTGCACTAGATGTAATTATTGTTGTTTAACTTATTGGTAAATATTTAAGGTGAAGCAGTTTTGGGAGGCCACCAAGAGAATAATGCCGTCGTGCTTGAATGGATTAAGGAAAATAAGGAAATTACAACCAGGGGAGAAAACTACATTAATACATTTGGCATCCATTCTTAGGTAAGGATTATTTTTAGCTATTTTTGATGGGGATGGGACAAATTAATCTGTACTCTATCGGTATTAGACGATATAACCATATCGATGTATCAGTTTATTGGTAAAATTACCAAGTTTTTTACCGATCAGATATATCTAGTGTAAAATTCAGCCATTTTGTTATCATTTTTATGGATAATCTCCATGCCCTACTTTTTAAAAAAGTAAATGTCTAAATATGCAACTTCTTTTGCACTGCAGTCACCTGGAAACAGACATTCATTAAGGAGGTTAATGAACCATTCAGGTTCTTCAAGGACCATTTGGAATTTTATATCGGATCGGTAGAATATCAATATCAATTATCAGTATCAGTAAATTTTATATCTGTAGTTTATCACGTTTGGCCAAAATTTCATATTGGTCCCTCCCTAGTTTTTGAACTTGGGTAGGGTTACCAGACATCCGGTTTTTCACGGACATGTCCTATATTTTAGCCTTAAGTCCGGCGTCAGGGAAGAATTTGAAAAATGTCGTAAATGTCCTACATTTTGAGCATCACATAATATTAATTATGAAAATAAGTGTGTCAGTTGAACAAAGAGAAATCATGCAAGCTACAAGTCTATGAACTACACTCCCAAACTCAATAGTGAAATTTCTTTTGATTCGGTCATTTCCCAAAAAGAAAATTAAAGTTGTCCTACTAGAGAACAAAGGGAAAGATGGAAGCAATTGATGAACAAAGTTTTAGGGCCACATTCTGATGGTCATTGTTCAATGCCAGAGTGGAATTTCATTAAATATGTGTTTATTTTCTTAATTGCTAATTTCCAACTTTACCTAAATAGATAAACAAAGTTTAAGAAATCGAAAAAAAAAAAGAAAAAAAAGGTAAAGAAAAGTCCTGAAAAGTCCAAGAATTTTTGATTTGTTATTTTGGTAGACACCCTGTTATTAAACTAACAATTACTCAAGGTGAAACTTCTGGAACCATTTCAAATTATGGAAATTGCTGAATATTTGTTTGCAATTCCAGGCCATAATGCAAATGTTGAGAGACTACTTTCATGACCATCAGCACAACTGACTCCTGAGAGAAATAATTTTTTCATAACGTCTGTAAAAGTTTGGTACTGGTCCGTATAAGTTCAGAGAGTTTGACTATGCAGTCTCTCATAAATATATTTTGACAACCTGAAGTTTTGAGAAAAATTGGCTCCTGAGAAGTACCAGTTAAAACATGTAGTAAGAGTTGCATTGTTTAGTATGATTACAGGTTTTGAAATTTTGCATTTAAGAATTTATTGAAGTAATAATTTTTTTCTTAACTGAAAAGTGTCATTTTTAAATTACATTCTAACATGTTCTATAGAAATATGTATTATTTATTGTGAATGTTTTGTATCCTAATTTTGACTTTAAGTTCTACATTTTGGGACATTATGTCCTACTTTTCCCTTGTACCGTTCTGGTAACCCTAAACTTGGAGATAAGTTACACAATACAAATTATTTTCTAAAAAAAAATGGTTGAAGCTTATGTAATGTAGTACAGTGTAGATGATATTTCACATAGTTTTGTGTAATGGGAAATTAAAAATACAATTGAATCGGTCATTGCAGAAAGGGCACATGTGACACTTTCAGCGAAATTGAGTTATTGGTGAATTCATGACATACAAAGGTAGATCTACCATTCTAAAAAAGAATGGTTCATGTGCAGCTTTCCAAAGGCTTTTAATATGAGGGTAAAGAAAGTGTTGAGTGCAAAAAGGACACACGTGTACCACATGTGCCCTTTTTACACTGAACGTGTGTGAACATGAAATGACAACAAAGAAAAGGCGATAAGCAAGACTGTTTGTTTACCTGCTACAACAGTCCTTTGTTTCTCGGTTCCCACTTTTGCATCCATTGTTGGTTGGCAAATCAGATTACTGAGCAGAACATTGTCGGTGTAAACGGCATTGTTCAGTAGTTATTGAAGTTGATAGAAAAGCTGTGCTGTCATTGCCATTTTGTGTGGTGCTTTCACAGTATTGGCATCATTGAAATGTCTGAAAGTGAAGACGAACATCAGCAGGCCAAGAGGCATAAAGGAATTCGACATGAAGACACGTACAAGTGACATGTAGTGAAATGAGCAAAAGTGAAACTACTAGAGCACACAACATATTCAGGGAAGCTTATTCAAGCAGTTAGTACTGTTAAGGAGTGTCAGTGTAAGTGGAGATGTTTTTCTAAATTCAGTGACATTGAGCAAGTCAACATACTGTCATGTTTACTTTCATTAGAAACTAAAGATGCACAGGATGCCTACTTGCAAGGCATAATTGTACGCAGAGAAGTTAAGCGTAGAAGGCGGAAGAAAACTAGATGTGAGTCAACATCAGATCTATTTGATGAACAGGTAGATAATGAAAGTGCCCAACCCTCGATGTCGTATACAGTAAGTAAACCAAAGAGTAATTTTTTTTTACTATTATGTGAAATGGGACTGCAAACATGTGTTAGTTTGTAAGAAAGCATTTGTTGCATTGTACGGTATTTCACAGAAGCGTATTAGAAGGTTGTGCCAGTTGATGTCAGAAAACAACTCACCACATGGTCAAAGAGGAAAGGGTAAAAGTGCAAATGTGATTCCAGAAGCTGTGCGTAGTATAGTGTTCAACCACATAAACAAGTTTCCGGTGAAGAAAACACATTATGGGGGAAAAGAGAAGATTTACCTCGATTCCAGATTATGTGTGAAATATATGTACGAAATGTTTGTAGACGATCATCCCGATCTCAGTGCGATCATAAAGTACAAATACTACCTTCAATATTTTAATGAACACTTTGGCTACTTGTTTGTCAGACCTCAGGCAGATGTTTGTTGCACATGCGAGAGTCTGTCTTTGAAGCTCAAGGACCCAGAACTCAGCCACTCAGCTAAAAGGAATACTGCAACTGAAATTATGATTCACAGGAGGCGAGCAAAGAAATTTTACTGCAAACTGAAAGTGTCTCAGCACAGTAAGGATGAGGACACAGCAATCCTTTGCTTCGACTACATGCAGAACCTCCCTCTTCCAATGATTCCTGTCCAAGAAGCCCTTTATCTCCATTTGTTATGGTGTTTTGTTTTTTGCATTCACAACATGAAAACAAAGCTAAATTTTACATGTATCATGAGGGACATGGGAAGAAAACTCCAGATGAAATCTGTTTGTTCTTGTTGCACTATTTCAACAATGAACTGCCAACGAACATTCAACATGTTGTACTGTTCAGTGATGGTTGTATAGGACAGAACAAAAATCATACTGTTGTTCGATTTCTACTTAATCTAACTGATCGAGGTCGCTTCAAGAATAAACTAATTATTTTCTCATTCGTGGCCATTCGTACTTGCCTTGTGACCGAGACTTTGGATATGTCAAGAGGCTTCTTTGCCGATGCGATAGAATTTACACTGTGGAACAATACAGTGAACTAATCTTACATGCAAGTACAAATGATCGGTTTAGTGTGAATCACGTGTCAACAGAAGACATAATATAATATCTTTCAAATCTTGGTGGCCAATAAAGTACAAGAAAGCAACTTTCAGTGATGAATTTCTTCTCCCAAGTGTGGCAAGAAATCATAAGATTTCCTTCCAGGTTTCAGGATACAGACATTTTGACTATGACCACTGTAAGAAAGGAAAGGTTTCAGTGCGTAATTTCATTGATTGCCCTGTAAATCACACATTCACCCTTGCTGTCAATATCTGTGTAATTCCACCATTACCTCATTTGAAAGCTTATCCAGGTTCTTGTGTTCCCATAAATGAAAAGAAAATTGCTGACTTGCAGAAACTAGAATGGTACTTGCTGGGTTATGACTTTTATGCTACGTTGCGGAAGTGGCCTAAGAGACAGGAGCAATACCTGCATGTGAGGATGAAGGAGACTAGGTCACAAAACCTATTTTCAAGGTTATACACATAAATTGAGCTTTGTCTCATATTTTCTTTCTTACCTTTTGTACTTTCATTGTATAACTACACACAAGGAATGTTGCAACATTCATACTGATAATAAATCCTGTTCATAATTTTCATTTGTGTAACGAACATAGTTAAATATAAGTAAAACAACTTTACTATATATAATTACGTCACAGTTCAGTGCAGAAAGAGCACATGTGCAATATTTTCAAATTTTATATTAAAGGCACAAAAGACTAGAACTATTATTGAGAATGTAAATAACAGTTGGGCTGAAAAGTTCGTAGGCTGACTCATAGATGGCGTTACTAGAATTAAATCCATGTGATTTTTACTTAGTACTAACCTTCAAAAGATAAGTGTATAAATTTCACAGCTGCCGGATAATTAGTTCGTGAGATATAGCATTGTGAGTGAAGCAGCTTTTGTTATTGTGAAAAAATGGATAAAAAAGAATTTCGTGTGTTAATAAAGCATTGCTTTTTGGCGAAAAAAATACTGTTGAAGCCAAGGCTTGGCTTGATAAACATTATTCGGACTGCACCAGGAAAATCAACCGTTGAGAAGTGGTTTGCTAAATTTAAACGAGGCGAAATGAGCATCGAAGACGATGCATGCAGTGGACGCCCCAAAGAGGCTGTTACCAACGAAAACATCAAAAAAGTCCACAAAATAATTTTAAATGATCGTATAGTGAAGTTGATTGAGATAGCTGAGACTTTAAAAATATCAAAGGAACGTGTTGGACATATTGTGCATGAATATTTGAACATGTGAAAGCTGTGTGCAAAATGGGTGCCGCGCGTGCTCACAATCGATCAAAAGCAACAACGTTTTGATGATTCGGAGCAATGTTGAGCGATATTCAACCGTAATAAACACGAATTTTTCCGTCGATATATTACAATGGATGAAACATGGCTCCATAACTACACTCCAGAGTCCAATCGACAGTCAGCCGAGTGGACTGCACGTGATGAACCGAATCCAAAGCGTGGAAAGACGCAACAGTCGGCTGGCAAGGTTGTGGCATCAGTATTCTGGGATGCGCATGGTATTATATTCATCGATTACCTCAAAAAGGGCCAGACCATCAACAGCGATTATTACATAGCGTTGTTGGAGCGTTTAAAGGATGAAATCACGAAAAAACTGCCCCATTTGAAGAAAAAAAAAGTGCTGTTTCATCAAGACAATGCACAGTGTCACAAATCAATGAAAACGATGGCAAAATTATATGAATTAGACTACGAATTGCTTCCCCATCCACCATATTCTCCAGATCTGGCCCCCAGTGACTTTTCCCTTTTTGCAGACCTTAAAAGAATGCTCGCTGGAAAGAAATTTAGCACTGATGAAGAGGTAATCGCTGAAACTGAGGCCTATTTTGAGGCTAAAGAGAAATCGTACTATAAAAATGGCATCGAAAAATTGTATGACCGCTATAATCGTTGTATCGCCCTCAAAGGCAACTATACTGAATAATAAAATCGAATTTTGTCAAAAAAATATTTTTTACTATGTTAGCCTACGAACTTTTCAGCCCAACTGTTACATGGAACAATTCGTCTCAAACCATGATAGTTGTTTTTTAAAAAACTCAATAACTCAATAAAAAAAGTGTTTTTTAATTTTTTCAAACTTTATTTCATAACATGTGTCCTTTCTGCAATGACCAATTCAATTTGATATTAAAATTCTATATTTTTTAATGTAGTGTAGCAATCTCCTAAACAAGTAAAATTAAAAAAAAGAACATCATCTCAACTCTGTGCAGTTTGTGTGTTTTTATTTTTGCTACACCCTACATAGTCTGAAATTTCAATAGTATAGACATAACACATTATAGAACAAGATATGAAAGGACCATAAACACACATTCTATGGTATTATCTTTGTTTATGTGAAATGACTTTTTCTATAAAAGTATGTCCTTCATTGTCATATTATTTTTCATGTGACTATATTCATTCAGGTGCTAAAATCAGGTTTAATTTTATTATTTCTCTTAGTATATTTGCTCATCTAATGGCACTGGAAACTCCAGAGGGACTGGATTTATTTCCTTCGTCCACATATGGCTGGTTATCCAATGGTACAGATGCACCCAATTGTGATATCAAGAGAAGTGTTGGTGATGCTGTCACCCAGGGGGCTGTAGACTGGTAAGACATGTTTCAGTAAATTCATTGTTTTGATATTTCATCTTTGTGGAAGTAAGCCCAGCAAAGGCAAATATACATGTTACATTCCCAAGTTTTACATTCTCCTGCATCTTGTTTTTTCATCTAGGTCCCCTGAAAAACATAAATTCCAGGCTCCACTTAGAAATTACAAATATAGTATTGCTATCGGACATATTAATTGTTGCTAAATTAAGCAAATTAACTTGTTGTGTACAATCTTTCTATTTTGAGAACTCACTGTCTATATTAGAAAGTACTTGTAGTGCATATTATTTTATTTTTAAAAAATATATCATTGTTCATTAGCATCCAATTGAAAAATTGGGCTGAAATTCGTCACCCTCTTTAATTTTAGTGTATATTGTCCATTTTGAGTCATACAGAATGCAGAAAGTAGATGTGCAAAGGAAATGAGATGAATTCTCTCGATAATGTTTTTCATTAATATTTGTTGAATCAAAATTGTATATTTTGTATGAAATTTCACCTGAGGAGAAAGTAACTTGTTTTCCTAACATGAAAGATTTAGACTGGGGAGTGCTTTAAATATTTGTGCCCAGAAAATTTGAGTATTATAAAGATTCCAATAATGTTCATAAGTCGGGAACATTGAGTCATCTGAGTCAAAGTTAACTTTCTTCAAAAGTCTTATTTAACTGGTGACACAAACAACAGTGATGCAATTTTAATCATAAGAGCTACTAAAATTATTGTTATATAAAAATATGCAAACACATGTTTGTGTGCTTAATCTATATTTCTTTCGTTAACACAAACTGTTATTGGTTTTTATTCTCAGCTAGGAAAAGGAACACTGGTATGGAGTATCATTGCATATTGCATTGGAAAATTTGTGTAATCCCTTTCTACATTCATATATTCTTTCCGAGGAAAGTAAATCATTTTTCAGCTTGCACACATCATTTGAGGGCATGTGTATATTATAATATGACCTGAGAGAGAAGCAGAGATGCATGCTACAGCTATGCATACAATGAAATCTTGGTTATATATTCTTCAGGGACTTGCAGTAAATAATTTTAAATGTCTGGAAACATAAAATAGGGATAATATTTTAAGAATTTTGTTGTTTAATGACCAGTGGTTAAACTTAAAAAGGCAGAAAAATATGATATCTGTGACTGTAAAATCAATTTCCACTATATTATTAAAAAATGTATTGTCCAAGAATTGAATCTCTCATTTGTAAGGTGCATTGAATCTACTGTTTAGGCTTTGTCACGTATCTGTCATTACTGGTATCACTACATTTCAAATCTACTAAATCAACATTTATATGTCCATGTGCATACAATCCTGAACAGATTGTAAATGTTATGATTAGGGCTCGGAAGTTGAAGACCTATAAATTGCCAAAAAAAAAGACCTAAAAATGTCAAAAAAAGGACCTAAAAACTGAAAAAAAAAGACGTATAAATGTGATCCAAATTAATTAAAAACTTCAGTTTTAATTACATATTTAATGAACAAAAAAATACAAAATTCTGGTGGTATGGAACACAGAGTGCGAAAAAACTGAAAGCTTCAAAACAAGAGAAAGTTGCCACTTACAGCAAAACCTTCAAGACAAGTTACTGTTAAAGGATCTTGTACCGTACCTGCTTTAGTCGTCCAAAAATTGATTTTCTCTCGTTTCAGGGATGGTTCAAATATATTTATTTATTTATATTTCATTACTACAGAAAGGATGTTTAAGAGGTGATGAACTGATGATGATTCGAAAACGTAGTCGAAAGAAGGTGAAGTTGCAAAAAAAAAAGCTGTTAAGACCTAAAAAATGACTAAAAAAAGGACCCATAAGCCGAAAAAGGCAAAAAGGACAAATAAAACCCACCTTTTTCTGGCCTACAATGACCCAAAATGAACATATATTATGTTTGGCCTCATCTTCGAACACTAGGGGGAAAAAAAAAGGATTTTTCCTCAACTTCCGAGCCCTAGTTATGATGAATATTGTTTTCTAGTTTGTATTTTTTTGGTTGTCTTCATATGTATTTACTGGAATAAGTCTGATTTTTTTTGTACACACGTATTTGAATATAGGCTCTTTTTTGATCACAGGTTCTACCAAATCCTGGAAAACAACAATCCAGAAGATTCATCAGAGGAAGGAAAGCTGAAGCACTTAATCAAGGTCATTCAACTCATTCGCACGGACATTCAGAAATGTGTGGAGCATCATGATAAAATCTTTCAAGAGTAAGTAGCAATTCAGGTGGAAATGAATGCTAATTTCATAAAGTCAAGTACATATAAGAATCTAAAATTGGAGAAGATCCTTTCCTGCTCCAGAAATCTGGAATTTTTTATTTGATTATTGTTAATCTTCCCCCTCTTGCTAATCACGATGATTACCAGGTGTAGAAAAATACAGGGTGCCTGGTCGCCATGGCATCTGAATTTTCAAATTTAGTGCTAAAAAAATATATTTGAGTTCCCTTATGGAAATTTCCATTACATTTTCTTAAAATAACTAGTGCTGTATGTGTTTTGTAATATTTGTTTGTTTTCTGTTCCATTAAATCAGATTAATAAACATAACTAACTAACTCTCTAGCCTTCTTAAACCCGAAGGTTCATGGCTGCAGCAACACAGGCCTTCCATCTTTCCCTATCTTGAGCAAGTTCTATATACTCTTTTCCATCCCTACCGATTTCCCTTAGGTCCATCTCAACGTTGTCCCTCCATCTTCGTCTTGGCCTTCCTACAGGTCTCTTACCATCAGGTTTCCCAACAAGAATCCTGTAAACTCCTCTTTCCTCTCCCATTCGTGCCACATGGCCTGCCCACCTAAGTCTTCTTGATTTAATTATTCTAATAATATCTGGACATGAATACAAATTATGTAGTTCTAAATTATGTAACCTTCTCCACTCACCTGTCTCCTCATCCCTTTTAGGTCCAAATATTTTCCGAAGGATCTTATTTTCAAATACTCTCAATTTATGTTCCTCTTTCAATGTAAGGGACCAAGTTTCACATCCATATAATACTACAGGCAAAATTACTGTTTTGTATATTTTAACTTTTAGTTTCTTAGATATTAAACGAGAAGACAAAAGTTTATGAAGAGAGAAGTAACATGCATTTCCTGAATGAAGTCTACTTTTTATTTCCTCTTTAATATAATTTTCATTTGTTAATATTACTCCTAAGTATTTGAATTTGGAAACTGGTTCAAACGAGTTGTTATCAATAATTAGATTTTGATTATTACCTAACACTTGGTTTCGGCCTGTAAGCATATATTTAGTTTTCTCTTTGTTAACTTCCAAACCTATCTCTTTAGCAGTTTTGAAAAATATTTTAGCATTATTTTTAATTGTATTCATATCATCCCCCAGTAAGTCTACATCATCTGCATATGCTAACAACTGGGTCACACCATTTAATTTTAGTCCTTCTTTAGTTTCTTTTACCTTCCTAACAGCATATTCTAAGGCAAAATTAAAGAGCAATGGAGATAATGCATCTCCTTGTTTTAACCCATCATGAATTGTAAATTTGTCAGACATATTACTACCCACATGAATTTTACTTTCTGTTTCACTGGTGCATACTTTTATCATACTAACAAGCTTCTTAGGTATTCCAAACTCTACTAATATATTATATAATTTATCTCTTTTTACCGAATCATATGCTTTTTTGAAATCAATGAATAGCTGATGGACATTTTGATTATATTCCCATTTTTTTTCAAGTGTCTGTCTGATGTGAAAAATTTGATCTGTAGTTGATCTGTTACGTTTAAATCCACATTGATAATCACCTATAATTTCATTAGCATATGGGGTTAGTCTTGTTAAAAGAATGTTAGATAATATTTTATATGTTGTTGAGAGTAGAGAAATTCCACGGTAATTATTGCAGTTCATTTTATCACCTTTTTTAATGTGATAATTAAAATTAATAAACATTGCTATTATATTTTTTTTCACTCATGCTAGAAACACTAAGTTGCTGACCAAGGCAGTTTATTAAGATTTTTTTTTTATTAAGATAACGTTACCTGTTTAGTGTTTTTATCTTAATAAACTGCCTTGGTCAGCAACTTAGTGTTTTTAATATGGAAACAAGGCTTAATTATATTACTCTTGCTAGCTGAATTTTAAATTCTTCGTCTATATGGTAAGAGTCGGTCATATATTAGAATGTATTTTATAGTTATTCATGCTGTTACAAATTGAGCCTTCTTGTATTAATTAATAAATTAAATTATTTAAAATCATATTTCAAAATGTGTAGGTTTATCTTGTTTGGATTCATGACTTTCTTAGACATTTATTTTGTTTTTCAATCCCTGATGATGATGATATGTGAAGGGGCACTCACAAGCAGTACCCATGCCGGGATTCAAACCTGGAACGCATGGCATCATAGTGTTCTGTGCTAACCACTCCACCATGGAAGTCCTCAAATCTGTAATTCTTGTTAATGCCACAGAGTTCATACAGATTGTAGACATTACATTCGAAAGAGTAAAGTCATGTTCTATAATGACTTAACATGTTTTTCTGGAATGCAGAAGCTCCTACATTGAAGCACCAGTGGGACCGTGCTGATCGTGTAGTGGCTAACATTGTCACCCTGTAATCAAGGAGTCTTGACCTAAATTCCTGCTGGAGGAACATACCAGTGGTTTAGATTCCCTTTCAACTGTAGTAGATCCAGATCCCAATTTATGTGAATGTGAACTTACTCTTCAAAATTTCTCTTGCATCAATTACTTTTATTCAATATTTTCAACTTTTGTATTATTTCTGGGTTTATTGTATTATTTTTGGAAGTATTACATATACTCATAACTTTGAAATTGTTACTTGCAAGTATTTTTAATTTGGGGATACATACGAGGCGTGTTTGAGTTAAACCGGGACTTTTTGAGTTTATTAAATAACGAAAGAATGAATTTAGATTAGTGGAAACTGCGTTTATTTTTTGACATACTCCCCTGCTCCATTTATACACTTATCCCAGCATTTAACTAATGGCAGGAAAGCTTCAGCATGGAGAGATTTGTCACTACACCTGAACCATCCAAGGATAGCCTGTAGGCTGGGATCCACAGCAACTAAGATTGTCATTGACGAGCATATGGCCATCTTTGAATCATTTACACAATTAAAATTCAATTGTTAGTAGGAGATGTTGATAGGTAAGGTAAAGTTCCCCATACACATAGTGCCATGCAATCAAGTCATTTATAGGGGGATGTAGAGGTAGGACCCCACCCATTCTCAATCTTGGCCATTTGTGGAGGTGATGTGATCAGCACCATGCTCTGGCTGCCTGTACTCCCCCCCCCCCCCAGGTACCCATGGTCTATGCACTGACAAGCCTGAAAAAATCCATACATTACATCACACATCCCAGGACTTGAACCCAGGTCCTCTATGTGGCAATCGGATACCCTAATGACTAGACCACCGTGCCTCCAGATGTTGATATAATATGAATGTATCACATTGAAGGTCGTATACGTGCACTTGTGTCTTAAATATACAAAAATAAACAATGGGAAGATTTCTGTTACTATTCTTTGATTACAGAAAGCCATAAGATTTCTGAAAACCAATTATTTCTTAAATTTTTCTCATTTTACAGGCTCCTGCAATATCAATATGCAAAGACTTTGTATACCCTATACGAGAGTAAGGTAAGAGAGATAATTTTTCAGTCTTTGATATTTTCAGTACCTACAAACATATCATTTTTGTGCAATTTACTTAGTTCCTAATGTGTACATATCAGCAAGTTATTTTACTTGACTTTAGTAAATATGTAGAACTTTTTCATAATTCTCACAAAAAATTATTAGGAATTATCATATCACTAAAGACAAATAATAAAGTTATTGCAATATTGCACATATTACATTTATCTATTGTATTTATCAGTGCATTTGTGATAAGTGTATGTCTGTATAAAGGCATTTTCAAAATCGTAACTATATTCACTTACCTTTCAGATTACGGAGTCTGTGGAACCTGTAGTTACAGAGATATGCAAAACCCTGAAGCCTCTGAGGTTTGCAGATAAAATCGGGCTAGAAGGTACCGCTGAGGATGAGACGTTGACCATGGGAACAACCCTTTTTGAAGTGTATTTAGTGCTGCAGAAATTTGCTGTGTAAGTATCATTATAAAATTCAATTTGCAAAGTATTGTTTCAGATAATATAATTGTGCCAGTGTTCATTGTGTTTGTTCTTTCACTCAGGTTTCTACAATGTGAGAATTGAAATGAAAAAGAAAAAAAACAGGAAGGAGAGGGCAACCTCTGCTACATTATCAACAAAATGCCATTCCTTAAAAAACAAACTGTGTAGAATGACAATAGCTGTGTGTAAGGGGTGATCTTTCACGTAGTACACCCAATTGTCAATCTCACTTCCACATAGTACACCCTGGACTGCATTTTGCAGACTAACGAGGTTCTGGCGCCTGGTCCTTGTGGCCAGTATAATTTTGTGTGCATTTTCCTGTTTTTTGTCCTTATGTGTGCCGAGTGCCCGTTTACAGCCTCAGCTTTTAACAAAGTCAGAATATTTTAAAATTTTAGTTATGCGACGTTATAGTTGTTATTTGTAACGATAAGTAGCTGGAACCCGTATAATGTGACTGTGTCAAAATAGCCTAAGTGCTGACACACCCAAAATTTTAAAATGAAATTCAAAATTCAAACTCAAGTTGTCTCCTATTATTGTAGCTTCTGCTTGTAAAAATGGCATACACTCCTCACAAAAGGTTTGGAATATTGTTACCTTTGACAACAGGTGATGGACACTATCTTCGAATGCAACAACACATGATATCTGTCTGGTGGATGTTCTCATCTTTTCGCCAACATATGCCACCGTGCCTATCACCTATTGCCTCATGATCATCATCCTTTGCAGTTTCCTGCCTCTGGTTGGGTCGGCATAGAACAAGCCTCTCCATTTTTTCCTCGTCTTCCACCACTCCTCTCTTTCCACGGTGTTCCATTCTTGTCTTCTTCTCCTAACACTCTCCATATCTGCTCTTTCCACACATCTTGGTCACCCCCTTGGCCTTATTCCCACTCCTTGTGCATGGTAAACTCTTGCTAGTAGTTTTTCTGCATCCATCCTCTTCATGTGTCCAAACCATCTCATCTGTGCCTGATGTATCCTGTCCTGAAGCTTCACCACACCCACTGTCTGTCGGATGTACTCATTCCTTATTCTATCCCTTCTAGTCTTCCCCAATATACTCTTTAAAACTTTCATATCCACTGCCTGCATCTTTGTTTCTTTCTCTATTCCTATTGCCTAATATAATAATATTCCAAACTTCTTGTTCCTAATATATCAATATTCCAAACTTCTTTTTGTGAGGAGTGTAGGTTCATTACACATTTTGAAATACTGTAGAAATAACTCAATCCATATGTGACCATGACAGCAACTCAACAAGTTTACATAGTGCACCTTATAACTGTTCAATGCGAGCACTTTTCATGACTCTGCACACATCCATCTGGTAGTCCAATCCTTCTAATCCAGAATTCTTCCCTTTTCAGACACATCCAGTTGTTTGAATCTTATTAAACCATCGACGAATGTTGTTATCGGACGGATGATCACTTCCAAATCGCCGTCGAAAATCTCGCTGAACTGAAACGGCAGGACCACATCTTGCAAATTCAAAGACACAAAAGTACTTCTGCACGGGAGTAGCCATCTTGTAATACAGCTATGCCGCTGTGACCGGTGGAAACAGTGGCGTATGCTGGTTTTAACTAGTGGGTAATCTCACACTTGATTCATCCACCCACTCCTGAAGTCTCCCTGCAAATTTACCTCAACATTCATACAGGATTTACGAATGTATGTGTGAAAAATGTTACCTTATTGTTGCGACCACTGTCGAATAATTGTTGTGATTGCACTTGCAGTTAATCTACGTTTAGAATTTCAAACAATAAAACAAGATAATATAATAACTCTATAAGAAAAAAACCTGTAACAAAGAATATGAAAGGAATTCGGTAGTGAAATAAAAACCCTCAATATTAATTGAAGTGTAAAATTCAAGTTACCCAAGTACCCAGTTACTCGTGCATTCCTGATTTTTGTTTTTATACACGGAAGTTTGAGTTCAAGACCTATGGTACAAGAGATTCTACTGGCCTACCTACATTAACTATTTGCAATTTCTCCAGAAAAGATCCCGTTCCAAATATTTTCACACGAAAATATTATATTATATCCATTGCCTTTAACTTTAAACACAGCACTAGCACGAATACTAAACCACTAACAGCTAAACAAATATTAAATTCTCGAATCGCTACAACACGCATTCAATTCCCTGCGCCAATCTTCTATTGTGGTTCCTTACTGCTTGACACAGACTTCATATTCCCTGCGATGCGCGAGGTTCTATAAGTTGGAATCATTGCGTTTTTTGTTTATATATTTTACATTCAAACATATTTTATCATTATGATCATTATTAATCTAGAGAGGGGGGAGAAGCAACTTAAATTACCTAATATATGTGTACGTATATATATAATTTATTTCTGATAGCTTTCCCTTTTAGAAATTATTCATTTCTGTGAAAGAAATACTCTCACTGGTTTTGAAGGCTACAAAGAAAGTAATCACGCATTTTAAAATACAAAAATGAACAAAAGTAAGCATATAAATAGTTTAATTACTTCATTAATCGATTTATTAAATTGTTATTTGACGTTGCTTTTCTGCCACTTTTAGCTAATCACTACGAGTGATGATATGAAATTGATGAAGGGACATTTACAAAGAGCACCCATGCCCAACCCGGTATTCGAACCCTGGAGCTCTGACATCGTAGGGAGCTGTGGCACTCCGCCACAGAGGTTGGTGTAATTTCTTGAATTTCTAGTTAAAATTTTAATTTATTTAATTACAGTCATCCTCTTCAATATTAAAGCTTTTTTTTTTCCTATGACAATATCTGTTGAAATAGCAGATATCAGAAAGACGGAAGCAAATGTAAAATGAGAATTAACATAGAATTGGTTCGCAAATGTTGTTCACATTTCCCTGTTTCTCCTGCACTTTCAGATGTATTTTCTCTACTTTCCTTTTCAGTACGTAATTTGCAAACCCAGAATTCTGTTTCCTGAGAAATTTCCCTGTCGTAAACAACACAGCTCCTACGATACAAAGGCCACCGGGGAAGAATGGCAGAAGAGGGTGCCAGCCGAGGGAACGGCAAAGGCTCTGGGGTGGAGAGTGCGACCGATGGACTCTCTCCAGAAGGAGCTTACCCTTGCCACAGAATAACCGCGCCTGAGAAGCAGCGTTTCCTTCCCCTCCCGTCAAGGGATTTAAAGCAGGGTTTCGGAGCAGAGTGCGGAGCGTAGTAAAGGAGCGCTCCGGAGCGACTTCGAAGCGTCATTTCTACTCCGCTCCTCACTCCGGAGCGGAGCGTGATATAACAGCACTCCGCTCCGGAGCGGAGCGTGATATAACAGCACTCCGCTCCGGAGCGGAGCGTGATATAACAGCACTCCGCTCCGGAGCGGAGCGTGATATAACAGCACTCCGCTCCGGAGCGGAGCGTGATACAACAGCACTCCGCTCCGGAGCGGAGTGGTTCGGCTTTCTGGGACACACGCTCCGATCCGGAGCGGAGCGTGGGACAAGAGCACTCCGCTCCGGAGCGTGGTGCTTTTGACAGCATGCTCCGATCCGGTTAGGAGTTTTTTTTACACGAATGCTGTAATGCAACTATGAATAATGGAATGTGTGCATTAAAGCCGACTTCCGTGACGGAGTGGTTATAGTCGAACCACATGGAAAAGAGCCTGCAGTCCTGTTTCCACGTACTCTAGTTGTTTGTCTGTATGTTCTACCCCGCTTGGAGGGGAGGGACAGAGAGGATCATGCTTCCTTATGGCCCTAGTCGAACCGATGAAGGGGGAGGTGCGCGGGGACTTTTGGCTGAAGCATTTTTGTTTGTGGTCGCTCTACAGCACAGCACCCTATGACGTCAGGGATCCGTGGGGTGGTTCAAAACCCGGCATGGGCTAGTACAGTGTCAACGAAGTTAGTAATAAATTTGTTTTATACACTTGTATGTTGAATTGTATCTTCTGCAAATATGCTGTATAAAGAAACAAACTGCCGTAGTACTAAGTGAGGCGAGTCTACAATCTTTGTGTGTATCGTTCATTAATTTAATCATAACATCGATCATCCCCATCTTCGCAATTAGCCAAAATCGACAAAGAAAAGAAGTAAAATGAACTAAATCAATCAATCAATCATGCACATTAAACATTGGTAAAACAATACAAGAATGTTGTTTTGGCTCAATAGAGAGAGAGAGAGAGAGAGAGAGAGCGAGAGAGAGAGAGCTATAGTACGTAAATTGTTCGTTTGATGTAAGTTGAAATATGAATTACGTAAATAGTATTTCTGTATTGAGATGTACTATTTTGTATTGTGACTCTTAGATATAAGAGTTTGAATGTTATGTGTTGAATGGGTTACGAATAATTTCAAGCAATCAGTTTTTCTGCTTTGCGGATTTGTCCGACCCACCTCCCCCATACAACAGACAGTTTCGTTTTGTGCCGTATTCAGTGTTCCTTGCAGGTGACTCAGTGCAATCGGCTAGCGCATTGGTCTTGTGCCCATTTCAAGAGGGGAGGAAGGTGAAACTGGTACATACAGTAGCTTGTTTATGTGTGCTTTCGGGGTTGAGAACCTCGTTTGCTGCGCTGTATGTTGCGTTCGACTTATCCGTACATGGTAGAGACATCGCCTTTGCCAGACAGATCCAGTGTTGCCAGTTGTATTAGAATTATGCTACACCAGTTCTGGCTAGATAGTTCTCTTTTAAAAGTATTACTTGCGCGTGTTGTTCTTCTCTTCACTGTCATTAAAAGAAGCCTTTAAAAGCTGTGTTCTCTTGTATCATTACATGCATATTATGTGTGCTTGACAACGGTGATATATGGACATTTAATGACATTTTTAACGCCGCTGATACATGGACGTCTTCAGGATTTTTTCCAGGAAGGAACAAGCAAGATATTTTTCCAAGGGAGGGGGGCAAAATGAGGCAGAATTTCACCAAAATTTTAGAGTTTGAAGTTATCATGTTCCTGCAACGCCCTTGCAATAATTAATATATATTACTGTGACTGAAATGAAATTATATGCCTAAAATATATACTTTTGGATTGACTTTCATTTCCGGGTGGCGTGGCCCCC
Organism: Lepisma saccharinum; assembly: GCF_977018435.1. Lineage (NCBI taxonomy): Eukaryota > Metazoa > Arthropoda > Insecta > Zygentoma > Lepismatidae > Lepisma > Lepisma saccharinum. The sequence goes on from NC_139229.1 coordinate 92,944,121, forward strand.
TCCCTTCCGGACGTCCATGCGAATGGAGAAATCATTCCAACCAGTCTCGGTTAATGGAATTATAAGGTGACTAGATTTGTTATATCAATATACAAGAACAACAAAGAAAAATCCATAATTGTTAATTCTATGCATCATAAGCCACGAGAATCATGGAAAATCTATACTGTAATAATGAATTGAAGGAAACCATGCCGAGTTTTTATTTATAGTCTACCTGTTCAAGTAGGAATGGAAAGGTGCACAAAAAGAATTACAAAAATGTATGTAAAAGAAAACCAAGTATTTCGATCAAGTTATTTCTATGATTGTAATCAACAATGACCAATTGTCCTTTCAACTAAGTATAAGTTTCAATTTGTCTTTCCCGGACTATTACCTTTGCCTTGCCTTTAATCGTATATTTCTCATGATCCGTAATTTTAAACAAATCCTAGATAAGTCGGAAAAAAATAGGACACCGAAACTATGGAAAAGAAATATACTGTGATAGAGAAACAAACACAAAGGAAACACCAATGACATTAACGCGGGTCAAACCAACACCATTTGTCGTTGAGAGCTGAACTCACATCCACGAACTCGCAGAAATATTCCCATGGAATTCGTTATTCATCTGATATTGAATACCCAATGATGCTTTTTGTTATGTAATAGACATTTATGAAGTGAATACATTATTAGAACTTTGCCAGATTTAAGAAAACACACACACACACACACACACACACACACACACACACACACACACACACATACGTAAAAGATATGCATAAGAGGTTGTTCATTTGGAAATGAATTTCCAAGTTGTATTTTTATGCTCTTGTGAATAGATGTAAAGGAAAGTGAAGTATCTTATTGTTAAACAGAATTACAAATGTATATTTGCTTAAGGATTCATTTATCACAATATACACTGCAATTATACATTCAACATACGTTGAAACAATGCCTTTTGTTATGGACTTTTGGTGGATTTAAGACTCAACAATACACTATCGAGAATAGACCTACAGTTTAAATCCTACCTAAAGTGGGATTCGAGCCACTATGTCCCTCCACCGGGTATCGATCCCAGTGCCCCTTTATTACAAGGCAACGTTGTTACCATTATGTTATCGGGGTACAGCGCGCTACTTTTTTTGTCAGTACACATTTATCAATTCTCTCATTATCATCGTCGCGATTAGCCAAAATTCAAAGCTAAGTAATAAATATCAAATCAAATGACATCAGAGAGGAAGGCACGTATTGCTCGCAACCCTGTTTTTCAAAATGAAACCATAAAATTCAGGACATGACCCTATCCAAGTAGATAATATTACATTTTGTGTTTATCACGGTTATTAAGGTTTATACATCTTGTTTCGACTTATCTGCTGACTACACATTGTTCATTACTGAAAACTTGCTTTCAGTTTGCTGTGTACAACGTACTCAATACAAAAAAATATTAATTTTATACGTATACGTTTTCTGGCTTTCTAGACTCAGAAAGTTAAATATAGCAACATTCCATTCGTCGTTTTCCCAAAATTTTTGCAATTTTCTTATAACCATCATGCCTATTTCCAGGTTACTACTTACAAACTTGAAATGTTAGATATGGCAACCAGACATTTTGTAATTTTTGCAGTAGTATACGTATGTAACCATTAAATACCTATTTCAACTTCCTGCCCTTAAAATTGGGAAAAAGAATCAATATGACAACCCTGTATTTCATACTATTTAAATTCCCCTGTTCGGTTGTATACAAACAGCATTCCGACTTTCGACTTTATAACCTTCATAAAAGTAAACCAATTGTGGCAACTTACATTTTTGGTTAAGCCGGTTTTCAACTTTCTAGTGTCAGGATTTTTAAAAAGTTAGATATGAAAACTCTGTAGCTATTTCAAATTAAAACGTTTCCGTATTGGCCGACGGTAACATTAATAAGCATGATTCCGATTTTCAACTTCATACATTCAAAAATCGAAAAGTTAAAAATAGCAACCTGAATTTCCAATTACTTTCAACTTTTCCCTTTCGCCACATTCAAAGTATCATACATAACCAGCGTAAAAGAAAGTTAGATATGGCAATCGTGCACCAGCGAGTTTTGCATGAACACCTGTCTGCCTTTTATCTTCCTCCGTACAAGTTGCTTCGCCTTCCCTCTGCGCGCTCCTAGCCTTTTAGAAGGTCAAATGAATTTTCTGCAGTAGTTTCGCCAGTGTTACTCGAACCAATATTCCGGAATAACTCACTTCTCCCGCGGCGTGGACTGTAACGTCGGGCCGATATGCCGAAGTGCTTAGCCCGAACCAGAAGTTGAACCGAAATGAGTTTCAGTCGCGATCCCTGGTGGCAGGAAATGAGAGAGTGGTTCCATTTTCTCTACTTATAAAACCACAGGTGGCACACCTGCTATTGAAATATATTGTCCCCAGAAGTAGTAGTAAAAGTGATAATGAAAATGTAATAATAATATTAATAATATCGCTCTCTTCACGAAAACAGTCCAGTGAAGATCGAAGCTTCCCCTTGCCTCCTCCACACCCCTGGCCCTCCAGGTTTGCCACACTTCTTCTACGCTTCACTTGACACATTGCGCGTTATGTATGCGGTTGATTGTGCCTTCCCTGGTGTATTGTGTAAGGATTATTCCTTGCTTATTGGCAACACTGTAGGTGAGTGACGTAATCTTTTCTGGACTGTTTCCGTGGCGTTAGCTTTAGTAATAATCAGTTTTATAACATTAACGGGCGATTTTCAAATGCCGTACAAATTCCACAAACAAAATTACTAATGTACTCGGAACCTTTGATCGTTAGTTTTCTGTATACACTCGTATTATCCAACCTCGGAGCGCTCCGGAGTCGCTCCGGAGCGGAGTGGGCAAGTTCTTAGAATATCGCTCCTCGCTCCGGAGCGGAGCGTCACAAGGTAGCGCTCCGCTCCGGAATGGAGTGAACCATTTTCTGAAATTTTGCTCCTCGCTCCGGAGCGGAGCGAGAAATTTTCCGATTACCGCTGCTCCGCTCCGGAGCAGAGCGGGCTAAGACATCGCTCCGCTCCGGAGCGGAGCGAACCATTTCTTGAAATCTCGCTCCTCGCTCCGGAGCGTGGGCAACAGTCGGAGCGTTGATCCGCTCCGCTCCGAAACCCTGATTTAAAGGGAGCCGGTGGAATCTCACCCTGACGTCACCAGATTCCACCAGCTGGAGAAAGTAGCTGAAAGCCTCTCGGACATTCAGCGACAAACGTTTGAAAAACATTCGCGCGCTGGAAGTAAAGAAATATGCGAATCAAAGATTGGTTCGGAAGAATATTGCGAAGAAATAAAAAACAACTTTTTTTAAAAATTATAGTCGGGTCATCTCCGATTACCTAGGTGACCCAGAGTATACGCCGCTGGATGGAAAACAAATGATAAGTGCTCAGGGGAAGCAAACTTCCACAGCCGTACTTATCGTACATGTACCATATAAACATTCACCTTCACCTGTTGCAATATACAAACTACTTGAAACCCCGATACTCATTTTGGGTCACGGTGTATAAGATTTGTGTAATTTGCACCTGTTTGGGTTTTAAATTGTGAACATTTTTCTTTCAGGTTGGGGCAAGGCTTGTGTCCCACGGAGTCAGATTCATTCAACATTCAGAAGTTCCACAATTGGTTCCACAGAGGAGTAGCCCAGTGGTTGGACATTGCCCTGTTCAAGGCCATGCAGAGGATTGAGAAGGCAGTTGAATTAGATCAGTTGGTCCCTGTGGATCCCAGTGTCAAATATAGTTCCTCTGCAGTCGATACTCTTGCCATATTTTATCAGGTATAATTATACATTATTATTCTCATATCTTAATTATCATTTGGCATCATGCTCATATGCAGGTTCCTGCAGTTTTGTTCTTTAGTATTACACATCCGATATCTTAAAGTACAGAGTGCTCAAAAAGTCATGCAACCGAAACTTTAAATGTACATAGCTTTTGTACAAAAAGCGATAGAGATATAAATCTTACACTGGGTATTAACTTCGTCCGTGTGGATATTTCTTAAACATTAAACAAGAAAATCATGCTTTACACGAACGTTCAGTGCGGAAAAAGTTAATAAGGTGTAAAAAGGAATTGTACAAAGCAAAAACAAACATGGATAAAAGACAGCTGTGGAGTTGCTTGCAAAACTTTACGATGTGTATCGATAGTCTCTGTGGGTATTTATCGAAGTGAAAAAAAGAATGACAAATTTTTACGCATTTTGTGCATTACAGACAATTTGTGGAGTTAATAATTGCATATTTATTTATAAAGTTTTTTTAATTTTTTAAAATTTTTATTTAATAAAATGTGTACTGGCGACATTGGTCATGTCAGAGCCAGTACCAGGTGAGCCTGATATCTGGCTATGTTCTTCAACCAATGCACAGATGAAATAAAAGATTTGAAATGTATCATACAAGAAACCTACATATCTTTTTCTATGATGAATATCATCCATATCCAGGCCCGTAGCCAGGGGGCCACCCCCCCCCCCCCGAGAGCCTGCTTCCCACCCCCCACCCCCCACCCCCCGTGAAAAATACAGAACACATTCCTACGTGGAATTCTCTCTAATCTTTACAATTATATCCTGTTACGCTAGCAACATAACAAAGACATTTATTGATTTTGTGATGTATGAAGGTGTGTGGGATTCCCTATAATGTCCTATCAGGATTGGGGGGAAAACATTCCCTTCCAGATTCAGACTTCAGGAAATGATTTCGAAATTTTCAGTTTCTAGAACAGTTGTTACATTTTGAGTAGGTGCCTAATGTATTTGGATGTTTTGCTATAAAGTTTGAACTGCATAATTTTTTGTTTCCCAAGTCTACCTTTTGGTATTAGCGATTTATGTGATAGAGAGAGGGAGTGGTATTTGATATTTGTTACTTAGTGTTACTTTTCTGCCATATCTAGCTAATCATGACAATGAGTGATGATGTGAAATTGATGAAGAGACACTCGCAAACAGTGCTGCAACCACAGGGGGGCAGGGGCATTGTCCCCCCCCCCAATCTTGGATGGAAGTCCAATCTAGGGGGGGGGGCAAACATTGAAGTATAAAGAAACGTGACTAGCAGAATCTAAGAATAGCAGCATAAATGGAATTAGTTTTCAAGTGTTTCTTGCATTTTTCTTCCAGATGGCTAAGGGCACTTGCATGGGGCACAGAGGGGCAATTGCCCCCTCGATTTCTTATTTTATAAAAATAAAAGTAAATTTCGTAAAATTTTCTTGCTCGCTTCGCTTGCTAACTCAATTTCTGCTATTCTTATAGTCCAAGTTCAGAGCCATAGCTAGGGAAGGGGGGAGTCAGCCCTGGGAACCAAAACGATCTAAATGAAAGAAAAATGTTAAAGATAATACCATGGTGCCCTGTTAAATTATTTGCACCCTATTAAATCAATGTTGTTTTCAGTTTGCAAATATTTGGATCTAAAGATTTTTCTGCTCGCTTCGATCCCAATATGTTTCTTTTCTGTAATGCATTCTAAATTACCCAAGAGAGAAGTAAGGCCACATATATACTTCAGATTGTTGCTGCTTAAATGCATGAACAATTCTTTGAGGAAAAGGAGTGCGCACATTTGAGAGACAATTTGGCAGATGAGTTGATCATGTATTGTATTTAAATAATATATATATAGTATATATTAAAGAAACTTTGAATACGTACACAATTTATCATTAACATGTTGCATATGTATTTTCTTATTTTACGTCACTCCATGTTGTATATGTGTAAAATATATGTTGTACATGCAAGTTATAAGTGTCATATGTACAAAAAGAATAATGTTCGTCTTGCATATTCTGTCTTTCAAAAATACAGTTTGTGTGTTTGTTTTCCATTATTAGCTAATATGTAATTGAACGTGTTGGAAAAATATTTCAAATCATTTGTTCAAACACAAATGCTTTAGCACAGACTTCTACACCCTTTTGCATGATTTAAGACTATAATAACATTTTTAATGCTACTATTATTACTACCACTATATTACTATTATTATTATTGGCACGTTTATCCTGGTACTTGACCCTCCTCTCCAGATAAAAAAATTGTGGTTTCGTCTCTGTTCACAAAGAACACTCGTGCCCAGACTCAAACCTGGAACACCTGGCTTCGTAGTGTGTTATGTAACCATCTCACCATGGAGGTCGACTAGTGAAAGATGTAGGACAGCTTACTGGCTCAAATTATTATCAAACACGATGAAAGTGTGATAGTTTTTCACATTTATTATTTCAGTTAGAAAGCGATAAAATTTGTAGTTTGATACGGGTTACACTAAGCATCTTATGGAGTGTAAATATCAATTTCAAATCTTATGAATCATTTCTCTATGCAAGCACATCAAATATGATAAGAACATAAGTGTGTGTTATGTTATCCATTTTATATAGGAGAAGTTAAGTTTTAACCCTGACTGTTTGCATGATATAGTTTCCATAGCATGTTATATATTGCTCTCAGAATAAATGATATTTACAACTGCAAAGCTATCAATAGGATTGCATACATTAAGGACAGAAGATGCCATATTTCGATTGTTTGTAACATCGAAAGAGGAATTAGACTAGCAAATAGTGACTGAGAAAAGTTGCTTGCCTTGATGTCCTGTACACACTGTGAAAGTTGTCGGTGTTATCAGGCGGCACCCTATGAATATAGGTTCAAGAAAATGACAAGTAGAAAAAAGCTGCAGTGAAATAAATACAATTGAAAATCTCTCAAATTATATTATTTTAATTTTCTTATATTTATAATATTACTTTGATACCCGGTAGAAGCACAAGTGGTTCAGATCCCACTTTAAACTGTAGGTCCAGTTCCAATTAGCCTTACTGTGCATAAAGTGGACTTAAAAACAACAACATCAATCAATCAATTATAATATTACATTGTGTCTGTAGCAGATGTCTGTTAAAGTACCTCAGGCACAACCTAAATTTTTGACAAATAATTGTGTCAGCTCTTCTGCTATGGAGTGGATTCTCCTAATTTTATTCATATATCTTGAGCCATTCTGTGACTGGCAGAAATCAGTATTAACATAAAAAAAAAACTGATATTTGGAGTTTGTACACTTCTGCTCAAAAAGTGGTGGTGATAAGCGGCCCAGAGACCTCGTGTCGTGGAAATGGGGTAAGGCTAAGGAGGCCTCTTATATCGTTCGGTTTCGTATCATAGTCATTAAGGAAAGTATTTTTCATAATGTAAAGAGGATACATTATTTCCCTCTAAAACTTGATATGAAATATTAATGATGACATCCAAGAAGTCATTGATCAATCGAGGGATTCCGATTTGTTTGTCGGGTGTCAAACACATGTATTTCAACAACACAATATTTTGCAAAATGGTTAACGTAACCAGAAGGCAAACATTGTAGTGATGCAAGAGACTTTCATTTGAAGCAAATAGAATCCACGGTGGAGTAAGCGACCCATGTTTTAATGTTTTAGCAAGTAGGCCTACAAAAAAATGTGTTACAAATTTTTACACAATTCATCAAAGTGTAGATAATATGAAACCATTATTATTTAATGAATTCGATTTTTCTTGCTTAACACAACACAATGGTATTTGTTGGATTCTCGTTAGATTCCTTTGTGCTTAAAAATCTTGCATACTGGAAACTAGAGGGAAACATTATGAAGCACGATTGTGCTTCCTTAATCAGTCCTGCAGAGAAGCCCAAAGCTGTTGGTACATATTAATCGTCTATTAACGTTATTGACCTGTAAATATAAAGTAGATACAGTCCTGATTAGCCTATTTATGTTAACCTTTATCTTTGTATTCTTCTGTAGTCCGAAAGGTAATTATCGAAATATTATTTGATGTTGCTCGAACTTTTTTTGTTCATTGAGTTTCAAGATATCTATATCATCCCTTTCCTGTTACTTATCACTTGGAGGAAGGGGGCAAGTGCCCCTCTGTACCCTGCTATATCTGCCAATGCAACATAATATATTAAAAATTTGCCCCCACTAGGATTGACTTCACCCCCCCCCCCCCCACTACTAAGAATTCCTGGCTACGGGCCTGTCCATATCAGTGTAATGTACTGTTGCAACATGTGGGGAAAGAGGAAACAAAGCATAACAGAATGGAAACTTCATGAACTTATGTTTTGCAGCACTTGTAAAATTTTAAAATCGCCTTTCTGCATAGAGCCATGCATTGTCTTTATTTTATTTTTCAAAAAATAATCTTTCCAGCCATTTTCCCTTTCTTTCACTTTAAACAATATAAAAACATGATGTGAATACACTTGCCAGTTTGTGGCAGAGATGATGTAATGAAACTCGATGTTGCAAGAATAGTTTGATGTTGAAGGTCTACCAATCAGCTTGTCATGGGGTAGCAATCATCACTGTTATCTGTTAACACTTTTAAGAGTTTTCAAGTTCAACAATTTGTTAAACATTACAGCATTTTAATAAACAAGAGTTAGTTATTTAAAGCATTCTGTTCTCTTTCAGATTAAGATATTTTGGAAGCAGCTCTCATGGCCTGATGTAGAAGGATCTTATACCTTTGTAGCAAAAATCACTGACGTAAGTATGTTATTTTCATAACAAAATGGCGATTCATAATATTAGCTATTTGCTCTTTACCAATCCCTCCCCACACCCACTAATATCATTGCAGTTGGCTGAAATGTACTAAGAATACAAAGAATGTACTATAAACTAGGAATTTGTCTGATTATGGTCTTATTGTTCACTTATGCTGTAAATTTCTGTATATCTTTACATTACTTAAACAAATAATGCATTGTTTCAGTAGCTTTTTAAATATTTTTTTCATGTTGTAATAGTGTAGACTCATGTTCTTTTTCTTACTGTTTTAGGACATTTGTCGCTGTTGTGTGTTCTATGCTGACCAAATGAGCAAAAGAGTAGATGGTTTAGGAGAAAGTGGACCACAGAGGAAATTTGAAGTTACGCATGAGGTATTGTTGGTCATTTGATTTATTTGAAACGTTAGAATTGTACTAGACACTTGAAATATAGAGTTGTCATGTAAAGTAACTCAGTTAATGTAAGAGTGGTTCTGGACTTGAGTCTATAACAGATATTTCAGTCTTTAGTCAGTGCTTGATCAGTGTTAATAAAATTTAAAATTTCCATATCTGTCCATTCCTAAAATAGACAATGTAATATATGGAAGAAACTAGAACTAACATAACATTGTGTGAGAAACAGAGGAACATAATTCCGCTTTATCAAAGTTACAGGAGAGACGAAATAATGTCTTCTTAGGAATAGGTTTTGACTCCCGAAAAGAGTCTGTAAGCTGGTAATAACACGACTCAACCTTTCTGCTAAGGATTAGAAGTGGATGTATGTTGATCTGATTCCAAGCAGAACTTTCAGAGGAGAGACATTTTGGGAATTATGTTCCCCTGGTTCTCATGTGACTATAAATATCAAGATGAGTATTTACTATGTCTGTGTTCCTTGTTCTAATTTGTAACCTATTAATTTCAAATAATTAAAAAAGAGTTGCAGCAAATCTCAATATTCCAACTGTGTTTACAATGCTGCATCATGTTATCTATTAAATTGTTCCATAGTGTCACTAGTATATCTTAGTTTTATTGTAGGTGATTGAGTAATAAAGTACAGAGGAATCCCGATTTTACATTTTCTTGCATTTTAGTTTTTACAGCTTGGTTCCCTGAAAAACATAATACCAAGGTTGCACTGTATGCCTTGATAGGTTGCTTATATTAGGATATAAGATATTTAGATATAATAGATTTATCAGTTAAAATCAACGCAAAGCACATAAACAGCACAAAGTTCCGTTGGTGCAATTTAACCACGTCCACTTCGTTGTCACTCAACCTGCCCTGATGATGATGATTCAGAGATTGAATCGAAAGCTTGGGAAAACTTTGTGTTTTTTATCATGCTGTTTGTGTGTTCTGGGTTGATTTTTAACACAAGTTTTTTGTTTTACTGTCAGCTTTATTAGTGTTGGATGATATCCTGTGGTCATGTTTGTTTGAAGAGCTGCATGAAAAAAAAAAAAAGTAGGTAATATATATTACAATTCACATTTAACAATACACCTTCAGAAAATAGGATATGGTTTTAAGATGCAGAATAATGGTGGTGAAAGTAAGGTAGACCTCCGTAATTGAAGAATGTACTGAAAACATAAAATACATTAATATGATCATAGTAAATTATGGTATTGAGTTTATTTTTTATTAATATTTTATCCTAATACTGTATTTCTTCCTTTCTTTATACAGTGGTGTCTTGCCATTAACAACATCGATTATGTGGAACAGTCCATACAACCCTTTATTAATGAACTTGGGATGGAAGAAATTATAACAGCACTTTCAGACTACAGGAGTCCTTCTGCAGCAGAACACTGCAGGCAAACCCTGCAGCTAGTAATAGATAATGCTGTAGAAACTGTAGGGAATAAGATCCTAGAACTTCTAGAAATTGTGGCTGAGAAGGTATTTTTTTTTCCTTTGTAGAAATAATTCTGAAGAGATTCTAATAGAGGTTTGTCTTCTGTATATATATAGTAAATAATCCTGTAGTTTGTAGAAATTTCAGTATGGCTAGATCAAGACTCGAACCCGGGTCTCTGGCATACTGTTCCATTGCTCTGCCAACTGAGCTAGCAAGCCAGCCCTGGCTTTGCCTGATTTTTTGCTGTTGCTTCGAGTCCTGGTCAAGCTTGAATTTTTCGCTGAGATTTCTACATAGTACATCTCCTGTGTGTGCCAAATGATAAAGTAACACTGTATTCATTTGGTATGTTATTTAAAATGTCAATTTAGACTGAAGATCTAAAGCAGGGCCATAAAATGAAGAAGAGTAAGTAGGAAAACATATTAATGAAAGAAATGGTATTTTTTGATCAAACAAAATGACATTCAATCATGTGTGATTTTTTTTTTTCAACTCATTTGAATTTAATACAGGGTGTTTCCGTGACCTTGAATCAAACTGTCAGGGTGGATGGAGACTGACCAAAGTACCAATATGAGAAAAGGGTGTACTGCCTGGCAGTAACTGCTGGTGATTGGGTGCCGAGCCGAGTGATTATTTGAGGGGATAGAGTTACAAGTGGTACAGTTAGGATCAAAGAATTTAGAGTTTACAATGTACCCCCTACCACTGAATATGTCTTAATATTTGTAGCATGAAAATCAATAAAACATAATTTATTTATTAAGTAAAATATGGCTTTACATATACAGGGTGATTCCCTCACTAGAGGCCCCAAACGTTTGTCTATAAAACTGCCATTTACTTAGTTTGTATTGAAAATTTGTATGCACATACCTTGAACAATGTAAAATGGGATCTGCTCGTATCTGATGCTGAAAATGGCCCCCTTCCACATGCAAGCACTTTTGTACACGTCTATCCAAATTCTGGAATACTTTTCTTAAAGTGGCGTCTGTAATGGCTTCAATCTCTTGATACCCTTTGGAGGCACTGGCACAGTGGTTCGGATCCCACTTTAAACTGTAGGTCTAGTCCCAATTAGCCTTACTGTGCATAAAGTGGACTTAAAACAACAAATCAATCAATCAATCAATCTCTTGACATATAGCTTCTTTCAGAGCAGCGATTGTGCGGGGTTTATTTCTGTATACTTTTCCCTTCAATAAGCCCCAAAGAAAGAAGTTGGGTGGGGTGTATTGGGAGATCTTGGTGGCCAAAGATTTTTTTATATAATTCGGTCTCCAAAAAAAACTTTTAATTTCTCTCATCCTGACATTTGAAGTGTGTCATGTTCTTGTTGTTGAAGTGTGACATGTTCTTGTTGGAAATATCCATCAGTTAGTTCATCTGTTAACTGATTGACAAACTCGGTGAATATTCCCAGGTAGACTTCAGTGTTAACTGTTTGTTAAAAAAAAAATAGGGCCTATAATTCGCCTATGAGACAATCCACGCCACACTCCAATTTTCTGAGAATGCAAAGGCTGTTCATGTATTTACGAGGATTTTCTTCTGCCCATATACCCATTTTTGAGAGTTTATATAGCCACTCAGATGAAACCATGCTTCATTCGTAAACCAAGCGAGGTCTAAAATCCCAGGATTCCGAGTAAGAAAATGTTGAAACCATGAACAGACCCCCACATGTTTTTCATGGTCTGTCAGTTGCAATTCTTGAACACATGACCTGCGGTAAGCATGTAGTTTTGTTTTTTTGGCAGCTTTTTGACACGTAAAGATATATATATTGGTTGAATTATTGGTAATCCACAAATCCACGTGGAATATGGGACAGATTAGTTTCTTGGGTAAGTCTTCACAATGATTTTTGATGGTGATGCCAGTAATCGCTCATTTACATCTTGTTTTGTCTCTTCAGTCATTTTCCGGCCTCCTGAATGCTCCGTGACAAGACTTCCCGTTATCTCTAACTTTCTTACTAATTTCTGGATACAACACTTTGAAGGTACATGTCTCACACGAAATTCGGTCTGTAATGCCCTTTGACATGCTTTAAATGAACCAGTTTGCCACTATTTAGAAACGAGGAACACGCACTCTTCGATTGTGTACATTGTAATCCCTATACATTCAAGCCAACACTACCAAGATGCATTGTCACGGAACACAACAAATGAAGGTCGCTGGAAGAGTCCAAACCTATTGCGAGGGATTAGATCCCGTTTTACATTGTTCAAGGTATGTGCATACAAAATTTCAAGACAAACTAAGTAAATGGCAGTTTTATAGACAAAAGTTTGAGGCCTCTAGCGAGGGAATCACAAGATACATGTATCAAATTAGATTCGAACAGGTGGGCTCTCAGATTCATTGGTACTTAGTAATTCTTCTTTTTCCAGATGACACCAGCTATTCATAGGTTTCTACTGGAAGGAGCAGAAGTTCTAAACCTTGGCAATAACAGTATTGATAGGCTAATGAAGTATTTGGATGACAATCTCATCACTCTCCACTCTGACCTCAATGCAGAGAACTTTGACAGGATACTGTCCATCATTTGGGAAAATTTGTCACACGTCATGTACGAATTGGTGGAAAGCAACTTGGAGGTAAATATTACTTTATAGGCAAATGGAGAGTGGTGGTGATCACATCACCTCCACTATGGTAGATTTAGAAACAGCATGGAGCCTTACCTTTGCTCTCTGCCTTCATGGCATGGTGCAATGAACAAGGCGATCTCTACATTACACAGCGAGAAAATTTGGCATATCTACTGTTGAGACCTGTCCACAATGAAGGTTGGACAGTTTTTAATACCTTACTTGTTTTGCTATAATTTCAATGGTCCATCACAAATATGAATGATGTGATGAAAGGCAATTGACTGATTTTATTCAGTCTGCCTCTGCCTAATTATTGAATAAGTTTGCTTGGAGTCTAGATTGAATATTGAGCTCACCATCTCTCCACTGATAATCTTGGGTTTAAGCCCTAAAGTTGCGAGTGTCCTTTCATTAGTTTAATCAAATAATCATTCATCCTCATCATGATTAGCCAGAGGCAGAAAAGTTATGAAAAATAAGAATACAAAAATAGTTATTTGATAAAGTAATTTATTTCCAGAATGTATTGAATATATATACAGTGTGTCCAAAAAGTCACGCAACCCGGTGTTTACGACCGTATAACAGAATAGCGAAATGGAATGAGAAGAAACTCTTTCTGCCAAGAGAATGCCCTGTATATTGGGAAAATTTAGAGACAAACATATGTAAGAACATGCATGTTTTAATAACAAATAAGCAAAGTGTTGCCAAAGGCGAAAAAAATTGTTTTGCAAATCGTGTGTGTTGATGCACAGAACTCACTGAGGTAAATTATTGCAACATTTCACAATACCAATGAACAATTTGGATGGCCATCTATTGAATTTGACAGAAAAGGAACTTTGACGAAGTTTAAAAAAACATTGCACAAGGGAATAAATGGAATGTTCCAAAAATCGGTTTTCACAATATTACGGACACTGGCAACACTGTTGCTGTCACGTGTCACTAACAGACGTGTTTCACCTCAGGTTATCACACTAAGGCACTTTGAACGACAAAGGAGAAAGTTGGTTATTCTCTAACATATGCAGTAAATTACATACACCTTGCAACCCTGAAATGTGGGTACAGAAGAAAGGGTATCAATTGTTATGTTTTCTGTGCCTTAGGTGGTTGCTGTTTGCCACGAACTGCATTCCAGATTGTGTCTACTTATGCTGACATCATCGTGTGTGTGTTTTCAAAATGCCATATTCTACACAGGAAAGAGTGTTTATTGTTGAAGAATATATCCGAACATAGTCATATTCTGGCGTAAGAGAAGCATTTGGTGCCAAGTTTCCGACTACTCCCTCTCCAGATAAGTCTTCAAGTTTTCGTGTTGTGCAAAGGTTTCGCCAAACTGGGTCAGTACATGACAGACAACGTTCAGGGTGCCCTTCTGTGTTAGGAGCTGATATTCTGCAGCGTGTTGAACAAAGAATGGTGACGTCGCCAGAAAAGTCTGTTTGGAAGCTCGCCTCAGAATTGGAGTCAACTGCCCAACTGGAATACTATCTCAAGAAGTCTCTTCAAAGGTTTGTTTGTCTTCTGCACACAAATGAACTTTCCTTGCGGCACTTCATTAAAAAAAATGACGGAAAAGGTACTGGACCTACTACGTTCGCAGGACCAATTGGAATGGCACTACAAGACTGGGAGAATATGCCGGTGCAACGCATTCAGCCTGTGCCAGTGTCTTGGACTGACAACTTAACAGAAGAGAACCTAACCTCTGACCAAAGGTATCTCCTGGGCATCTGCAAAGCGGTTCCGACCACCGATAGCGACGCTGGATTGGCTGAGAGGCATCCTGGGAAGTTGCATCATGCCAGTTGGCTGACAGTTGCCAATAGAATACTACGTCTCAACATTGCAACGAAGAATCCATCGGAAATGCTGCAGGCATTCGTCCAGTACATTATGAACATGAATGCTCCTATTTAGTTTTCCATAAAAAAAAAAAAAAGCCATCATGCGTTGATGAAGACAGACACCTGTGGAGACTTTTATCTGCTTCCCGCTGCATGGATGTCAAGTACAGAAAAATAATCGATCCTGTCGTACAGCAAAATGCCTAGTTTGCCCACCCGGAAAACCATCTTCTGACAATGATTTCTGATATTAAAAATTTAGTTAAGTTTTACTTATTTACTTAATTGTGTATTTTAGTTAGTTTAATTTAGAAATTATGATTCTAGACATAAGGGTACTTGGTTGGAGGAGAATCCTAAAAGTAAGAACATCTTCATCTCTGAAAGCCACCTGAGAATTCACAGTGCCAGAGATTAAGGTCGATGCAGAAAACTACGTCAACATCACCTGTTTTCCAGCTCATACGCAAGCGGTCGAAAGACATGTGAAGCTTGTGACGGAGGCGGCAGCGTCAGTGTGTGGCAAAGACTAGTGCCATAAGTTTATTTTGGCAACGTTGAAGTCTCTGGACCATATTCCGAAGTTTTTCACTAAGACAGAGTACTAAACTACTACATAGGAATACAGCAACCGCCTGATCATTGCATAGCGAACTAAACCAAACACCAATATATGCATGGGTGGGATGGTGGGCAGAACTGGAACTGCAGCCACCTCCTTGTGGTGAGTTCTGGGCTATTTTTGAAGAAAAAAAAAAATCGAAAATAGGCGGAGAGCTGCAGACAACACATTATAAAAGATGTAAGTTGTTGTCAAAAATAAATGCATCTTGATTTCTTCACAACTAACACAAACTCAATAAAGAAAGACACACATTTTCCCTATTTCGTTAATTTTGGTTTAAGTTTAGGCCTTAAGTACCCCCTAAAGATGTTCGGCAATGCCTATTATTATTATTTCTAGCGTTGTTTACATCATTTAGAGTTGATCTACATGCAAAATGCCATCACTAGGGGAATAAAAATATTTTTTAAATTTTTTACCAAAACTTACATTTTTTCAATTTTTTTCAAACTTTAGGTACGATGCGGCACCTGAAGACATGCACCGATCGAGCTGAAATTTTGCACACTTATTATTGAGCCAATTTGGCCAAAAATTAGCACTAGCTGTAAACAAATTTCAAACAAATTGTTTTTTTGAACCACCCTAATATGCACCCTAACAGGTATGTGTTTCCATAGCTTTAGGGTCCAATAAACCAGATACATAATCATGTTAAAAGGATTCAGTCTGGTGTTCTTTGGACAGTGTCCATTAGGATGGCCATTTACACATGTGCTTCGAAGCCACAGTGGTCTAGTCAGTAGCGCATCTGACCACAATGAGGGAAACCCAGGGTGGGTGATATAAGGTCTGAATTTTTCTGCCTTGTCCCTGCATAAGGCACCTTTGAAGCTCACCTAGACTCAAATACATGGGTACCTGAAGGTGGGGGGAGGGGTAAAGGCAGCCAGAGCATGGTACTGATCAGATCACCACTAAAATGTCAGATTGAGAATGCATCGGGCCCTACCCCCACATTCTCTAACTGTGCCTTCACGGCATGGTGCAATATGCACAGGGAACTTTACAGTTACCTTATATATATCGGCTTCATTATAACTGCACCTATCATTAACACAAATAATTTTCTAATTTCAGAAAAGAAGACCGCCTTCATTCTTTTCAAAGCTTCACGAAACCTTGAGGATTCTCGTGAAGTTCTTTCAGCATGGAGAGAGTGATCATCCGATGGAGAAAGGATCTCAGGAAATCCTGGACAAAATCGAGAACCTTCTCAGGTTGCATGGAATGGAGACGTGGGAGCTGATGCATCAGTATTACGTCGAGAGGTTGGAAGAACAGAAGTCGTACGAATCTACAGAGCTAGGCATGCTTACGGTGAAGTTGCAGTTTGTTGTGGATGTGCTACGAATAGAAATCATGAATGCGAGAAATTTGAAGGCAACAGATTCCAATGGTGAGTTAGAACTTTTTATATTGTTATAACTTGATTGTTTTGGGAATATGAAAGCCGCAGTGGCATATCCTGAATATTTGACTTGGTTTACTGCAACAATTCTTATTTATTGTGTACACCCCTATCTAGATGAATTAGATATAATATAAATAAAACACCAATGCAGGAATACAAGTAAAACAAACACAGAAGTCCGATAACTTAAAATTTTCTGGCAATTTTGATATTTCTCATAAAATTTCCCTTTATGTAGCAACACTGCCTCTGCCAAGTGCCAGACAGAAACAAAGTTTAACAACCTTGCCTTTTTAATTTTATTGAGTCAACTTAGGCATTGGCCAAATCATGGGCGACCACCGATCCACCCAAATCAACAACATTTTGACTGCCAACCAGATACACTTTTTGCTAACAAAAGGACTAAGGCTGTACATCCCCCGCTGTGTTAAGTTTTCGGGCATGTAATATAGTACTCACAACATAACAGGGCTGGCTTCCGAGAAGCGGTACGATTGGGCCACTGGTTTAAATCGTAAGCGTGCAATGCCTCTCTCTACGTACCGTTTCTGGGGCACAGAGGTTCTCCGAGGATCCAAAACGTATATGAACACAGATTGTTATTTTCAACCAGGAAAGGAAAATACGCTAAACCATATGATGCAATACATAACTTACCAACCAAAGGCACACCTTTTGTCACTAAACTTACAGAACTTATGAACAACGATAAATAAATAAGATGACAGCAATGATTTCAACGTCTTGATTTATTTTAACATTTTTATCCTTTGATAACAATGAACAGTATATGTAAATTGTATCCACAATTTTAAAGACACTACTAACAACAGAACAATATCAATTACAACAAAACCGTACACCTAAGCTCTCACTTTTTAGTTTTATTGTATTCTCAACACACTTACAAATCAGCTGGCATTCTCAAATTCAAGGAAAATAACTTATAATTTACTGACGTAAGAAAAAAGGGGGTTCGAATCCTGGATTTTAATTGGATAATGAGTTTTTCAGTTTCGAGACGTTCAGTGGACTTATAATCTAAATGTTTAACATTACCTGGGATAATGGTTCCGCCGTCTGACATTACGGGAGTTTTGATCACATAAATTACAAAAAGGGCACGTCCACCAAATTTATTACAAGACTCGCTAAGAAACACTAAACCAACAAATCAAAGCGCTCAACACAATTAAACTGAATAGACAATCCAACACTCCACAACATCGAAACTATGTAACTGATCCCTCTTACTATACTACAATATAAGTCCATTATACTCTTAACCTATCCGGAGCAATCAACCCACAGCTAACTGTACAATCTCTTGCTGCCCGGTCAGTATCTCCTCGAATCTGGGTCTGTTGTGTTCTCTGTAGGGCAAGCGGACACAAAACAATCACTCGAAAAAAGGTTCTCTCTGCCAATAGAAAGGCAGAACGCAGTCACTTGGAAAAGGAGGAAGTTTTTGAAAAACCACACCAGGTGGTGTAACTTAACAATGGGAAAAACATTGAGGCTGTAGGCAAAAGAAGGGGGAAGAAAAGATTGTGGCAGATTAATAAAATTAATTCATCACAAAAGGAACAAGCAGTTTTTTCTTGTCAACACTGTTGCCAGTGGTGGAACTGAACATGCAGGCCATGGGTTCTGTGACATGGTTGTTGCATTGGAACAAAAATATTTTAGGAATCGAAATAATCTTATGTTTTAAGCCAAAAAAAAAAAACTAACTACCACCTCACATCAACATGGGCCAGTCAGAGGAAAAATGTTGAACATTTATCATTAATGTATGCATATACTAAATCACACGCAACCTTCCCACCCTCTTTCTCTTAACCACTCAACTCTAAAATCTCTGAGTTAAATAGTCAAAATTCATCCAAAAATCTGTTACCTTTTTAAACCACAGAGATTTTTAGGCCACTATGTTGAATTCAGTATACTATGGATCTTTTTGTACCAAATCCAAAATTTACAGTATCCCCCTTTCCTTTCCATATTAGTGGATAACTGGTTCCACCTTTTTGTGGTCGTCTACCCACGGGCGAGCAAGTCCGCAAATACAGAAATGGTTTTAACTGGAACACACTATTCCCATCAAACTTCTGTTAAACAAAGCACTGCTAGCATAACCCCCTTTTTTGAACAGTTTGACTGACGACTAAACGGATTAACAATGTTGTTAACAAAAAAAAAAAAAAATTAGCAATGTTGAAATTTGAATTAGTGGTAATTTATTATAACAAAATGATTAATGCAATACAATCAGAAACAATCCCTTATTCCCTTTTCTTTTACATCAAGACTGATATCATGCACATTCTATGCGAATCCCTGTTTAACAGGCAGAACATATCTGATTGAAAACATATAAATATATATATATTTATATCACAATTATATAAATAATCCAGTCAATTCAATATATGCACTGTTATTCTCGCACGTCAGGATGATCGGAAACATTTTCGTAGAAACGTTTAAATTTTTGGCCCGCCTGTAATGGCACTGAATATCCAACAAAAAGTGGACCAGTCGTTACAAAAAAGAAAGGAAAAAATATCTACAAGCTAATATTCCATGCCCCAAGCAAAAGGGTCAAAACGATACGGTCAAATCCTATACATGGAGTAAGCTTCCGATCACCTGCCGGTCGATGTGACCTCGTGGAGAACCTCCTTTCCTGGAATTTGCCTAGGTTACCACTGCATTGCTGTCTGAGAGGCCTCGACCGCTACGAGAAGCAGGGGGCGTGGCTTCCCAGAGAAGGTACATGTTTCTCCCACTAGGGGCAGCAGGGTTGCCAGTTTTACATTCCGAGCATAGATACTTGTACTTAATAAAACAAATATTATTATCGACGCAAACCTCCTTGTAATAACATGGAAGAGGAGGATGTGGTGAAGCTTTGAAACAATAAGCAAACACCGTAGTTCTTAAATAACCACCTGCCACTTTTTCTACATCTCCTTCACCCTCCCTGTGTACAATTGAGGAGAAAACCCAGTTAGAAGGCTGTGATGGAGAATGATCAGTTAAATAACTTACTTAAATTCAGGTTTAAAAGGTTGTATTAATAGTTTGCATAATATACAATGAGTGATTTCCCATATATTAAACAGGGTTGCTACATATCTGGAAAACTGAAATGTCAGGGAATTTTGAAGATAATCTAGAATTTATGTGCATTTTGGAGTCTACAAGAGAAAAGGTTGCAAAATGAACAACTGGTTCATTTCCACTTTCAGATTCGGTTCTTGTGATTCCACTCCCCAAAAGATTCAGTTCAGAAACTTGTTCCTCTCATTCTTACGATTCTCAGTCTGGTACAAAATTGTGGTTCCTTGATTCGCAAGTTTGAGAGAGCAGGTAGTGTTTGTGATGTGGTTCATGCAAGACGGAGCTCGACCCCATCGGACCATGAGAGTGTGTGACATCCTGGAGGAGTATTTTGGGGACCGCATTCTGGCTCTGGGGTACCCAGAGGCCACTGGAAGGGGACTCGCTTGGCCGCCATATTCCCTGGATCTGAACACATGTGACTCATTTTATGTTAAGGACAAGGTGTACAGAAATAACCCCAAAACCATTGCCGAACTGAAAACTGCCATTGAGGAGGTCATGACAGCATCGATGTTTTGACACTTCAGCGGGTCATGCAGAATTTTGCTGTTCGTCTGCGCCACATCATCGCCAGAGATGGCAGACATATCGAACATGTCATAACCTAAATCCGAATGTCTGTAGTGCCGTTTACATGTGCAATACAGTTTGTGTACTACCTGGTTTGTCACTAATTTCAGTTTTATTTCATATAGTTCATTTATTGATAGCAGCGGAGAGGAACAGTTGCAAGTACAAAGTGACATTTTTCGATTTACGATGTTTTAATAATACAGGTACTCACGTTTTCCATGAAGCTGTTTTACGATGTTTTGGTTTCATTTTAAATAATTGTGTTACTTCTGCTAACAAAACTCTCCAGAAATACTGTTGATAAAGAAATTACAAATGATGAGTGCAAGTGCAGGTTCATTAGTGTACAGACTAAAATTAATCTCAATTTCATCCCTTCAAAACTGAAGTGAGGGGTTACTAGAGTAAATACAGTATATTAATCGTTTAGATATGGGCTCCATGTAAATGTAGTGTATATTGTTTTTGTTTCAGGTAACTGTGATCCATATGTAAAAGTCCACCTCATCCCTCAGGAAAAGTTCCAAGGTGTGGAGAAACCAAGAACAAAAATTCACAAAAAGACACTTTTCCCTCTCTTTGATGAAACTTTCACAGTGTAAGTATCATTATTGAAGGCTGTAATATTGGGTCATACAAAGAGAGACTGGGAACCTGCTTGATCAGGTGTTCATACAGGGTGCGACAGAATTTATAGCATAATTTAAAGTCTCAATTATATATATAAGAATGTATTCTTATCGAATGACCTTACTATGTAATTGTACAGAAAGGAATGACATTTACCAGTTATTGTTTGAATATGACTCCTAACATATGAGTACACACATGCGTGAGTGTGAAAAGTTTTTTTAAGTCGCCAAATCATTTTTAAAAATCTGCATTTATGAGAAGTTGCTACGTTAGTTGTACAAAGTGGACTTGATTCATAGGAAACTGGTACATGTAGTACACCTCAAACTACATTTTTGCAGGCCAATTTGTACCTGACACCAAGAACACCTATGTGAGGGGTGTTGTCGTGTGTATTGTCCTTACATGAGCTGAGCACCAGCTTACAACTGTAGCTTTTATGAACGACTTGGTGATTTTAATTTGACATTTTGAAGTTTGTTCCTAATAATGGTATTAGCTTTTATCAATGAAATGCTGTTTTTTTTGTTTTTTTTGTTGCCTATCAGGAGTTCATCTCCATAATATTTGTTCTTTAATCCACTGGCATATACAATGGCGACGATTGGGTTCCAAAACTGGGGGCCAAGGACAGTTTACTTTCCCTTGGTAGCTAAGGTTTAGTGCATAGTGCAGGGGGTAACTGCCTCCCCTTGCCCCCCTAATCGCTACCACTGGGCATATATGTATTAGTTGTTTTTCCCTGTACTCCCATATTGGGAGGAGGGTGCAAATAGCCTAAGTGCTGATACAACTATTAGTAATGGAATTTTTAATTAGCTCTGGAGCTGTGGCACATGGAATGGTGACATGAAAGGTGCTGCCTGTTTTTAGCTGGTCCCTTGTTTGAATCCTAGCCTGGGCATGGATCCTTTCATCACACAATCACTCATGCTCATCTTTGCCATTATCCAAAAGTGACAGGAAAGCAAAGTAAAATAAACCAAATCCACAAATCTTTTGTCTTACTTCCTATAATTAAAATCAATCTTGCCTGACTATACATTTAAGAAATTGTGCTCATCTTTTTATTATTCTAGTAATGTAACAGCAGAGCAGCAGCGTAACCTGAAAGATGCAATGCTGCTATTTATAATCAAGGACCATGACATCCTAGGAATGAATGATTTCGTAGCGGAGGCTTTTTACTCCTTTTCCGACATTCCTGTTACCGATATGACAGTTGGGTTGCATCAGATGGAGCAGATACATCTTAAGCTGACAAGACCTACAAAGTCAGGTGAGTGAAATTTTCCTTCAGTTTGCTATTTCGAATGAGTTTCCAAAACTCTCAATTTTCTCTACTTCTATAGCAAAACATGTGTTTTGCTGTGAGTCTCTGTGTGCTTATCTTAAATATAATATTGTTCCGAACTGTGCCATCTTTCTGTTCTTTAATATGTCTTTTTATTTTAATATTTTATAAAATAATTTTTTTTTTTTTTTTTTTTTTTTATTGAAAATTAGTTTTCATAACTGGGAGAGAGGTCCTCCTCCGTAGCCGAGCGGGTTAAGGCGTTCACTCGTCTTGAGATCGTTCGCTGCGGGATGGCGTAGGTTCGAATCCGGCTCTGGTCGGAATTTATTCGGCCTACGTATAGGGCCGGTGGCAACCCACCATCGTGAGGAAATTGGGAAGCTCCGATTGAGTGAGCGTAACCCGATCGAGGAGACCTACAATGGCTGGGGGTTCGTCGGGTTGACCACCCGACACCCCAATACTGGTCTAAGATCTGCACGCTATAACAGGTGGCGGAGGAACAGTGTGGGAGGGAGACCAGCAGTCGGTAGGTAAGCCAAGGCTCTCAAGGGCTGTCGCGCTATGGGTTATTAACTGGGAGAGAGAGACATGGTAGTAGATAAATATGGAGAAACTAGTCCTCACTTTATCTGCGAAACTGCTTTTTTCTTCTTTGTTTAATATGAAAGTCAATACCTTAGTTCACCATTTCGTTTTACAATGTGTTCTTAATATGGGGTTTGGACATTGTATTCATATATATTTTTTTGGTGTTTGGCTTATGGAAGTATACACATTGCTGATATATTACTTTTAATTTTTTAGAATTTTTATCCCTACTGCAGTGCCAATCCGAGCATGGGTTTTGCAAGCAACAAATATTTTTTCCAGCATGCATTCATATGCAGCGAGATCTTCTCAAGCAGGCAAGCAATAATGGAAGGGAGGGGGTAAGAAGTCCCATGTCAGCCATTACCATGGGTGGGGGGGGGGGTAAAGGCTGCCAGAGCAAGGTGTTGATTACATTACCTCCAAAATGGCAGAGATAGATAATGTGTGGGACCCTACCCTCACATCCCCCTATATATGCCTCATGACATGGTGCAAAGTGCATCCCTGTGTGGCCTCAAGGGGGTGGCCAAATTCCATTAAAAAAATATTTTCAAATTGGTTCCTATTTTTCTTCCAGCTGATGAAAGAAAATTTTTCTTTAGTGGCATGTGCTTGCAGTCTATTTTGTACTGAAGGCAACAAGGCATGGCTTGCTACAATTGGCAGTTTTGAAGATTTTAAATTTTCTGTGTAGAAAGTTCTAAGACTAAACTTAAATAAACTCTATGGTGCAACAGCCCTATAAGGACAAAGGCCTGCCACAGCAGGTGATGTGTGGTCAGTGCATAGTCCCATCACTGTTGTTTTCTGGCATTAGATATGGAGCTTGCTGCTTTTTTGGAGTAGCTCCACAGTTGTCTTCACAATACTGGATCAACACCAAAATGGGAATCGAACCTAGGACAGCTGGCAAAAGGCAAGAGTCCTATCCATCTGGCTATCAAAGAGCCCCATTTCAAATGTACAGAATTTCAAATTTTCCACTTAAAACTGTTCCATATTTGGTGCAAATACAAGGAAAACAGCTTCCCCAATAGCATAGTGGCAATGTCGTTGTGGCCTTGTAATCAAGGGGTCTGGGGTTCGATTTCCATTAGAGGCACATTGTGGTTCAGATCCAACTTTAAAATGTAGGTCCAGTCCCGATTAATAAAAAAAGCAAAATTTCGGTACAAAAACGTAGTCAATTTCAAAGCGGCAAATAAAATAAAATTTCGGTGTTATAGTGGTGAAAAATCGGATAAAAAGTGGTATATAAAAATACATTTTGGTTTTAAAATTGTGAATATAATCCTAAATTTGATTTAGAAACTACACTTATTACACAAAATTAACATTTCACTTCTAATAGCACATTTATATAGTTATCGGAGTATTAAGTTTATTTCTGTGTAAAGGAGTCAATTTTTGCTTCTCCAATATTAACAGCAGAATAAATCAATTTTCCGTGAATTGCATAACTCGCAGGATAATGCAGACCTCAGAAGGTGCAGTGTCTGTAAATAAACCCAAATTTTCGTGTTTAAGAGTTTATTTTGCATTTTGCAGTTCATTTCGCATTATTTCGTGACAAAACATGGTAGCAAAATGAATCTCGCACCTTTGATAATTCGTTTTTCGTCAAAAACGAAATACGCATGCCCCTACTGATTAACATATGCTCTAAGGTGGACAAATCAAAAACTCAAGCGAACAAGGAAAACGGCTACCATATTGTAAGGGTTAACTGTATTGTATTGGAGTGGTGATTGCCCTTTTAGACATCTGGAAGGTTGTGCCCCTCTGACCATTGCGTATAACATCTGCATATCCTTTTTTCTTTCAGATTCCGATGCTCTGCAGGCATTGGAGCATAGGCAGTGGGATCGCTTAGCCAAGGATTTTGTGAAAAAGCAAAAAGCTAAATTCCCTCATCACTGAAAACCTAAACTTTCAACTACTGTAATTTTATCAAGAAAGAGGCAGTGTGTCACTCAAAACCAATTCCAAGTAACAGTGTGATTGTGTTAAGATGGGCATATATTTTAATCGTGGCTATTGCAATGTATGTGTGATGGAAGTATTCAGTGCATATGTGAGTATTATCTTGAATGTATGAGAATGATATATTTATGAAGTGATATTGTTTTTAAAGGAGAATTTGCACTTTGTGTACTATACTCACCAGTATTCATTACAAGTAGAACTTGGTGTAAACTTGTTGTAAATATTGATATTTTCCTCTGTAGCAGAACGTTGCAGAAAACATCGAAAGGGCTTCATCATCCAATTTTTTTTAAGAAATATTTTATCATGCTATGAAGTGAACACTGTATTTTGTAATAACTTTTACTGGGTGGCTAGATCTGATAGCTGTGATTTCAGCAATCAGATGCATGGAATTAGTTACTTATACCAGGATGCTGATACGAGTTTCTAATTTTTATATCACATAAACGAATTAAGAATTATTATATTACATCAGTGCCACATAGATTTTAGTTTACAAGCATGTGTTTTTGAAATATTTTGTCTCTGTGAAAGAGCGAGACTAGTATTGTATATTTTCCAGCCTGTATGCAGATGATATTCTTTTATATTGTGCAATGTGTTGCTCTCATATAGCTCTGGAGTCTGTGTTGTGTTTTATTTCTACTTAACCATCACTTGTGAAGGCATGGAAGTGTCATAGTTATTACAAACACATTTTAAAATCTTCAAAACTGTTACCTTTTTCCTTGTAGAATTTGTGAAAATTAAAGCATACCCAAGGAAAGTCGTCAACATTTGGCTTTACCTTGTTACTTTGTACTTTGATGAAAAAATCTTTCTACTTATATATACACACACACACACACACAACACATTCTGCATGGAATTTTTAAGATAACTTTTTATTAAATTTTAATTTGTCTTAGGATGTGATTATTGCTATATTTTCCTCCTTTGATCATAGTGCCAAAGCATTTTGTATTAAAACAAAAAAAAAGTGCTTTATTTTTTCCTCCAACCTGATTTATGTTGAAGCAGAAAATGAAAAAGCAATCAAAGAAATATTATAAAAGTGATTTTAATTGCCAGTTTTAATATACCAGTATTTGCATTGTAAATACAACTTTTAAATATTTTAAATGCAACAATTTACTAAAGGGTGTATTTGGATTTAGGTATTAAATATATTTTTTTATTATGTGATTGGGTAGCAATTTGTATTACTACCACACTGTAGCTAAATCATATTGCACTCCAAATAAATCTGCCAATTATTATTTTAAATGTAACTTAAATGAAAAGGTGAATGTATCAGATTTCCACAATAATATGAGTGTAATTTCAGTTGTTTATATTCAGAAGCTGAAACTTTGCATGTACTTTTAACAAAGAGCCAGAGATATAGCCATTATTGGAATAATGCGATGCAAGGAGGGTGACTATGGTACCAGTTGTCTAGAACAATAAACTGAAGTTAGCAGAATTGCATTCGCACAGGTAGAATAAAGCTATATTTTCTTGTTGCTTGTAAAATCTCCTTTTGGTGCAAATTTTTACTCCTTAAGCAAGAATTGTAGAGTATTTCCTTGACTGAAATTGAAATAATACATTGTCTGTGATTACTTCGTTCAACCCTTTCATTGCTACATGATCAGGTCTATTTTATGTGCCTTAATAGGAGGAAAATAAATATGCTTTGCAAATCATTTGCACAAAATGTACTCAGTAAAGTATTTGTTGTTTTATGTAGAAATACGTTCACAAAGTTTTTATTATATTATTCTACTTAATTTCAGCAGTGAATGGGTTGAAGCTTTTGTTACATGGAATTTACACTTTCGCAAAGTCCAGTTTTTATTGTATGTCTTTCTTTTGCAGTGTTAGTGTAAAATATCAGCACATGTTTAAGTCCTATCTCCTTGTAAATATTTTTTGGAGAGAATAAACTTGGATAATGAGAAAAGCTCTAGTTTTATTTCTACTTTTTCTTGGGGACTATACTGATTAACTGGTAGTCAGGTTATGAATAAAATGGCCATTGTTAGATTTTTTTTTCACATGTAATCTTTAACCTGGTAACATGATAATACTTTGTTACTTTTCATATGATTGGGCAGTGACTGAGGTGGGAATATCAGTCCTTCATTTTCTCTGTCATACCAGTCTGCTCCCCCAGCTTCTTAACCCCTTAAGTGTGGATGGCATATATATATGCCATCCACAGTGTGCTGTTGCAATGCGTATATGTATACACCTTGTGTTTGCTTCAACTAGATTTCACTGTAGGTGGTGTATGGGTTATTATAAATGATGGACCCATTTTCAAAACGTCATAGGTAGGGAAGTACAGATCCAAATTGAACAAGCTATATACCAATGGAAAGAGGAAGGTTCAAAGTTTCTGGCGGGCAGCGGCCGGCGGGCTGTGGTGGTTGCGGAAGCGGCCAGTAGAGTTTGCGAGAGGACCGTCTCTGTCAGTTGTGAGCGAGATGGCGACCTTGGAGCACAAGGTTTTCTGCGTGCTTGAGTTCGCGAAAAGTGAGTCACAAATTGCAGTGCAGTGGGCATTCTGTACCAAATTTGGTAGCAAACCACCAACTAGGAAAAGCATTAGCCGTTGGTTTCAGCAATTTCAAGCGACTGGAAGTGTGTGCAAAGGAAAAAGCTAGCACGTCGATGTTTGCCGTGCAGCCAATGGTGGCCATATTGAACATTTATAACAGTTACAAACATTATGGTAACAAACTTTGAACCTTCCTCTTTCCATTGGTATATAGCTTGTGCACTTTGGATTTATACCTCAATAAATATGATGTTTTGAAAATGGATCCATCATTTATAATAACCCTGTATACTGGTAAGGTGCTAATTGCTCACAATCAAATATCAACTAAAGGTTAAAAGATTAAAAATCTGTAACTTACATGCGAGAGCATGAGATTTGTCGAACTAAGTTTCCAAGGTTTTACTACCTCCTTCAGGTTGAAGCGATGTTTTCAGACACCTGACATGGTGCCTCGTTGAGAAAGTGTTGGTTGAGGATTTAGGTCCTATACCTTTTGACCTAAATCCTCAACCAATTGCCCAGATGTTGAGAACGTAATATTCAACATTAGAAGAGATTGTGCTAGCTGTAGTAAAAACAAAATGGTAGCAGAAGAGGAAAAAGAAATAGTAGAAAGAGAATGTAAGTAAGACATCAGAAAAGTTGTCTGCTCTCGTGTGGTGTAGTTCGTGCATAATAGAAAACCGAAATGTGGCTCAAAAACTAAGTTTGTGTGATGCAGACATTGCATTTGAGTTGCATTTGTTTCAAAGACTTCACACCAGAAAGATTTATTCTGCATAAACCTGAAGTACATACAAGCTGATATGCTATGTATTATCGTCTTTATGGTTGTATTTACATTTGCCATGGAATATGAAAGCAATTCTATAAAAAATACTGCATAAAGGCAGGCAAATATTGTTTTATTTTATTTTGTTCAACGAAATTCTGCTAAAAAAAACTACATTTACCAGTAGTGTCGTGTTCAAATAATTCCACTTAAGGGGTTAAAAAGTTGTAGTGAAATATCATTGATAATTAAATAAAACCTATTAAGGTGTTTATTTTGGACCTATCATGAATTTCTTCGTTTTGATCCATTTCTCTTCCCAAAGATCACTTGATGAGACAGAAAAGGAATGGAAACTAGATATGTGCTGTAAACATTGTTTCCGAATTGTGAGAATTCCTTCTGTGGGCTTAAACTTCTATGCTAACGTCACATAATATTAATTAGGAAAATACGTATTTCAGTTGAACAAAGAGAAATCATGCAAGTTACAAGTCTATGGACTGCACTCCCAAATCCAAAAATTAAATCTATTTTGATCCAGTCATTGTCCGAAAAGAAAAGAAAAGTTTGTACCACTAGAGCAAGAACTGAAGCAATTAATCAACAAAGTTGTGGGGTCGCATTCTGTTCAGTGCCTGGGGAAAATTTCTTACCGTGGGGTTTATACTGATGGAACAAGGTATTTCCCAATTCTTATTCAATGAATTGTCAAGCAGGGGGTATAGAGAACAAAGTTATTGAAGTATCCCAGATGAAACTTTCGTAACCATGTCAAGTTACGGTAATTGCTGAATATTTGTTTGCCATTCCAGCCCATAATGAATAAGTTGAGAGAGTACTTTCATTAGCATCAGCATCATGGACTCGTGAGAGAAATAATTATTTCATAAAAGTCTGTAAAATGTTTTTAGTGGCTGCGGTGGCTCAGTCGGTAACGTGTCTGACTACCATGCTAAAGATCCCAGGTTGATCCCCAGCCGGTTCAAATCCGGGAACTTTTCTAATGTTGGAAGCGGCCTCGGCACCCACCCAGCGTCGAATAACATGGGTACGTGGGGGAAACCCTGGGGGGTAAAGGCGGTCAGGGGCGTGATGCTGATCACATCACCCCCACTCACGACCGGATCAAGAAAGTGTGGGGAGTTACCCCCTATACACCTTCATGGCGTGGTGCTATGCACAGGGGATCACTTTACTTTACTGTAAAAAGTTTGGTACTGGTTCAGTATAATTTCAATGAGTTTTACTGTTCAGTCTCTCATAAATATATTTTGACTAAACCTGAAAATTTGATAAAACTTGGCTGCTCTGAAAAGTACGAGTTAAAACATGGGTTAGGAAGAGAGATATTGTTTAGTATTGATTACAAGTTTGGAAATTTTGCATTTAAGAATTCATTAAGCATTCATATTTTTTTAAAGCTGAAAAGTATCGATTTAAATTTACTTCCTAACATGTTCTATAATATGTATTGTTTATTGTGAACGTTTTGTGTCCTACATTTTGGGACATTATGTCCTACTTTTCCCTTATAGCGATCTGGTAACCCTATATACAATGGAATATTATTTTAATGTGACAATAATCGTAGATGCATACATAAAATATCCACCTTGGTAGTTTCAGTCCACAATCATGTATTTCATTTTCATATATCACTGTATTGGTAAGATAGACTAAACTACATTTTTACGTGGATGAGATGACTATATGTTCATGTAAGTTTCAATTTCACTGCAACTTTCACTTCACAATCCATATTTGAAGACCCACTACCACATACAAATTACGGTTATATGTGTAATTATATATATATATATATATATATATATATATATATATATATATATATATATATATATATATATATATATATATACATACATATATATATATATATATATACTGCTGGGCTTCGAGTGTATACTGCTCATTTTACCTGCTCGAGTAAAGAATCTCTCAATTGAGTACGCTATCTAATCTAGTGATGTCTGTGCAAACTATTTGGTGCTCGTTATTCACTTTTGAAGATAAACTGGTCAACGGAGGGATTCTTATCAATGACATAAGGGTCCGGAGGATATGCTGAAGAATAACTAACTCGCAAACCTTCTTAAACCTGACGGTTTATGGCTGCAGCAACACAAGCCTTCCATCTGTTCCTACCCTGGGCAAAATCAATGCAATCTTTTCCATTCTTACCAATTTTCTTTAGGTCCATCTCAACATTATCCCTCTTCGTTCTGGCCTTCCTACAGTTCTCTTATCATCAGGTTTCCTTGCTGAACATTGGTTTGGTTATTTCCACTGTTATAATGAAAATTATTTGGGTGGATAGAGAAGTTGACAGTGAAATGCTTCTTGTGCAGATTAAGACATGATGTGCACATTTAATGTGTATCATTAAGGAAAACTTTTGGTTGGGAAAAGTGAGGATCTCAACCACCCCCAGTGTATAATTAAGGACCTTCACTCATGGCCCAGTTCACTGGTGCACGCAGAGGGAGGGGCTGATGGGGCTACAGACCCCTCCGAAATTTTGGGAAAATCAACATTTTCACATAAAAGCAGTGAAAAACTCTGGGAAAAATCCAAGTGGTAAATACCCCCTCCCCTTAAAATGTGTCTGATTGCAATTTTTGAAAGTAGAAAGTTCTAAAATTATGAAATAGCTATCTTGCCATGTATTGCACCCCCCTAGAAAATAAGTATGTACTATACAAGTTCAATTTCAGCCCCTCCCAAAAAAATAATCCTGCGTACGCCAGTGGCCCAGTTGACTATTTTTAATTCTTGTCCACTAGGTTCTTAGAATTTTTTTTGTATTATCCCCAGTGGTGATCACTTAATCACAGTGGGATAGTCATTTATTATATGTTTTGACACCAGGGGTGGGCAAGCACCCATCCAAAAATTCTTGTGCCCACCCAATCAAATTCACTATATTTTTAAGTACACATACGTAGAGATATGAGAATGTTGCAATAAATAACTGTATTCTGGTGTTCATTACATGTATATTTCACTTATGAATATTATATACATATACTAGAAATGTTCACATGTCATCATCCCATAAAAAGCTGATATAACTTTGTCATTAGAAAGCAAAAGGAATTACTAGAGATCTTGAAACAAAAAAACTGTGACCAATTGAATACTTCTACGAGCAGAAGCAGCTAGTGGGCTTAGGAGGCGCAACCTTATGCAGGGTATGGTCAAGATGAGATCAGGATTTAGGGTAAGCTTGAGGGCTGCAGCTCCGGGCCTTCACTGGGGGAAAAAACTGCTTTGAAAAGTACCACATAAAGAAAAAAATAGGTACTTCGGATTTGATGAAAAAACTTATAACTAACTACCTCATGTAGCTTGGCGAAAAGTTATAACTGAAACTGTGAAGGGGATTGTGGTGGGGTCTTGGTGTTGTAAGCTCCAGGTCTTCACATATATAAATCCCGGCCTGCGTATGATTAAAATAATCTCTAAATTAACAAATAAAAACCTCAGCGTTGCTTCCTACAGCAACACAATAAATTATTTCGAATTTTTAATTAGGTCTACATTGAAATCCGTTCTACTAATAAGAAGCAATCACAATAACCACTATAATACCAAGGTATATTAATTTTGATGTAACAGTTATGAGATTGGAAAAAGCAACAGAATTATTGAATTGATAATGGGTGGCTAATCCTATTTAGAAATCCTAGTTCCACACATAAATTTTGCCTATCAGTTACGTAATCATGCGATTTTTCTTGATTAATTTACGTAGAATTAAAAGAAGGGGTTGGAAGGAAGCTTTGTTTTGAGGGCGTCAGAGAACTAATCAATCACGATGAGAATGGTTTAATCAGAGGTTTAGCCGAAAAGGTCAACAGAAGCTGTAGATGCAGATGAAGTAATGAAGAAAAGGTATGTCACGAAGTACCCATAAGAAAATTTTGTTTAGTTAAGTCAAATTTTATGCTCAGATAGGTTAATCGGGACTAAACCTACAGTTTAAACTGGAGTTCGAACCAGTGTGCATTGTGCTCCCATCAGGAGAACGGGCAGTAGATGAACCTCTTCATTATAAGGCGACAACGTCATGCCATTTGGAGAAAAAAAAAATATACAGAA
This sequence comes from Lepisma saccharinum, assembly GCF_977018435.1. NCBI lineage: Eukaryota > Metazoa > Arthropoda > Insecta > Zygentoma > Lepismatidae > Lepisma > Lepisma saccharinum. The sequence continues at coordinate 92,976,782 of NC_139229.1, forward strand.
AGAATTCGCGGGCAACGTGTTATATTATCACAATAAGAGGGTGTATTGCCAGAGACAAATATTTGAGACTTTCGGAAAACAACGTTATTGTTCACGAAGTTAGCTGCCTTGATCCAACAATGAAACACTGTGAAATTGAAACTACCACCATACCACCTCAACTTTCGAAGTGGTATGAACTAATGTAACTCCATTTTTGGAAGAGTGAGTTGTTGCTGATTCGACTGATTTGTTCTATGTGAAGTCACTTTTCCGCTAATTTTAGCTAATGGCGACAATGAGGTTCAATGGTGATTAGATGAAAATGACGAGGGGGGGGGACAAATACACGCAGACATTGAAATTACAACCCCCACAAATTATTATTTTGACGGTGGTTCCAGGCGCCAGAGACTCGTTCGCCTGCAAGATTAAAGTTTCCAGGGTATACTGCGCAGGATAGAGGTTGGCATTTGAGGGATTTCGAAAAGTTACCGGTATAGTGATTAGTGATCAATTTCGATGAATTCCTTGTGTTCAAAATCACATTATACAAAATGTAAACTATTTGTTACCTCAGTGCATCTAACTCTAACTACGTGTATCACTTCTCCCGCATGATTAACGAGGACTTACTTCAGAAACAGAATAACAACTTAGCTCAGTGGCGTGCGGTGCTAAATCAGGCAGGGGAACAGGTGACCTGCACTTGCCCCCCGCCCCCAACCTCCCATACCTGTCGTAATAGTAGACCAAGTAAAATTCAACCCTTACTGAAATGAACCAAATAAATATACGATACATATGTTACAAATTGTCAGAAGTGACATACATGAAGCACGTTAAAATTATGACAGTAACATTGTTAATGCAAATATGATATATAATGTAAAGAAAACATTAAAAACAAAATTGTTGATGCACAACAAAGAAAAAAATAATGAAAGCAATTTATGAGTGATCAGAGGAAATATATGTTTGGTCGAAACCTGTTTCATCTATCTATTTGTAGATTATGTTGGCATTTTTTTTTGTATAGTTGAGTATTCTTGTAATTCAAACGTCCTCAATGAAATAATTACATAGATGGCCGCGTTTTTCATGACGTCCGCTAGATTTGTAGAAATTATGACAAAACCCGAACTGTTCCAAACTCCCTTCTCAGGGACAAACAAGGACAACAATAATTTGCCGCTGGAAGAGTATCCAGTTAATCATTTTATAGAGTTGTAGTAACTTGTTTGAAAATGCCTTGTGTATGATTTCGTTTTAGTCTTTAATCCAGTTAGTATAGGTTAGGTGTTGGTTTGCTGTCTTTTCTGTAAAGTTCAATGAACTAAAAGATTTCGTCTTCGTCCCGTCGATCATACAACATTCGCAACCCTACGCTCGCAATACATTCGCTTTTTTGTCCTGCCGCTGCGTGTGTCTTGGGCCTGTTGGAACAGGTGGACGCGAGCTGTTCCCTCGGAAGCTATTTCGCAGCGTTTAGCCAAGGCATTTAGCAGACGCTTAGACTGTAGAAAATTTTTCCAGTTCGTTATGAATGACAGACGCAATTTTGCAATGAAATTAGGAAAATGTGGACTTACTACACTCAAAACTATCACTACGACGCAATTAAACTTTAGCACATAGTAAAAATTCGAAGGAAAAGGAATTCACTATGTCTCTCGCAGGGAACAGCTAGAAAGTTCAGCTTCCGTGGTGAGGATCGTTTACCTTCGCGCGTGGTTGGAAATACTCGGCATCAGGCCGTAGAGGGTGGAACGACGAGGGTAGGTGAAGTAAACAAACGCCCAATCATGGTGAAAGTTTTTCTTCGGCTTTACTTTTGGAAATGTTGATTTCGGGAGAAAGAAGTGTTATTATGTTAATATAGATAATTTAAATAGCTTCAATGGGCGATAAGTAGGAAGGAACAGCCTGTTCCCTCTGTTCCATGGAGGGACCGCCACTGACTTAGCTAACAGATTTTTCAATGTTACTTGACTATTACTTTTGGGCGATATTTTGTCAAAATAGCCTGGGGATACTTTATGCAGAATGATCAAAGAATTGGTTTTTCCGTGTGTGTGTGTTTACATTCCCAATAAGACATAAATTTTAATCCAAATATCCGGTGGCGGCGAATAGGAGGAGCGAGGAGGGTTTTCCCCGCCATAGGAGCAGCGAGGAGGGTTTCCACCCCGCCACATTTTGCCACTTGTTGCACCCGCAGTATGGCCTCTAAATGCTAAGACGTTTCTACCAAAAAAGTAAACTGTCCTTGTCCCCACGTTTTGGCATCCGATAGCCGTTACTGCAAACATTCAGAAACATTTGTCAGTTGTAATAACCTTGTAAGTCAAGAAAAGTGATCATTAACCCCGAAGTTTCAGTCAAAAACTCATATGATGAAAATAATATGATCAGGAACTTGCATTTAAATTACGAGAAAGTAATTTAATCCTTTACAATTGTCTACCATCACAATCTGTCGCCTAATAGCCTATATAAAGTGGAGTAGGTATGTGCCTTGTATTTTTGCACTTGAAGGAGAAATTGTGATTAGAATGTATGGCTGCGCACACACAAACACTACTTGAAATACAGGGTGTTTCATAAAGGACTTTACAACTTTGTAATTATATATAAATTTATTCACACGACTTACTGAGCTGGTTTTGGTATCATAGGGTAAAAACTTGATGTATTTTGCTACAAAATAAGTTAGTAAGGTTCAATGTGACTTCCATTGGTAATTTAGCAGACATCCCATCTGAAGTCGATTTCTTGCCAAACCCGCTGCAGCATGTCAGACGTAACTTCCTTAACTGCAGCGTAGATTCTTGCTCTGAGATCAGCGAGTGTAGCAGGTAGGAGTGGTCTGAAAACTTTATCCTTGAGAAATCCCCAGAAGTAAAAATGAAGAGGTGTCAGATCTGGTGAACGAGGTGGCCATGCAATCGGCCCACCTCGACCTATCCACTGATTTGGAAAGCGGTTACTGAGGAAATCCCGGACGTCGTCGAGGTAGTGTGGCGGTGCGCAGTCTTGCTGGAAGTGAATTTGCAAACTCTGCAAACACTCACTGGAAACCAGTGAAGGCGGCCATTTTGGCAGCACTAGCGGTGCTACTATGGAACGAAGCTACTACGTGAGTCAAAACTTGATGTATTTTGGTACAAAATGACACCAAACCAGCTCTGTGAGGCGTGTGAATAAATTTATATATAATTACGAAGTTGTAAAGTCCTTTATGAAACACCCTGTAATTGTGTCCATCAGAGACAAAGAAGTGGATCAAGATGCGAGAATAGATTAGAAAAGGAAGTGGGAAGACACCAAACACACACATACATACATGTGATGTGTGTGTGTGTGTGCATGGCAGTTAAGAGAAACGTTTGAGGAATGGAACGAGAGAAAGTGAAAGGGAGAAAGAGGTAACAAGCTGAGAAAGAAAGATATAAGAAGGCATTAGGGAGTAAAACAGAAAAGATAAAAAGGAAAGGGAAAACAGAAGGGAACTCGGGAGTGCAAGAGAGAAGGGGATACATATGCATGTATGTCGTACATATATGTGTCTTACATGCATGTATATATAAATGTATACATCTATACCCGCCCACCCTAATCTATGAATATACAGTTTCTGCCCACCCGGTTGAAAATTTCTGGCACCGCCCCTGTTTGACAACCTGAAGTTTTGGACTCCTTGTCGAGTGATAGCTTAAGTTTAAGTAGATTCTAGTGAGAGAGATTCCCATATACTTGTGTGTGTGTGTGTGTGTGTATATATATATATATGATGGCTCATTCTTTCGAGCAAATATTCTTGGGTTACCAACGAGGTTTATTCTGTGTTCATTTCAAGTGCATACATTGCCTCTCATCATCAGATGTTGATTGGTTGGGGACCAAGGTTATATAAGTGTGTATCAAGGAGGTGCGTGTGGAGGTCTGAACCTAAAATGTAACACATTTTCTAGGCAACATTTCAGTTTGTAATTTTGCTCCAGTGTTGAAACTTTGTATTATTGGATAATAATTACTTGTTTCAATCATGTACAGGGCAAATGGCATAACTGTTGTTGTTGATTTGGTGTTTTAAGTCCACTTTATGCGCAGTAAGGCTAATCGGGACTGGACCTACAGTTTAAAGTGGGATCCGAACCACTATGAACCTCCACCGGGTATCGAACCCGGGACACCTTGATTACAAGGAGAATGGAATAACTCTACCTGCTCCCGCCAAACGAGCAGACGATATTTGGGGCAGGCCCGACAATAGTCATTCTGCCGCCTTGGGCGGTCGAGATAGACGCCGCTCCCTTTCGAACGTCTCCTCCCTTGTCATTAGCAGCATCGAGAAATTGAAAACCAATATATTCCTAATAAGTAAACCATCAAACTATAAAATAAATAATGACACATATTAACGGTGTTGCAATGCTGTTAAGATCAGAGGGATGTCTCAACCAAGCAAAAGTTTTAAAAATGCGACACGAAATTTCATTTTATATCATTAAACGTTATTAGGGAAAAAATGCTTTGAAGATTTGACCTCATATTTTTACCGTTGTAGGCCTATGATTTCTTTTTAATTACCGGTTTCTTAACTCCGCGGGGGCTGCGGAGCACTGTTGCCAACTTAGCTCTTTTGGAGCCTGATCTGGCTCTTTCGTGCCCTCGGTGGCTGTGAACTGGGGTGCAGTCCCCACTATGATGCCATCACTGGCTCCGGCCCACATAGACCAAGTTTTGCTATGAGTATGCATTTTGCACGTGACGTGATATTGTTAATTGAACATCGGGGGATTATTGAGAAGGGCGATGCCACCAGATCTAGACGGTGGAAACTAAGAATAAATTGTCATCAGTTTAAAGTTTACGGTAATAGCAGCGCCCCCACCCCCTTTGACACCTAAAATTACCCTAGGAGGCAGAGGCACTTTATCCAGCCTTCGTAAATCTTGCTCTTGAAAGACCACTTTAGCTCCATTTAAGGTGAAATTTAGCTCTTTTATTCGCATCAGGTTTGGCAACACTGACAGGATGGCCTTAGGAGTCAAGGAGAAATGCATTGCGCTTATGAGAAAATTATTTCATTTGTTCTCTCTGGAATATCAAACATCCAATGGCGTAGAAAAGTGCAGGTACTGAAAAAGGACTCGTTGAACAATTTATTGGTCCTAGAAAAAGTCGAAACTCCTATTTGATTAGCCGTAACTTGAAGTTGAAGGCGATTCTCCAAAAGGAATACATAGAATTCTGAAAAATCTTATTCATCATATTTTTCAAACATCGTGTCTAGCTTAATAATTAACTTTAAAGAAACAGCTTCCACTTGCAACATGGAGAGAAATGCATACTCTCTTGTCCAGCAGCTAGTTTTTCAATGTTCATTCCGACGATATTGAAATACGTAAATGCACAACTGGTGCGAAACTGTCACTCTTACCCTTAAAATAACAAAACTACAAACACAGGTAGATGTAACTAAAGCGTAGCAACATATCCTCTTCTAATTTGTACTTATACCCCATACTAAAATATAGTGATAAATAACTATAGTTGTGTTAACAAGGCGTATGCCTCATAATATCCTGCTTCTTTTAGTTCTCTTAAGAAATGATCATGCGGAGTTACATTGAGACGACATTCGAATATAATATGATCAGATCAGGTGATCCTTCAGTTGCACCATACTGGTAGCTTGGGGATTGCACAATCTTCCTAGTGTGTAAGTCTTTGGGAGTAAGGGTATAATGTAACCGACATCTATTAAGGGTTGTTAAAGAATTTCTGGGAAGTCCTTTAGGCATATGTGATTGAATTGAATAGTACTTTTATCCCTGTAATTGTTCCCATAAGTCTTCCCTGTAATTGTTCCCATAACTCTCCCTGTAATTGTCCATTGTTTCTGTGAACTTTCCAGCAATTCTGTTTTATCGTATGTTTCTAGCCATTCTGCAGAAAATTTAATCCGAAGCGATCGGTGAATTGATTCTTCAGCTACGCATTAGCTAATGCATCTGCTATATGATTTCCATGCATGTATGACCACTGACCAGGAGTCAAGACAAAAGAAATACTGTAACCGAAGTTGGCTAGTTTGTTGACCGAAGATAGTTTTTGTTATTAACTTTAGTTTCGAAAAACTCCGATCGACACTTGCCACAGTTCAGAGGCGTAATTAGGCTGGAGCAGTCGGGACGGTGTCCCGGGGCCCCCCGGGGTAAAAGGACCCGTAATGGATTTTCCCTACTTATCTATTTGTTAAACTGGCCCGCTGCAGGCAGATTAGAGCGACGTGTGATACAAACTAACTAACTAACTCTCTAGCCTTCTCAAACCCGAAGGTTCATGGCTGCAGCAACGCAGGTCTTCCATCTGTCCCTATCCTCAGCAAAATCTATGTACTCTTTTCCATCCCTACCGATTTCCTTTATGTCCATCTCAACGTGTGATACCGGTTATATCTCTTGGCCATAGACGCCGCCAGAATTTTTTTTTAGATGTATCAGGCCAATAGTACAAATAATATCATTATCATCATCGTGGTTATGATTATTACTGTAAAATAATATGAAACTAATAAAAATAAACACACAAAGGTAAAGTGTTCCCCTGTGCTATACACCACGCCATTAAGGCGTATAGGGGGTGTGGGGTTGGGGCCCCACTCTTTCTTGATCACGGGCGAATGTGGGACTGATGTGATCAGCACCACGCCCCTGGCCGCCTTTACCCCTCAGAGTTTCCTCCAGGTACCCACTTTATACGACGCTGGGTGGGTGCCGGAGCAGCTTGAACAGGTGGAAAAAACGGTTCTACCCCGCCGGGGATCGAACCCGGATATCTCGCATGGTAGTCAGACGCCCTAATGGCTTTTTTATATACAGGAAAGCCCCTAAGCGGAAGCTTCCCCCATCACACTTCATTCACTCATATCATTTCACTCAAATCTCTATTTCAGGACTTTCAGGACAGACAATCACAAACATCCGCGTCCGAGCCGGGATTCGAACCTGAAACCCCTGGCATCGTAGCGCGCTATGCTAACTACTCCGCCAGAGAGGCCGGCAATGACTGAGCTACCGCAGCTCCAAATTTATTATTTATTATCTTAAATTTATTATTATCATTATTGTTATTGGAAGACTTCACCAGATGAGTAAGTATCCAGCACAACTGCGTTTCGTTATATTTTTACATTGCATGCAGTTAGTGTAATGAAATGCACAGTTATTCCATTGCAGTCGTGTTGCAAACCTGCCTCGAGGCAATTTTGTATTATTTTGATAATTAGCGTTGCTTTTCTGCCACTTTTGGAGAATCGCGACGATGAGGATGAGCGATGATTAGATTATATTAATGAAGGGACACAACGAACATCCATGTCAATGTCGCAACTCAAGCCTGGGCACTTCGGTGACGAGATCGAAAGTCGATTGCTTAACGTGCTCGGCTACCGAACAGGCATAATTCGAGATAAGGAAGAGACCAAGCCCTTAGCAACTTGTCGAGACAAGATCGAGAACGAGACGGATCGAACTTTTATGTCCGAGAATCATGGTCTCAATCGAGATTTTATTTATAGTTGGCTGGTTGATTCGGTGTTTTAAGTCCACTTTATGCACAGTAAGGCTAACCGGGACTGGACCTACAGTTTAAAGTGGGATCCGAACCACTATGTGCCTCCACCGGGTATCGAACCCGGGACCGCTTAGGATTTTATTTGTAGAACTAATTATTACAAAGTACATTCACTAATGGCAGTGGCGGCGATTAGGAGGGGCACTTTATGCAACTTTCTGCCCCCGCACTATGAGCTCTTAATGCTAAGCTTTGTCCACGAAAAAAAAATCTGTCCTTACCCCTTCCCCCTCTTTAGTTTTGTGACCAAATCGCCGCCTCTGACTAATGATAATTGCGAACCTATGCTGCGTGATTGTATAGCCTATAAGCCTAGATATTCAGGATAACATTATGTTCGTCAGGGGTTCGAAGCGTGAAACGGAGCTTCAAAAAGAAAAAAAACATTAAGAATAGGGTTTGCTCGATGAGCTATGAACGCCACTAAAGTGTGTATGATAACACTTTAGGCCTATAGGGCCTCTCCGATGGCGTAGTGATTACGTCGTCGCCTTATAATCAAGCGATCCCGGGTTCGATAACGCTTGCACAGTGTGGTTCGGATCCCACTTTAAACTGTAGACCCAGTCCCGATTAGCCTATCTGCGCATAAAGTGGACTTTAAGCAACTTTAGGCCTATATATGCTGCTCATATATATTTCGAAACTCTACACAAGACCAAAACGAGACAGGTATTTACAACTTGAGTCTCGAGACGAAACTGAGAATCTGCCAAGTCTCGTCTCATTTCGGGTAGGCAGTTAGTCAAGGATATTCTTCGACATGTTTGACAAATATGTCAAACTGAAGAAAATGAGCCGTACTAAATTCCAAGAAATGCCCATAAAATTGCAGTTTTGTTTACGCAATGTGGCAGAACGTAGAGAAGTTAGATCCAAAGTAGTTCCACACTCAAGTAATGTTGACTCCCACTGTTCTTGAACATCGTCTATAGCACGGGGCTGCCCAAACCGTGGCTCGCCATTTTCAGATATTGGCTTCAGTGTAAATGCAATGTGGCCTGCGACCAATTACTCATGCACAAATTTTGGACATCCCTGGTCTAGCAGCATATTCGACGTCAGGGGATGCACCCCTGAACTCATGTCACACCTGAATCTTCATCTATTAGTATAACTAGAAGAAAAGCGTGTATAAATTATAATCAAACGAAGAGCGTTCATTTTCCGATCCAAACAGACATTCCACCGATACATAAAACTGTAGGCGAACTCACTATCAATTACACTATGTCTATAAAGTAAGTGTACCAAAGATAAAGAGTGGGGCGGAGGGAGAGCGGAGGATATCTTCAAAATATCTTTTTTCTTTTTTCGACATAAAAACATCTCACCCCTAAATGTCACATCCTAACGTCTCCTATACTAGCCTAGGAAGAACAAAATGGCAAATGTAAGTGAGCAGCGAATGCTCTCGACTAAAGGCACAAGATAAATAAACCGTGTTGTGTTGGGCGTGCTGAATAACGATACACTGTCCTGGTTATCTCTGGGGCAGGAGAACAAAAACAAGTCTCTGCGCAAGTGGTGACGCGAGACGGCTCCACCAATGAACACGTGAGATGCGTGGAGGGTGGGGGGAGCCTTCCCAGCAGCATGTACCAGTAGCGTACGCGGGATTTTATCAAAGGGGGGGTATTTCTAAAACTTTCTCCAAATTCACACTACCATTGTTTTATTATACTCTAATTAAATAGTAATAATCATAATTAATTAATTAGCCGAATTACTACTAATAATACTACTATTAAGTAGTAGAGATCTACATAAATATAGTATTTATGATTATGAAAGCAATAGAAAGAAATTACTTTCTAGTCGTTCTATTTTTATCAAATTCTGGAAGCATTTTTTTTTCTTTGTTACGAAATAATTGTCTGGTCAACGAGGTGAGACATTTTAAGTGTGAAGAAAATCCATAAAAACAAGAAAATATATTAAAATAAATTGAAATAAAGTATGGAATTCATCCAAGGAGCTGCGGTGGTCTGGTCGGTAGAGCGTCTGACAACCACGCGGGAGATCCGGGTTCGATTCTTGGAATTGGTTTGAATATTTCTGGCTTCTTCGTCGCATAAAAGTCCCCGATAATTCACATGTAGATTGTCTCGCTTTTCTTACCAACAGAACATTTTGCAATAGTAAAGCTTATTGTCGTTTGAATAACAAGCAGGCCCGTAGTTAGGCAGGGGCCAGGGGGGGCTAAGCCCCCCCCGGAACTGCCGTCAGCCCCCCTGGTACCGCCTTCAGCCCTCTTGATATTAGGTAAAACTATTTTGTGTAATTTATTTGCAGTGAAGAGTAAAAATGTATACAGCAGATATTATTTTGCTCACAACTTTGGTGAAGGATAAATTCACAGAACATGAACAGCAGCGAATACATTTCTTCATCTTCTTTATAAGAAGAAGTCTAAGTAGCGGCAAGTATTTAGAAGATTCTCTTCTCTAGACTCTAGAAGGTTCTTTCACAGGGCAGCTTCTTTATCTGTACGTTCTCTGCCCCTGTTGCGACCTCCCACTTAGACAGAAATCTGTGACTTTGATGACATCATGCAAATTCCCTCCGCATCTGCGTCAAAAAAGCTCCCATGTTTTGGAAACGAAGAGGAGTTTCATTGCTTCCGCCGGGGGTGGAATGTATTGTAGGCACTATGATTGAATATTGTGCATTTTTTTCTTGTGTGATATAAATATCTGTATCATCAAAAGTAGTATGGAGTGTGCAGTAAGGGATGATTTCAGTAACAGTCAACACTTAAAAAAAGACGATGTTTTATAAGATATAGAAAAAATGTAGTATTTGTATATGATATTTCTAAAATTCATATAACTTAATGACCCCCCACACACATAATTTACCTTCATTTAGTACTGTTAAACTTTTGAAAATTTGACTTAGTTTACAAAGCCCCCTGATAACCCATGAGCCCCCCTTCCCCGGAGATCAATTGTAGCTACGGGCCTGTCAACAAGGTGAGATATTTTTCAGAGACATTCAAACGTGCCGCTCTTAACAATGTGACTGTATTCTTGTCCGCCTAGCCTTTGTCTACTATACATTAGCCCCTTACAACGAAACAAGAACTTTCTTTAGTTAATGCTCATTGTTCACACACAAAAAAATACATGTTCATTGAACACTGGCGTACGTAGAGGGGTGGCTGATGGGCTTATAACCCCTACAGAAATTTTGAGAAAATCAGAATTTTCAAATAAAAATCCGTTAAGAACTTAAAAAATCAAAATGTGTAAATGCGAAACCTGTTTTAAAGTGAGTCCCGATTACCATTTTTGTCTTTGAATACAATTTCAATACACTGAAAAGCTCCAAAAATACGATTTTTTTTATTATGCATCCGCCCTCAAAAACGAAGGCATGTGCTATCCACATTTACTATTCCAGCTCCTCCCGAAAAAAAATAATCCTGCGTACGCCAGTGTATTGAACATTGTTACAACTGAGATACAAAACAACTTTTCTCTCTTTTAAACCATAGTTACCCTCATATTTGATTTTCAAGAATTCGTGTTAATTTTCAAGGCATTCTCTGAAAGACGCGTGTGTTTGGAATGCTGTTCTTTTATCTGTGCTGCATGGGAATAATAATTCAAATTATTATTTTATTATTATTATTATTATTATTATTATTATTATATTATTATTAAATTCCATGGCAAAGGTTTTTGAACACATAATTGCTGGCTATTTGTCTTTTTCTTTAAAACAATATATTGATGGAAATCAGCATGGATTTTTTAGAAAAAGGTCTACTATCACAAATTTATTGGTTTTAATAGACTCTCTCAAATCCAACATTAGGAAACAATCCCAGACCGATATTTTATTTATTGACTTGGCTAAAGCCTTTGATAGTGTCAGCCATCAGTTATTAATTTACAAACTCGACCAAATGGGATTATCACCACGATTTCTGAAATGGTTTTCCAACTTTTTAGTAAATAGAAGTTTCTCTGTTAAGATTGGTGAAACAAATTCTTCTAAACAAGAAATACTTTGTGGAGTACCTCAAGGGTCGCCACTCGGCCCAATTCTGTTCGCTGTTTTTATCAATGATGTTACATTATGTTTTAAATCTAGCACATGTTTACTATATGCAGATGATATAAAAAATTTTAAGAGTATTTTAACAAATAATGATGTCGCTCAACTTCAGGCTGATCTCGATAGAATGACATATTGGTGCAAGATTAATGAAATGGAAATTAACTTGAAAAAGTGTAAAGTTTTAAGATGTACTAAGAAAGTTCATTATATAGTCTCCAACTATTTTATTTATGAAAATAAAATCCAAGTGTGCGACAGTCATAAAGACTTAGGAATAGTAATAGACTCCTCTCTCATATTTGATGAGCACATTTCAGAAATTTGTAAAAGAGCAAAGAGAATGCTTGGTTATATATTTTTCTCATGGAAAGTTTTTAAAAAGGAAGATACCTTAATATTCCTGTATAAAACGATAGTTCGTCCTATTCTTGAATATGCAAATGAATTATGGTTTCTGACTGCAACCAGTCACCTTCAAAAAGTTGAATCAGTTCAAAAACTTTTTATCAGGTTATTATGCACAAAGTTTAAAAAAAAATACTATGACCAACATTACTCTGAATGGTTATCACAGTTGAATATGTTTTCCTTAGAAGAAAGAAGAAAAATGAAAAGATTAAATTTTATAGAGAAGATATTAAATTTCCAAGTTGACAGTGAATACTTTTTGAATAATATAGCTTATAAAATTCCCAGATATTCACATAGGTATATCTCAATTCTCACATGCCTAAACAAGGCAAGAGGTTTAGTAGCTGATCTTGTTGAAACCTACAATTTGAATTTATGTTGATGTATAAAATTGTAGGATCTACTGTTTTATTTTATAATTATGTATTCAATTTTTTAATTTTGTATAACACAGTGGTTGTTTAAGCGTTATCATCACTTCAATAAATATGATCATTATTATTATTAGAACAATACACAGTTAATTGCACAATATTATATAACAATAAACAATTATTAGTATCAGAGATATAATAGATCTCATTGAAAACTGTAACTTGAAGTGTAAATGTGCTAACTTGTTATGTTATGTTATTCTGCAGCTTATGTATTTTATTCGTGTAACTTTGTACTTTTGTATTTGACTTAGTGCTGTATTAGGTTTCATACTGTGCTCAACACTTAAAATAAACTATTATTATTATTATTGTTAGTAGTAGTAGTAGTAGTAGTAGTAGTAGTAGTAATAGTATTGTTGCAGATTTTTGACTGTGATAAATTGGCCATTTTGATTTTTTCCACAGCATTTTTCGTAATATTTCACAAGCTCAAGGGGAAGGTTTAAACCCCGTAACACCTCCTTGCGTACGCCACTGGCATGTACTGCTTCGGTTGGTTTACTCGCGTTTCGCCGAATGTCTCAGAGACAAATGTCACACCGAAGGAAAATTTTCGGCTAATTGCGAATTCCCATTTCGCCGAATATTTTCAGTGTAGGGGATTCTCCCTCCGCTGGGAAATTTCAGGGACCTGGGTGAAAGATAATTTCAACAGTCAGAAACTCATTGCGTTCACATAGAGTAGCGTACTCGTTTGAGGGGAAGTCTAGCGTCTGAGATTGAGTGGAGAGGTACACTCGAAGTAAATGTTCGAAAAAACAGCACCCTCAGTGTTGCTTACTAGTAAAATTGTCCACAACACGCAGGAAATTTTCTGAATTGATAAGGCAAAGGAAACGGTGACATTGTAAGTACGGTATTAATGCAATACAATACAGTGTTGAATTTTACAGTCGAACGGTTCGTAAGAATTCCTGAAATATTGATTGAAAAACTCAATATGCAATAAACCATGGCAGAAAAATATATCTCATTCCTTCACTTACTACATTTTATCTGGAGGCAGTGGGGAGTGGATGACACATACCTCCTCCCCTTAATCTAATGTAACAGCACAATAGACATTTAAGATGTTCTATACTTTCACCTCGAAGTCTCTCGTACATTTTCTTCCCAATAACAATAGCCTTTGTTTCATTCACCTTTAATTTCATTCCAAATGCTTACAGCGGGCACTTAAGTTTTCACCATCCTCTCGTCTTCTGCTACAGCTCTTGTCTGTCGCCCTTCTCTCCAAATGTCACTTCCCTCTGTAATTTCTTCTCCTACTCTCAGTTTAATTCATCATTTCATGAAACAGATTCCATCATAAATCTCCACTCTACCACACCTGCACCGATCTTATTCAGTATCCAATTCACTCCATCATGCTTTCTTCAGATACACAAATACTATAAATAGTAGCTACTTCTCTTCTCTAATTAGGTATCTTTCGCCACATAACTTCTTAAATAAAATTTCTGTTTGTTAAAAAAAAAAAAGTTAATGATGTGTATTTTGGCCGCAAACACCTGACATTTCCCAGCGGAGGGAAAATTCCCTCCCTTCAAAATATTCGGCAAAAGAGGATTCGGCGAAACGGGAATTCCCTTTCGCCAAAAATTTTACTCAGGTAAAACAGGAAGACACGCGCTCAGCCTACTCAATTTGCCATGCGCGACCTTGTTCCAGAGATAACTGAGACAGGATGAAACAGGACGTAAAACTGAATAACGAATACTCAATTCCCATCATAGGACTAGGTACCTTTAACGGATGGACGGTAAGTGAACTAATAGAATAATTATTTAAAAATTTCAATGGGATTACTGGTTTGAATTTCACGTGTGCTGTATTTGATAAATGTTTGTCCTTTGAAAAACGTAGTCACGAGAAAAATGCGTTGAACTTAAATCATGAGGAATTTATTTTTCTGTTTTGAGCTCGTAAACTTTTAATAAGCAGGTAAATTCACTCCCCACGAACACATATGTTGGTTATTATTTGTACAATTATGAAGTATTATTTTCTTCGTTCGGTTTTGCTCATGTACAACGTAAAGGTATGGTAGAACTAATTCTACGGCATCGATACATTTTCAAAACAATTGTTGCCGCCCCCCGTGGCGGAGTGGTTATCACATCGCGCTACAAAGCCAGGGGTCACGGGTTCGAATCCCGGCCGGGCATGTAGGTTTTTGAGTGTCCATTCATCAATTTCATCATGTCATCACTCATCCCCATCTTCGCAAATTAGCCAAAAGTGGCACAAGAAGCGATGTAAAATAAAGCAAATCAATCAATCAAAACAATAGTTCTTATGTCCACATATTTGTGTTAAATCTGATGTGAACGTTAAAGAAATATCGTGAACTCACCACTCGATTTGAAGTTTGAAGTAAGTTCGTACAAGTCTGTTATTTCTATTTTCAGTGTGACCTTGATGGTCATTTCCACTCCACTGCAATAATCAATACAATACAACTCCTTTGCTTTCTTAAATCAACATTTTTTTAAAAGTAGAGTGCTATTACTGTCCGCTTTTATTTATTATGACACTTCGAAATGAATACGATTGACAATATTTACTTTTTTTCTTAGTATTTTATTTTACTAGCAGACGACACTGGGCTAAGCTTCGTTGGTTGTACGCATGCGCATTTATTATGGCATTTCGAGTCTCGAGTCTCGTAGCTTCAGCTTGCACATTCCTGTACCGGCACGGAAGTTGGGGGAGGTTCAACACTTTGAGTTGTGTTTCTGTGTCATCCGGTAAGAGTGTTAAGTACTGTTACAGTAGCATGGCACCGCAAGTTCCAGATATTACATTGAACAATGGACTGCCCATGCCTTTATTTGGACTTGGCACTTGGAAGGTAAGAAAGTGGAAGTATTTTTAAAATAGGTTTCGAAGTAAACATGTCAGGAAGCCGCTCAGTTCACATAGGTTGGTCAGTTGGTCAAGGTCGCGGTCTCTTCTGTTGAGGCTGGTTATGTTTGTGATGATAGTATCGGTAGTATGTAAAAACCTAGGCACTTCTATGATCTACCATTCGTGTTGAATGAAAAGCTACGCACGTCTTCGTACCGACATTAGTGTTCTCTTGTGTCACTGAAAAGTTTTAAAAAATAAAAATAAACATACTTGGGAAGTGTTTTTATCGTATTTTAATTATGAAATAAGTAAAAACTAAATATATATTAAAAAAACGAAACAGTTGTTATGTACATACTGGTATTCCGTTATTTAATCGTCACCAACGAAGTCAGTTTGAATTATTGTACTTTAAAAACACAATTTCACGCTTGCACGATCAGCATCCAATGTGGTGGACTTTCTAAAAATGTGAAGGAATCTCAAATTTGTCCATCATATACTTTATCGTTACAAAGTATGTTTAAGGGGTGTAATTATCATACACAATTTTCAGTCTCGCAAACCACTCCTAAATACTAACGAAGACCTGGCATGGATCCATTATTTCGAAAAATTTATATTTACGTTCAGAATGGATGAAAATAGTATTTGCAAGGACAAAATCTTGCCACGTGAAAATGTTTGATACGATGTATTTTCAGGGAGTCTGTTAATATAAGTTTCTTGAATGGATAAAGCAGGGTCAAGTAACGGGTGGTCTGGTTTAGAAGTGTACACCCATCACAAAGAATTAAATAATGATTGTTTCGTGTAAAGGAATAGTTAGAATGAGGACAGGGAACATGTTGGCTGTGACCAAAATACTTCATTGCAAGCTAGTTCTTAAAACGAAGAGAAATGGAACAACCAATCACACACACACAATGCATCACATAAATTGGTTTTCGAGATATGTATTGCACAATGTGGAATTGTACTGAGACTCGTTTTTGTTCTATTATTGTATTCAGTTTGGCAGCTTTACATTTATATCATGATATAAAAGTGATGCAAGTGAAATACCGCATACTATGGCAATTTACAATTTGGACACAAACCTTTGTGGTTGAATACATAATTTAATGAATGATAAGTACAGTACCATGAAATCCACGATACTTTCTCTCAGTGGCGTGCCCAGGATTTTCGAAAGGGAGGGGTTATGTATACTTTTTCTTGGTAGTCAGCCCTAATTTTGTCATATTTTCCTACCCTTGACGTTCTTTTATTTTAGGAATACGGGGCGGAGCGAAAGGGGGTTATAACCCCCATCAACCTCCCCCCTTGGGCACGCCACTGCATTCTCTAATCCGTAACTTTTAGATATGTATTAAAAATTGAGTACCAGAGATTTGTCAAGCATTTATTGAGTTACAGGGAAAGAGCAAATTCCACGTAATTCCTGGCCTTACTGATAATGTTTTGTAGCTGAAAATTGGTAGGATAAGGCAAGGGACGGCCTATAAAAGTGTAGGCAAATTTTGGGGGGAGTACACGACGCCCACCTAACCTACCATCGCTTATAAAGCAACGCACATCGGATATAACGAAAACTACGTTGCTGTTAAGCTACTAATCACTGTGCTACACCAATAGCCTTTAACGACTGTCTAGGAAGTAACAAAAATGTATAGCTCACTTCCAAAGAAAATATGAAACGACCTAACCTGCACGGAAAAACTATCCTCATCTCTCGGTGCCAATAAGAAGATCGATATTTCATGAAAATCGTGGGTGAAAGATTTCAAGCACCCTTGTTATCTCCATCTATTCACTTTCTTTTTTTAAATAGTCGATATGTTCGTTGAGCTGTTTTTATAGTCATAGAATCAATAGGAAATATACTGTAAGCTTAAATGGGTACTATTATACGGACTACCTGTTTTCTGGGGAAGCAAAAGAAACACTTATGGACATACTAGGAACACTGTATTAGGTTAGGTTAGGTACTTATCATAATGAATGTCGATTACACAATTACACAAATCAATAAAACACTTGAGCAATGCAATGAGGTAATCCATATAATACTAAAGAACCCTTAAATCTAACCATTCTGCAGATAAATAATAATAATCAAGGGTAGAGAAAAGTTTCACGTGGCGCCTGAATTTTCAAATCTAGTTCCAAAAATATATATATATTTTATATAATTAGAGTTCACTCATGGTCATTTCCATTACTTTCTTTTTAAAATAACTAGTACAGATGCTTTTGTATGTTTGTGCGTTTTCTGTATCCTATATCATTAAATCAGAATAATAAACAGGTCATATAGCTACATTTATTTTTGTATTGTTGCTAGCCGAATTTTAAAATCTGCAGGGATATAGTAGAGTTGGCTATATGTCAGATTAGATTTATCTCATCCATGAATCTCGTTTGCATTTAATGCTGTGATATCGGACATGTCAATTTGTGTATGTATGTGTTACCGTTATTACGTAGTTATTAATGCTATTACCGGTAATTTATTGATCATAGACATTGCAATATACAGTAATAGTACAATGAAATACAATATATATAATGCTTTCTTCAGGTACAAGAATTAATTACTTGTATTAATATATTAAATGTTTTAAGGTCTTAGTTCCAAATGTGTAGCTTTATATTATAGTTGGATTCGTGAGTTTCTTAGCCTGTATTTTCAAAGAAAGAAAAGAAAGTGCTGGCGCCTGAATTGTTTTTAGTTGTATCTACACCTGATAATAATAATGGCCTTAGTTCAGCTCTCGATTTAAAATCGCTTGTGCAGTTTGGGTGTGTGTCCTTTGAATAGCCAACAATTGTACATTCTCAGATAATGCAATTCTGCTTTCCTTCCTGCAAGGCAAATGTGACACATTCAATAATGTTCCCCCAAAGGGAGAAACAGGTCAAGGCTTAGACTAAATAGATTCATCAATTCCACGCATCCCCTCCAAGCGTTGTATCATGTGCACGTGTTATGTCAAAGAACATCGAAAGTGTACATTAAAATTCGTCGCAATGCGCTCAACGTTTATTTGGAAACTCTTTTTTATTTAAATCTGCAACACAAACTCTACATGTAACCAACTGAATTGTAAAACTTAAATTTCATACAGGGTAGTATGAATTTCTTAATCTACCCTGCATATATACAGGGTGCCTTCCATAGGCGCAGCTAGAACTTTATATTTGGGTGTGCACAAAAAAAAATGAGGTCTTGTACTTTTTTAATAGCATATTTTGAAACACAATCACTTGGCTCTTTAACTGCACTGATGTTTGTAAAGGAATATAAATTCACTAAATGACAGTGTTTGCATAGAAATTACACACACACAAAATGTTCATAAATGTTACAAACAAATACATCAAAATACACGTCATCTATAATAAGAGACGTCTGTCAAAAGGTACAATGTTCTTAAACTCATCAATAACTTCATTTACATCAATAGACATCAAAACATCGAAAAACTATAGACACTTGTTTCATCAGCGATAATGCACACGTTTGTACCAAGTAATGACATTTTCAACTTTTTATAATCTGCCGCTTATTTTCTCTCTTATTGAAATGTCTTTAATTCTCTTTGATAAAGAAGCCCATTAGGGTGTGCCTAGCCACACCCGGCACACCCCGTAGCTACGCCTATGGTGCCTTCAACAAACTTTCCCAGCATGTAGAGGATATCTGGTTACAGTATTGTTTTGACGCTTTGAACCTTCCGAAACTGCCATTTTATCCTGTATGTATGCAGACACGCAGCACAGATTCGTGGTTTCCGCTAGCATTTACTTTCTGTAGTAGAACAACATATGCTCCATCTAACGTTGTCTTTATCTCATTAAAGATATAATAATAGCCTACGAGGTTTGTCACAGTGTGTTCGCGCCCAAAAGATTGCCAGGTACTACTAATTATTTTAATGCATTGTATGTTAAAAGTAAATGTCGTTGGCATACACGTGCTGTGTGGTTGCGTATATACAGGATAACTTTTCTTATTCCGAGGTCTCATAGCCATGAACGTAACTTGGTGCCTAATCTTTTTTTATGGGAGGGGGGGGGGGCAGAATCGACAAGTTTTTAATCCCCTAAAAATTCCCCCAGGGTTTTTTTTTTGCCAAAAAGCTATTACATTTGCGAAATCATACAAAATGATCTGCATTTCTTTGTTCTTCAGGTCCCAGGACGTTACAAAAGTACCCTTAACATTTAAATTTTAATAAACCTGAAAATTTGGGGAGGGGGACAAGTGTTCCCTCGGAGTTCTGCGATAGTGAATGAGTGAAACTTTTGTTGTTGTTTTTTTCTTTTTAATTGGGGGTGTTCACTACACTGTCACTTCCATCGACACGCTTCTCTTTCAAGGGTTATCAATTTAACTTTTTTTGTTATCACCACTAGAGCAAATTACGCTATCTCTTATTTGTTGATTGATTGGTGTGGTGACCTCGGACGCGCATGCTTCTGCATGTTGATTGCTGAAAGTTCATATTACGTAAGTTGCGTCACCGCTATTTTATCTGCGTTAAAGTGTTGGATTTATCGCTGAGAAAAGATTGGACGACAGGTTTTCTTATCAAACATTGCAGTTTGCAATAAAAGTTGCTGAGATTTTTCACGCAGTCACTCTCTGTCGGAGCTAGTTACCTTCACGGACACTTCTGATAATTTCTCCAGATGGCGCCTAAAGCAGTCCCTAACATTACCTTCAATAATGGGAAGAAGTGTCCTATATTTGGACTAGGATCCTGGAAGGTAGGGTTATTAGAAGTTTTCTTTTTTAAAAAATAAATAACAGCTATAATTCTATAATTACTTATTTTGCTTAAGTTACAGTTACTGTCCTCTCTTGGAAAGAAACAAGTTACTTTTACCATATGCGTAACTTGACAGGGGCAAGGGAGTGGTTGCCCCCCTCCCCCAACTTTCAAGTTTATTAAAATTTATGTTTATATGCTTTTGTGAACCTTGTGGGGCGCGGGAGCTGAGGAGCAAATTAATAAGGAGTAAACTTTGTGATTTCGCAAATGCAACAGTTATTTAGTAAATCCTGGCCGATATTTTTATGGGATGGAAAACTTGTAGATTCTGTCCCCCCAAAGTTAGGTCCAAAGTTACGCCCGCGACTTTTACAGTTTTCAATCCGGATAAGCAGCTGTGACTCGTACAACTGCAAGCAGGTTTTTTTTTTTGTGTGTGTTACTGATAACTCTAAAAATGAACTCAAATTTTCATCAAATTATAATAAATAAAGTGTGTTTGATTGTGAAGATATACTTAGGACGATTCTATGTAAATACTGGAAAATGTGGTGTCACGCAAAACATTGGCCTGAGGATCAGCATTTTATTTATATTTCTTAAAAAATAAATCATTACTGCTGAAATGTACAGAAAGGTTAATTTGATAATTTGTTGCCTGGAAAAGTAACACTGGATTAGGAAAATAATTGTAGTTTTCAGAAACAAATGTTTCATTTCGAAGAAAGAATCTAATATAGTTTTGAGACCGAGTCACCTTGTGAACTTGAGGATATCAGTTTTTTCTCTCAAGTTTTGTGACACTAAGCGCCCGTGGCGGTGTTGTGTTGGTGCAAACTTACGACAAGGGTTGCCAGGTTCTCGAGATAGAGATATGGGCAAAATCGCAATCGCAATTTGAAATAGGGGATAAAATTGCAAAAACACAGTACATAGAATTAACGAACATTTGTGCGCGCGTTTTCATCTTCAGGACAGCTCCTTTCCAAAAGCAAAACAGAAAACTAATAGATGCTGTACGTAAAAGCTTGTTTGTGTCGTTGTTTTAAGTAAACTTTATTCACAGATATGATAATCGGGACTGGACCTACAGTTTAAAGTGGGATCCACTGTAGATAAAGAAGGTACAGGACTTTGGTTATTCTTGTACTTCAGCTGGGGGAAAGTTTGGTCGAGCCTTGGGCCTAGCTAGGAGGATGTTCCTATTGCATGGAAATGCTTTCTGAAAATTTTGCTGGCTGGAGACTACCCCCGCCCCCTTCCCAAATTATGCACCGCTTGCACCTCTGGTTTTTACAGCACTAGCCCAGTTAAATTTCGAATTTGTTTGCAGTTCGGTTCGAGTAAGCCATGTTGCGCGACCGTCGCGAAACGTAAAGTACGTGCTTTCGAGAGAAGTGCAAGGAATGCGGCTTTTTAAACTACCATTGTAAATAGTTGAACGCTGAACGTGTAAACGCGCGAGACAATGGAACGTATATTTGACAATAATTGTGTGGCGTGAGAACTCACCAAAGTCGTTAGCGTCTTGCATTGTCGTACACCATAAAGTTTACGCTATGCACTATGAGTAAGATTTATGACAATTTCACATCCAAATATTTTAGGTACCGAGGTATTTTTGTTTCCTTGAGACGAGATGTTTCGAATAAAATGTTAAAAACGGGGGGCGCTAATGTTCAGATGAAATATCATATTTTGAAAATGACTGGCAAAAGACAGCAACAACAATACTAAAGACAATCATCTTTCAAAATTGAAATTCCTCCATTGTTGCCAATGTGCACAGAATCAAATGAGTGCTCTGTGTTGTGACTGGTATTCTAGATTGTGCTGCTTCAAAATTACCTGGTAATTTGAATTCAATATTATCCTGCAAATTATCTGGTAATTATCATTAGTATTATTGTTATTATTAGGGCTAGGATTTTTATAACCAAAATATGCAAACTAAAATATTCTCTTATGACCTAAAATTTTACAAAACATGCACTATAATTTGAAAAATATTCCCTTATAACTGGCCCTAAGTTGCAATGCACAATGAATACTTTCTCTAAATTTTCAAATAAAAAATTAAAAAGATTTCGCTCCAGTTAAAAAAAACAACCTCGAGTGAACATGGTAGTAAGAACGAATCCACTTCGAAAATCACTGTATATTTCTTGGAAAAGCGAAAATATGCTGAATATGACCGAAAATCCATCAAAATATGCTCTACCACGTAGAAATGGCCAAAAATGCCAAAAAATGGCCTTTTAAAGCACCTTAATTCAATTAGTTTCTTCACAATATGAATTTCTATATATTTAGGGAACACATCATCACCAAAAAATTATGCTAAATCATAAAAATCCTAGCCCTAGTTATATTTCAGAAAACTTTCGGTTCTTGCAACTATCATAATTTTTTCTGTGTAGAAATATTAAAAATTCACTTGTTACGCAGCTTAGTACGTTCTTGATACAAATTAAGGGGACATCCAAGAATTACTTCCTAAAACCGCCACTGGCCTAAAATGGGTAGAGGAAAAAACTTGTCCCCTAGCGGTTCGCATAATGCACTCCCAAATAAGGGTTGCTGGTCTAAATTCCAAGTAAGTCCTGAAAATATTTGTATTCACTTCCCTGTATTTCGCTAGTAAAAATAAAGTAAATTTTACTTTGGATATGATGCCTCTGTTGAACAGTAGGGAACTCTTGCTTTTATTCATTGTACACGGCGACAGTCGCGTAGACACAAGGTCAGCGAGCTGGAAGAGGAAATATTTTACGTCTTTAGTGTGCATCTAATGGAGTAGTGTGTGTCCCAGCTGCGATCCATGTGCATACACAGCCTTGTAGGGAGATTCAAGGATAAGGAACTCAAGGTCGCCTCGCTGCAACCGTTACGTGGAAGTGAAAAACGACATCACGAGCCTTCAACAGCAAAACTGCCCTATCACAGATATTCATTAGGCGAGACCAACTGGATCTTAGGATTTTCAAAAACCATTCTAATTACTGCTTGTTTGAACATAATGAGAGAGAAAGGGATAGCAAATTACAAGGAAGAAAAAGGAAGGATGAGAGAGAGAGAGAGATGAATAAATTACCAATTTTGAAATCATGGATTTTGAATTACGACGAGGCTTGACTCGCCTTACCCCTTTCTCAAGATTATGTAAATCTAGTCAGCGTGAGTAAAGTTTTCTCTCTTTCTCCGACTTCCGTGGCGGAGTTGTTAGCACATCGCGCTACGACGCCAGGGGTCCCGGGTTCGAATCCCGGCCTGGGCATGAGTGTTCTTTGCGAGTGTCCCTTCATAAATTTCACCATATCGTCCTCATCTTCGCGATTAGCTAAATGTGGTAGAAAAGGGAGGAAAAAACAAAATAAATGAATCAAACGAAGATGCTCTCAGGGAGGAATTCCGAACAGATCTTATTTTTAATATCCGTGTGTTGTGTAGCGGTTCTTTGAGGAGTGCCGGCCTCCGTCGCGGAGTGGTTAGCACAGCGCAGTACTAAGCCAATGGTTCCGGGTTCTTTGCGAGTGTCCCTTTATCAATTTCGTCATAGGATCACCCATCCTGATCGTCGCGATTAGCCAAAAGTGGCAGAAAAGCGACGCTAAATAGTAAAAATCAAATATTTGAGAGAAGTGCCGAGACAGGTGCAAGTGCACCCTTTCATGTCGACAGCCCTCATAAACACAACAGTAAAGCGGATTGCCTACCCTTCAGGGTAACATCTTGACAGGGCCGCTTTGAGTACGGTTGCCATAATGCAGGTCATGCAAGATGAGAACCACCCCGGTAAACTTGCCAAACGAAAGTTTTGTTTCCTACTCTCATTTCCGCTTTGCTTGTGCCCGAGTGCCCCATGTTGCCATGTGTTCCCCTCTCTTGTCTCGCTGTCAAAAACTTCAACAACCTTAAATATTACGTCTCCCCCCCCCCTTTCCTAATGATACAAACACTTGACACCGATGTGTTTGAAGCATTTTGGCAACGCAGGGACAGCAGTACATAGTAAACAGCTGATTACATCGTCCATGTTCCCTCCGATCGCCTACGGTTGAAAATTCGACGTTGTCAGAATGTCGATTTTTTTTCATTTATCTAGTTTTTATTGTTTGGCGGGGCAATAAGGGGACACATTCGAACGGGGGGGGGGCATCCACTCCACCTCCGGTGAATCACTGTAACCAGTTGACGGTTAAAACCCCCTCCCTGGCTACGCTACTGTCTGCATATTGCACAAATAGCTCTTTACATTTTTGCACGCCTTTTTTTTCCTTGCCGTTAAAACAACATTTCAACTATATTAATTACGTAAAAGGCTTGTTTCGCCTTTCGAAGCTCGGCTATCAGTATTGCCAAGTGGTTAAATTACAACACACCTGTGCTTCTGGTGCCAGACCTTCGATAGGGCTTATCACATTGACTTGAGAACCACACGCCCACAGCTCTCCCACCAGACGCAGAATAAATAGTTGGCCCCTTGTTATCTGCTTGGCAGTTGCATGGCATACATTTCGAATTACACAAGCCAAGCTGTGAAGTCGGGTTTATCAACGACAGTGTTGCTAATCATGCATGAGAAATATCCATAAATCTTCTTGATTTCATATTCCTCGTTGTAAGGCTTTTGGGGAAATATTTATTACCAAACGAGTTTGTCATTTTCAGTTTTAGTTGGGATTAGCTGTGGTGTTCAGAGTGCAAAGGAATTATATTTTTCTATTTCGGTTATTTTTCTTTACTTCTCTGCCTCATGGACCTCCCCGATGGTGTAGTGGTAACGTTGTCGCCTGATAATCAAGGGGTCCCGGGTTCGACACATTGCACAGTGGTTCGAATCCCAATATAAACTTAAGTCCAGTCCCGATTAGCCTATCTGTGCATAAAGTAGACTTTATTATATATAGTGGACAACAATTCAATTCAAATTTTCTACTTCACTGGTTAATCGCGACGAAGTGGATGGATGATGAACAGATTAAATTGGTGATGCAACAAATATAGTGATAAACCCATGCTTTACCCAGCGTTCGGTTTGAACCCGTGACATCTGGCTTCCTGGTGCGTTACACTGTCCAATCCACCATGGAGGCTGCCTCTGTGTGGACTAAATTATTTCGTAAAATACACTTTTATTTTTAATGAAATTGTTTATTAAGCATTTCTAAGCCCGAAAACGAGATAAGGAGAAACCATTCTCCTAAGCCGGTGACAACACCCCTTTGCTCTTTTAACTGTACACGTGTGATGTAGTCCTACAGAGCGATGACCGAAATCACATTCTAATGACACTGGAAAATTTCAGGTATCTCCGAAATGCGCCACTGGGCATTAGAAAACAAGATTTATTTTCAATATTACGGGAGTTCCAACTTGGTCAGAAATCTCTACGCATAGTAATATTATCTTGCGGTGAACAACACTGTTGACGGAGATGTAAACGAAACCGAGAACTGTAATGTGGAGTCTATTTCTGACACAGCTTATTCTTGCTCTGATAATGCACACGCACACACATTTACATAAAACCTCAATTGTGTGTGTAATATGTTTATAAAGAAGTACGTAGTTCGAATAGGAGCGGTACCGAGACAAGATTTTCGTAACCTTTGTCGTATTTTTCATTTTATTACGCCATTCTCTTACTTTTTTTTATGGTAATAGTGACTATAGCAATGGAACATGAAATCATGATAAATATATAGAACTATTTTCGGAAGGAAATGCCATGGTTTGAACCCACGGGCGTATTCTGGAGTGACGAAAACTTTTGCACAATACTTTCTTTCATATTCTTAAAGTAGGGATTACCTATAATACTAGTGAACGCACGGCACATGAGGCTTGACTTGATGGAACTTTTTACATTAACCATTTAAGATTAAACTTTTTTCGGTTGTTTGAACATGACATTTATTGCCTTTTTTGTGTGTTTTGTTTTTTGTGAAGTTTGGTAAAATTCATTTTGGCCAGGTTTTTAGGCGTTTGCAATGTCGCCAAGTTAGTCATATTCATCTCACATTATTCAGCAGTAAGGAGATTTCGGAAGGTATCACCATTCTCGGAAAGTTTGTGGCAAGTTTCACCGAACATTCGTTGGAACGGAATTTGGAAATTTTAAGGCGAGGAGTGACAGTTTCGCACCAGGCGTGCATTTATTTGAATATCGTCCGAATGGGCAGCGCTGCTAAAAAGAAACCCGACTACACAAGACAATATGAATTTCTCCCCATGTTGCAAGTGGAAGCTATTTTTTCAACTTCATTATTAAGCAGGTCACGATGTTTGAAATATATAATAAGAATTTTCAGATTCCGATGCATTCCTTACGTAGAAAAAAATGCATCAACTTCAGCTTCAAGTTACAGCTAACCAAATGGTAGTTTTCGACTTTTTCCTACGACAAACCAAATCTTCAATGTGTCCTCTTTCCGTTATATATTTTCTACGCCGTGGGAAGTTAGGTATTCCCAAGAGAATAAGTAAAATAATACTCCCATGAGCGTTATGCTAAGTTTTCTCCTCATATGACCATCCAGCTCGCAGCTCGCCGCGGGGAAAGGTCGCTGGGGGGAGCGACAGTTGAAGATCTTCGGGGTAACATTGGATCTAGGGACACATAAACATAAAGCCTAATATATGGTCAAAATTCCTGTTGTTGAAACACGAATCTTTTAATATGCCAGCCACGTGATCAATGCATGTAAAATGATAGTGACAAGAAAAAGATACCACGTTCCAAGCGCACAGCAGTGAATTGCAAGATTTTTGGTACTCAAATATATAACAAACAAAACAATCACTTAGGTAAACGTGACTTACCACGCTGATAACAGCTCTTTGAATTAATGTCAAGTTGTAAAATGGAGGACAGCTGATAAATGAAATTTTCAACCTATGAAAATTCAAGACTAGGGATGTGTTCTTTTTCTCTTTCCCAGATAACAGAGGCGTGTTTCATATTTGTTTAACACCTGGCTAAAGCATTTGGGATATAGAGTAGTCAGTTTTATCTCATATCCTTATTTGCAACAGTCTTGTGTGTTTATTTTTGTGCATTTTTATCAGTAATCTTGAGATTCCAATGTAAACTCAATTTTTTTTTTTGGGGGGGGGGCACCTTGAGAAAGCTGGCACATTTCATTAACACTATTCATGGAAACTGATTATGGGAGGAAGGTGTAGTTGATACCCCCTCCCCTACCTTGACTTACAAGAGGGCGATCTCAGTCTTCTTTATATTTAAAATTAAGGAATCACCCCAGATAAGTGTCGGTTGCATGCCCCCTTTTGACATCTAAAAGCCAATCTCCTGCACAGTTCCATCGAAAATTAAGAAACCACTCTCAATGATATGTCAAAAACTAACAATACGTTGGGTTATCACAGAGTTGTCAGAGAACATTGTGAAAATACCCAGTGCCAATAACAGGAGTTTCTGTAAGGTGGGGGGCCAGCAAATTCCATGTTTACCAATCTGCCAGTGGCTCTGTAGTTCTTACCTTGAGGCAGGGGTATTTTGATTCACTGCCATACACTGGGGATCTGATAGGGCTACATCAAAATTTTCAGATGAGAGCAGTAAGAAAGGGGGGGGGGGAGGAGGTCAAAATGGCAAATGCAAACCCACCTTAAAGTGACCCCATTTACCATTTTCACACTTTTTACCACCTTATCGGCATTGGTATTGGTTCTGCCCTAGATTTATTTATTACTTTCTGATTTGTTATCCACATTTATAAATGTGTATGTTACATACAGTGTGAACATTGTTTTATTTTACCTTAAAGTCCAAACCAGGTGAAGTGACTCAAGCAGTGAAGGATGCCATAGATGCTGGATACAGGCACTTCGATGGAGCTCATGTGTACGGAAATGAGACGGAAGTCGGCGAAGGAATCAGGGCTAAAATCAAGGAAGGAGTTGTAAAGAGGGAGGAACTTTTCATTACCAGCAAGGTAAGACCACAGGGATAAGTATGCTCAGGGCTCGAAAAATCTCGGTAGTCAGGTCGCCATGGCGACTAAAAATTTCAGCCTGGCGAGAGTGATCTCTTGCTGAAATTTTGCCATTCTTTAAGTTTGCATGTACGAAATTTTGAAGATTCTAAGTTCAAATTGCAGTACAGTGCAAGTTAGCAAATGATTTTCTTTATCAACGTTGTGAACATTCCATAAAATCAGTAACAATTTGTTACTCTTTGTCTCTCAACCCCCCCATTTCCCTCTTTCTCACATGATTTAGTGATGTTTTGAATACAGTGATGCTCATCTTGTTATAGTATGCACAATTGCCAGTAGGTGGTTACCTGGCGCCTGAGTTTCAGAGCTGGCACCTAGCTCTGAAGAAGATTTTTCGAGCACTGAGTATGCTCATTATTTATTGACTTTGGAAACATCATTGAAAACTAATTTCTCGAATGTGCCGATTTTACTTTCCTCAGAAAGAGTTTTCACCTCCCCCAACGATTTGTCATCCATGTTAGGGGTTGATGACAGTGTTTTAGCAAATGTTTTTAGCTTTTTGAGAACAGGAGGTATTTTCCACTGTCTGGAAGGAATTTTTTTTTAATGTGTGTTTTCTGTGCAGGTCTTTTTACAGCCTTGCACTTTTAACTTTTCTCAAGGAGTTCTTTACACCCATTTTTTAAACTTTAAGGTAAGAGTTTTAGATTAAGAGGAAATTGTCCTTGTATACTTAGAAGCAAAATGGCCATACGTGTCTATGCACTCCACAATTTTAATTCAATCATTCAGAAATTCCTGGTTTCATCTATATTGTAGTATTGAACTAGAATGAGGAGCATATAGTTGAAGAATGACTTATTTAGTGAACTTTATTCTAGGAACCATATATTTATATGCCAACTACAGTATGTGTCGCCCAATGATATCCACTTGGTAGATTTTGACTTTTAAATAGCTATACTACGGACGAATTTGCTTGTAACTTTATGTAGATATTACCATGTACCGGGTGTTTCACTTGCTTTTGACTCCTAATTTTCCTTTTAACATTCAAACTAACATTTAGCATTGTCAAATGACACTCATGTTTAATTCACTGCTTTACATGCTCAGCTTAATTTTTTCAGCTATGGAACACATTCCACCGACCTGACCTTGTGGAACCAGCAATCGAAACGACCCTCAAGAACTTAGGATTGGATTACATTGACCTCTACCTCATCCATTGGCCAATGGGATACAAGGTAACTAAAATCATCATACTTGGGTTTTTAATGGGTACTTAACACTAGAAGCTCCAGGATTTTTTACTACCTAGAAGCTCCACCTCCGGTCAAAATGACCGGTATTTAAAATTTGACCATTTCTCAAAATGGCTATTGCCAATAATCATCTTATTACTAATAAAACAAAATATTTTGTAACAAAATACAAAAATATCATGAAACCTAGCGATTTTTATTTTTCATGCACTAATTACAACAATAAATATTAATTTTCTTCAAGGAAATACGTTTCAGTCATGAAATTTCACATATTACATTTTTTGCATTTCAGTACCTTTTCTACATCAGAAACACATTTCCCACAAATATATTTGTTGCACATTGAACAAATGTCACTTGTTTTGTTTTCATTGCACAATGCCACCTGGCATTGGCGCCTCTTTCTGGAAACAGAGCCACTTACATTCCGTGCATGTGATATTGATGTTGACAATATTTTATTGGGATTTGCATTCAAATGTCCTTCTCTTAGTTCCTCAGCAAATTCTATCAAAAAGTTATGTCTCATAACATTCCTCCCCGTGACTGCCTTGTAAACTACCCATGCATTTAATGCTGCCAGATCTAAGATATTGTAAAACACATGTATCGGCCATCTACGTGATGAAGCACGGGCTGAATATTTGCGTGCCATTTGATCAACAACATCAACACCGCATTTAGTTTTGTTGTAATACTTGATTGTTTCTGGGAGTTTCTTCTGGCTTTGCAAATCTACTTCTACATCTGAATGCACGGAGCTTAGGAGTAGAACATTTTTGTTTGGTTTAGCTTGGTATGCTCAAAATGTAATGTCCCTCTTTTTTAGCAAACATGTTTCATACACTTGTGTTCTAATGTTCACAATTTCATTAGGAATCTCCTTTGTATTTTTCTTCATAGTGCCAATTAGGCTTGTCTTCTTCTCCTTTAGCTTCTCAGCGAATTTTAGCGAAGTGAAATAATTATAAGTATTTACATTTCTACCCACGTTTAGATAAGGTGAAGTAATTCTCAATACAACATTTTCAGGTACAGTAACATTATCATTCCTTGATTCATCTTTCCCAAGGTATGGAAAGGCAATTTTATACCAAAATTTTCTGGTTTGTTTGGCATGTACTGCGTAAATCTACAACTCGCTTTCGAAGGAAACAATTGTTCGTCAACTGTCAGATTTTCCCCTGGAGTGTCCCCTGAGGACACATTGTCTAGAAAACATGCATACAAACTGCAGTGTTCAAACGAAACTGAGTCCTCACTTTCTCCTTATCAGCTTTGACAATATGCCAACATATATGGGCGAGTCCAAAAGAGGAAGGAATAATAGGGGTGGAAACTGTAAGTGCAATGTTCCAATCGAGAAGTGGTTTTCCATTGAAATACATTAACGGTCAAAATGACCGGCAACGGCGCTTCTAGGTAGAAACACAAATATTTCCATTAGTATTATTTTGTTTGTAAATAACGCATAGCAGTAATAATGTACTGCAAATTTTAGGAAAAGTCACAAAATTTCAACGCACGAAGAAAAAGGTTTCTGTACAAGGCAGAAACTGCAATTTGAAAAACGGTCAAAATGACCGGCTTGGCGCTTCTAGTGTTAAAGGATGTTCTTTTCTTTACTAACATCCAAAAATGCACTGGCCTCAAAGGGACTACTAGGACCTCCCCAATGGCGCAGTGGTAGCATCGTTGCCTTGTAATCAAGGGTCCCGGGTTCGATACCCAGTGGAAGCACATAGTGGTTCGGATCCCACTTTAAACTGTAGGTCCAGTCCCGATTAGCCTTAATGTTCATAAAATGGACTTAAAACACCAAATCAATCCAAAGGGACTACTACTTTTTTCCCTGATTATGGTATAATTTTATTAGGTTATGATGTTTAATTATTTTTGTATAATGTATACATAACTTGGTTCACGACTTCATGAAATACATAATTACAATTACTCAATAAAAAGATAAGTCAATGAATGTTTTGTGGATTATATGGAACATTTCATTTCAAAATTCCCCTGAATCTCAATTTTTGAAATAAAATGAAATGAAATGTTGTAACTTTATTCTAACTTGTGAGTCAACAATCTAAAATTGTCATTTGGATAAAAATTCAAGTATTATACATAATTGAAGTTAGAAGATATTTTATGTATTGTTCGTTTATTTTAACTTTTTAATTTACTTCTGTTTTGCATTGTGTCCTGCCCTAATTTGTCCTTTATTACATTTCCCCCTCAATTCCACTAGAATATTAAAAGGTCAATTACCTTCTCTCATTGTCTTAAATTTTATTTTTTGTACTTTTAATATTCACCAAAATTAAAAGAAATTTCTTATTAAGTAAAGAGGCGTTTTATCTGTCCCACCCATGTCACAAAATTGGTCACTAGAGTTGCAAAAAAGCCTTCTTTTTTTGAATGGACTGTTTTTTCTGATAAAAAGTCTGCTTTTTTGGGGAAAAAAACTGGAAATTGTGGCTTTTTTTTTTGGGCTTTTTACCAATTAGAGCTAACCTATTTCACTTGAAGTTATTGTTATGAGTTTACAAGTTTGTAGTTACATATTTTACAACTAGTTAAAAGAAATTTAAATGATGTAGCAGCCAAGAGACAGATATTGGCCAATCCCAGTGGACACATATTGCATAACGGCTCAGATACAATTTTAACCCTAGCTTATCGAGAGAGAGGGGGATGCTTGCAGGCCCACCACCT
Source organism: Lepisma saccharinum (assembly GCF_977018435.1). Classification (NCBI taxonomy): domain Eukaryota; kingdom Metazoa; phylum Arthropoda; class Insecta; order Zygentoma; family Lepismatidae; genus Lepisma; species Lepisma saccharinum. The sequence continues at coordinate 93,008,908 of NC_139229.1, forward strand.
CTATTTTTTAGATTTTTCAAATGTTTGAAAATAAATTACATATTTATCTATTATTTTTGTTCATAAAACATGAATGTAATGTAATTAGGAGGCAAAATGCACTTGGTGCGCATATCAGGTGCCATCTTTGAATAAGTCTCATTCGAGGCACTCATGCCAGTGACAGTGTACAATTGGTTGGTAATGATGGTAATTATTATATGTAACAAACAACTGCACTTTGACAAACAAAAATGCATTAATAAAAAAGTCATTATGGATGTTGTGGGTTTTAGTGAATGATAAAATATACGAGAGACACTCATGCAATAATTGGTTATTATTTTTTATTAATGAAAGTAATTTTTGTAATTATTATAATTAACGAATAACTGCACATAATCAGCAAAGGAAGCAGTGATTCAATAATGAAATGTTTTCTTGAATTTTAGTGATAAAAAAAGTATAGGCTTGTGAGCCGCCTCCCGGTATGTAAGTTTCCCATATGGAATGGGTAAGCTAGGGTTAAAACTAAACATGTAGTCCTGATGAACACATCTGACCATGAAATGGACTTAAAAAAAGGTGTGTATATATCCTGTTTAACGGAGCTTTGAGATGGAAGCGACACGTGGCTCTTGGAAACGAACCATTAGAAGTAAATGCAACCTTTCGAACGGAAGCAATATAAGCTGCAAGTGTTGCTTGACACTTGGCCTGTACCGTTTTCTCAGGGAACTTTCGGACCGAAGTAATAAGTCACATGTGTCACTAGGGAAGCAGACCCTCAGTAATTCATTCAACCTTTTGAACCGAAATGGTGAAAGTTTTGCTTTATACTGAAGGAGACTGTGTCGCTTGTCATCTGTGAATTCAGTCTGAAAGCTCCTTCATGGGCACGCATCATGTAACCTCGGTCTTTCTACATGCATGGTGAATGCTTGCTTACAGACTGAAGGGGTCCGTCCATGTCACTTGTCACTTCAATGTTCTTTTAAAAACACATACAAAACTACTCTAGTTATGTGAATATGTTTATACTACATAGATATAACTAATAAGCCTTCCGAAATATGAAGATGTCACTCGGAAAGAACCACCCATTCAAAAAAAACAGTGCTTTTGAAAGCACTATTTATGTCTAGCTATGAATTTCATATTGTAAATGGTATTTTACATTTAGAAATTAGTGTCTATTTTACAGTAGGGGAGATAAACGAAAACCATGGAACAGGAAAAATACTGCCAACTCCTGTATTTTCATTGATTTGAGACACACTTGTGATGAAAGTCGAAAAAAGCCCAACCAAAAAAGCCACGGAAAAAAACTCTGGTTTCTTTCCAAAAAAGCCATTTTTTTTCCGACCACTTCCAACTCTACTTATAGCTATAAATTTGGGAAAGTATTTTAAGGGTAGTTATGTTCAATTAACAGTGTTTAGTTTCATAATTCATTGCACAGAAACTCTAAGAAAAATGTTGCTTAACTATTGGTAGCATAGTTACTTTAATGCCAAAAATGTAGTCTGGGTGTCCCACCTATGACAATGGAATGTCCCATATGAAGGGCTCGGGTGTAAAACATGTTAAGTGATATTTTGATCATTTTTGAGTTACAAAGTAAAATGTGCCATCCTTCAATTTTCGAGTGAAATTTCCATGTCATACAATTTGCCTTGGTCTCCGTGAAGCCTTCTGAAATTAGTAAACACAACACAAAAACAATTTATTTACAGTATGGCTTCTAATAACTTTTTTTTAAATTAACTCAGAAATTACCAAAATGTCACTTACCATATTTTACACCCTAGCCCTTCATATGTAAACATTAATGGCACACAAGAATTGTAATAGCTTGTGTAAAAGTTAACATATTGAGGCCTAAAATATGCCAACTCACCCTATCCCTGTTTCATAGAGAATTTTGTTATAGTTCACAATTTTATTTTTAAATAATTAATAGGTTTACCTCTTTATGAGGTGTGTCATTTCAGCTGTTAATCATTCATTCTAGTTGTTATGGTAACCCATGAGGTAGAAAAGTGATGTAAAATAACTGAATTATTTTTGTATGTATGTATTGCTTGCACTGTACCACACTCCTACTTTGTGGTTGTTACGGGCATTTAAACACATTTTTTGACGGAATGTTTCGGGAGAACACAAAGAACAAGGGTCTTATTGTTCTAACTGTAACATTGATCAAACTACAAATAAATGTACAATGAACACTCCAGAAATGTTACTTCAAAAAATGTGTTGAAATGCTTGTAACAGCTGTAAACTAGGAGAGCAAAATAATTGAAGTAAACGATAGGTGGAAAGTAGATTACTCTTCACTTTAAAATTATAAGAAATTTTACCTTGAAGAAAGCGTTGTTTTTTTTTAGATATTTTAGTTCTTTCTATGCACGTGGAAATTAAAACATTATGAAAATACTAACTGGTTTATAATGTCACATGTGGATATTTTCATGTATGCTAAGATACTAAGCTAATATTACACTCCAAAAATTTTATCACATGATCAAAATAACGTAATTTTGCCCCAGCAGCATGAAGGCTGTAAGCACATCTGGTTCACTCAGAAAAATGTATGTGTTAACTTGTTTTGTCTGTAATACAGTGGAACCTTGATAACTCGAACTTAGGGGGAAAAGATAAAAATTGAGGTATCAAGGATTTCGACTTACCAAGGTTCGAGTTATTGAGGGCCAAAATCGCTGAATTCGAGTTATAGAGGTCTAAAGTTTACTGACCCTTCTGAACGTTGGCACTACGTATGTCCCGACATGATTGTTGATCACTTGACATTGTATGTACGCACCCTACACTTCGACTTATTGAGGTCCGTGCGACTAAAACTTCGAGTTATAAAAAGGTGATTAGAATTTAACTTCGACTCATAGAGGTTTTTCATAGTCTACCTTCGAGTTATTGAGCTCTAACGGCATTCCATAAACTGTACAAAAATTCGTCTTATCAAGGTTTTATTCGAGTTATTGAGGTAAAATTAGTATTGAGCGTTATGGACAATTCAAGGGGGATTACAAAAAATGCGACTTATCAAGGAATTTGAGATGTTGAGGTTCGAGTTATGAACGTTCCACTGTATCTGTATTTCAAACTATGAAGAAAGATTTGACTCTGTCAAGTGCTGGACGTATCTTTAACTTTATATCCAAGTGAAATTAGTTGGTACCTTCTTAAGATCTGGTATTGACACGTCTCACTGTATTAATAATTATGATTCATTGAGTTGATCGACCTGCCACTGTTAAATTCAAAGACCTCCCCAACACTGTAGTGACTAGTCTCAGGTTTGATTCCCAATGGAGTCACATTGCACAGTGGATTGGAGCTAACTTTAGACTCAATCCCAATTAGCGTATCTGAGCAGAGCCAGGCTTAAAATAAAATTTTGTTGGAGCATTCTGAATTGAATGCTTAAATATATTGTCTAAATTCAGGTTCGATCTAAAAGAGAAAGATTCGGGATGAAATATGTTCGATCTACATAACCGTTATGACTGAAATTCATGCATATATATTTTTTTTTATTCCCAGGATGGCGATGAACTGTTCCCAGAGAAGGATGGCAAAACCCTCTACAGTGAAGCAGACTACGTAGATACCTGGAAAGCCATGGAGCCTTTGGTGAAGAAAGGTTATACAAAGTCCATTGGCTTGTCAAACTTCAACTCTGAGCAGATTGAGCGTATTCTTGCTGTGGCTGAAATTAAGCCAGTCACTAATCAGGCAAGGATCATTTAATTTTTAGAATAATTGCAGCAGAATTATTAGGCAGTTTAAAATTCTGAAATGCATTCTTTCATCTAAAATAATCATATGTAGTATTTGTGTGTGTGTGCATGTGGCGAAAAGACAATGCTCTACATTATGTAGTTTTCCTTCTATGACTTATTTTTCTTAATCACTACACATTTGAAAAACACACACCTCACCACCCCTTGTCTGTTAAAGGTGTTAAGTGCCCAAAGTCGTATTTCACATGTCTGTCAAAAACAATAGGCACGACCATAGTGATTACATAAAGTAATTTTTAAAATAGAACTGTTTGAGGGTCAAGTACGAAAATTAAAATTTCATATCCAGCAATGTGTAAATTAAGGAGATTAATTCTTTCTTATAATTTTTTTCAGTGTTTTTCAAGGTCCAAAAATTGTATATAAATTCAATTCTGCTATGGGAGAGAAAATCAGCAAGCGTAAATGGGTTCTGAACCGTAAAGAACATTTTTATCTTTAAAGTATTTCAATTCTGTGTCGGAACCTTTTTTTCCGGATCAATTTAAACATTGTCCAAGTTTGGTATTAAAATGATACAATACACAACTTGGATCGAATTGAAATTATGCGAGAAAAAAGGATCCGATCCCGTTACAGAATCCAATAGAACCCCTAAAAATTTATGGGCTCCTGGATCTTTAACAACCTTGCATTTACCCCCCATGTTTTCTCACACCATTATTTCCCTCTGCACAGGTTGAGTGCCACCCATACCTAAACCAGAAGAAGCTGATTGAGTTCTGCAAGTCTAAAGGTATCACGGTGACTGCATACAGCCCGCTCGGCTCCCCAGACCGCCCGTGGGCGAAGCCTGATGATCCACAGCTGCTAGAGGATCCAAAGTTGAAGGACTTGGCAAATAAGTACAAGAAGACTCCTGCTCAGGTTGTCCTGAAATATCAGGTATGCAGGTTTTAATATATATCTCATAATGATATATATAAGATTACATGATGGATGCGGAAAACGCAGTTTAAGTATTCCTACGTGAAGTTTCGTGTTTCCGCATTGCACCATTGGATTTTTTTTCACAATAATTTCGAAGGCTCACTGCCTTCATTCATAAGGGTAAGGCATCTGGAATGGAGCCTTCAAAATTATTCAGAAAGAAACTATCCAATTCTACAACGCAGAAACATGAAACTTCACGTAGGTGATTTAAGATTAGTTTCACTCTGTAATTTTCTCTTTTAAATTTTGAGCTTGTTAATGCCAAAATTTAATATTTTTGCCAAATATTGGAAAAACTTGGCTGTTTTCTAACAATTATACAATTCAAATACTGTATTTCTTCAAATCTAAGGTGTATAAATATACCATGGTATTAGTGTAACGTGCTGATATTGTTCAACTGGTAAATAATAATGGCAATGGTAGTATTGTGAACGGTAAATGTAACGATGTAAATGTAAGAATACGATATTCTTCGAATGAAGTGTTGGTATTATGTGCATCTATGAGCATCAATTTGGAAGTAATTTTTTTCTCAAAAGCTGAAGGAATAATAAAAATGCACTTACTTTTGATGGCATCTTGAATTCGAAGAAATGTGGTAAGTTAGGTAATATGGTTCCTGTGATAAATTATTTCATATTTATGCACGGAGATATGTATTAGGTAATAATTGGGTGAATTTTTATTATTAGTTTTTGGTCATTAATTGTTAAAATTACTGATAAAAGCCACTTCATACAGCTAGTGCAGTTGAACTAATTCTCTAAATTGCAAAGGGATGGCATTAGTGTTCACATGTCCAAAGGTGTCCAATAGTAACAAGTAGTTGCAGTTTACCTGAATTGGTATCGGAAAGTATCGATTGGTTTTTATTAGGGCTGAGCTGATACCACTTTTAACCAATGCCGATACTCTCACAGATTCCCACTGACACCAATTCTTGAATTGTAATGATTAGCATTTGTACGAAATATTGATCAATATTAGTGTGTAAGTATTCCACTCAATTTACCAAGCATTTTGCTTTAAAATATTGAAGTACTTTGTTATAACACAATGTAGTATTTTTACACAAAACTGGTGCGAAACGAAACAGCCGATGCTGTCGCAAAGTTTGCTGATGCACATGCCGATGTTCTCGTCCACCTTCTGCCAGATAGTGACCTGCAGAATGTGTTTCGTTGTTGCTTTCTTGACACTTGGCAGGAGGAGTGGGATACGGTAATGGGGAACAAGCTTCATGCTCTTAAGTCCACCATAGGTGCATGGCGTTCTTCGTCCCATCCCTCTTGTCGAGAAGTTCTTCTTACTCGACTGTGTATTGGACCTAGCCGTCCAACCCATGGTCACTTGTTGCAAGGGCTGCCCCCTCTGATGTGTCGTGTTTGTGATGTCGTTTTAAGTATTTGGTATATTCTTGTTGCATGTTCCGATTTTGCTTTCCTTCAGCACTTTTCATCTTCCCAGCTGTTTGTCATCCCTGTTGGGTGATGACAACAGTGTTTTATCAAATGTTTTTAGCTTTTTGAGAAGAGCTGGTCTCTTCCACTGTGAGGAAGCTTTTAATTTATCAGTATCAGATGGTATTGGTAAAGGCTCAGCCCTAGTTTTTATCACTACCGACTGATACTTTTCCAGCATTTTGGCAATGTGGCACTTTCGCAGAATACAAATAAACTGGAAATTATGGAAAATTCGAAGTTTCAATTTAATTTGCGCTAGTATTTAGTGGAAAAACTGTATTTGATGATTACATAAGAGGAATTAATGTAATTCTTGAATATTTTGATGCAAAACTCTAATAAATTAATGTTTATAATTGGAATGCAATACTTACACACTAAGATTGATTAATATTTCAAATGATTTTTAATTATCAGAATTTTCACACTTTGGTATTGGTGAGAGTATCGGCGTTGGTTCAAAGCAGTATTGGCTTAGCCTTAAAGTTATGATTAATGAATGGATTTTAAGGTGCAGTACCTTTCCCAAAATGTAGCTTTTTGATAACGATCGTTTGAGATATGCATTTTAGGACATTAAATCAAGTAAAAATTACACACATTGTTGCATTTTTTTGTGAGATTAGCACATTTTTTCCCTTTTTATCCCTTCTTTGATGCTTCAGAACCTTTTTCCTTCCTTTCCTTTCATATTTTGTTAAAAAATTGCGACAGAAAAATAAATGATGTTCACTTGAGCAGCTACATAGAGCATTTTGTAGAGCACAACAAGAGCTATTAAACGGTATTACATCCCCAATAGTTCTCAAGATGACGTAGTTTCTCCACAACTAAGGATCTCCTGAGCTCGAAGCGTCAGCGACTTGCATTCGAAAACATACAAATATTGAACATAATCCAGTATAACAAGTTTGGATAACCTGATAAATGCCACGTTTACTTCCTAAATACTAGTTATTTTATGCAATTATTACTAATTATTAGGGACGTGTATTTCTAGTTTTATTTTTCTCTGAATGCTGATGTAATTTTTTTACTGCAATTCTGTGTTATTTTTCATGGTTTAGGGCAAAATTCGGTGTTATTAATTTAAAAACTGTGTTATTTTTACATGCATTTTTACTGTTCCTTCTATGCTTAAAATTTTCACATTGTTTTAGTTCTGGAAAATTGAGCCAAATTTTAGTTTTAATGACCAAATATATATAATATATAATATATATAGATATATATATATATATATATATATATATATATATATTATATATATATATATATATATATATATATATATATATATATAATGGATAAAAGCAAGGAGGGCCAAAAGGGCTAAGTAAAAATCAAATAAGGTAAAAGGAAACACTCACCAGACAGTAGGAAAATTCAAAATTTTCGCTAATTTACAGCATCATCGGTGTGAGAAGAAACAGAAGACGGAACCGGAAGTTGGGGTCCTGCAGAGTTGCCAGGTCCCCATTGAAGAAGAAGCGGTGCGTAGAACGAAAAAAACACTGGTTCTATGCACCGCTTCTTCTTCAATGGGGACCTGGCAACTCTGCAGGACCCCAACTTCCGGTTCCGTCTTCTGTTTCTTCTCACACCGATGATGCTGTAAATTAGCGAAAATTTTGAATTTTCCTACTGTCTGGTGAGTGTTTCCTTTTACCTTATTTGATTTTTACTTAGCCCTTTTGGCCCTCCTTGCTTTTATCCATATATATATATATATATATATATATATCACAGAATGCTATTACTCACTACTTTTATCCATCCTGCTGTTTAGACTCTATTCTCGCAGTGTAGTAAAATTCACAACAGGATAATTTTGTATGCATGAAAAATGTGGCTTGTTTTTTTTTACTTATACCAAATAGGTATCTTTTTGGTACATTCCTCGTATTATCACAGTTCATTATAATATACATATGTTTGTTCTTTTATTAACAATTTGAACATTTCTCTCTACAGATTCAACGTGGTGTTATTACTATTCCCAAGTCAGTGACAAAATCCCGAATCCAGCAAAACATTGACATTTTTGACTTCCAGTTGACTCCAGAAGATATAAAATATTTGGATACATTTGACTGCAATGGCCGAGTGTGCCACTTGGACTGGTGAGTGAATTCTGTTGTTGTTGTTGTTCTTGTTTTTTTAAATTTATTTAGTTATTACTGCATTTTAAGTGTGGAGTTAGTAATGCACTTGCTGGTACAGAGGATAATTTGTTGTATGAGGCTCATACAATAAATAATGAGGCAGAGGATATTTCACAGTACTTACATAATGAACCTCAGAAGTATTGTCCACCACTGTTTAGGCATTTATCCCATTGTATGTGACACCAGTTACAAAATGGCATGCTCGTAGAACTCCTTTGGCTGCTGTTGGAACCAATTGCGCACGTACTCCTTGACGTCATCGTCCAATTGAAACAGTTGCCCCGCAGTGCTTTTTTGAGCTCACCGAAGATGTGGAAGTCACACGGAGACAGATCTGGACTACAGGGGGGTGGCTCAGGACTTCCCACTTGAATTTTTGCAGACATTTCTTTGTTGTGTTGGCTGTGTGTGGTTTAGCTTTGTCGTGCAATAGGATTACACCACAAGAAAGGTGACCGGGACGTTTCGATTTGATTGCCTTCCTGAGCTTCGTTAACATTTCACAATACCGCTGGGCATTGACCCTAACTCCATGCTCCAGGAAGTCGACAAGGAGTGGTCCGTTGCAATCAAAGAAAAATGAAAGCATGACCTTGCCGGCACTAGTGTGGAGGATCTTGAACTTTTTTGGTGGACGGGAATCTGCTTGCTTCTAAACATGGAATGACTGGACATGGCCGCTGCTCGGTTACCAGCATTTGCACATACCTTGCCAGTCACGTAACACCATCTAGCGAGAAAACGTGTGCCAATCAGTTTCACCACACGTGCACCTCCATTTCGGGCCCATTGACCTATTTCTACTTACCATAGTTTTGGTGTAATGTCCTCTGCCTCATTATTTATTGACTGAGCCTAATATAAGGACTTGGATTCTGATCTAGAAGAGGTTTTACGTGACTCGTCATTTAGCTCTGGAGATGAATGTCTGGCTTTTGACGAAGAAGATTAAAAGTTTATTCTTTCCTAAGTACGTTATTTGTTGAAAGTAAACCTACATATTACTTTAGATTTGAAATACAATAAATTAACTGTAATATTCAGTGAGAAAGCTTTTCCTCAAAAATGTGTCCAAACAATGGGGGTGCATCTTATATGCCGGCAAATATGGTAATTAATTTATTTATTTAATATAAAAAGGTAAAAAAAAAAAAGGTAAAGTGCTCCCCTGTGCTTAGCACCATGCCATGAAGGTGTATAGGGGGTGTGGGGGTAATGCCCACACTTTCTTGATCCGGTCGTGAGTGGGAGTGATGTGATCAGCATCATGCCCCTGACTGCCTTTACCCCCCAGGGTTTCCCCCAGGTACCCATGTCATTCGACGCTGGGTGGGCACCGGGGCCGCTTCCAATGTTAGAAAAGTTCCTGGATTTGAACCGGCTGGGGATCGAACCCGGGACCTTTAGCATGGTATAACATCAATGTTTGTGCAGGATTGTCAAAGTAAAGGGTCCATTGGAACTTGAATTTGCCTCAGCACTAACTTTTTCGAATGTGTCCCTTTTTTAGAGAACCATGGCAATATTCAAAATTATGAAAAATTCTGTTTAGAATTCATCCACTTCAATCAGTTGAATTTTTAGCTTTCTCTGTTTCTAAAGTGTTCAGTGACCATGGGGTTATATCATTTGATGCAATGTAGGTAAGAAATGACTGCTTGAAAAATATTATTAACATAAACAAACTTGCTCCTCCAATGAAAGGACATTAGAGATAAAGTGTACTGCTCAATCCACCACAAAATTGAACAAAGGTGTCTCGTTTCAATTAAGGGGTCTCTGGTTCGATTTCTAGTGTGCACACATCATTGGCTGCAATTTATTTTTTAAGAACTGCTTGGTCTCCCCCCTTTTTTTTTTGATTGCCGCTATAGGTTGCAATTGATGTTGTAATTATTATAATTTGGGCTCTATTAATGGATTTAGGTAACTGATCCATCCACACATCTCCAACACTTTCTGAACAGTTTCTCATTCTTTTCTCAGACAACCCCCAAATTGTTCGTGTACGCACAATGTATTGTCATTTCTTGCTCTACTACATAAAACCTTATACTCCCAGATGAAAAAAATATAGATAAACCTTTTCACCTCCCCCTCCCCTTTTGGCAGAGAAGGATATTTGCGGAAAATGAATATGTGTCATAATATCTCGGTGAACCACCCAGGTAAGCAATGCACGAGCCATGCCTTGCACTGCAATCGGGGGCATGTCCAGGATTTTCAAAAGGGAAGGGAGGGTATGTATACTTTTTGTAGTCAGCCCATATTTTGCCATCTTTAGACTTTCTTTTCTTTAGGAATATTGGACCAAGGGGGAGGGGTTATGACCCCCACCAACCCTCCCTTTGGCATGCCACTGACTGTAATGATAACAATTATTTGATATAGTGAGAAAATTGGGTAAAATAAATAATACAGTAAAACCTGTCTATCCCGGAACATGATGGTTCCGAGCAAAATTTTCCGTCTTAACAGTTTTCCTTCTTATACAGGGTTGACTTTAAATACAGTATAGAGCGCTGCAGGAAATAATGGTAGACAGATTTACATTTCGCATTACTTATAATGTAAGAGTACTAATGCATGTACGTACATGAATAAAAATGCAATACATTCATCAATTCCATCATATCATCACTCATCCCCTTCTTCGCAAATTAGCCAAAAGTGGCACAAAAAGCGAAGTAAAATGGACACTCACAAACATCCATGTCCATGCCAGGATTCGAATCCGAGACCCCTGGCGTCGTAGCACAATGTGCATAGAGGGAAAGAGAAAGATGGAATAAGAGAGGTGAAGAAAAATTGAGATAAAAGTGAAGAAAAAAGAAAGAAACAAAGAGAGATAACAAGAAAAATGATGAAAGAACAGAGGAGAAATAGACAAAGAAAGGTGGAGAAAGAGGATAAGAGATGAAAGAAAGAAACGGATTAGTATTGTAGTGCATTCTTTCATATCGATAATGTTACTGATAAGTGAGTGGCAACAAAGGCGTGTTCCACTTACAGTATTGCATTGTTTTCTTGGGAGCGAAAAAAATAAAGGAAGAAATTTCCGTCTTACTGAAATAAAAATATTGCGTTGGTCTTTAAATGGTGTTCTGTTTCTGCATTAAGGATTTCATTTTCAGGTTTAAAATCTGTCCGTTCTGGGGACTTTTTTTCCGTATTTACTGGTTTCCTTCTTATAGAGGTTCCGGGATATGCAGTTTTTACTGTATATAATATGGTTCCAGGACAGTCACTATAGAGCTTGAGTTTTGTTTTAAGTCCACACTATGCACAGATATGCTAATTGGAAGTGGACTACATTTGTAAGTGGGGATTTGAATCACTGTGTGCCTCCATTGGATATTAAACCCAGGACACACCTTGTGTACGAGGTGACAATGCTATTAATATGGCAATGAGGGGTCCGGACAGTCAATGCAAACAAATAGCTGACAATCTCTGTCTCCTTCATAGTAGTCACCTCCGCTGTTCACACACTGTTGTTCTTTTCCCAACTCTTCCTGTAAAATTAGGTTCACAGTATTGAGTTATTCAGGCAACATGTGTGATGCCTTCATAACCTGTTCCTGATACAAGCCACATATGTGTGGTTGAAGGCTGCCCAGATATTGGATAATCACCCACTGACACCTGCTTTGAACAAATCTCTTGTGCCAATAAAACTCATGGGTTCGTGATAAAGCCTGGTCTCTGCATGCATGTTGTAAAGGCACAAAGTTTTGAGTAGCTGTCTTTTCCAGTAACAAAACTTGATATCCATTATTTGTTCTACTTCTGCGCCCCCCCCCCCCCACATACACACACACACACACACACACACACACACACACACACACACACACACACATATACATACATACATATAAATTGGGGCCTTCCCAATGGTGCAATGGTGCGTGGTCGCCTTGTAATCAAGGAGTCCCACGTTCGATACCCGGTGGAGGCACAAGTGGTTCGGATCCTACTTTAAACTGTAGGTCCAGTCCCGATTAGCCTTAGTGTGCATAAAGTGGACTTAAAACACTAAATCAATCAATCAACATATAAATCAAAGATAAGTGAAATACTTCCTAAGGACTCTGATGCCACTTGGCAGAATGCCACTGAACAAATTAACAAAAGTAGTATGTACGAGGGAGGGGCGTTCAAGTCAAATTGAGTTTTGAGTTATCAAATAAAAGAATGAATTTCGAGGAATGGAGACTATTTATTTTCCAACATACTCCCCTGGTTCATTATCCACTGGCACTTATCCCACTATCCCAGTGTTTAACTAATGCCTGGAAAATTTTGGCAAAAAGAGATTTGTCAGTATACCTGAACTATCTAAGGACAGCCCGCTTCAAGACTGGGATCGTCACTGATGGATGTATGGCAATCTTTGAATCGTTTACACCATTTAAATGTCTCACTGCGGCTGAGCATGAAATCATCTGTAGATCTCCATGGATTTTATGCCTTCATTCACAAGAAGCTTCCATTGTCACACGCTGTTCCATGCACGCACTAACATTGTTCGTTAAATTAGGCATGCACAGGAGATGTACAGGGTGGCGCGGAGCCGACTGACACATTTGATATGTTCATATATGATGAAAGAAAGGAAGGAGAATAAGGAAAACCGTATGTAATGGTACATTGAAGTATGCAATTTTATTACTAACAACTTACAAGTTCATTTTTTGAAAATTACATCAGACAGGTGGCCTCCTTTGGCATGAATGCATTGTTGCAGACGTCTCTGGAAGTTATCTCCGTAGTTCCTCATAAATAACCGTTACTTCCTCAACAATGGCTTCTTTCAGTTGTTGAAGAGTCGTAATGTGCCTTCTGAACACACGGTCTTTCAAGAATCCCCAGAGACTGCTGGCGTGCCGAGCATTGTGGACTACGTTCACTCTCTGCAAGTTCTCGGGCGTATGCACTGTTGTTGGAGCTCCATGTTTCACATCCAATTCACTGCCATTTTCTTCAAATTTCTTCACCAAAGCCAACATGATATTCCGAGACTGTACGTTACCATGTCGGCTAACAATGAATTGTTTTCTGAACAATCGCAGCACTTTAACCACTGACTTCGTTTCGTAATAACTACGAACACAGAAAACGCGATGTTCAACGCTCCAATGGTCCTTTATGACAGTTGCTGTCTTCATATGAAATGGCATCCTATCCTCTTCTCATTTCCTCCACAATCCACTTCAAACTATCGCGCATGCGTAATATATTCAACTTTCAAATGTGTCAGTCGGCTCCACGCCACCCTGTACTACGTAGAATTCCTGGTCGAGCCTGCATTTTTTGCTGAAAATTCTATTAATATTGTTGTTTGCCATTTTGATTACCGGTCTCTGGACTGGCTCTCGACATGTGCACCATCTATTAGTAATAGGACACACTAGTCACTTACTACTGCATGTAGTACCACCATGCTAGCGTACAATATGTCTGTAAAATTAAAAGTCCCGGTTTAACTTGAATGCCCCTTGTTTGTGTTCATGTATCTATTGGCACAAGAGCACAACCTTAGTAGTATTACTTTAGTGTTTGTTGTAATTGATTGATTAACTGAGCTGGTTTATTTTACTTTGCTTTTCTGCCACTTCTTGCTAATCAGAGAGGTGGATGAGTGATGATATGATGAAATTGATTAAGGGAAACTCGCAATAGTGCATCCTTGCACAGGCCAGGATTCGAACCTGGGACCCCTGCTATCATAGCATGATGTGCTAACCACTCCACCATGGAGGTCGACTTTTTCTTGTAATAAAACTCTACGCAGGAGGTCATGAAAGGGCTTGAACACTGCAATAAATCACTCTGTCCTTCCGTAATGTGCGCTATTATGTGGACCCCACATTTCAAAACACACATTTACTGCTGTTTACATGACTTTTGCATTTATCTTAGTATTCTCTTAGTAATGAATGCTGATCAGGTATTCTATTACACACTTTTATTCATAAATGCAAGAATATTATCATAAATTCACTTTCACATTGTTATAATTACGCATTCATTTTGACATTTCTGAATGTTCACTGCAAATACGTGGTGGATGGTCTGCTGGTGTTCCGGGCAACATGGGATAAAGCAATTTGTGCATCAGGTCTTCACCTTTCTGTTCAATGAACGTGGGCATAGCTGGCAACGTACCTTTTTATGCGGCTCTTGAATACCTGTTCCAGTTGCTGCAGCGTGTGGTTTCTGAATATCCACCCCCAATGATCTAAGTGAAAGGCGAACTCCAGACTGCAGAGCTTGGGGTTTCTGAAGTCTTCTCTGTACGAGATCATTGACCAGCTCTCTTCCAAAGTCTTTCAAGAACAAGCGACATCGATGGTACTTTCAAGATTCCCAATCTGAGTACCTCTAAATCCAAATTATGAATCTGGCAACATCTACACAGTCCAGCATGTTGGACCAGAAGACCACAGGTCTTCACAATTGAGAAGCGCGGTCATGTGACACTTGCAATGATGTGTGCATAGAGTTCCACCTCTCGAGAAACATAGATAGATGGCTCGCGCAAATTCTTACAGGAACAATTTTCAGTGAGGCAGGAAACTGATGCAAGTGAATTCTACCTTATAACTATGGGGTCCACACGGACCCCAGGTCCCAGGACATTCATGGACAAATTTTTAAAAAATTCTAACCACCCCTGGTATATGTGTAGTGAAATTTTTACCCCATGTTACACACGTTTTGAACCCAGAGAACGATATATATTATTTTTGGCAACTAGTTAAAAGTGCTTGCGGTCCGCATGGACCCCAGTGTTGATTTTTAGGAGTTAATGTAAAGAACATGCCATCACTTTTGTAATTCATAAAACTTTTCATTACAGGGTAAAGGACCACAAGTACTTTCCATTCAACATTGATTTCTAATTTGTGCCAGAGAAAGCAGAGCATTGATATGAAGCAAAATTCACCTGGTCTACCACAAGATTCACAAGTTAAATTTGTGTGATATGAAAACAGCCATTGGCCTATTAAACATTGATGTTGCTGATATTTGAGAAGCAAAGATATGATTCTAATATCTTCATTTGATGTCAGAATTTTATATTTGTAGTATGATATGCATTTTTAGGTTGTCTAAAACTAGTCCACATGGTATCAACATTAGCAGGTCTAAAAGATACTTTCAATGGCATAACAGATTTTAGTTGTATACGAATAAGTTGTAGGTGCCCTCATTGGTTGTCTTGTTACCTGGAAAAGCAGCATTTCATTAGATACCCATATATGTATATGTTGCATTTGCATTGCTTTGAACTTTAAATCTTTTAATTACCTAATTATTTTAGGACACGACTGTTACTTAGTGACTGTTTGGAAAACTGTTCTGTTTATTCATTTTGACTATGCTTAGTTGCTCATTTGTATTATTATTATTTTTGCTTATGTTTTTTTGTTGTTGTTTCAAAACATGATCCTTCAGTGATGGCAAGCTTACCACTGAATTATAATTATGTAAGCTTTTGAGAAGAATAAAGTTGCATGAAAGATACGTACTTTATCTTTTTTACCCTTAATAAATATAAACCTGTGATTGAGTTGGTGTTTTAAGTCCACTTTATGCACAGTAAGGCTAATCGGGACTGGACCTACAGTTTAAAGTTGGATCCAAACCACTATGTGCCTCCATGCGTGACTCTCGGCATACCCAGTTTTTAGTGAAAATCCGGTCTGCCATTCCAAGCCCAACTAACGAACAGTGCCTTTGCATAATTTTATAGAATTTCAATTTGTATAGTTTTATAGAATCTAAATTGTTGGAAGAAAAGATCTAATCTTAATAATGGAGGGTTTGGCGTTTTAGACCATTATCGAACATATTTTAAGAACCCAGTCTCTGGCACCGTGTGTGACCATCGACGTAACTTTTCTCGCGCAACCAACGAAGGGTTAAGCTCGCAATATTCGTGATGAATCTGTGTGGTCTCCATTTGCTTACCTGCTGAATGATGACGGAGACTTTGTGCATTTCTAGTACTTCATCAAAATATTTTACTCCATGAAATGTTACCGATTGATTAATATGTTTTACATTTGCCTTTTTGGCTAATTGCAATGAGATACCTGCAGAGGATTATACTGGCTGCAAGTCCAGATGCCAGAGCCTCAATAGTCTGCAAAATGCAGTCAGAGATTTGGAAGAGAGGGTGACATTTTAATGTCTAAAGAAAGGATCACCCCTTTCAGCCACCTACAACTTGACAAAAAATTGAAAATTTTAAAAATTATGAATCAACAAAATCTATTTATGTATATTAATAGGTTTTGAATCTTTTATTTTAATCAAACAAGTACCTATAATTGCTAATAATACCTGTATATTAATTTCATTGTGGGGGACACAAAAAAGTTCTTAAAATGCAAGAACCAATAAAAACAGGCAGTGTCGCACTACAACCCCATTCAGGCATTCTTTTCTTAAACTTAGAAATAACACTCATTTACATTTTTTAATCATAAACTTAGAATTAACACTCGCTTACATTTTTGAATCATCCTGAAAATGCAAAAACTATGGCTGGGATAATGGCACATTTAGCTTACGGAAATTGTACTAAGACCAGAGTTTTTGTCCAGAATGCATTTAGGTCAGTCCATACCGAATGGTCCAGCACTGGTTGCTTGACCATTTTTAAAATTTTCAATGTTTTTGTTATTCTAACCCCCATGAAGGGGTAGTTCAAAGCAGACATTATTTTTCTGGAACTTGACTTTGTTTAAAAATGGAGGCCATTTTTTGTTTCATGACTTGGGGTATTTTTGGCCTTTGCACACAGTTGTGAAAATTATGATAACTCTGCTAAGAAAAATGATAGAAAGCTGTGGCAAACACATTGTTTTCAGTACATTTCAAGCTTTATTTTATGTTCTGTACCTTTTTTCACTATCTCTAATGAAAATCGCTGAAATTTAAGGCCAGAATTGATGTTCAAGTTTGAACAAAATTCAAAGTTTAGGATTTGTTTAGTAGAGACGGAATGTAATATCAGAGCTATATTTTTTTTTAGAGGAAACATATGTATCCAAAGTTTTGCAGAAAATGTTTGAGCTCTGCTAGTGCTTTCCTCTTTTAGTTATAGCTCTTTAAAATATACATATATATATTTTCAAAATTTGAGTCACTATATATCTGGTGGGGGACCTAATATTAATTTGATATGAGCAAGATATGTTCCAATTGCAAAAAATATGACTGCAATCAGACTTCTTGAAACTCAAATATGACAGATAGTTTTATAAACTTTATAAATTCCTGTTGCAACATTCCCAATTTTGTTTTATCCTGGTAGACAGAAAGTTCTTTTGTGGAAAATTTTGACAGCATAGCGCAATGTATCTTTTAGGATACAAAAACAGAACATATATTTGTTTTCATTTGTTCACAAAATGAAAATTTGGAAATTATTTTATTATATGCTACTGTAATAAAAAATAAAGCCGTGGCAGCTCAGTCAGTACAGCGTCTGACTACCATGCAAGAGGCCCGGGGTCGGGTTCGAACCCCGGCAAGGGAGAACCGGTCTTTTTTCCACCTGTTCAAGTGGCTCCGGTGCCCACCCAACATGTTTGCCCTTTGGGGCAGTTTCTATATCTACCCTTAGTGTCCTCTTTTGTCCTTTGGGGCATTTTTTGTATCTATCCTTCGTGGTCCCCCCCTCCATGATATAGATATCATTCTATCGGATGTGAGCCAGTGGTCTCATAATGAAGGTGGTTGTGGTTCATATTCTAGTTGGGCGTGATGAAACATCTTCAAGAGCTGGGTGGACACGTTTCTTCCTGTGTTCAATTTACGTCAAAATATCTGTAGCAGTTCATGGCAACCTACTTCCAAAAAATGAAACTAGGGGACAACTAATATAGTATCACAGTCATTTGCAGCATCTTCACCTTGACGTGAAGAACTTTCCAAGTCAGAAATTCTATGTCAGGTGAAATGATACTCATAATTTTTCCTGGCTTCCAAGAGTCTCATAAAATATGGAAAGTTCAATTTTCTAAAAATATATAATGAATAATTCAAATATGAAAAGTATTTTTGTATGCCTGTATGGTAACATAAAATCTGCCATTTCTGTTAACAAGTCCATTGAGGGGTAAACTTACTATCTTGCCATCAAAAGTTCTGGATTCAAATCCCAGTCAGACACACGTGATCCTTTGAGTGTGTCCTTTTATAAATTTTATCTAATCATGAATCACATTCAGCACCATAATTAGCAAACATTGTTTTATTTTCCTTACATTTTCCAACAAATAAAAGAATAGTGAATTATTAAATAATAACATATCATTTTCTAATGTTTATAGTAATATAGAAGAGCTTATAAATCTTATAACATAATTGAAATTATGTATAGAATATAGTCCCGGACCATAAAATAGAATTTTGAAGTAACTATTATTGAAAGATATTGAAAAAAAAATATATGTGATATTGTTCACATATGCAATATAATCTGGTCCCAAAATCTCATTATGCTGAGTGGGCAATGTATCTTCTCGGATACAATCAACTTTCATTCCCTAAATCTAGCCAAATATAATAGATGTGGCTATATTTTCTATCTCTTACATTTATTTCACAGCATCTTTCTGCTAGATATTCAAAAGATGGCACCACTCACCAGTATGAAACTTTACATGTATCTTGTTAGACCCATTGCCACTCCTGTGGGAAATCTCAATATGCTGGCTATATAGAGGCTCCTACATTATATGTATCTTGAGAGATACATATTCCCTTTAAGGGTTAATAGGTTTTCTGAAGGTGCACAAAGGTCAAACTCCCTTCCACATATTACACCCTGGGACTGTTTTTTTGCAGATTAATGAGTCTCTCGTGCCTGGATAATGTTGTGTAGGAATTGTGGTTTAACATCCATGTGTGTTTGTTTTCTCCCTTCATTCATCTCGCTGTATCGCTATTCATCCCCATTGTCGCAATTAGTCAAAGATGATTGAATTACATTACACTTTTCTATCAATCAAACCCAAAATGTGCTGATTATAATCTATAATTTGTAATGATAGAACAGGGGTTTCCAACTGGTGGCCCACAGGCTGCATGCAGCCCACAATGCCTTTTCTTGCAGCCCGTAAAGCCAGTTTGCAAAAATACATTAATTTTATGTATTTTTATTCAAATACGTTCTATTTTTAATTAAGGAACGGAAGCTCTGTGAAGATAGACAATATCAAAGGTAGAATTGATTTTGCAGTCAATAATGATCATCAGAAGAATTTAAAGTGACGTAACTTTCTCTTCACACAATGCATTCCTCCCCTTCGATATGCAGAATGAACTCGCCAGCTTCCCACCTCTTTGCTATGCGGAATGAACTTGCCCGCTTCCGCGAAGGCTTCACTATTTGTGTTTAGAAACAAACTGCAGAGCGGCGCTATAGAGATATGTTTTACTACACACGAAGTACGAAGAGATTTCCAGTGTTCCAACTCGGATTGTACTGTGACTGATTGTTAAAGTTTGTGCAAATATCGAAATGAGCCATATGAAATGAGCAGCATCCAGCTATTTAGCAATCATCTTGGCGTTAACATCGAAGAACAAGAAGCTTCTCTCCAACTTGAATTGTGTGATTTACAAGGCGATGTGTTCCTTCAAATCAGGCTAGAAAAGGGCCCAGAGTTTTTCAAATACCTTTCAAAGGAACTCTTTCCAAACCTTCGTAGTTTTAGGCAAAGAATGACATTGATGTTCGGCAGCACATACACGTGTGAAAGTGTTTTTTCTTCAATGAAGTTCATCAAGAACCGCTACAGAAGCCGACTGGCAGATTCTTCACTGCTTCACCTTTCAAATACAGAAATTGAAGTGGGCATTCCAATTTTGATAAAAGAAGCAGATCGGCTTCAATTTTCACATTGAACACTTACTATGAAGGATTCTTATTTGTATGGTGTGATTTTAATTTCTTTCAATTCATCCATAAGTATTGGGTTTTTATGAAATAAATTATAATTATACAATTTTGATTTGTGATTCCATTGTTTCTATTGCCTCATGTAAGAACTTTAGGTCATGCGAAAGTACTAAGTACTTACAATTCTTGTAATTTTTAATCCCCCCCCTCCTCAAAAAAAATGTGGCCTGCCAATCGAACGCTGGATATAATTTTGGCCCTCCGACCTTTTGAAGTTGGAAACCACTGTGATAGAATCACTACAAGATCCTTTTTTTTTATTAGTTTTTATGTATGTTCAATGTTATTTTTTTTAGTGACAGCCATACTTCTTTTTTATGCAGAGCTGGCCTACGTGACGGTGAAAGCCAGCTTGCAGGAGGCAGGTAGTTTCAAAATCTTGTCCTTTCAACCTGAGGGGGTTGAAAAAAGTTCAGTTTACTAGTTTTTTTTCGAATCGCCTATATAAGGGAACCAATTGAGTAACAGGGGTTGGCATTCTTACGTTTTTTTGGGCAAGAGGAGGAGACCTTTGGAAGGTTCTTCGGTGCTGGTAGAGTGGCAGGGCTAGTCAAATGGCTAGCGGTCACAGATCAACCATTTTCTTACATCGATTACGCAATTTTTCCTGATTAGTTTGGTGACAAGCAAACGCTTAGTTTTCGTTGGACATTTGTATTATCCTTAGAGAAACGTCGTATCCGAGGGAATTAAAGGATGCGTTTAATTACAAGTATATGTCTATCCGTTGGTGACAAGCCAAGTACTTTGTAGTGTGAAAATATTAGTTTCAATTTGTAGATTCAACACTGTCAAGGTGTCCGGTTTTTATTTAATCTTGGATTAATGGGACTGTGACCAGGGTGGAAAAAGAATCGTATCAGTTTTGTTTTTATATATTTTCAATAACAGCGCATAATTAATTGTTGTAATTTAACCCAAGTTTAGTTATTTTTGCGTGGCAATTTTCATTAGCTTCAAGAAAGGGAGGGAATTAGAGAAAAATGTCATGTATGTAGTGACAAGCTAGATACATTTTTTTAACTAGTACTGCTGGTCTAGGCCAGCGTACGAACCTCTCATATATATATTACAGTTATAACACCATTAAGCCTTGTTTCCATGATATGAAAAACTCAATATGCTGACCAAGGCAGAAATTTATTTTATTATAAAACATAAACTAAACGTAACTTTCCAATCTTCTAGCAAGGTCTTCTTCAGACTCTGCACCAAGTACAAATGTAACAAGCTACAAAACAGGACGATATATATATACACAAAAATTACTCCCCTCCAGACTATTAGAAAGTTGTTCTGGAACATTCTAGCAGGTCGCTTTCCCTTGTCAACTAAACTTTCACCTGAAAGGCTAAACATTTTCTTCCATATGGAATGTGGTTGTACTTTTTATCTCATGCTCTTTTTCCTTCATTTTTCTTCCTTCTTCTCTCCTCTTTCTTTCTTGTCCTTTCCACTCTTTCTAACACCTTCTTCCATTCTTTCTTTATCTTCAGTTCCCCATTCCAGTTCATTGTGTCTTCTTCACCCTTCTTCTCTATTTCCTTGGCCTCCTTCCATTTTATCACTAATATTCTCTTCTCCCTTCCTATCTGCTTAGCCTCATCCCACTCTATGCCATGTCCTCTTTCTCTCCTGTGTTTAAATATCGCATTTCTCTCTCGTACATCATCCCTATGTTGTTTCAACCATATGCCAAAATGGAAGGGAACGAAGAGGCAGCTCGACATATTTGCCAAAGAAATTCAAGATGAAGAAAGAGGGATATTATTGGAACTCGAAATAGAAGAAGAAGACAAGATAAGCTACCTACATATATTGATGAAAAGGAAAAGAGGACAAAAAATTGAAACCGCTTGGCATCAGAAGAAGTGTGCAGCAGGGGTATTCTGCCACAAAAGAAGTGATGTAAGTGAGATGACAAAAATAAATTTTATAAAGAATATAGAGGACAGAATCAAGAAAATATGCATGAAAGAATGTGAAAAAGAAGGCAAAATAAATAGCCTATGGAAACAGCTGGAAAAGAATGACTATGAGAAGGAGGATAGACTGGACATAAACAGAAGAAGGAAGAAAAGTGGCAGGGAAGAATTGGAAGAGATAGAAAAAGAGAGGAGGTTTGGAATAAGGAGTATGGGGAAGACCACAGAAAAGATATGCAAAGTGATTAGGAAAGCGGGCATTAAAACTTACAGGAAGAGCGGGAGAAGCACCTTAAGAATAGCAAAGAATGTAAACAAGGAAAACAGAGAAGAGGAAGAGGAAGGGATTAACTACGAAGTGAAATGTAAAGAATGTCAATGTGTGTACATAGGAGAAACGAAAAAGAGGCTGAAAGACAGATTGAAACAACATATGGATGATGTACGACTTAAGAGAGAGAGAAATTTGATATTTAAACACACGAGAGAAACAGGACATGACATAGAGTGGGATGAGGCTACGCAGATAGGAAGGGAGAAGAAAATACTAGTGAGAAAATGGAAGGAGGCCAAAGAAATAGAGAAGAAAGGTGAAGAAGATACAATGAACTGGAATGGGGGACTGAAGATAAACAAAGAATGGAAGAAGGTGTTAGAAAGAGTGGAAAGGACAAGAGAGAAAGAGGAGAAGAAGGAAGAAGAATGAAGGAAAAAGAGCGTGAGATAAAGAGTACAACCACATTCCATATGGAAGAAAATGTTTAGCCTTTCAGGTGAAAGTACAGTTGACAAGGGAAAGCCACCTGCTAGAATGTTCCAGAACAACTTTCTAATAGTCTGGAGGGGAGTAATTTTTGTGTATACAGGGTGACCTGTAATTAGATGTATTCCCTGAAAGGGATTAAAGTAGAGGCAATTTGCAATAAATTTGACCATATGATACCCCGTCCGAAAATTAGTAGTTTTCGAGATAATCAAATTTCTATTGTTTTGTTTTTTAAATGACAAAATTTTCACATAAAAATACGAATTGAGAAAAACAGCTCATTGTATGGCACATAGTTCAGCGTTTTCTGATAGCTAACAAATAAGTGGTTTGTTGAAAAAAAGTTTGTCCCAAATAACAATCACATGTAAGGAACGGGTGGATCTAAACTTACAAGTAGTGATAAAAATCCAATCTTAGTTTACTTGGCAACATATTAATAACAAAAATGGTATGATACGAAGCGTATAAATTACTTCCTTGTGTCATCAGCTATCCAACAGGGTACAAATGTTGCTAACATTCACATTTGTGTACAAGAAATAATACTTCATTCATCTTCATGTGAATGGAATCAACAATACAATTAATGAACATTACACGTCTTGCTCAAAGTGGGCACCTCCGTTACGAATGCAGGCAGAAGTATGGATGGGCATCATCACCAATCATTTGATCGAGCCATTTTTCCTGCCCCAAATCTTAAATGGCATCACTTATGAACAGTTTTTGAGGAACAGGATGGCAATGTTGTTGGAGGATGTACCTCTAGCTACAAGACATGACATGATTTACCAGCATGATGGCTGCCCAGCTCGATTTGATGCCTTGTGACTTTTACATTTGGAGCCACATGAAAGACTTAGTTTACAAGACACCGGTAAACTCGCAAGAAGAGCTCAGGGAGAGGATCTTAACAGCTGGTTAACACATCAAGGACACCATCACATCACGAGTTACGACACCAAATGTCCCTAAAAACCTGCGTGCCTGCATTCGTAACGGAGGTGCCCACTTTGAGCAAGACGTGTAATGTTCTTTAATTGTATTGTTCATTGATTCCATTCACATGAAGATGAATGAAGTATTATTTCTTGTACACAAATGTGAATGTTAGCAACATTTGTACCCTGTTGGATAGCTGACGACACAAGGAAGTAATTTAAGTAATTTGTATGCTTCGTGTCATACCATTTTTGTTATTAATATGTTACGTAAACTAAGAGTGCATTTTTTTTTATCACCACTTGTAAGTTTAGACCCACCCGTTACTTACATGTGATTGTTATTTGGGACAAACTATCTTCCAACCAACCACTTATTTGTTAGTTATCAGAAAACGCTGAAATATGTGCCATACAATGAGCTGTATTTTCTCAATTCATATTTTTATGTGGAAAATTATCATTTTAAAAAAAAATTGAAATTCGATTATCTCGAAACCTACTAATTTTCGGACGGGGTATCATATGGTCAAATTTATTGCAAATTGCCTCTACTTTAACCCCTTTCAGGTAATACATCTAATTACAGGTCACCCTGTATATATATCGTCCTGTTTTGTACCTTGTAACATTTGTACTTGGTGCAGTGTCTGAAAAAGACCTTGCAAGAAGGTTGAAACGTTACATTTAGTTTATGTTTTATAATAAAATTAATTTCTGCCTTGGGGTCAGCATATTGAGTTTTTCATATATTACAGTGTTTAAATTGAAGAAGATCGTGTCATTTTTTATGTGGGGGGTTATTTCATATGTAATTCTTTGTATATATTTAAGCAATAAAATAAATAGTATTTATATATATTTTTAAACATAACATCTGATCTATCATTGAAATAAAAGAACTGAGTTTTCCCTAATATCCATAGTAATGAATAAAGTAGTTATTCTATGCCTTTATAGCCTATTAGATTTCAACTGTTATTGTTAGTTATTAAAGTGTTATGCATCATATTTTGCCTGGGGAAGTAACGAAGACAAGTAACAGGTCAAGCCAAGGCAGGTTACTCTCCTTAGAAGAGAAATAGAGCATAACAAATTATAGAATAAATCCTAGTACAGGCGACAAGGATTTAACCACAAGTGACAAAAATAAAATGCACTATGGAGCACAAGTCAAATCATACACTTATTTTTAATGATTGAGTAACTTCTTAATAAAAAATTGGACCACTTTATATGGACTGACCCTTCTACATAGCCTGATGAACATTAAAAATCCTATGAAACATAGTTGGATTGTGCAGAGCATGTAAATTGATTTCCATGCTCAACTTTGCCTTTTGTGAAAGACAAAATCATTTATTTTTCATTATGGAGCAATAGGCAGTGTTCACATTGAAAATGTGGGGGAGGGGGTGGCAATCATTCCAACTGCTCAAGCTTGAGTTGTGCTTATATCATAATGCTATTGACAGCCTGAGTGTTCTATTTTCCCCATGTAATGGGTGAGAGTTCTCTTGTATCTTCGGTCTTCTATTTTATGTCATATACAGGGTGGTTATAAAGTCTCTATACGTGACAAAATACATTTTTTTGCATGTTATGGGAAGCAATGCTAACCGTAGAAGAAAGAGCAGCGGTTGTTTTTATACTGAGATTCACATCTGGATAGAACTGGCCAGTCTCGGTTATCCTTTGTGCGTAAATTGGAAGTACGTAAAAATTTTCCTTTTGAATAATCCACCAGATAAGGCTTTATCTGTAATGCTGGAGCTATCTGTGAATGGTTTAACCACTTGCCTAACCGAACCTAACCTAACCTTGCCAGAAATGGTTTTGGGATCTATCCGTCAATGGTTTGTGGGGCTATTCAGGTATTTTTTCGGTTACGAAGGTTGGAAACACTGCATACCCACATGATCCACTACGCGACTCAAGCTCTACCCGCCATATTGTGTGTTACGGAAGCGAAAAAAAGGAAGAACAATAATTATTGTAAATGTCAGAAATTGAAATTATTTTCGTGAGAAAAGCAAAATTACACCTTCGATAATGTTTCGCAATGCACAATAGGTAAGTACGAATGTAAAAGGTGACGAAATAAAATGAAGACATCTGTTATTCTGAGATGCAATTGGTACCAAAAATGGAAACCGAAATATTCTAATTTCGTAACTCAGCGATGAGTAGAAAGACTGATCAAATAATGTATTTTTTACCAGAGAAACAAGATTGTGCGATTTGTTGCAGGAACAGGTGAAGCACTTTCATTTACTTTCTAGAAGTACTGATTTAAAGAATTGTTTGATAGTTACACCATCGCTTCAATAATGTAGATGTCAAGAAAAATTCGACAATTACAGTTTTTCGCAACTCCGGGGCAAGATTTTACACCGACCTCTTTCAACCTGTGGATCCGGTGGGTGTGTTCTACAGGGTTGCCAGCTGTTAATCATTTCTTTCCTAAGGCGTGTGGGCGTTGTAGCGTAGATGCAGTATCAAATTGTGTGAAGGAATGCACGTGTTTAACTCTATCGTTGAGCACAGTAGTTTTTTAAGCAGCAACCAACTCTTTGTTACACATGAGTTAAATATGTGCGGTTTTCTTGGAAAGATAACTTCGTACTCGAATTGGGAAGAAGCGGTGAACTGTTTTCAAAGCGTCAACACTGCACAATGAAGGAACTTCCTGCTCCGAGATGTTGAGATGCAAAGTCGGAATTTTGTGAAAGCAATGAGTGTGGCTGAATTTATATTCTCTTCTCGTTTTGATTTCGAAAAGAAGAGCATTAAATGTTTGTTTTTCAGATATCTTAAACATTTTGATAACTTCCACGATGGAAACGGAAACCCCTTTTAAGGAAGGGTATTTGTTATCCCCGCCACAAGGATTCATGCACCTCAAGGTAAGCAGTAATACAGGCAATGTTTTTGTGTTTCGCCTTTTTGTGTGGTGATGATAGATACAAATTAAATTGACAGTCAGAATAACATAAGGCACACACAATAATAAACGTGGCCGAGTGAAAAGAAATATTATGTTGTCCAAGGCAAATATAAATTAAACATTACTACTTTCTGGCCATTTATACTTTAAAAAAACAAATGTAGGCTTAGAAAAGAAACTACATGTATACACATAATTGTACTTTTTAGTTGAAAATATTGAATGCGAAAATCCCACCAAACTGGAAAGAATACATAGTTTCGAATGCAAAGGAACTGCACAGAATGTAGTTGTACTCATATTTTCATACTATGTTCGAATTTCTGTGCAAGTCTAATATTTGACAGTTTATCAGTAAAAAATTTCACGCCTAATGCACATAATTTTTAAAACAAATCTGGTTGAAGTGCCATTTTGTAACAAGTAGTGAAATATTGAAAATTAGAAAGTACAAGGAGCACATGTTAAATTTTATGCAGATAACTAAACTAGTGGTAAAACAACAGGGGGTTCATTTCATAGTGAGATTTCAAGCACCATGCGTAGGGCATAAGATTAACTTTGCCTATGATTTAGTGGTTAATGTTCTCGCCTTGTACTCATGGGGTCCCTCCCTGCTTGAAAATTCTACTGTATTCGGAATCTCTGTTATTAACTGTACTCTACTGTGCATCTCAGAAATCTACTGAAACTCAATGGTTCAGTAGGCCCACTGTACATGTACAGTAGAAGAATTGCACGTGAAATAGTCTCTTCAGTATTACATGTGATATTGTATACAGTGTATGCAACTCAACATGTTGGCTGTAAATATAACTTTCATTGCTCCTGATTTACAACTTGGGTAATTATGCGATATCGATATCGCCCAAACACCTCTCACTCGTTTATTTCGTTAATTTTAGCATTGATACTTACCTATTCTGCATTGCGAAGATTCTTTAAGGTGAAGTTATGCCTTTTCCCATAAAATAGTGTCAACTTTTCATATTACGAGTCATTATTTGTATTCCCTGTTCTGCTCACGCGTCGTGCTTGTGTTTTGTCGATTTGGAGTGGGTATGCAGTGTTTCAACCTTCTTCACCAAAAAATGCCTACTTTCGTGTTCATTATGTCATCACAAACCATTGATGGATAGCCCCAAAAACCATTCACGATAGCTCCCACGAACCATTTCCGGCAAAGTTAGGTTATGTAAGCATAGTTTAAAAAAAAAGGCACGTTTGGAAACACTGGCGAGACCGTGTGACTTTCGATGCTCGCTCCATCTGGAGGTACATAATGGAAACAACAGCATAGTGTTGTCGCTTTACAGATATTACATGAAAAATTATTTCTTGTTCTGCAGCATTATATGCTGAAGTTTTTAGTTTCCGCAAAAGAAAATACCTTGAAGAACTTCGACAATGCTACAGAAACTGGTTTCATATATTTAGAAACAAAATTATACTTGTCAGTTCATACCCAGAAACTATGTAAGAAACTTGCCCGTGTCTTATATGTATTGCGGAAATTAAAAAGGTCTGTAAGTGAGGATATAATGATCTCTGTTTACTATGCTCTTTTCCATTCACACTTACTGTATGGTCATTTACTATGGGGAAACCCTACAGGTGCAAAGGAAGTCTTTAAATGGCAAAAGAAGGCTATACGTTGTATTAAAGGAGTACAGGATATGGAGTCATGTAGCGAATTATTTAAGGAATACCGTATTATGACAGTGCTCTCTATAAATATTTATCATAATTTAATGTGCATAAAGGAAAACCTCACCAGTTTTAGGTTGCGATCTAACGTACATGACTATAATACAAGGCACAATCTGAATATAGAAATGCCGTACGCTAGACTATGCAAGACTCAACAAAATTTTAAACATAATGAAATGAGATTATTCAATTCGCTACCAGCTTCTATACATAATTTAGAAAACAAGCAGTTTGCTAAACACATTAGTACGATATTGTGTATATATAGTGTCACGGAATTTGAAGAACACTTCCGTCGGGGCCTGTAAAATGTAAATGTCTACTCATAATGCATCACAGAGCTGTAAAATGGGTTTATATACATGGCTTGTATTGTAATCAAAATAGAGTACTATTTTCCAATTGCTTTCGCTGTAATAAAACTTGTAGTGGTATAATTTAACAATACAGGGACTTTATCTAATTTGTTTGAAATTTGGGATACTTACTAATTTGGGCCTCATAATCACGAATCTGCACTTAAAATTTGGCGCTTATTTGGTGGAAGGTGAATCCGGCCAATTTCTAACATGCGTTTAAAAGGGACTCTATAGGGAAAGCCGCGGAGGCGGGACGGCGGTAGGTCAATTACCCCAGGGGCGGAGCCCGGAATCGGTGGGAAATTTGGAAATCTAGGGTGCAGAAATAAGAACTTACTTTAGATTATTTTGCTATTTCTACGTGTGAGCGCTAAATTTTAACTGCAGATTCGTGGTTAGGGGGCCAAAATTAGTGAGTAGGCTATGCCGAATTTAAAACAAAATGGAGAAATTCCCGGTATTGTAAAATCGCTCCGTAATTTTTATATTAACAATTATATACTTATTATGATGAAGTCTATTGCAATCATGTTGTCTAATGCCTAATAAAGTATTCTATTCTATTCTAGTTTCTCCTGTAAATTTGAAGAAATCCGTTCGGGCGATATTGCATATTTACCACAATTTGTTTTTATATCTATTTGATTGATTGATTTAGTTTATTTTACTTCGTGTTTTGTGCTTCTTGGTTAATTTGCGAAGATGGGGATGAGTGATGAAATTGATGAGTGGACATTCACAAACAACCAAGCCCAAGCGGAATTCGAACCTGGGACCCTTGTTATATCTATTTGAAAATCTAAACACAGTAGGTGTTTCAAAACACCTATACCTATAGATCTACTGAAAACAGTAGACAAAATTTTCAGCAGGGCTTCGAGCCTTGGTGAAGGTACTTGTCACATTTTCAATTTCAGTGACCTTTTTAAATGTGGTTTGCATGAAGAAGATAAAACAAGAGGCATACATTTATGAAAATGAAAATTTATGAAAATGCAATGTCCCTAGTGCAATCAAGTCTCCTCTCACAATTTGTCATAATCACAGCATATACTTTGAGGACAGGTTTTATGAGGCTAGAAGCATTTTCTTGTACTTTATATTAATTTTGAACATAATTTCCCTGTCTACACCACCTTGATGAATCATAAATCTGCATGTCCCTTCCATGGAACAAAATGTCAGTCAAATCTGGGCAACAGCTTTTTAAAAATATTTTTTCGCTCAACGGAACAGCTTTTTCAAAATATTTTTTTGGGGCCATTGACCCGCTGTACCCCTTCAAGAATTACATTAACTAGTTAGTCGACAGATTGTGATGTTTTATGTAATATAAAATTAATTCAGTATGAATTTACAATACCGGAAGTATCTCCAATTGCTTTCAAATTCGGCATACTCACTAATTTTGGCCTCGTAATCACGAATCTGCAGTTAAAAATTGGCGGTCATGTCTAGAAATTGCAAAATAACCTTGTCATTACCGCTATGATTCTCCATACACTAACGTGGAAACAATATGAAGACTTCTTCCTTTCCGCACAACGGTCTTGCTACCACCGTTGCTCATGTGTTGTGCAATAAGTGAGTGTGTTGATTTGCATGTGAGAAAATGGCATCTTGCGTAAAGATGGAAAACTGTTTGCCTCACGAACCATTCACAGTAAGGTTAGGTTAGGCAAGCATAGTTAAAATTAAGGGTAATCATAAACATAGTTTTGAAACGCTAATCATTGCAAAAAATAGTTGCTTTCTTCATAAATGAAGGGTGTTTACTCCGTTCACGGACCCACTTTTTCGACTTATTTTGACATTTTTACATGTAACCGCCAAATTTTAACTTCAGATTCGTGATTACAAGGCCAAAATTTGTGAGTATGCCGAATTTTGAAAGCAATTGAAGATACTTCCGGTATAGTACATTCGCTCCATTAATTCCAACATGCATAAAGTAAAAACCTGCCATCTTGGAGTACTTTCTCAAAATGGTTGTATGCAAATTCAAATAGCAAGAGATCAAACTTCGCACTCCTAACTGAACATACAAACCCATCGAAAATTGCTATCGGCACCAAATGTAACAGTCCTAACCTCATGACCTAAAATTGTAACACTTTTAACAATAATTTCACTTCTATTTTGATTTCATAAGTTTTCAATAATTTATTTTATAATACATTTATGAAACTGTAGCCTGCTGCTCTTGTGGAATGTCTTTTTGGGTGCTATATTCACTTGCGTGAAGCATTTGGGCTGTTCTGCTTCACGCTAAGGTAACAGATGTACTATACTTAACAATAACACATTTCTGCGAGCTAAAAATAATGGAAAACGTTCATAAAGAACAGTATCTTCATAAACCTGCAAAATATTTCACTTTCTTGAGGAGATACAGAGAGTCAAGGGTACCATTTTTTTTAAATAATCCTAACCAATAGTTTATTAACTTCAGGAGTAAAAACATATTTTTATTTCTGAAATTTTACATGCAGTTTAGTTCCCTTCCTGTGGAAATCACCCAAAGCTAATTATTTTTTACATGTTGTATGTTGGTATTTACGTTTTATTTATCTTTGTAGAAGTCATGGCACAAAAAATACTGCCAGCTATTCAAGATGAGTATGCATGGAATCCAGAGGCTAGAAATCTTTGATAATGAGGATGATGCATGGAAGCAAGCACCAGTTAGAATAATAACACTTGAGAACTGCGTTAAAATTACACCTGATGCTCAAAAACATCAACAGTTTGTTTTTGCTGTAAGTTAATATTTTGATTTCAGTTGGGAGGTGTGTTGAGTAGTTTAATCATGATCTGGCTTCTTAACCCATTTGGACATTCCAGTATTATGTGTGTTACATAAAATGTAAGGTTCTAGACATGATATGATACTTAATTAATATTCCTAATGAACTGCTTTCATAGAATTATGAAGTATCGCATGAGTCAAATGAAAACCTTAAAAAGTCAAGAGAAATTACAGGACAGACTGTATACAGCTCAAATTTACATGAGGTATCGTATCAACTGTTATTTATAGACAATCTTGTGGCTGCTACAATGGATCAAATGATCTTCAAGACCCGATTTTTGTCATTTTAAAAATGGTGCCTCCTCTACACACTTGCACCAGTTAAAATGATTGTTTTCTTGCCCTCTGTCAGCCTAAAACTTAAACTATTGATGATATCTTCACCAATGCTTTTTTTCCACAAAGTTTCACGTGAATACTCTAGAAGGAATTCTGAGCATATGTAATTTTTCAGATTTTGGGAAAAGTGATATTTCGAAATCGGGGAAAATTCTAAAACAGCTGTCCTGTTATCGGCCAAAGATCCAGCCGAGCCTTAGCTTGGTTAAGTGCAATTCAAAGTGTGGGGTTTAATTAAAATGTAGTGACCTCACTCGCATGTGTAAATACATAAATTGTTCTAATAACTTGGTCTGGAAATGTTTGGGAATTTTGTTTTTACAAAATTGTAGACACCGTGGCATGCTTTAGACTAACGGGTCCATGTCACTCATTGTTTCGGTGTAAAATACCCATGTTGCTGCTTCGGTTTGAGAGTCCAAGGCAGCAGAGACCACTGCAATTATTAGCATGCCAAATATACACATGCGTGGACAACATATTACAAGAGTTAAATGGAATCCTTAAAAGTCTAATAAAAATTGTAGACTGTATACAGCTCAAATTTACATTAGGTATCAACTGTCATTTACAAAATTACCTCAAGGGTGCAACACTAATCAAGTGAGCTTCAAAATGCCATTTTTGTTATTTTAAAGATGGTGCCTCCTATACATATGCACTCTGTCAGCCTAAAACTTACAGAAATTTCTCAGAAAATGAAAATTCAATATCTGTGCATGCTTACCACACCAGCAACTTTATTAATGGAGGAGAAAGTTTGACAATGGCCTTAGTTCGCAGGCAGATGGGTGGAAAGGCCTTCACAGTGGCTTATAAAGTGACTGCATGTGGACCCCAAAGACTTATTCTTCTTAAAGTATACAGGCACTAGCTCAAAGTTGAAAATGTATGTAGATCAGCAATAGGTCTGTACTAAAATGCATCAAACTTGTGCAGCCATGCATACAGAAAGAAATCTACTAGATAAGAAACCAAAACAAATTAAGGTTTTCATTTGACTCTCCCTTGTAAATACATCTTCATGTGTATCAATATTTGTCCATGCTTTAAGCTTTTCAGTATTTATTGTGGAACAATAGAACTCATAGTTTGGGTCTAGAGAATGACAGAAAAGTAAGCATGTGTAGAATTAGCAAAATAAAATAAAAATTCCTAGAGCATTATTTTCCATCTACCAGACTGATGCATTTCATAATTGCAGATTGTTACAAAGACTGGCAAAGAACACTTCGCAACTCTCTCTGAAGTAGAGTTCTGTGACTGGATTTCCATTCTCCAGTCTGTGGCCTTCGGGGATAATTCTTCCAAGGAGACTATTGAAGAGGATAACGAACTGTACTGTTCCTCGGGTGAAGGTATGATTTTCTTTTCCTCCACTTTTTGAATTGGTAGAGTATTAAAAGAGCTGAAGCAGGGTGGGTAAAAAAAACAACCTGATTTTCATTTAACCCTTGAACACTGAAGCTATTTTGCCTAGTGTTTGTGCAAATGGCCAGCATGGACGTCAGAACGTAATTTGGAGTAGGGGACAGGCTTTCAAATCCGCTAACCAGTTTTTACAATCTCTTCCCCCCTTTATATATATAGTAATTATTATTAAATAGCTTATTATATTTTATTGTTATATTTATATAATGATTACATATAATAAATATATAGTTATTAAATACCGGGTGTACGCAATTGAATATCGTAGTTTTAAACTTGTATATTTTCTATGCTATACACATTACAAATATGAACCATATATGAAATGAAAGAGTAACTCACCAAGTTTCGATTCTACGCATGCACAAAATTTGTTTCCTAACTCTGTCACTTGGTGCCGCCATTCGTAAAGATGGCGACTCCCGCGCGTAATTATTTTTGTGTGTTGGAGCTCGCAAGGTCTAATTCAGTTGTTACAGTTCAACGGGCATTTCGGTGAAGATTTGGACATCACCCCCCCGTCTGTGTGATATGTGTGTTCACTTTTCCACTTAGATGAAATGTGGATTCATCGCTGAAAATCACACAACTAAGAAAATTGTCATCTTCTTGATTAAGAATTTGTGTGCAGAAGTTCCTAAGAGCCAAATGATCTGCAGGCTTTAGGGCCTGTAACAGCTGCAGACAGTACGGTCTCATTTGGTGTCTTTTCCTTAACACTTTCCACACTGTCATTGTTGGCATTGCTAGTTCTTGACTCGCCCGCTGCACAGATTTTGTATTACTGCGAGTGAAAGCTGTTCTGATTCTTTCCACCTTCTTGCCTGATACACACGACCATCCGGAACTTTTACCTTTACACAAGCATCCTGTCATCTTAAACTGGTTATATCACCTACGAATGTTGTTGTCAGATGGGGGTCACTTCCAAATCTTCGCGGATATGCCCATTGAACTGTAACAACTGAATTAGACCTTGCGAGTTCCAACACACAAAAAGACTTACGCTCGGGAGTCGCCATCTTTACGAATGGCTCCGCCAAGCGGCAGAGGTAGGCAATAAATTTTGCTCATGCGTAGAATCGAAACTTGGTGAGTTACTCTTTCATTTCATACATGGTTCATATTTGTAATGTGTTTAGCATAGAAAATATACAAGTCTAAAACTCCGATATTCATTTGTGTACACCGTGTATATGAATATCCACAGCGGCGAAGCCTAATAAGAGATAAGAGAAGGCCCAGAGGCCTCTATTACAGCTAATTTTATCACTTATAATTCCATTAAACTGAGCTTGATACAAGAAAACTTAAATATTATGATTTACGATAATGACAGCAAATTTCCATCCCTGCCTGGTACTCGATCTTCGCATGCAGTGAGGTTTGATGGTATTGAAGCATTATTCCTTTTGTAACATAGGGTCATTCCATGTCAAATCAACCAATTTTTTTAAAAAATGGTTGCATGACCATTTTAGAAAAATTTCATTTTTAGTACATAGGTTTGCACATGTTTCTAGATATCAAAACCAATGTTCAAAAAAAATTATTGTCTTTAGTTCTCCTGGGGCAGCCATTTTTTCCAACATGGCACATGGCTTTTTTTGCTCATGTAGCAGTATACAGAAACCTTAATATCTCAAAAACCATTAAAGCTAGAGACCTGAAACAAAATTCATTTTGTAGCTAATGAAGTATACTTCCTATGATATTCAGGTACGTTTTGCTTGAAATTGCATCGTAAGTACAAAAATTATGGTGGAAAATGGGGTAACAATAGTTAAAAAATTGCATTTTTAAGCCCGATTTTTTTAATGAAGGGGTTTATTCTAAGGCCTGATTTTTTTACTACACTATGTAATTTAGAAGGGATGAGAGATGAAATGCAGGCAGCATCAATTTGTGACAACGATAAATGCAGCAAATATGGAGGTTTCAAACTGAAATTTATGTATCAATTACATAAGTTGACTGCGAAATCAGTAAACCTCTCTCTGAGGTTTAAAACTAAGCCATCAGCCCTGAACATGATGTTTAAAACAACCAGTAAACTTTTAGAAGAGCTTTTCTAGGGCAATCGGCCAGCTGATTTCCGGAAAGGCTTCAGAGTTTTCGAGAGCTAGCATCACTCTCATCTTCAGGGAATGAAGTGAAGATGAGAGTAACGTTAGCTCTCGAAATCTCGGAAGCCTTTCCAGAAATCACCTGGCTGATTGCCCGAGAAAACCTCTTCAATATGCACCGCCAGGAAAGCTTGAAGAATTATTTCAGAAAACTTTTAATAATCTAAATGGCCAAGAGATAAAAGTTCCTCCCTATCCACAAGAGGAGGTAGTTCATACACTCCAAAGTTTGCAGCATTAAAACCCGAAAGGCCAGAGAAATGATGGTATATCGAGACTATACTTGTCTATCTCTAGTCTCATCTTTTTCTGTCCTTTCACACACAAAATATAAATTAATAAACAAAACGTTAAGGAGAGAAGTAAAAGTTCCCAATCTTTTGATTCTATATCAGGCGACTAAGTGCAGTGCAATGATCTTCCGACATGACCTTGCAGTCGGTGTAATTTCTGCAAATGATTTATACGAATATATGCACTGTTATATTGTTTGGTGCGAAAGGAAATTCAAACTCATCACTTCAATTTCCATAGTAAATGTCGAAACATGCCTTCTGCAGTTATTCTACTCTGAACAATGACTTTGTCGTCTGACCAAGTGTAAGTTTGGGAAGGTAAGGGGAGATTAGCCTTTTAAAGTTAAGCTGTCTTCTGTGCTCCTTCCCCAGTGTATTGTTATATGGAAGCACACTTGCAGGTACAAAACCTGGCAGCCTTCAAAACAAAACTGGAAACAGAATCAGGGAATTCCTACGGGGATACTTCATTTGCAGAGACCTGAAATTTGATTGCACATTAACATATCTAGTGCAAAAAAATATTTTCCCAAATATTCTTCACAACCAAGTTAAGTTGAAATAGATATAGTTTCATTTTTTAGGGAGTGATGGGGGAGGGGTAGCAAAATGACAATTTTGCTCCCCTCTGTGGTTTCTTCACATCAAGCAATACTGAATGTGTGGGTATGGCCCACAGGCCAAAAGAACCCAGAGACTGAACCCATGTTACTAAAAACTATTTTAAACAGGTAATATAGAATTAATTAATGCAAATCATCTAAAAACTTCCTAATAGGATCAAAATCGTCACTAAATGCAAAATCTGAATCAGAACCTTCGTAAAACATTTCCACAATGTGCATATAAATTATTTAATGCTAGTCTCAAGAGTATAGAAGCAAGCACAACGTAATTCAACACTTGTGCGAGTAAAATTCAGCAACGAAGAAAATGCAACATCTAACAGTTGGAATATGAAAGAGGTGGTGGCAACAAACATGCACACGAGACATGGTGTGTTTATAGCCTGTCGTTCATTCACAATATAACTTTATAGTGACCAATGCCCATAGCCAATTACCCATTGCGCATCTTATTGGACAGAAATTTGCAGTTGCTTGTCGGGAAAGGTTTAAAATTCTACAACTTTTAAATAAAATTTAACAATTCTGAAACTATGAACAGTAGAGTGATAAATCATAGCTCGTTTTGGTCAGTACAGATTGTGAAAAACAAAGACTGTGGTAATTTTTTTTCTTTATCAAGTAGAAAAAGAAGTAAAAGTAAAAAAAAATGTGGAATATCGAGATATCAGAGATATCACCACAATGTGATAGTTGAAAATAGTACCAACATGTCTCATATGTAACCAAAACTAAGTACTTTCCCACTCTCCCGCAGAATAGCCAGAATGAAATTTCACTTAACTAATAACTAACAACATATAACAATCCAAACATTATCTGAGTCACAGTAAAATCAACTCAAAGACAGTGAGTGACATACATGTACCAGCCAAGCTTTAGCAAAAATTCAAGGTGGTACATATTTGTACTAGCTGGATGTTTAAACATTTTTGATATATTTTTTTTTTTTTTGAACATGCATAGAATTGCTTCTATGTTCTTGACACAGTATATACAGATACAGGGTGATTCTTTATGTAGTTTACAACGACAATAATTTATAATTATTTATTGGAACCACGTACAGACCTGGTTTATATGTCATTATGCAGCAAAACACTTCAAGTTTTTTATTAGAAATCTCTTATGGTTCAATGTGTGCACCGTTGGTCATCCTGGACACATCCCAACGAAAGTCAATTTCCTGCCAAACATTTACCAGCATTTCAGGGGTAACATTAGCGATGGCTGTTGTGATACGATCTTGAAGTTCATGAAGATTATGAGGTAATGGAGGGGTGTACAGTACACCCTATCTTTCACAAACCCCCACAAAAAAAGTTGAGTGGAGTGTAATCTGGAGACCGTGGTGGCCAGGCAATTGGTCCACCACGACCTATCCACTTGTCTGGGAACGCCCTGGAGCCTTTGTGTGTCGCACAGAACAACCTGTCTCGATAAATGTCTGGTGCCATCTGTACACTTGTTTCTGACTTGGTTTCTTCGAACCAGAACATGCACTTAGCTCTTTCCGCAGCAGTGAAAGTCGCCATTTTCAACGATAGACTGGTGGCACCGTATGTGATCAACTCCGCAACTACACACTACATGAGTCAAAACTTGAAGTGTTTTGCTGCATAATGACATATAAACCAAGTCTGTATGTGGTTCCAATAAATAATAATAATTTATTGAAGTTGTAAAGTACATAAAGAATCACCCTGTATATGTTTCCTTAATGTGAAAAGGTGTTTTCTGATCAACCTTTACTTTCTATAGTCTCTAGGTAGAATGGCATGCTGCATAACAAAATAATATATAATATAATTGTGGAAAGAGACTGCCTGCATAATTGCAGTAACTTTTCTTCCAGTAAAAATAAATCATTTTGGATGTACTCTATAATTGTAACTTATAATATTTTTCACAGTTTTTTTAGCAATTTATTAATATACTTTTGTAAAATATTATTACGTCAAACCTCATTTTTCTTGTATGTACGTATTGCTTGCATTGTATATTTATTTTTCTTGTAGTTTATGGTTATTACAAGCACAAACACAATTTTTGATGTAATATTTCCGGAGAACACACAGTCCCTTCAATCAGACATTTTCATCAATGTTACATGAGATACTGTATGTGTAAGAACCGTCAACTACAAGAGAAATAACTCAAATCTCATGTCTGTGTTGATTTTGTACCAAAAGTTTTTATTTTTTGTTCAAATCGTGGGGAATTCCACTCTCTTGCAGGCATTTTTGTAGTGAAGGTGGTGCCCACAAAGGCTGCTGAGAAATGTGGCATGGAAGGTTCCTACACATTGATCATCTCCTCTTCCTCTCTTCAACTAAGGAACAACCAGGACAAACTTCTCTTCATGTGGCCATACAAGTACATCCGCAGGTATGGATACAGAGATGGTAAGTTTACATTCGAAGCAGGTAGAAAGTGCGAATCAGGTGAGGGTGTCTTTCAGTTTGAGCATCACAACCAACAGGAGATATTCCGGTGCATGTCATCCAAAATGAACTATATGAAAAAGGTCCTGAACGCTCCGCAATCTCCAGGGATCATCTGCGGGGAGAACCAGTTCCATGCCGCTTGCAACATGGAGGCCAGATCTCGAAGTCCCCTTCCTCCATCTCCCACTGGTGCTACAACTTCCCCGCTGTTCGATATCGACGTGCACCAAGGGATTTTCAAGCCCTTGGGGTTGTCGAACAAAGAAAGTCCTTTCGTCAGCAACACTACGCTGTATGCTTCCAAAGTCAAGCCGCTGAAGCCACCGAGAAGGTCTCTCAAAGATAAGCTTCCTGATGCGCCGCACTCTGCAGGAGTGTATAGGAAGCATTCTGGAGACGGGCAATTCAGTCCGGAAGCAACCACCAACAGCTTGCCTCTGTCGGCAGACGTCAGCGTGTTCTTTCCGAGGCAGGAGCCTTCCCCGTATGACAGTGTCGTAATCCGTAAAGATGCTTGGAAGACGTTAGGAGTGGATGACATCACGCACACGGAAAACATTCCAAGCGACACGGAAGAAGACAGATCAAGAAGCACCGCAAATGATGTTTTCGAGGACATGCCGAAATCTCAGTGTTCCAAAATCCTCATGCAGCCTCTTCCTGGTAAAACTGAAACTGCTGAAAACTACGATAAATTGCAACATTTCGGCACACAGTCATCAAAATCGGAGGTGAATCATGGGTACAAGAAGATACCACTACAACTGCTAAAAATTGACACTCCACCTGAGGAAAGCACCAAGTCTCCAGATTTTGACGATCTCGCTTGGAACAGTTACGCAACGGTCGAGGAAAATATGCAAGCCTGCAGGCTTGCTGACGACTCACATTATGGCTACGGGATGATTAGAAAAAAGTCTGTAGAGGATATTAAGAATATTCACAACAGTGGCCCGGAACATGAAGTATACAATGACATTGAATATGCTGTCGTCAATAAACCAAAGAAAGCTAGTCCCAATAATAATTAAGGACTGTGATCGTACATGTCAACTCTGGTGAAATAGTTTTTCCTTCCTTCTAAGGGCTGTGATAAAAAAAATGTATTGTTTTTAAGGAGAAAACTATCCCAGGTGGATTTAGTGTTGCATAAAGCTTTTATCAGAATGTAATTTTTGAACATTTTTTTATTGTTAAGTACATGTTTGTAGCATGTAGAGAATGCCATGTAAGTTATGTATGTTAACTTACATATTTTAATATCCGGAGTAGGTATCTGTAGAAGTTACGCTACTATGATTGCTGAACTTGCCAACATTATGAGTAACCCAGTTGCAATTCCCAGTGAAGAAGTATAAAATTATGTTCTTCCATAAATAATTGTGCTTAGCTGGGACTCCACTTTAATGTTTTATTAATATCAACTTTAATGTTTTATTAATATCAACTATCACGTTTCCTTCATTTTAATTCATTTCTTTTTGCTTTGAGAATTTGGGTGCGTACACAGCATGGCCATAAAAGATTGTACCCTTTTTCAGCACCATCTAAGATAATCTCTCTAAGTTTTTAAAACATACCTTACAAAGACTCAATATGCACACCCTTTGTGATGTAGCCATTTTCTACAGTAGTTGATGGTATGCCTCTTTCCATACTCTATTTAGCAATAGTTCTCGAATTTGAAATTCGTAGCTGAGGGGATGCTTTGTCGAGGTTGGGATAGATGGGGGTAATGCTTGTATGGATCAAGGTGGAGACAGTGTGATAGAGGGGGATGCCTGTACAAGTTATCCTAGCTGGGGGGATGCTTTATGAAAAGTGTAACTGGGAAGTTAGAAGTTTAACTCATTCCCTCCCACTTTGAACAGTGATTAGCATAGCAATTGGTCCTTTTTTTTTTCTTTGCAGAAACAACCTTCTTCGAAGAATTCCGTATATCAATACTTTATGGAATTCTTATCAGTTGAATGTACTCAAAATTTTCACCAAAAATAGCATTGAACTGTGCTAACTGACATTGTTTTTGCATATTGTACTACAGAAAATTCTTTCTGCTCGATTGGTGTCATATGTACATGCAAACTGTGGGTATTTCAAGTGAAACTTTCGCAAATGAGTTGCAACTGGTGCTTGTTAAATACCTCTCTATACATTTGTAACCTGGCTTGGGGAATATGTACATTCATTTATGGACACCCTGCATTAGAATCTGTGGGCCACTAGTATTATGAGTAAACTTTTCACCTGAAGATTGTTTGTGATCTTTAAGGATTGACTGGGCCATGATATTTTTGAAAATAGCTTGAATTTTTAAAAAAAATCACACTGAAAGTTCGAATTCTGAAAACGTAGGTTTATTTTTAATCCCTCCTAGATTGTTAAGGGGTCACAAAATATTGCAAATTAGGGAAGAGAGATATATATATTGGTATCAGTTTTACAGGTATGATATTTCTGTAAATAACCTGTAAGTTAGCGCAAAAGTCTGCATACAGAACACATTTCATTCGCACACGTACCTTACATTTCTGTAAGTTTTCATTTTAATTTCATTCATTCATTTCATCTGAACATTGGCGGTAGTCCACTTTCCTTGGAACATGTAATATTCTGGTAAAGGTGTAAATTATCATTGTATAGCTGAATACTTGCTCAGAGATTAAAAATGAGAGTGTTATCATTTACTAATCAATTGCAATAGGCAAGACTGAACATTTTTTGTTAATGTGCTGCTTATTGAGGTCAGTTATGCAATTTGTGATTCCTCTAATTATATATTGTGAAAGAAAGCATAAGCTGCAGCATTCTGTAATTTGTAGTTTTTCAGGGTGGATTGATATCATGTTTGAAGGCCACTTTTGTCTCCTGACAAAAATCATTTTTGTATATGATATGAAGTTTTGCTTTGGTTTAACATGCTGTGCACACCGTCTGAGATAAGTCAATACACTTACTCTGCAAACCTAGATATATATATTACCTTACTGTTTGGCACGCATGCCATTGCTTACTCTGCAAACCTAGATATATATATATTCTTACTGTTTGGCACGCATGCCATTGCTTTACCGACTGAGCTACTGTGCCAGCTATGATTTCTTCTGATTTTTCGCTGTCACTGCTTTGTATGTGTGGAATTGTGCTACTGGGATATGTTGCCGTTGAAACACTGTTGACGTCGACAGTGCCTAGTTTCTCTCAGCGTTGGAATGGAAATTGTGTTACTTGTACACAGGAAATGTACTGCAAAAATTGCAGGATCGATAGACAATTCCTAGGGGCATGCATATTTCATTTTTGACGAAAACACAAAATGTAAAATGACACATTGTAATGTTAATTTTTCATGTTTTTAAAAGGTGTGAGGTACATTTTGCCACCATATTTGGTCAAGAAATGATGCAAGATAAACTCTTAAGCACGGAATTTAGGATTTATTTACCGACAGAACACTTTCTGAGGTCTTAATTAATCCTGTGAGTTATCCAAATCACAGAAAATTGATTAATTCTGCTGTAAATATTTGAGTATCAAAAATGGACTACTTTACATAGAAATAAACTTAATACTCTGGTAACTATATAAATGTACTATTAGACGTGAAATGTTAATCTGTGTATTAAGTATAGTTTTTAAATGAATTTTAGGTTTTGATTTGCCATTGTAACACTGAAATGCCATTTTATATACAGTGTTTGACTCCGAAATATGCCCAGTTTTTGTACCAAAATCTTGGTCTTTTATTCACCATACGTATGTGGCTCTAACAATTCCACACAGGTAAAATCGCGACAAGGGCTGGCATGGTATGCCAGAGACATGGTTTTGAGTCCTGGTCAAATTGCATTTTTTCCTGAAATTTGTACTTACATATACAAGTATTGGACAAAATAATGGAAACACCTGTGGAAGTCGGAAAATCATGTATTAATACGGTGTTGGGCCACCTTTAGCATGCAATACAACTTGGATTCGGGACCGAATAGACCGATACAAGTCCTGAATGGTGGTGAGTGGAATTTGAAGCCATTCTTCATGCAGCACAGCCTCCAGCTCAGGTAGAGACGAAGGAGGTGGAAATCGACGCCGAACCCTGGATTCCAAAACAGCCCACAGAGGCTCGATGATATTCAGGTCTGGGGACTGGGTGGGCCAGGGAAGATGTTGAACCTCATCAGCATGCTCTGGAAACCACTGTTGAACAGTGCCAGCAGTATGAATGGGGGCATTATCATCCTGGAAGATGGCATTCCGGTTTGGAAATAAGGTTTGCACCATTAGGTGGATCTGGTTACCCAAGAGTTCTCTATACACTGCTCATGAGACCCGACTGTGTAATGTGACAAGGTGGCTGCCGAATACCATGATATAATGCCCCAGACCATAATAAAGCCGCCACCATGTTTGACAGTCGGGCAGTGACAGTCCACATCGTATGCTGCCGAGGGTGTTCGC
Organism: Lepisma saccharinum; assembly: GCF_977018435.1. Classification (NCBI taxonomy): domain Eukaryota; kingdom Metazoa; phylum Arthropoda; class Insecta; order Zygentoma; family Lepismatidae; genus Lepisma; species Lepisma saccharinum. The sequence goes on from NC_139229.1 coordinate 93,052,453, forward strand.
CATACAAACACGTGTTCAGTAGTGGAGAAGAGGGTAAAGGTTGACTAGTCTGACCAAATGACATGTTTCCAGTCCTCCAACGTCCCAAGTTTTGTGGTCATTGCATCATGCACGTCACCTTCGAGCACTCGTCTCAGTTATTAGGGACTTGGCAATAGCAACATGCCCATGGATACCCATTTGATGCAGTTCCCGCCTCACTGTTTTGCATGACACGGGGTATTTAGGTGCTGATTAGGTTCTGCAGTCACTTTGGAGACCATTGTTTTCTTCTGCAACGTCACAATACGCTTCAAGGCCCGGCGGTCCCTTTCCTGCAGCTTCGTCTTTCAGCAACTATTGTGCTTAGCAGACCCTGTTTCACCGTGCACTGTGTATGCGGTCATGACTTTCGAGACCGTGCCTCGTGTTACACGCTTAACTTTGCTGTTTTGCTCACAGATGCTCCAGTGAAACGGGTACCAACAATTCGACCTCTTTCAAACTCCGTCAGGTCGGCTATACTGGTCACTCACTACACCTGAACAACGTGGGCTACCACACTGCCTCACTCTACTGTCAGTGCACAGTCCATACTACCTGCAACAAACAAGAGAAGGTTGATTTCTGCCGTGCTCAGTATTACCAGGCACAATGAAAATATGTCCCACTTCTGACTCGTGTTTCCATTATTTTGTCCAATACCTGTACATGTTCTGTGCCAGAAGTATTGTTTATGTATACAAATTTTAACTGAAATGAAAAGCCAATGTTCATTTTTTCCCCCATATCCTTTCTCAAAAATCAATTTTTGTAGAGCTTTTTCCGGAGTATGGATTATTCTAGTAAATTCAAGACCAGAATCCTACATGTTGTTATATTTTTAAACATCACAACACTGGTACACCAGTTACATTGTATTAAGGATTATATACCTTTTATGTAAACTAACAATTGTAGGTTTTAATTTTTCAAATACCGCTGTGCAAGTATTTTTTTTATGCATCAGTTACCCATATATTTGCAGAACAGATTGCTATCGAATATAAGATTTTCTCAGTGCTTCATAGACATTTTATGAACAAGTTAAGTGTGTGCCATGTTGTTGCTTTTTTGTGTGCTGTTATATAAAGAAGCAGGTATATCTTATTCAGTGGACATTCCTGATGAGCTTTGCTTTATATATTTTCTCATTCAGAACAGTACGGAGTTTTTATTTCTTTAGTAATAAACTACTGCTTGAGAAATTGTTTTCAAAATAATGAGCAGCATTAGTGAAAGGGGATGCAGGGATAGTTTTCTTGTGTGTCTACTTAAGGAAAATACTTATTTTTATGGTAGAAGTTCATGATGTTATCTCACAAGAAATATATTGTATTTTTTTAAGTAGAGAAGCAAGATAAGTTAGGTTTCCTGACTCTTGCTGACAAATTGTAGAGGAGCTGAATCGAATATTGTTATTAGCTTTGGTAAACCCCATGGACGTACGTGTGATGTGCCATCTTAACATCAGAAACAAATGATGCGTAGTTCTATCTGTGAAGTATAGTGTTTTTAGGCTCATGATGGAAGTCTTAGCATAATTGAGAAGTTTAATAACCTCCTAAAAATATCAGCTTACCTTTCTGGCATGCGATGTATATACTTCATAATCACAACTGATATGTACAGTGTGATCCATGAGTATTTTCATTAATTTTTGTCTTAACATCCTGTGTTTTTAAGTGTTGGATTTTTATGTATGCTATGCTAGTGCAGAAGTCGTAAACAGCTTGTTTTGAGTTTTCTTTTAATTCTTGAAGCTCTATTGGCTCAAATGAAGTGCACGAACATGGTGATGGACAATTTGCATGGTAATACTCATTGATCCCACTGTTCTTCTCTTTATAATTTCTCAAGATATGTATTTTACTCTTGTGTGGTATGTCCAGAAATTATGGAAAAATATTGGTGTGCCCTTTCATCAGACTTCATCCTTTGAAATAATGTCCATAGTTTCAAATGATAACATATTGCACTGTTCCGTTTCTTCAGAACGGGCCTGAAAACTTGCCAAAAAACACTTCAAAACAATACTTATTAAAATCAAAATTAAGAAAGTAAAAGTACTTACAAGGTAGTGTCTGTTAAAAGCACAATAACTTCAGTGAATCTTTACTGTTCTTATTTAACGTGGAAATATTGCAAATATTTTTTAAGAGTATTCAAGTATGCCATCACAGAACTAGAGAGTCAATAGAATTTGGTTCGTACATGTTTTCGTATTGTCTTCATTTAATTCAAATGTATGATAGTTTAATTAAAAGTTGTCTTAATCATTTTAAATTACGCATTCATGTAACAATTTTAATCTGTGAGAAGGTAAATTTAGAACCAAAATGAAAGTAGGCCTAAGCTAAACCTTAGGAATAAATTAACATTTAGAATCGATATGATGAAAAGTAGTTATGTATGTGTGTGCTGATTTGATGTTATCATAAGAGCAGTTATGTCAAAAGAATGAAGTTTTATTCTTGGTTTCTGGAATTATAGCTCTGTTTTAATATGCTATGGAGATTTCAGACCAAATTGACAAGCTACACATGTCGCTTGGGAATAAACCAATCAACAGCAATGTTTCACACTGTACAAGAATGACAGCCTGCATTTGATTGGTGAAATCCTCAAGCGACATGTCTTGCTTCAGCATGAAATCTCCCTTAGAGATAATCAGCACTCTTATCAGTAAGTGCCAATATTGATGCCTGTGGCATATTCTTCCTGTTACCGCATTTACCACCTGTAAACCAATTTTTTTTCATGTATTTTTTTTTATATATAAATTTAGCTTTGGTATATGGGTAATTACTTATTATACATTATGCAAACTATTAAAACAAGTTTTTAAATCAGGATTAAAGTTATTTCTTTAAAGAGCTTAAAGGCCGGTTTATGTATGCCACTGATCATTCTCCATTGCACTCTGATGAGCGGTTGTCTCCCCGATTGTATGTGAAGAGGGCGCCAAGCCAAGTGGCTATTTGAAAGTACGCGGCTTCCACCGCTGCAAACAGCGTTGGCAGCTTTCTGTGCTGTACTTGAAAGGCAGTGTTTTTACATGAAGGAAAAATGTATCTTTGTGCATGTAAATCTAGATCCAATTTTAGGTAAAAGTGGTGCTTTTATGAAAAATTTAGAAATTGTCAGACTTCTGTATTTGTTTTACTTGCATGTCTACATTGATGTTTCATTTCTATTACATCTAATTAATTTAGATGAGGTGTGTATATAATACATATATACAATAATTAAGAATTGTGGTAAACAAGGTCAAATTTTCGGAATATGCCACTGATTGATGTGTTGATTTCTTGGTAAAATTTCTGATAATGTTACGGATTCCATACTTCTATACTTCAGAATTTTATGAGTACGGAAGTATATAATTATTTAGATGTCTAAACAAGCATAAACAAGCATTTCCTTCTTCTTAGGTAAAACCCTTTCAGTCACCTGTTTATACAGTTAAAAGGGTGAAATAGCTATTCAAGTTCATTAAACAGGTAGAATATCAGGTATCAATTTTTATTGGTAGTTCATGGCTATTGGAGAAACTGTCAGTCCATCTGTATATGAGAGGGGGGGGGGTATGTGTATTAGAAACAGTAATGTAAGTAGTAAATTTCTTATGGTAAATGTTCTTTCAATTGTTAACATGTTCTTTAGCTTTCATCGACATTTTTATGCATAAAGTTGCTCAAACTAAGAAAGTAGCAAAGAAATTTAGTAGTTTAAATAAAATGAATCACATGCTAATGTGGTCTGTCTTCGTTTAGTTCTTTATTATTTTAAATATTGACCATGTCAATGTGATGAAAATATGTGCTAGCCATAGAGGTAAATGGATATACTCGCACCATTGTGGCATGGAGAATCTCATAAATACTAACATCCTGTGACGTTTGAAGGTAATAGGGGATATTACTGAACAAATATTTTTTTACAGTGGTTCCCAAGGTACATGCTTTTATTATAGTGCTTGTACAGAGGATAAAGTTAATTTATTGTGACATGTACAGTCAGTAGCATTAGTGTGTTGTACATACAATAAAATTTGTTTCTCGTTGAGTTAGTGTATTTCATCCTTTCGTCATAAAATTTAGTATGTGTAAGCTTGGCTACTTACGAAGAGCATGAGACCAGAAAGAATAAATTGTGATTAGTTAAGAGTGCACTTGTGCTTGTGACTGTACGAGAGAAGAATCAAATGTTAAAAGCTGAATGCAGCCCTTGGAGTGAACTTCTGTTTTTGCCTCACTCTGTGTTCTTTTATTGCATTACATTATTTAATGGTTTTGTATGTTCCAAAGATAATTTGTCACTGTGTAATTGTAAGTGTTCTAATTGGAGCACAGAGGTAAAATTTTAACTTATAAAAATGTACAGAACATTGTATAGTATTAAGTTAGATGTTGTTTACATTCCATTACCTTTATTGATGGTGGACCAGAGTTCCTTTTAATAATGTTCGTTAACTTTAAAATATTGTATGTCTGGTATTCATAATCCATATGTGATATAAAGTATTGTACATTCACCACAGTACTTTAAGAGTGTCAATTCAGCACAATTTTAGAGTTTTGTAAATTATATTGTGGTTATCTTATGAATATGTAATGTTGCCATAATGTACAATATTGTGCCTTTTCAGTATGTGAAGATCAATTGTTGTCTGTTCTTCCTGCTCACAAGTTGACTTATTATTGAAACTAAAAAAAATATTACCCAAATAAAAAGTTGTCAGTAAAGTTTATTTGTGTGTTGTCTTCATGGGAGAAGGCAAGTAAAACCTGCTCCCTGCCTTCAATAAATAAGTATTTTAGTGAAGGGGTAGTAGTGCCACAATTCGTTTCTTTACCCAGTCTTACCATAAATACTATCACCATTTTGGAAGGTGGTTTCTCACCTACTGTTCAAGGTCAGTAACTTCCTCGGTGAGAAGGAACATCTGAGCTACAGAAGTGATTGCATGTTTGTGTTTAGGAAGGGAAGCCTGTGGGTGAAATTTTAAAGACCACCCAGAAGCTTAACGAATCGAAGATCAGTTGAATTCTCTTTGACTGACATTTTTGAGTTGCAAGGCACCAAGAGTTCCTGGTGGGATGAGACAAATGAGCATCGAATACACAGCATGTTGCCAAACATACTGTAAAATGGAGAGGGAGAGGCAGGTGCCGTTACTGAACAAAAGTTGTACAATAGTACACAAAGCACGGAAAATAATACACAAAACACCCAAACACTGTACAAACAAGCTAATAAAAAAAATTGACAAAGAGAGACGTACGCTTGGCAATGTTGTAACAGGAGAGCGATGTTACCCCTACAACTTTTACTTCGCAACTGAGGTTGTTGACACTCAAGCCACACATCCCCGAAGACCTTTGGTGGACAGATAGATTCTATATAGCTGAAAGTGACTTAGAACTGAAAGCTTACAAATGATAATACAGGTCTCTTCTCACAGCTGAGCTAAAGCAATGGAGGGAAATCATCCTGCTGTAGTGTTCAAGGAAAATGGCCCAGAAAATTCTGTTCACCTATGAAATAATGTTTACTGTGGAGGAAGCTTTCAACTGACAGACCGTATGCCACGAGTTCACAAGAAGATATTGAGAAGGGTCCATTCTGCGATTTTATTTTATTTTTTGTTACTTAACGCCACTTTTGGCTAATCACTATAATAAGGGTGAGTGGACTCATATCAGGTTTGGCATTGCAAGGTTCAGAAAAATAGACTATTTTCATTCACTTCTAAGCCCTACTTATTACAAGGAACAATTTTTTCTGCTTATGAAGTTCTTTCCACCCCTGTGGACTGTAGCTTCAGTCAAATCTATCCAATTTCCGGTGGTACTCAATTTTGGTAAAATTTAGTTGAGAAGCCAGTTTAAATTGAACTTAGTTGGAGAACCATCTTAAAACATAGCTACTGACAGAGGCAAGGAGTATTCATTCTGTAATAAACATGGTATTGCTTCTTAATGCTGCATCAAAATGCACCCAATGGTAGTTAGTTTCTTTTATCACAGACAATATTGCAGAACACATGCTCGAATCACTTTCAACCAGCTCTTGGAAGTGAAAAATGTTAGCTTGGGGAGATCGGTCGAGCCTAGGGGTTAGCTGGTGCGATGCTTGCAAAAGATTTCCTAGCTCAGAGGAATACCATTCCCCCTCACTTTGAGAACCGCTTTCTAGATATTCATAATAGAAAATATGCTTATGATGTCATGGAACTATTACAATCTATAAAACACTAAGAATTTGTACATGGTCAAACATATCTATTTTCCCAGAATTTAGAATATTAGAATGGAACTTCAAAATTAGAGATGTTTTGATGTCTCTGCTGGTAAAGTAAACCTAAAGAATTCCAGTGTTATGTTTTTTTTAAAACAAAATAACTGAAAATTATTCCAGAGGTGCCTGAAGAGCTTGATGATTTGCAACAGTTCATCCCATTGCAGTAATTCAATGTGCAAAACCAAGTGAATATTTAGCATCGTGCATGAGAGAAGACTGTGTATACAAAAGTAAGAATGATTCTATGTTCAGTGCATTAAGGGTTTGATACCACAACTACCACTAGCGTTGTTAGCAACATGATCCAATCCTGTCAGTTCCATAAGTACAAATACACTCATTGTAGTCTGTGTGGTATATCAGGATTTTGAAATGTAGCAGAATTTTCTCTCAGCTGACTTCTCCCCCATGATATATGTCAGTTCTACTACATACAGATTTCAAAATCTCAAATAACTTTGTCTTTAAACTTGCATCAAACTCCAAAACTAAATGCTGAGAGCTCTAAACCTGACCCTCCTAACCTAACCACATATGCATGATTAGACGTAAGCAGATTGTAGGTCAGGAGGACCAGGTTTGGTTATTAGCATTTAGTTTTGGTATTTGTTGCAAGTGGGGTGAACACTGCGCTAGACCCATCAGTACACTGCTCGTGAAAATCTTGTATGTAATGTTTGTGTATCAAACCATTAAACAGTACGAGGAACTCCAGGGAGCTGTGGACACAAAGACCCGGACGTCCGAGGACTGTCCGGATGCCAACAGTCATCAAAGCCAATTGAGATCGAATTTGGCAGATCCTCTTCCAGAAGCAGAAGATTCTCGCGTGAGAGATGGACGTCTTGTCCAGGTCAATGTTTCAACTCGTCAAGGACGACAGACACCGGAGAACTTACCGCAAGTCAATCGGACACAAACTCTCACCGGCTTGGTGAGCAAGAGCCGTACACCTTCATCAGTGACACACACACAAAATGGACATGAAAATATCCTGTTCATGGGAAACCTACAATCGCCAGAACGAAAGGATCCACGTAAAGTCAACCAGAGATGCAAAAGAAAACGTGCCGAGGGGACAGAGAGGTCACCTCTCAGGTACTTACGATCCTTGATAACAGAAGTCGAATTCAGGTAGAAAAACAAAAAGTATGATATAATAGTTTGCTTTTTCATCAAGGGATGGTGCTAATGTACTAGAAGAATACCTCCCAGGTTCTTATCCCCTAATACCAAATTTACTTTGAAAATGAGCCAAAGGCAAAGGCATTCCTCATTTTTGAACCCCAATTTAGTATTAGGAGATCATAAGTATATGAGAGGTATTCTCCCAGCATGCTAGTGCTAACTCTTGACGAAAAGTTGCACTATTATGTAGAAAAATCTTATCCATGTTGACGATTAGTGGAGTATCACATTTTTAAACAGTTCACATTCTTGTCCAGAGATGGTGCTAGTGTTCTGGAAGAATGTATATCTCTGATACTTATGATCCCTGGCAACAAGTAATTCAGGTAGAAAATTAGGAAAGTATGATATAATAGTTCACCTTTTCGTCAAGAGATGGTGCTAGTGTATTGGGACCATATCTCTACCATGCTTATGATCTGATATCAAATTCACTTCAAAAATTAGCAAAAAGTAAATTTTGTAAAAATAATTAACCTTTTCGTCAATAGATGGTGCTAATGCTTATGATCTAATATTAATTCGATAAACATAGTAGTCGCTTTTTCGCCAAGTGATGTCTCTGATGCTTATGATCTGATACCAAATTCGACGAACATAGTTGTTCACCTTTTTGCCAAGAGGTGTCGCTGATGTTTATGATCTGATTTCAAATTTGATAATCATAGTAGTTCATCTTTCTGTCAATAGATGATGCTAATGCTTATGATCTGATACAAAATTTTATAAACATAGTAGTTCATATTTTTGTCAAGAGATATCGCTGATGCTTATGATCTGATACCAAATTCGATAAATATTAATTCACCTTTTTGTCAATAGATAGCACTGGTATGCTGGAGCCATACCTCTTCGGTGCTTATGAGCTCCTGAGACTAAAGTTTCATAAACATAATAGTTTACTGCATGGTCAAGAGAAGGTGCTGATGTACTAGGAGAATACCTCCCAGCTACTTATGATCTCCTGCTGCCAAATTTACTTTGAAAATGAGCAAAAAAGCACAACATTCCTAGTATTTGAACCTCGATTTCGTATTAGGAGATCATAAGCACCTAAGAGGTATTCTCCCAGCACACTAGCGCCATCTCTTGACAAATACGTGAAATATTATGTTTATGAAAAATTGGTATCAGGAGATCATAAGCACCTAAGAAGTATACCTCCACCAGCACTATCTATTGACGAAAATGTGAACTATTATGTTTATCGAATTTGATATCAGTACATAAGCATGAGCGACATCTCTTGATGAAAAGGTGAACTGTTAGGTTTATCGAATTTGGTATCAGAGCATAAGCATGAGCGATATCTGTTGACGAAAAGGTGAACTATTATATTTATCGAATTTGGAATCCGACCATAAGCATTAGCACCATCTCTTGATGGAAAGGCAAACTACTGTTTACAAAATGTACTTTTTACAAAGTGAATTTGGTATCAGATTATCAGCATCTTGGAGATATGGTTCCAATACACTAGCCCCATCCCTTGATGAAAATGTGAACTTTTATATCATAATTTTTGCTAATTTTCTACCTGAATTAGACTTATGTTGCCAGGGATCATAAGGCAGACCTCTAGAATCTTGGAGGTAGATACAGACTGGAAACAATGCGGTTTTGTTTGAAGTCGCGGATAGTCCTGGGAATAGAAAGAAACATTGCGGATATGTGCATTAGAGCATATTAAGATTTAATCTTGTGAATAAATTATTTGTACTCCCTTGTGGAGTGTAATATGTAGTGTTATATCCTTAGTAAACTTAAAAATTGAAGTCTTGTGTGGTGCAATGACTCCTAGTTTTTACAATAAGAAATATGAAAGTACACTCTCCACCATGATAGTATCCCCCAGCTTCGACTCTGTTATCTAGAGGTAGTGGATCCTAAGGGTAAAAACACAGTGAAGCACATCTCACATCACCAGAAACTCGCAGGGACAAGTTTCCGGTAATTCAAAACCATGGAGTTAAATGGGGAAAAACATAGTGGAGCCCCACTCATCGCGAGAGGTTCTGAAGAACAAATACGGTTTGATCTTGGGTCCCTTGTTTCAAGTGGAATGCTCCGTGATTGGTCCACTCAAGGTCACTTCTCACTTTTTTTGGAAGACACCCTCCTTTTTCCCCACTTTTTTTTGACCGAGTTGTCTTTTGCAAGCTTGTGCGATGGTGGGCAAGGTGCCTGTCCGACAGCCGGTTTCATTCATTATATCCTGACATTGTTATGGCTTGACCGGACTCTGTGAGATGAGCAAGGGTCCCTCTGCCTCACCTTGTTTTTACTCCCAGAACAGTAGTGCCATCCATCTCTTGTCAACAATTTGATACTACACTAATTTCCAAGGTGATTTTTTTTCCAGGGGGAAAAATTAGCAGCAAGATACAGTGGCGTGCGGTGACATTTAAACTAGGGTACGCAACATGGGCCAACCGAATTGAATTATGGGGGCCAGAACCCCCCCCCCCCCCGGCCATCATGTTATTCAGAAAATAACTTTTTTCTACAATTTTATAATGGGAAATTTCTCATCCTTGTATCAATATCCAAATGTAACGAGGTAAAATATATGTATGATATTTTATATTCGCAAATATATTCTGATGTAGGTACGTAGTGCCCAACAATTCAACTTTGATTATTTCCTTCATGCAGTGCGATGAACATTGAACGGGAAGGAAATGGCACAATCATTTTCCGTCCTTTCAAATTTCATGTAATAAATTAGATAAATCTCAGTATCCTCTACTATTACACAACACCTTTCGCAGAGGAAACCAACAAATAAGACCAACAATAAAGTTTCACTGTTTTTCTCCTCAGTCAATCACTCTGTAGAGATATTTTTTCTTCTTGTCAAAAATCAAAATGCCTAATATACTGCTTACCATCCTTCACAACTCCTGCCTGAAACAATTTTTCCAAATCAGGAACAGACCTTCCATTTCGGATTGTTTACACTTTTTTCGTAAATTCCGAAAATCCCTTCTCCAGTATGTCATCAATAACTCCCGGTCCCCCTATTTTATCACTTCACAGCACCGACAAACAATAGAGATCCTGTAATGTAAATAATATGAACGAAACACTCGCTGCAAATTTCACACGACAGAAGAAAGCAAAAGTCAACCTCGCACGGTACGTTGTGTCCGGTCCCGCTATGCCCGAAAACCAGGCGTTCTTGAGGACGAATGAATCGGAGTTGCCAGTCGACAAAGTATTTTGTAGAAGGGAGATAATTAAGGACAAGCAGAAAATACGTCAGCATACATCCCAGAACACTTCAAAAGCTAAACTACAGTACATCACTTTGCAATGTCTGGCGGGAGGGAGGGGGAGCTCATTCGAATCCCATTGTAAGCATTTGTTTTATTATGTATTTCTTTTATCATTCATTCATATCGTCGGGTCAACAATCAACACCCATGCTATGGAACTCAAAGGAAATGTTGATCCCGAAAGGAGATAAACAGATACTTTCATAATCTGAGAATTGTGCGAAACTTGCAAATTGTTCACATATTTTCCCCTCGACACAGTGGCAGTCCATTCTGGTCTTCACCTCCCTATACGAAAAAAAACTTGCTAGCGTAACTTTAACCTCACATAAATATTTTATATGTGATAGTTTACGCGTATATTAAATATGATCTTCCACCACTACATATTCTTGCCCTCCTGTCTGATTCCTGCATCACTTTTTATAATGTATTTTTATTGCAACCCAACAGTGATGTATCTACACGTGGCTGCTAAATGCTAGTAAGTTAAGTATTTCAGAAAAAAATATGTTGACTACTGTCAACACTGCATACGCTGTCAAAATCTTGGGTACCCTCGAAGTTTAGAACCGGGAAAGAAGTGGGAGAGAGGGAAGCGCGGACAGACCCAAACATGTGGCCGGGGCTGATATGAGCCAATGGGGTTACCTTCCGAATTTGTAGGGTACCAAGCAGAAGAAACAGCGTCTTTCTGCGGAAATCGGCAGGGACGCGGATCGGGTGGTTGCCGAAGTCTCAATCGGGATCATTCGGGACTGCCTTCAGGAAGGCAGCAGCGTGTTCGTGCGGAAATCGGAATTTCTTGCAGTGGAACTGCTTTCGGAGCGATAATTGTTGAATTTTCATGTTCGGGGAAGACGAAAAAATGTTTATTTTTTCTTACTGTGTTGTGGGTACGCAGTGCGTACCTTGCGTATCCTGAATGCACGCCGCTGTGATCTGGTCTCTTTCAGGGATGGGTATTTAGTACTGTAGTGTCCAATCCTTTCTGACTGAACAATCAAGGGTGAAACAGCAAAGTACTTTGCTCAGTAACTTGGATTACTAGAACGAGAATCTTCTCCCTCTGCAATATGAGTTTTATTTGCATGCATGAATTAAACTTCTTTACATTAAAAATATTACATCCTTATTGTACACCAAGAGCTCTATTATTTTTCATAATTTTCAAATTATAAATAGCACATGTAGAAAAGTGCACTACCACACCCCTTCATTTTTTAATAATGAAGTTCTAATACTTTATTTCAGGCACTCTAGTGCTACTCTTACACTCAACTGGAACTTTGGATGTGTCATCATGATTCTATCACTGATATCAAGTTCTTAACCAAAAAATTAAAATTTCTGGGGAATGTGTGGTATTCACCTTCAGAATGAACAATTCAAAATTCTTCACTAAAATTTCTATGCAATAAGTAATGTATGTGTGTCCGTATCATGACAAATTATTTTACTGAGAAATTGTTTCTCCCCCTCTCTAAAAAGAGAAACAGTGAGTCTGCTGCCTTGGTGCAGTTACTCAGTTGAACCCCACAGGACAGCTCATGCATACTTCCAATGCTTCCCATGTAAATTTTGCTAACACCATTGTGTCATGAAAAGTAGCGTGGACCCACCTGGTAGTTCCATGCATTCATATCGTCATAGTAAACAGTGCACTAATTGCATCCTACTTCAATTGCGACAGTTGCAAGTTTTTCTGTGCCATAACCCACCAGTTCCTGTCCTGCTCTCAATATTTTCTAATAATAATATGAACACTTCTCATAACTTTAATAACTGCTTTTAGGAACTTTTTATAACAACTTTTAGATCGTTTATTGGTTGGGATATAATCAAAATTAACACACTATTTTAATTTATCAAGTTCACATAAACAGCACATAATACAAGTGACACATGTATTAGAATTGTAGGTAAGTAATAACACAATATTATAATTCTGAGATAAAATAGGGATATTAACTACATGGAAAAGTTTTTAATTGAAAATTAACAGATCTATTACATAATTTAGAACTGACAATTTGGAAAACAGCTTCACTGAGTTCCTTTTGTTTTATATATGCACACAAAAAAATTTCATGTATTTCATATTTCAACATTGCGAGTACATATTCAACAGGGCCTTTTTAAATTTCGAAATCCATATTCTATGGAATGCAAAATAAAATTTAAAATGACAAAACTGAATAATGTTACAAAGATAGCATTTACATTAATTTCTTATTGACTTAAATTAGCCAATTATAACTTACTTTATATGTACACTTTTTTAAACAGATTTTCGACTATGCCACCTAACAAAACCTACTAAGTATCCACAGGAAGACAACAATAATAGGAAATGAAAGACATTCAAGAAATTAAACAATCAAATGCCATTTTACCATCATTCATTGTCATATTCTGGAAACATTTTTTAAGTAGCATTCCTGCATAACAATCTTTCCATTGAACAACCGTAAATGGGAAAAGATTCTTCTCCCGGCTATGTGTATGGTGACATTTAAATTGTACACTATTATTGAGAAAATGGCACATAATTGCAAGGAAGATTTAGCAATGTCAACACAATGAGAAGGAAGCTTCACTTCTAATAGTCTGTTACAAATTAATTCATTGTAGCATTACATTCAATGAATTGGTTGCGAGCCTTGCATTAGATGAAAACTGTGCATTCCTAAAAACCAACATTGATGAACCTGAATGGCTTGTTGCTTGCTTGGAGTACAAGAAGTTCAAGTCGTGAAATGAACTGTCCATATATCCTGGTGGGATCTTGCGTCACAGAAGTTTGCCTGAGAACAACAGAGTGAACAATGTTATTTTTAAAGCATGGAAACATAAGTAGAAATATTTTTGTAATTGTCTTGAAAGTAGTTGTGAACATGTGTGGAAATTTTGGGGCTGATCTAATACCACCTTAAACTAATGTTAACACAGTTCAAAATTTTCACTGGCACCGTACTTAAAAATTTATCAATCAGATTTTCAAAATATTGGTTCAGGCTGTGTATCACTCTGAAAAACGTGGAAATCCTGGAAATGTCCGATTTTTTTTTTTTTTTTTAAGTCTTGGAAATGTCTGAGAAATGTACTGTCTGGGGAAAGTCAACATTTTTGTAGTAGTGCACTAAAAGTAGGTTCTTGATCATAGAAAGGACAAGCAAGATATTTAAAACTTGTTGACAAATTACACTTCAGTTTAATATACTGACCATTACCAGTTCTTACAAGAATATTTGAACTATTTTCATGAAGAAATTACTACAAATAGGTGGGTATGGAAATTTACCATTTCTTGTCGCTTTTTTAATGTTCATTTGATAGTTATTGGGAACAATACGTGTGCTATTAGATTTTATTGTAATTATGTATTATTTATGCAGTAATTTGTTTAAAAAATAATTCTTTGTTAATCATTAGTCAATGATCAAGTCAAGTATCAAATAAGAAACTCACCCCTGATACTTTCTTCCCTCCCCACATCCAACAGTCAAACTGTTGAGTTTCTCTTCTTATTACCTTTACATGTGAAGTAGATATTCCAGCATTAGTTTTTGTGAGATTCTTAGCATGCATTTACCTGAAATATAGTGACCTTCTTCCAGACATGTACACTAATTGCCCTAATGGTTTGGTCTGGGACATGTTGGTTCTCACTGTACGGAAAATCTGGAAAACTCGGGGAATTTAGTTTTTACAACATTGTTGACAGCCTGATAGTGGTAACATTGTTGCCTTGTAATTCAGTTGCCCCAGGTTCGATACCCAATGGAAGCACATAGTGGTTCGGATCCCACTTTGAACTGTAGGTCCATTTACGATTAGCCTATCTGTGCATAAAGTACATTGAAACAACAATTTAAAAATCGAACATTTTCCGTACGTTCATTGATGTATTGTTAGTCTCAAGGAATGCTTAATTTGAGATGTTGGTCAATCATCCCACACCCCTCCCCATCAAACCGCATATGATCGCTATTCCCAGCTTGTTTGACTTTTGCACAATAGGGTTGAATAGGTTTAGTTTTCAAAATTAAAAAAGTTCGACATTCTTTAACTGGATAACGTACCTATACCAGAGGGTCAGGAGCTAAAGACCCCGGTCGATCAGTCTCCTATCGACTTTACCCAAAAAGAAAAACCCGATAAAGAAATGCAACCAAATGTGCATTTTATATGGTATTGAGGGGTATATTAAATTGTGAAAATATTTCTGGCTCCCCACTTTGTCTGGTGCCGACGTTGTACAGTCACGGACACTGTCGGGTTGTAACCATTCCACTTAAAGTCAATGTATTCATTACAACTCAGAAGTGTCCGTGGCTGTACAACACATGGGAAAAATCGACTTTGAACGTCGCGAGTCATAACTGAAGGGGGCATGTGCACAAAGAGTGAGTCGATTTTCCAACGAAGTTTTGTCACCATACAAGTGACATGCGGTTCACATACGCAAGACAACAACGAACGGGTTGCTAGGCGCTTTCCAGGTTTTGCATCGAAACTTTTTATCTACGAGTCAATCATGAAGCGTCTGTTTTTCACCGCTCCCCTTCTGCCAGCATTGCTTTTGGTACATTGCAATAAGGTAAGATTAGAAATATTATTTATTTATAATTTCTCCAGTATAACCGTAGGCGTGCCTAGGGAAAATGCTGTCTTACCTACGCTTAAGTAGGCGCGCGGGGGTAAATTTTACCCCCAGGCAGACATTTCTTAACGCCCAAACACTGGTTGGTTGCACCCTGTGCTAGCTTATCTAGTACCTTCCTAAAACAGTCTGATTCAACTGTCGAGGTCATTTCCTTCATTGTGTGTGTAATTGCAGCAAGGTGAAGCTGTTCCAAAGTTGATGGGGGCAAATTTACCCCCACGTGCCTAGTTACGTATGTGATTTTTTTTTTTGTTATTTTTTTAAAAACTTTTGCTTACTGTGCTTCGTGAGTGAAATATTTTGACAGGTTTTACTTGATCTGTGTTGTGTGACCGTGATTTAAAGTGAATGTTTAATTTTTCTAAGAAATCTTTCAAAAGCTCGTAGTATGAATGACCGCGTATACGGTGGCTGTTGGAGGACATCAAGATGAATAATTGACTCCAAATCATATGTTGTAGAATATCATGTTACTGAGTGAGTCCATTATACTAATTCTAAGACAAATCATGATGATGAGAATGATATCCTGGATGAAGATTAAACTTATATCCTGGGAAAAGACAAAATAACTCGATGGAAAGAAGCTCCCTGCTCATGTTCGAATGTTCACAAAAGAAGAATGAACATGTTTTACGTCTTCTTGTATCACTTGCAACTGCAAGAAATGCCAAATCTGCTATCTAGGATTTTCACTTGTCATAGATGACACCAGGCACGTATCCAGAGGGGGGGCTTAGGGGGCTCGAGCCCCCCCCCCCGAAAGTTTTAGGTTTACACTAGATAAAATGAGTTTTTTTGTTTATTGTGGTGTGAAATAAAATAATGTGACAATAATTTAAGGAGAGAAATAATTATCGAGGCAAGACTGAGAATGTTCCGTAACCCCGTTATTGATAATAGAACGTATCCAAGATGGGGCACAGGGGGCTCGACCCTCTCCCCAGGAAATTTTTCAGTTAACGTTAGATAAAATTAGGTTTTTGGCTTCTTCAATAATGTGAAAATAATTTAAGGAGAGAAATAATTATCGAGGCAAGACGGAGAATGTTGTATACCCCTGTTATTGTTAATAGCACGTATCGAAGGTGGGGATGAGGTGGCTCGAGCCCACCCCCCAGGATTTTTTTTTTATTTTACACTAGATAAAATTAGGTTTTTGGCTTTTGGAATAATGTGACGATGATTTAAGGAGATAGACAATTATCGAGACAAGACAGAATGTTCTATAACCCTGTTGTTGATAATATTGCACGTAAGCTTTTCTTGCGCTTTCGGTGTTGTCGCAGCGCACTATGTAGAGACTTATCACCATTTGGAAGCTGCACAGCAAAGGTAGCGTCACACGTAGGGCGATTCGTTGTAATTTCTAATCTCTGGAAGGCGGGAGAGGGCACGTTCTTGAATGAGAGAAGTAGTCAACTACTGGCAATATTAACGAATCGTTTTATCTGCGGAACGTTCTAGAATATAATGAGGATATAAATACGCGGATTCAATTTTTCGGTTGATCTGTACAAAGAATCTGTTAATGAGATTTCAGAGGTAAGTGTGACAATTCATACAGTCGATTAGTGATCAGTCAGCGTCCTCTGGTTGCTTTATATAGTGATTCGAAAATGAAGACATTGACAACAGCAGAACTTCCGGGGCCTCAGTGTAGTGCTAGTTCTGGTCGAGGGCCGAAGAGCAAGGCCTCTCTCTCTTTCTCTCTCGTGAATATTTCAGCAGTACCGGATATTGGAGTGGTTTATTAAACAGAAATAAGCTGCATAGATCAACTGAAAATCAAAGTTTTGAGTGATGATTTAGTTTTGCCAGAACTAAATTTCGTATATGCAGTCCGAGAATTTCATAGTATATAAAAATACTTTGTTTAAGCTTACTGGGTTCGAAACACATTCAAACACTTAACTACCATAAAGAGACAGCCGAAATTTTTATGAATGTCGAGAAGAGAAAGCAAGAAGATGTTGCATATGTAGACATTTTAGGCGGAAATTGCAGGCTCTACCAGAACCCGAATCAGGGCTCTACCAACAGAGCCACCTAGCCATCCTTGACTTCAACAGATTTTTCGTTAAAATGTCTACATAGTACATATCCTGTGTATATCAAATCGTAAGGTGTTGCCTGTATAGTGAACAAGCACAGAAAATATAGGAGAGAGAAGAAAACTGAGGACCATTCCCACCGGTTGAGGAGAATTTTTTTCTTCTGTGGTCAACAAGAGCTACTATAATGGAACCACGAGAAAACAACTTGAGCAGACCCGCGACTCCTGTGCACCTTACCCCCGCGAGGAGGGGAGGGGGAGAGTGGACCATGCTTCCTTATGGCCCGAGGTGGAGGGAAGAAGGGAAAGCTGCACGGGGACTTCTCGTCCCAAGGTGTTTTTCCTTGTGGTCGATCTATACATCGAGGTGACATTGACAGTGGCCTACTAAGGGAGATTTCACACCGTGTCGCCTGAGGATTTCACAAGTCGAAATTAGGTTTGTGCGGCCTTTGGTGTCGCTACGGTGTGAAACGTTGCTGTTGATTGGCCCATTCCAATCGACATGTATCGCGTGTCCTTCGGTCTGAAACCTTCCTAAGTCTTGAAAATCCAAGTCACAAGGATGGAAAATTAGGGTCTTGTTAAGGTTAGGTGTGAAGGCAGGCAGACGACAGCACCCTAAAGGATCATATCCAAACCTGCAGGAAGAACGCATCTTACTTTAATCTCCAATACGGAATGATAAAAACTTCTGGTGAATTGATTTTTAAAAAAAATGTGTCCGAGATAAAGAGTGGCGTGCCCAGGATTTTCGGAAGAGAGAGGGGTTACGCATACCTACTATTTTTGGTGGTCAGTCCTGATTTTGTCATATTTTCCTGTCTTTGACGTTCTTCTTTTTTTTTTCTTTTTTTTTAAAAAAAAAGGAATACTGGGTCAAATGGGGTTATGACCTCACCAACCCTCCCTTGGGCACGTCACTGGAGATAAATGAGTAAGCATTTGATCATACTGGGAGACGAAATATTAGATGTGTTGGGAATGGAAGGGTTTTCACTGTGCATTAATTGTTTCGTGATCCAGTCGTATTCGATAAGATTTCCTTTGTTTCGTGCCGATGTATGACAAGACAGCGGAAGCTGTGACAGGCATTTTTGAACACTTGCGAGTGCTAAGGCCTGAATCTGAACAATTTGGTGGGTTTCGGCTTTTATAAGAGATGTAAACATAGAAGGACAAGACACGTTAGTGGTATTCAGGCTCGAATCAGAGAGACATATTCGAGAGCTGTCTGCGTCCAGTTCGCAGCCCACAATTTGAATCTCGCGTTGTCGAGTGGATTGTCCATCCCGTGCATGTGTAACAGCTTCGTAAAAACACTCAAAGACACCATAGATGTTTTGATGCCTGATGAGAAGAAATGGACAAACACACATACTGAGATGGTTCCGGCACACAATGTTAATGCATGGAAACAGAGGAGTCGAGTGGTAAAAAATGTTCAGATTTCACGTTCTGATGAAAATGACAGCCTTACAGTGGCGACGATTTAAGGGATAGTTGCTCCCCATTTTTTTGCCTCAACATTATGGCCTCTTAATGTTGAGCCTTGTCTACCAAGAGAAAGTAAACTTTCCTTCAACGCCCTCCGCACCCCCCCCCCCCGTTTTGGAACCCAATTGCCACCACTGTTCTAAAATATGCAATTGTGAGGTTCTTACTATACCCTTTAAAAAATGGTGTTGAGCCCCCCCCCGAAAGGAATTCCTGTATACGTGCCTGGATGACACTACTGTGAGAATCATTGCGGAAAATACCCATACGTACGTAGAAATTAATGGGGATATTCTGTAAGGGAAAGAAATCCCAAATTTGTCGATGAAGATGAGGTTTTAATAACAAGTTTATTTGACATAATATATGATCAAAAAGAATAATACAATGGTACCATATGAGGTTTTAATAACAAGTTTATTTGACATAATATATGATCAAAAAGAATAATACAATGGTCACGATTTTTTAGTTGTATAAAACAATTGAGATTTTGAAAATTGAAATGAATTGGAACTTCAATTTTTTCAAGGGAAAACTTATTAAAATATATATATTTGCATTTGTTTAAAAAATGTATATTGCTAAATTTACACAAATATTTGAAGTGTATAGCCTACAAAAAATATTGTATTGCTTATTCCACACTTTCCTCATTATAATAATTTGATTTAACTATTGCAAGAAAGGGTTTGGAAATGATGAAAATGCCATGTCTGTCCATATTATTTTATTAAAATTAATTGCACCTATTTTCTATATTCAAAAACTATTATAAGTTCTTTAAAATAGTAAATTTAATCGTATAAAAGTATTTTTTGGTGCATATGTATCTTACTTGATTACAAATAATATTTTATATTTGGGGGTTAAATTTACCCCCACGCGCCTCTTAAGGTGGTGAAAGAGGTGCGCCTGGTTAAGGGTTAAACTAGCAAGAAAAATTACTCTTCCTACCATTGTATTTGATTGATTAATTTGTTTTTGTTTTTTTAGTTCGCTTTTCTGCCATTTGTGGTGAGGATGGGTGATTAAATAATGAAATTGACGAAGGAATACTCACAAAAAAACACCCATGGCCAGGCCAGGATTCGAACCCGGGTCCCCTGGCGTCGTAGCGCGTTGTATTGCCATTGAATCTATCTTTCGTGAAAAGCTATTGGGTCTTGATTTTACAAGGATGCAGAATATGGACGAGAATCTTACCATTCTTCAGTCAACGTTAAATGTATATTCAGAATTGGATATCCAGAAATGGATATCTAATGGACATTCAATGGATATCCATAATATCCATGGATCTGATCTAGACATTGTGGATAACCAATGGATATCACTGGGAGATTTGTGCTGTATGGGTGTAGGTCTGTGTATATGGGTGCGATAGGTCTTGATTTTTCTCTTACGTTCAGTAATTGTCATTAATGATTAATCTGTATGTATCTGAATTGAAACAAATTGCCATTCAATGCTATACAGATTAGTTAAAATCTGCGTCATCATTTAAACAATTTTCGACAGAATCAGTTCACCACTACAAAGACAATAAGGAATGAACAAAGAATAATCACTGACAAGTTAACATTATTGTCGTCATACAATAACGTCTAATGTGATCTTCAAACAAAGAGGCAATATCACGTTGTTTACTGAGCCCAATAAATCAATTGCCCCATAACTAAGATTGAAACGTATACATTTCATAGACTGTCAGGAGGAAGACATATTCCATCGATAATGTCAATGGCGAATAACGATCCGCAGAATGGACAGACACCAAAGAAATCAAGTTTGTTGCAAGTCTATGGGGCTAGATCTACTCTATCTCCATATATGCTCCGACAATATGGGAACTACCGGTACAATGCGATGCATAAGTATTACAAAGCAAATTGTCCATATCCATGTTTATTCGGTTTATCTTGCACAATAAAAGCTTCATGAGTTCAAAACGTACGTAAGGATACGTAAAAATTAATTACTTAAAATCGCGTCGATAAGATATAAATTAATGAAAGTAGTCATGGACAATTTGCCGGGCAATACTTGTACATCCCATTACATGCAGAGGCAGCTCAAGATAAAATTTTCATCAGGGCGAGGTGGAACTTTTGGCGACCTCTACTTTCCACCCTGGCCCATCTCCCATCTTTCTACCCTTTCCACGTTCCTGTAATAAAAAACATGACCATGTTTTATATTTACGGTTGTAATGACGAAAATAATGAGACTTATTTTTAAAATATTTGTTCCTGTTAAAGACCACGTTTATTGTATCTTTAGCATCTGCCTATAGTATCACAGCCATCTTTAATCCGAGGGAGGCAGGAGACTTCAATTTGGCAACCCTGTGAACCGTGACATCAGCCGGCCGATGTTATTCGCAAGAACCCTTAGAGAATGAACGTCCAAACGTAAAAAAGTAAAATTTGCTGTAGCCTATTCATCCCGCAATCACTTCATTCGCTCAAATTGTATTCGCCAGTTTATTCAACGTTATTTTTCATAAGTAAAACAGTATGTTAAGTTTTTAAAAATATGCATTAAATTTTGGCCGAGTCTGCTGCCACGCGCGTCAGCAGTAAGAATAAGCGTCAAATTTGCTCCTGCCACGTAATTCGTCTACTAAGAGGATGTTACAAATCTTAAGAACAGATGAAGACTAGAAAAATTCAAGTTTTTGACTAGTGGGAATGAATGTACAGGTAATTTAATTATTTTTTTAAAGCATTTAACGATATTATTTTAATGCTAACAGAACCTAACCTAACCTAACCACGATAGCCACCAAAATCAGAAATGACACTTGTTTCGAAACATTTATTTTTATTAGGTAATGAATTTCGTGGAAGTCATTATTTTAGCCTTGTTCAAAAACTCGTACAAACACAAAACAAATATATGCTCATAAGCACATCGTAATTACAATGTATTGTCTGTTGAATAAAATCTTGGCAAATTACGTCAGACTGCTAAAACGAAGAGACTGTACAGAAATATTATGTTCAAGATACATTTTACACTCTGCAATACTCGCCGATGCTGGTTTATCGCATCCAGAACTACCCTTACGTCTTACTTTTAAAACTAAAACCAGTGTATTAGATCTTCCATCAACTAAATATTTAGTTTCTAATGTCATTCCGACATTCTAGCAAATAAAATAGGTTCAAACTACTGTACACATTATTCGAAAGTTCCATGCTGCATATGATATGTAGGCTAAAGTTGGCCTTGCGTTTTCTGTTTATTTCCAGTTATTTAACGACACATTTCCATTTCTATTGTTAATGTATGTTTTCCACTTACATCGTAATGTCAATCTTCTGTCCAGATTTGGGGTCTCCCGATTGCGCAGTGGTAGCGTCGTCGCCTTGTAATCAAGGGGTCCCGAGTTCGATACCCGGTGGAGGCACATAGTGGTTCGGATTCCACTTTAACTATAGGCCCAGTCGCGATTAGCCTTACTGTGCATAAGGTGGACTTAAAACACTAAATCAACCAAGCAATCTGTCCAGATTTGAAAAGAAAAACATTTTACAACGATTCCTTGTTTCTATAAAAGTGATCAATTTTCTATTCGCGCCAAACCCGGCGAGACAGAGTTGCCAAATTTCAGGATTCGGGCCTTAAATCGAGCTTGCCGTGATAGTATCCATTTAGTACCTACATAATGACATCAACATAACAGTAATCTCAGTTTAAATTGCTACATGATTTTGTAATGTACTTCTTATGTTGTGCAGAAGTAACTTCAATACTTCTTGTCAACAATAAATGCAGCTCTTTTTAAAACAAATAGCCACGCACCCGGTGGAGGCACATAGTGGTTCGGATCCCACTTTAAAATTGCAAAAGCCTTTCTTTGTATGAAATGGGCTTACACTCTGTCCCGGGAATCTCTGGAGGGAACGAACGAAAATAAGTCTCTGCGCAAGTAGTGACTCGAGGCAGCTCGACCAATTAGGTCGTGAGAGGGGGAAGTGAGTGCGGCTACCAGCCATTTGCAGAAGAGCAGACAGCTCGCAGTCTCCTCTTCTCTACCGTTATGCGCGACCTTGTTCCACAGATTCCCGGGAGAGAGTATAAAAATAGACAAACAAACAGCCACGCGTATGTAACCAAAAATGAGGTTTTTATGCTAAGCTAGGAATACACCCCGGGTTTAGTACTGTAACAATTGTTATGTAAGGTGTGGTGTTGTTACAATTTAATTATTTAATACATTCTTATAGCTACTATAGATATAATTTGCTACCAGTAAAGTAGCGATCCCCACAAGATTAAATTTCAAATTCGATTTAATCTGCGAGGAGTTTATTGGATTAAAAGAGAGAAAACTGTATCAAAAATGTAGGAAGCTGCAACAAAACAGGTGGAATAATAAGCCCTTCCCCCTTTATCCTGAAATCGCACAAATAATCTAAACCCAAAGATATATGTGAATAAAATGACGTTCTTATCTATTCACGAGAGAGCTGGGTGTATCAGAGCGATCGTCCTTTAGTATGATCTCAAGCTGAAAAACGAAATTTAACCCCTATTTTATACTCTACTTCGTCGCGACTATTTTATCAATACTCCCAATTAATTACCAATATTTTAATCTCTTGAATAATGAAGTGAAGCAATCAGATTTAGGATTTAACTTTTTTATTAACAACAATAATAAACGTGGATCAAGAGTGGATTATATATAAGATTCCTACTAGCTTATATAGTAATATATCAAGAAAAATATTGATTTAACAAGGGGGGACAAATTATTATTCAAAGATTCATTTTTAGCACGTAACAACTTTCAAAACCTCAGTTCCATAAACACAAAGTAAATACATAATGTACACTGATCAGCAAAACTCGTCGTTAGCGAAGTCATGGTTGTTTTCGAATAAATCAGAACAAATTTCAAGTGGCTGCGTGTTTGGACTTATGCAAGATGCAAGTTGCAAGTAGGTAGACCTTTTACACACACACACGCACAAAATGAGTGTGCCATGCATACATAGCTTTAGATTTAAGTTTAAAAGAAAGAAACTTCCATTGATGAGCATGCACCTATTTTAGTCGCAAAGAATTTGTAGCTGTCAGATACCTGGTGGGTTCACTCGACGAAAACTCCATGCTCCGTGTGAAGTCAAAAACAATTACCAAGCCACGGAATCATGGTCCGCAAGAACCCAACTTGTACTGCAAGCCTCTTCTGTGTTCGGTTACGTGAAAGTAACCGGCAAAGTAACCGGCGGCAAAGTAACCGGCAACTGATAAGAGTTTACCAGCAGCACAGAACTGAGGCACAGTTTTCGAAAACTGCAAGTAGAGGGCAGATAAGAGCAGGCTATGATGTATAATGCGTAGTTATCGTCTGCAAGGCGAGAACTTGATTACGTAACAACAGCGGCGATTGGGTGCCAAAATTGGGGTGCAAAAGCTGCAAGGAGAGTTTAGTTCGATCGCCGCTATTGGTTCCTATGTACAGTGGGATTCATAAGTATTAACAAGCAAATCGGCGATCACCACGTTTACACTCTTTATTTTACTCAATGAGATCTTAAAAAATTGAAACAAGAAACAAAATGCAAAGCAAGCTGCAAACAACTTCTGCACCAGTAGAAAATAAGCAGGACTTAAAAGAAAATTGAAAAAAACTCGAATCGAGAGTAAAACAGATATTCTGGAGAGAATCGAATCAGAGTAACTTATATGCCATTTTGTTATAAATTAGACCTAATTAGAGAACGCTATTAAGAACACCAGTGTCAAATTTAGGTAGTCAGGGTTGAGAAATAAATAAATAAATAAGCACATTATGAAATAAACATTGATCACTGGTGTACGCAAGAGGGTTAAAGGGTTGAAATTTTGAGAAAATCAAAATTTAGAAATGAAGGGAGTAGAGAACTCGGAAAAATTAAAGCGGTAGATACAAACCCTCCATTATCATGCTTGTCTTTGAAGAGTTTTAAAACGAAGGTTTAAAATGATAAGTACGAAATGTTTTACGTATAGTGTATCGCGCCTCTACCTAGAGCTAGTATGTGATTTTACAATTCCATCCCCATGCGAAAAATCCTGCTTTCGCTAGTGACATGATTGAGTTTCCAACTTTGTTCTCAAAATGACAATAATATAAATTTAATAGACCAATACTTTAACGGGGCGCCGTGGTGTGTACTCTTTTTTATTTTATTCTTGTGCTCAGTAAGTGGCCGCTTTACCTTGGCACTCAGCCCCTCCGGCTACAGTTTTACTGATGAATATTATATATTGTTCGTCCTTGGGTACAAATCACCACAAAGTCACAAGGCCGAACTGTATGACATCTGTTCTGTACGCTAGCGGTGCTCAGACACACACAGCTCCATTCAACTTCAAATAAACAGTCAAATGAACTTCCATTACCCCACGATCTACTTTCCAAATTACAGTCTTTCGCAATTTTCATACGAGACCTTGCACGTGCCATCATTCTCTGCTCGGAATCGATACCCCAACGAGCAATCGTTTTGTTGCGTGGACAGGAACGCACCACGAACATTTCCTCCATCCATTACGTTGACTTCTGATTTCGAGCTTCTCTGCTGACGTAAACGCTACAAGTGGTGTGCAAAGATTTGTATATAAAAGTCACATCAGCATACGGAGCTGATGGTCCTTGATCCATTGCACATTGAACGAACAAATTGATTGATTGGTTTGTTGAATTGGATTCATTTATGTCGCTTTTCTGCCTCTTTTGACTAATCACTACCATGATTGCTTGATTGATTTTGTGTTTTAAGTCCATTTTATGCACAGAAATGGTAATTATGACTGGACCTACAGTTTAAAGTGGGATCCGAACCACTATGTGCCTCCACCAGGTATCGAACGAGGGACACCTTGATTACAAGGCAGCGACGTTACCGTCACGCCATCGCGAAGGCTAGTCACGACTAAGAGGATGGGTGGTGAAAGTGATGAAGAAACATAAATCCACAGGATTTGATTCAAACTCGGGACCCCTGACGTCGTAGCGCTCTGTGTTAACTGCACTGACACGAAAGTCGGCGAACGTACAAAATGAACATTCAAGTGTAAAAACTCAGACTAACCAACCAAACACAGGGACTGCCAATGAGAGCGTCACAATCGGTGAGGTCTAGTTCACTGTGTAATAGTCTGAGCTCATCCTCCTGTCACCCGAATAGCCTGCATGGGATATTTACAGAATTATTTAGAGTAAAGCAATCTCCTCTCTCTCTCTCTCTCTCTCTCTCTCTCTCTCTCTCACACACACACACACACACACACACACACACGCACGCCATTCTTTGCGAGATTTTAAAACCGGGAAACCTGACAGAACACCTTATTTCTGAACCCTCCTTATTTTTTCATCTACGTAGTTTTCTGGCCAACTGTGGGTCCCAGTACATACGTTGGAATTTCATAATGAGCTGGGCTTACACACTTCCGGCAGATCTTACACCCTTTTCCACTTGTGCTGCCGCCTGGAGTGTTCGATGAGAACTGCCTCACACACTTTTCACACACTGTTTACGAAAATTTTCCACTATTTGGGGAACTTTGCAGAATTAACTCAAAATTATACCAAGTGGACTTTTGAATGATTTTTTCTTTTCGGGCGACCCAAGGAAAGTTCCCCACAATCGATTTGGTTCGCTAGCGTAAAGGTGTATATTCCAAGGCAGTTCCCCAACACGACAAATCTGTCAACGTACGCATTGAGAGGGATAAAAAGAGACAGACACACGAAGAAAGTGAGAGAGACAGAAAAGGCAAAACGCACAGTTCACCGAACCACGGATATTCCACAGGAAATCGAACCCCGGACCATTTGATTTCAAGGTCACGACACTACCACCAATCGGAAACGCACCTTTAGTCATCATTAGTAGAGTAGTAACATTTTGACTGCCACCAATAATAATAATAATGTGTCTTTATCTCGTCCAAAACATAGCATTTTCCTAACACCCACCCAAATAAAATATTTAATTTCCACACTGATTATGTAACGCTGGATGAGGCCCTAGAACTGGTAAGCGAACAAAGGATTAGTAATCCAGGATTGATTAATTGAGTTGGTGTTTTAAGTCCGCTTTATGCACAGCAAGGCTAAGCAGGACTGGACCTACAGTTTAAAGTGTGAACCAGTATGTGCCTCCCCCTCGCCCCACCCTAATCGCCGCCATTGGATTTGATTATTTTGCATGTTTACACATGGCAAGGTCAAGGTCACATTGCCAGAAATCGATGACTCCATCCACTTAACGAGAATTTGTTCTCAATGTCAATATAACTGCCAGTAATGTCGACGCCTTGAAATGAACAACACACATAATAACAATCAGTGGCGTACGCAAGGGGGGTGTTACGGGGTTTAAACCCCCCCCCCCCCTTGAGCTTGTGGAAAAAAATTAAATGGCCAATTTTTCACAGTCAAACATCTGGGACAATAATATTACTATTACTACTTCCACTACTACTACTACTACTACTAATAAAAATAATAATAATAATAATAATTTGAATTATAATTTCCATGCAGCATGGAGAAAAGCAGAGCATTCCAAACACATGCGTCTTTCAGAGTGATGCTTTGAAAATAAACACGAGTTTATGAGGTTAGGTTAGGGTAACTATGATTTAAAAGAGAAAAAAGTTGTTTTGTATCTCAGTTGCAACAATGTTCAACAGACTGGCGTACGCAGGATGTGAATTATCGGGGACATTTATGCGGGGAAAAAGCCGGGAAAATTCCAACCAATTTCGGGAATTTCGAATCCGGATCTCCCTCGTGATTGTCAGACGCTCTACCGACCAGATCACCGCAGCTCCTTGGATGAGTTCCATACTTTGATTATTTCAATTTATTTTAATATATTTTCTTGTATTTATGGATCTTCTTCACCCTTGAAATGTCTCACCTCGTTGACCAGACAATTATTTCGTAACAAAGAAACAAAAAAGTGCTCCCAGGATTTGATAAAAATAGAATGACTAGAAAGTAATTTCTTTCTATTGTTTTCATAAATACTATATTTATGTAGATCTCTACTACTTAATAGTAGTAGTAGTGGTATTAGTAGTATTATTAGCATTAATTCAGCTAATTAATTAATTATAAGTATTATTAATTAATTGTGATTATTATTTAATTAAAGTATAATAAAACAATGGTATGTGAATTTGGAAAAAGTTTTAGAAATAACACCCCCCTTGATGAAATCCTGTGTACGCTACTGATAACAATAGGTTTACGCAAGGTTGACACGCACGTAGGTGTTATGAGGAACCAAATACATTAACTGCACTTTTTCTGCGAGTACGAGCAATCAATACAAATGAGTCATCCATGTCTCCTGCAAGGAAATGCTCGGATGTAACCATTTATGACTAACAAAATAACTGGAATCATGATAGTTCCCCTTTTGCATACATAACATACCCATATTCAGTGGCGCCATGTTTCTTCTTTATGCACTTAATGAATTCTCACAATTTACTTACTGACTGAATGTTAATCTAAATATTTCATAAAAAATTGTTACATCTCCAATGTGATAGTTTTCAGTAACCGTGGTCACATCGTTATTGGGAAGTAAAGTAGCATAAGCGCTTATGACCACAATTAGGATCGATATAACTAGAAACTCTCAAATTAGGCAGTAAAAAGCATCGAGAAATACAAAACTAACACTAAAATTGATAAACATCGATAGATTTTTTTGTCATTTTCCCGGATTAGGCACTCAAAAAGCAGTTATGTGCGAAATAGGCACGTATGACTAAAATGGCCGCTATAAAACTCGTGCAGTCGTCTCAAAAATGGCCTGGAACGGATTTTAAACGTTAAAGCCTACTTTTTCTGGCCAAGGAACAAAAACTACATTTTCGGGCAAATCCTCAGCCTACTTATGACATATATAATTTCGTAAAATTATGAAACAAATCTCTAGAGTTGAGCCCACCCATATTTTTTTTCAAAACCTGTCGCCACTGAACTTATTCCACCCACTTGTTATTCAGTGGAATGCATAAATATTACCGAGCAAATTGTCCATCGTCGTGTATGTTCTCTTACTCAATGAGAGCATCAAGAATTGAAACAAAACAATTTGTGGTGCAATTGTGCTTTCCACTGTACACCTAACAACAAAAGTACGCAACTACTATATTCATTCATAATGTGATTATAGAGTCATTCCATGCCAAATCAACACAGATATGTGCAATTTTTAACCTGACCATCTCCGATTTTCATGAAATTTGGGGAGTTGAAACTATGCATAGAACTTAGTAACTATGAACATTTTTAGTCTCGTGCGTCTTGTAATTGTTAAATTATTCAAGGTCAAAGTTTGCAGAAATTGCCTTTTTTGAGCCCGCTTAGCTATACTAAATGTGCTGTAACTCCGCCACTATTTTGCCTAGAAAGCTCAAATAAAGCTTATTGTACAGGGAATTGAACAAGCTTTCCAGTGATATATAACAAGCCTACCTTTGGATAAAAATATAATTTTGTCACGTGACCTTGACCTTTGACCTTGAATATCTCAAAACATGTCATCACCAAAAATCGTGAAAAAAATATATTTGGTCCCTCATTCCATACTCTAAAACATATCAAAATATCATTCTGGGACTGCAATGGGATCAGAAGATACAAAATAATATGTGTAACTATGTGACTGATAAAAGCCCCATTACATGAACTATGAAGAGTCAAATATCCCTTAACACTCCCTACAAAATGTGAAGGAGTTATCCTGGGTATAATTGGTCATGAAAGAAATAGGTTAGGCACAGGGAGATCCCTAGCCCTGTGTGTCAAGCGCAGTTCCGGCATATTGTTAACCGCCATATTGAATTCAACGCAAAAATTTCAAAGGAAGGGGGGGTGATGTGATATATCAAATGAGGCTAGAATTTCACGAGAAATGAAGTGACGAAGGTTTATCCAACATATATTTAACCAGCAAAAATTTATTACTGCATGCTTGTAACCATTTTCTCCTTTTCGAGGTGTTAAAAACAAAGCATTGGAATTCTCCTAACGTGTTAGGAACTCATCGAGATCACGCTGACATCTTGGGAGAGAAAGAAGTATACGCACCATTGCATATGATTTTAATCAGCTACATTCACCAAATATTTGAATAGTGAATAATATTGGGAAAAGTATCTCAAACAATTACGTGACACTTCCTTTGGAATGAAAAATTCTTCAGTGACGAGGCTAATTTTTATGTTCACGGTGAAGTTAATAAAAATAATATGCAATACCTGTGATTTGCTCAGGCGAATGGTTGTTTCTGGTAAGCAAATTATGTGGCATAATGTATGGCGAACGGAAATGGTTGGTCCATATTCAACAACGGAACCTTAAATGGTGAGGGCTTCTTGGATTTGTTAAGTGAACAGGTTTTTTCACCCTTGCTTACGGGATATGGCACTTTTCGATAGTTTTGAAACAGGACAGAGTGTGACCACACTATGTGGACATTTTTGCAATTTCTTCATGGTAATTTTCTAGGTAGATTGATGGGCACACGGGGATCTATTAAAAGGACTGCACATTCCCCAGATCTAACATCTTAGGAGGACTTTTACCTTCAGAAACATTTGAAGAGAATGGTGCATGCACTAAAAGTCCCTGATATTGACCATCTGAGAGAAGGCATAGTTGCTGCTTGCGATGTTGTTGCACATGCTACATTGCCAAATGTTCTATGCGAGTGTGAGAGACGTCAACGAGTGTGCTCATAGGAACATTGACAACATTTTAATGTGCATATATCGTAAGTGAAAGATATGTGTATAACTTTTTGCTGGCGTAAGATACGTTGGAAAATCCTTCGTCACTTCATTTCTCGTGAAATTCTAGCCTCATTTGATATATCACATCACCCCCTTTCCTTTGAAATTTTTGCGTTGAATTCAATATGGCGGTCAACAATATGCCGGAACTGCGCTTGACACACAGGGCTAGGGATCTCCCTGTGCCTAACCTATTTCTTTCATGACCAATTATACCCAGGATAACTCCTTCACATTTTGTAGGGAGTGTTAAGGGACATTTGACTCTTCATAGATCATGTAATGGGGCTTTTATCAGTCACATAGTTACACATATTATTTTGTATCTTCTGATCCCATTGCAGTCCCAGAATGATTTTTTGGTATATTTTAGAGTATGGAATGAGGGACCAAATATATTTTTTTCACGATTTTTGGTGATGACATGTTTTGAGATATTCGAGGTCAAAGGTCAAGGTCACGTGACAAAATTATATTTTTATCCAAAGGTAGGCTTGTTATATATCACTGGAAAGCTTGTTCAATTACCTGTACAATAAGCTTTATTTGAGCTTCCTAGGCAAAATAGGGGCGGAGTTACAGCACATTTAGTATAGCTAAGCGGGATCAAAAAGGGCAATTTATGCAAACTTTGACCTTGAATAATTTAACAATTACAAGACGCACGAAACTAAAAATTTTTATACTTACTAAGTTCCATGCATAGTTTCAACTCCCCAAATTTCATGAAAATCGGAGATGGTCAGGTCAAAGGCTGTGTTGATTTCGCATGGAATGACTCTATAGTGAAATGAAATTCAAATCTTCAATAAACAGAGGACACCATCTGTTTTAAATAAACAGAGTCCCATATCTTAAAACAACACGCGATGCAGAATATAAAAAAAAGCAATGGACAATTTGCTTGCTTACCTTTTGCCGTAGGCTGAACATTATTGCTCGCCAAATTATCTATGACTATTTTCATTATTTTTTCTCTTGCGCCCTACCTGCTTTTAAGGTTTGAATTTTTACTTATGCAGGTGTAGCGGCTGACAGCACCTTGTTCATCTTTTTGTTTGAATCCTTGAAGCTCTCATTGCGTAAAACAGAGAGAATAAACATGGTGGTGGACAATTTGCTCGGTAATACTTATGCATTCGTTTCTTCATACAGCATTTTGTTCAATGTCAGTCGAAGTGCACATTGGATGAAAATGCTGCATAAAGAAGCGAATTGTGGCAATATCAAGCCGCGTGTACAGTGCTATGCACAAGTATTGATCAGCAAATTTGCCACGGCTATTTTCAGTGCTCTTCTCTTGCATCCCAGGGTGTGTAAGGAATGTATTTTTTTATGCATGTTGTACATAAGCTATCGTTACGTAAAACAAAGTGAATAAACTTTGTGATGTACAAATTGTTTGGTAATACTTATGCATCGCACCGTACCTATTAAAGTAGTCCTCTAATAAGTATTATTCTGTAAAGTTATCATAGTAACATTGACACAAATAACAGCATGATTTCTCCTTTTCAAAGCTCAACGATGAAGAAATTGAGGAAATTCTCAGGGAACCTCAACTCGAGTATTTCTTCGGGGATAAATTCTCACGTAAGTAAACTGTAAGAATATTCGTCCCTATGCAATGTACAGTCAGGGCCACTTCTGGGTTGTAACTATTTCACTGAAAGTTAATGGAATTGTTACAAGTCATAAGTGTTCCTGACTGAACCAATAGCGTCCAAGGGGCTAAATCATATTGTGTCTTGAAACGGAACATATTCAAGTAAATTTAATTTTGGCTAATGGTTGGGTGATGATATGATGAAATTGATTTGATAAAGGGACACACTCAAAGAACATCCATGTCAGGCACGTAGCCAGGGGGAGGGCTCAGGCGGGGGCTGAAGCCCCTCCCGAAATCCTTCTAATGTATAAGTTAAATAGTGTACAGTGGTTTTTAATTTAATTCATTAGCAGGATTAAACATCTTATATAATAAGTTGTAATATATTGAGAAATTAATCTTCAGTTCTTCTACCCCCTCCCAATTTTCGCCTTTAGATGGCGGCTGCTGATAAGGGATGAGCCCCTCAGAAATACATTTCTAGCTACGGGCCTGACCATGCCCAGGTCAGGATTGAAATCCGGGATTCATGGTGCGCTGTGCTGACCTCTCCGCCACGTATTTTTGCAAAAGAATGGAAAAGAGAGAAGAAATATACATAAGAGACAAGAGAAAGTGAGAGAGAATAAAGGCCGTAGAAAATTAGTGAGAGAGAAACAGATAAGAGTTCTCATATAAGTAAGTGATTAGCGCTCTCGACTCTGGTGCGAGCTGTCCCGGGTTCGATCCCGGTGAAAGCCCTCAGAATTTCGGTTTTGGCCTTGCATCGCGTCACCCAATGAAAAGCCACTTAGCATGTCCTGGCCCTGAGAGTGCTGTTGCGCCATGGACTTATGACGCAGAGAAAAATCTATGAACAAGAAAGTGTCTGAACAAGAATAAAGATATAGAAAAGAATAAGGAAAGAAGGCTAATGATTGCTTTATTTGGTTTATTTTTCTTTACTTTTCTGCCTCAGTGCTCTATCACTAATGTTATGGAATTCATGAAGGGACACTCACACCCGTGACCAGGTCGGGATTAGAACAGAGACGCCTGGCGTTAACGCGCTGTACTAACTACTCCGCCACTAAGGTTAAGAAACGAAAAGCGGAAAGACGAACAAAAAAATACAGATAAAAATAAAAAACACGGGAATAAAGGTAGAATAAAGTACGCAATAGAGAGTAGATATTTCCTTTGTACACCCAACGGCGAAAGAAACAGTAGGCGAATAGTCCTCCACCATTTTCATTCGGTCTGTAGTACACAATCTGATGACAATGAATTGAAATAATGGCGTCAATAAGCAGAGAACAATACTTGCTTCGAACCAACATAGTTTCATTCCTTAAAACAACACAGGATGTAGAATAAAAAAAAGTAATGAAAATAGAGGTGGACAATTTGCCTACCATTCATTATCTTTGCCGTTGACTGTACCAAGATGAATATAGTTCTTGTTTTGTGATTAAGAATGGGGAGAGACATCGGAAAACAGAGTAGAGAACTTCTGAGGATTATTCTCAATTCATTTGCTCCCCTCCCCTCCCCGTTCACCCTGCTTTCCTTGCCTGTCCCAACTTTTACTTTTTGTTCCTAACTTTGTCAGTATTGCGTGATTTACCACTTTGTTCTCGTACAAAAAAAAACTCAATTCGCCCATGTTTACCATAATTAGTCCCACACGCGTGCTGCACCACAGAGTAACGTCGAAAATCCATTGGCAACGAATGAGTCATGCTTAATGCAGGAATGACATCACTGCACCACTTTTGTTTCCAAGGGAAATAACCGTTTACCTTCAAAGTTGTCGTCTATGGATAGGTTTGTGCGTTCTGAAATTGTAACTGAGGTAACTTTGTATGTTCCCTGACGAAACGTCGTCTGCTGTCCAACGGCAATATGAAATTACCTGTCATTGTTTTGAGGCAAAGGCAACATTAAACGTGTCACGTGTAGGCCTATATTGATTTTCATATATTGTTTATTTAACGTCGCATTTTACTTAATCAGGTTAATCGCGAAGACGAGGATGAATGATGAAGTAATGTAATGGATGATGATGGTAAATCAGCAGGAGACGCCCGTACCTTACCAAGGTTTCGAACCTGCGACCCCCCCCCCCCCCCCGGTGGATTAACATATAGGTTTGGATCCCATTTTAAACTGTAGTTCCACCCCGATTAGCCAATCTGAGCATAAATTGGACTTAAACTGTGCATATGTTCATTGACTGAATTTTAGTTTCAAGACCACTTTATGCACAGCAAGGCTAATCGGGACTGGGCCTACAATTAAAGTGATATCCGAACCACTATGTGGTTCCACTGGGTATTGAACCTGGGACCCCTTTATTAGAAGGCGACGACATTACACCTAAGCCATTGGGAAGGCAAAAACTGTGCATGCGTGTTTGTTCACTGAAATGATTCTGAAAATTTCTTAAGTACTTATTTGGGTGGTCATAATGGACGTATCCAGCGGATGCAAGGAGGGATGCCCTTCTGGAAAACGAGTGGTGAAAATGTTCATTCTGTTCATTGCATTATTTTACGAGGGGAATGTAAAAATATATGTTATTCCCTTCTCAAACTAACTACTAACTCTCTATCCTTCTTAAACCCGAAGGTTCATGACTGCAGAAACTGTCCCTATCCTGGGCAAGATCAATCCAATCTTTTCCATGCTTACCGATTCCCTTTAGGTCCATCTCAACATTATCCCTCCATCGTCGTCTTGGCCTTCCTACCGGTCTCTTACCATCAGGTTTCTTAAATAATTCAAAATAAAGCATTGCACTTACTGGGAAAGTGTTGTTTGTCCCCCTGGAAAGAGGTTTGGGTACGCCCATGGTTGGCTAAAACTATTTCACCGTCTAGCTCACCGTCGCCCACCAGGTGCCAAAGCTCTTACTGGTCACCAATGAGAGGCCACTGGCGTACGTAGGGGAAGCTGATGGGACTACAGTCCTTCCAGAATTTTGAGAAAATCATCGTCACCAGCAGCAGAATGATGATGATGGATTATTACTAGAGCCCTGGACTTTATGTCCTATAAAACTGTAAAATATGTTTGTAATTATGTCATAAAAATGGGAAAATATGTCATGAAAAATGCAGAAATATTCCCAGTAAAGCCAATAATATGCACAACAATACTTTCGAATTTCTCATTCTACAGGATGTCAGTGTCTTCCAGGGAAGATCGACTATGGTGGGGGAGTAGGGTATTAAATGAAGTCAGAATCCCTTTAACCGAAGAATGCAGTGGGAAAATACTGAAAATATTGTGAGGTTCACTGCAATTATCCTAAGTTCCATTTACTATTACGTCAGATTTACACCTTTGTGGAAACTAAAGCATAATTGACAGCTCGCCACAAAAAAAGGGGTGGTATTATTGTTCTGTACTAGTTGATAAGAAAAGAATGCATCTGCTTTTAATTTATTCTTAATTTCCTTATCCTGCCATCGATAATATGAACTATCCGTTGCGCTAAAGGTACGAGGAAAAAATATAAAATAACCGATTCTATGCAAGATACTTACGAAATTAAGCAGAAATATGTCTTATTACGAGAAAATTGAAGAAATATGTTGTAAGAACGCGAAATTGGTAAAATATG
The DNA here is from genome assembly GCF_977018435.1 of Lepisma saccharinum. Classification (NCBI taxonomy): domain Eukaryota; kingdom Metazoa; phylum Arthropoda; class Insecta; order Zygentoma; family Lepismatidae; genus Lepisma; species Lepisma saccharinum. The sequence continues at coordinate 93,088,507 of NC_139229.1, forward strand.
TTAAAATATGCCTTATCAAGTTTGTCTACTTCGGTTGATTTTCATCAGATATGTAAAGATCTCACTCCAGTATTCCATCCGATGCCAAATAAAAAATAGGTTATAACATAAAGTCCCGGGCCCTAATTATTACTGTTTGGTCTATATTTTTCTTATTTTCCTAGTTTGCTCTTTTATTGCTACGGGAATTCTCCCGAACAGTTGGGTCACATACTGCGTGTTACTTGACGTTTGATGCAGGTGATAACAAACACAATTCCCCGGTAGCAACCTTCATAAGGAACATCAATAATTGCTGTTAGTCAGGTGTTGAGGACATTAACATCGATGAAAACATTCCATTCTGGAGTTTCATTCCGTTCTCTCCTATTGTATCGATCCAACATTACCATAAAGGACAATGAAATAAGATCTTTTCTATTGTTTTCGTCCTTTTTAGATTAATCACGATGATGAGGATGAATGGTGATTAGATTAAATTGATGAAGACAGACACTCGTCACACACTTATGGTTTTAGCCGGAACAGGGCTACCATGTGTGTGATTTGATTTGATTTTTGTTTCCGTCGCGTTGGCCAATCGTGACGTTGAGGATGAGTGATGATATAATGAAACTGATGAAGAGACACTCACAAAGAACACCAATGCCCACGCCTGGCTTCGTAGCGTGCGTGCTGTGTTAACCACTCCACCAAGGAGATGGGAAAAGCTAAAAGTCTGCGCTAAAATTCAGCGCTAGTGTTGTGTCCTGTCCATGTGTTTATGATTGTCCCTGCACCATTCATTCTCATCTTCGCGATTAGCCAAAAATGGCACAAATACGACATCAAATAAACTATATCAAGTCATTCTCAGCCGGGAATCGAATCAGTAACCTTCAGGATAGAGACTTGAGTCGAATACTTCCGAACATCGAGGCAACACACCTTTCAAAATTTATATCAGATCAAGGATGTATAGATATCGTCGAAACGACTTAGGAATTGTTGGTAATAACATCCAATATGCATACAGATTATTCGTACGAACGGACTAATTTCCTTGCAGGCTTTCATTATACAACCGGCTCAGTACCTCGAGCCGCAGCCTGGTGACGAGTATTTCTTTGGGAGTGTAATTTCATCAATTCTTCTAATTATTGCTCATCCTCATCGTCGCCACTACCCTAAAGGGGCAGAAAAGCGACGCTAAATAGAATGCTTCACTTCTACACCCTCACCAATTTCTGTAGTTTATCGCAACTCTCTGCAAGGCCAAGAATCATGGACTCGAACCCCCCTCCCCCATGAGGCATGGGAATTTATTTTCATTTGCTCTCATTTCTTTCATAAACTGATCGTTGTCCTTACCGTTGCGATCAACCTAGGGGTTTAGAAATACAACATAAAGTAACCGAAATACACCTAATGACTAAATCATCGTAGCTAGTACACGTCAGTATTATTTGATAGTTGTTTTATGCACAGATAAGCTAATCGGGACTAGACCCACAGTTTAGTCCGAACCACTATGTGCATCCACCGGCTATCAAACCCGGGACCACTTGATTGCAAGGCAACGACGTCACCACTACGCCATCGGCGAGACATCACACTTTTGTTCTTAACTCATAAAAAATAAGAGCGTAGGTAAGGTGTGTTTTATACAGCGTATATTGATACACTTGTAGGTTTAATTGCATCTTCTGCAAATATGCTGTATAAAGAAACAAACTGCCGGAGTACTAAGTGAGATGAGTGTAAAGTCAGAAGATAATTGCCGTTGTTAGGGAATATTGAAAGCACGTTGAATTTCCTACAACGTAAGAAAAGACCTTGTAACTTGTATTGTTCCTTGATTTGTACCATTACCTGACGTGTCTATCAAAAGGGATATAAATTACTATACATGACGTTTAAGGATTCCATAACAACGTCAATATTCTCTTGACTGTACGTACAGGGTCAACGAAGTTAGTAATAATGTGCGTTTTATACAGCGTATATTGATACACTTGTAGGTTGAATTGTATCTTCTGCAAATATACTGTATAAAGATACAAAATGCCGGAGTACTAAGTGAGGTGAGTGTACAATAGCATTATCAAATTACTCTGACCGTAATATATTTCAAAAGTACGTACAATACCTGAGATTGTCTTCTTTCGTCGTCCAGGTGCAAGGGTACACACTGCAGAGATGGTTGAAGAATCTCGGTCAAAGAGGGCGACCGAAGACGCCGATTTGGTTGTTCGCTTGGACTGGGAAGATCACCCTCTGACTCTGACGCTGAACAGAAACCATGTTTTGATACCTCCGCACTTAACCTTCGAAGTAATTGGAGATAACGGCACGGTGGTGAGCGAAACGAAAATTGAGGACAAGGGCTGCTTCTACCAAGGCGATATTTCCACTGGTGGATTTGCTGCTGTGGATGATTGTGAAGATGGAGGTATTGTAAGTATATTTATTGTACTCAATACATAATATATGGTTTAATACACATATCATTTAAGAGAAAGAATTAAGTTGCGAATTACTAGGTTAAATTCGAAGTACGTTTCATGACCCTCCCCACAATTATTAATAGACATTTGTAACATATATTTCAAATTAAAGTTTCCAATTGTAAACTCCATGAAGCCATTTAGGTCTCACTGCAGAACATGGGTTCCTTTTTTTCCTCTACATAGACGAACAAAATTTATATCCCCTGGAAGTACGTACATTCTGCTTCCATTTTCTGGTATTATTTTTCCGATTACTATTATATTTTTGAGCGTAAAAATGTTTTTCCTGCTACTAAAACAAGCAATGTATTTCTCGGCCCATTTCTCCATTCGTTCGCGTCCATATTGTTTACGCACAGTTTCTTTCATTATTTCAGACGAGGAATGCCTACAAGGTTAGGTTAGGCCTGTTAGGTTAGGTTCCAATAGCATAAATACAATGGAAAATGTTTTTCCTGCTACTAAAAGCAATGCATTTCTCCATTCGTTCGCGTCCAAATTGTTTACGCACAGTTTCTTTCATTATTTCAGACGAAGAATGCCTACAAGGTTAGGTTAGGCCTATTAGGTTAGGTTCCAATAGCATAAATACAATGACAAATTATTATTTAGGTTAAGAGAACTAAACCTAGCTACCTAACAACGTAGGCATCATTTTCTTTCAATAGATTTGTGCAGGAATGTGCGGCACCATGTCACTTTTTCCTTCGTTGCTACGATTTTAAGAGCGCCTCACCTGAACTCTTATTTCTCGTCTTTTTTTTTTTTTTTTTTTTTTTTTTTTTTTTTTTTTTGCGAAAATAGCACATTTCCACACCTTAAAATTTACTTTTCCAGATTACTAACTTCAAACCATTACCATAAAATTAGGAACCACGTTCCTTCTAAGCAGCCCTTATTCTGCAGTCTTACCGCAATTTATTACTTCCTGCTGTTATCAGTGCCAATCGCTGATATCACACGTGACCATTGCGACACTGACAGTATTTACCCAGTCAATGTTATAAGTTATTGCCTTTGGTTATAAAAGTGATATATTAATAAATTTACATCATTCCGTTATTCGATGAGAGTTTATGAATTCTATTCACTAATTACTATATCGTTTTCTCATAAAAGGGTTAAAAGAAAAGAAAATGGCTAATAGAATGTGTTACAAATACCATAAAAATCCATGTAGACCAATAGTGTGAATATCGATCGGGAAGGACGTGATTTTAATGCTTTTGTAGTTATTGTTAATAATAAGTGTACATCTTCCTTCAAAGGATAGTAGATTCCCATGCAAATACTATATTATACTATTATATATATTATACACAAACACACATACATGCATACATACAAATATTACACACCTGAATCCAGCAATCGACAGCACCCTACCAAAACAAAAAACCTAATTCGCACACGGTTCGTAGAGCAGCACATAGGTCCAGGTTGCATTTGACCCATCATGCTTTCTGTGTATAGCAAGCTTCTTATTCTGCCCGATGGTGACGCTACTGATAAGCTGCTTTTTTTAAATTCCTTTATTTGGAAGCATAATCCAAGTTTAAGATGTCTATGCGTTGAATGATAATGAAGTTATGAAAAACATACATACACGCTCTATTTAAAAAAAAAAAAGAAACTACTACCCCACAAAAATCGCCTACCATTATGCCCTGTTTTACTCTTCCAGCGAGGTGTTCTGTCTACTCCCGAAGGCAACTTCCTCGTGCACCCAGCTCCTGCTCAACTCCGAAAGAGACGGGATATTTCTCAACTTCACATAATTACAGAGTACACGACCTCTATCGGAGAATGCCCAGTGTCGTGTAAGTAAACAGTGCACTGTTTGTAAAATCTGTTTGATAAATTTTCAACAACGTCTAATATGTTATACGTGTGTATCAAAATATTTGTACTAGGAGAGGATGAATATGGAATTTTTGCCAACACTTATAACTAGAGCCCGGATTTCCATGCACAAACAAACAGCAAAATATGAATGCAAATATGCACGTAAAATATCAAAAATATGCACTAAGATATGCATGAACAATATACAATTAATTTTGTTTTTCAAACATCTTACCTTAAAAAAAATATCAAAAATATGCACTAAGATATGCATGAACAATATACAATTATTTTTTTCCAAACATCTTACCTTAATGACCTCTGTTGCAATGAACTATGAACGTCTTCCTTAGGTTTTCTTCTGTAAACCCTCTGCGTTTATCAGTGAGAAACGTTTTGTAGATCGAAAGTTCCTTTCTACATCAGCAGAAGTCACTGGTGCATGTGAGAAAAAAACTTCCTCCTGTGTTAGATCCTCTTCCAAGTCCACATTTTCATCATTCAGTCATTTGCAATGTCACAGATTGTTCTGTACCCGGGATTTTTGTCTAATACTTGGGGAAGTTTATCTGACGCTATTTTGGCAACACCGTGAGTTTCACTAGACAAAGTTTGCGATACTTCGTCCAACAAGGACAGTGAATGCTGCAAAGGATTATTACGGGACTCTGTGCAATAATTGCAGGTATACTCGAGAAGTGGTTGTGTATGTACTTAATTTCGTTCTCAATGCCACTTCTAGAGAAACATTTCTGTGACACACAAAGAGCGGCTGCATCTTCTGGTTTTAGTGAGTCTATGACTGCCTTCACTTCATTGAAATTTTCTGCATAATACGACACAGCTTCTAGCCACGAGTCGCATCATGTTAATACCGGTTGCGTAGGTAACGGAACATTTTTCGCCACTTCGTGAGAGAGACGTACTCGCGAAGGAGCTTTCACAAATACTTTATTTACATTTGATACAAGTGCGTCTACTTCCGGGTATTGGTATCTGATTATTTCTGCTACGCGATGAAGACAGTGTGCAAGACAAGTCAGTTGGACTAATTTAGGATACAACACTTTCAAACCAGCTGCTGCTCTGACAATGTACGGGGCCGCGTCAGTAACACATTGTCATACTGGATGTGATCTGGCCACAACAAAGTTAACGAATCGTTAAAGAATTTGGCAATTGTGAAATGATTCACTTTCTCAAACACCTCGATATTCAGTAAGTAGGGTTTACCAGTCGCCTTCATTGCACCAACAACAGCATTGCAAACACAACGTCCTGCCGCGTCAATAGTCTCATCGATAGACACCCATATTTTCTCGTGCTTCAACGCTTCCCGAATTTCTCCCATGACCTCATTAAAACAAACAGACACATAGTTTTTACGTAGCGTTCATTCATCTGGCACCTTCTTTCCCGTATACTTTTCAAGGAGACCTCGTAGATGGGCATTGCTCAGTTTCCACAAAGGAATATTAGCCCTAACAAAGGCAGGACACAGATCTACATAGAATGTATCGCTTTCTGTGCATTCAGATGTTGAATTAGTGGACGCGATAGTAAGCAGTTGTTGTTTACTGCGCGATCTTCTCTGAAGGGCTTGCCTGTGTCTTGCTGTATTTACATGTTGAGTAACTTGAAATTTCTTCTCCGCTGAAACTTTTTTTTCGCACACCACACAGAACAAAACTGACCCAACTTCTGTAAATACACTACTTCCAAATTCTTGTACGTATTTACGCAATAATACAGCCTTACTTGATTTTTCAGGTGGAATGTTTAACAGAACACAATTTTACAGAACGTTCTTGAACTCCTTTGATACTGACAGCAGAAATCCTTTCCACATAGTTGCCAAGTCGCGAGAAAGGCTTCGCGCTAGTTGACAGTTGTAAAAGCATCAGAAGGCGCTAGATCGCTGTTGTTTAAAAAGCGGTACATAAAATCCCGAAAAAAACTTTAAAAATTATAGTGTATATTGTACATGGTATGTTCGCCATTCGGTTATCGCCGTGCAGTCGAAAGTGACTGTATACAACATAATTGTCATTTACATCTCACATTTTGTGGGAACTTTATTTGAAAACTCCAGACTGAACAGATAGGCACCCGAGCATTGACTCTTTATAGTAAGCAGATTACTATGCAATCGTAACTGAAATTCAGCACTGCTACCAGACGACGGGGGAATCGTGAAGTCAAAGATGTTTGCAGTACCGTCTTGTAACTCGATATTATGGGGAGGGAGTAGTTCAATGTAGAGTTAGATTGGTTTGTAAAATGAGCATTTTAAAATTACGTCCACGCATTTAAATATAAATAAAGTTCAGGAAAGTATAGTCTTAATCATTTCTTCTTTCCCACCCGATTCCAGGACATTTGTGCATCCCGAAGGAACTATTCGGAACACCGGGATAAATTATACCATTCCGGGATTGTCCCTAAAAATCCGGGACTTATACCACCCCTAGATATGATCTGGCTATCAAAATCCAATCTGCCACCACATGAAAGGCCACAAAATTTATTAAATTAAGTCTAACTTCTCTACATAAAATGAGCAGAAAATGCTTTTGAAAAAGCTATTCCCAGCTTCACTTTAAAAAAGAATAACAATATTAGAATTAATCTTTTCCTCCTTGCTACAAAATTGAAAATAACATCATTGGTGTTATTTTAATATTCGTATGTACAGTTAACAGTGCAGGGTCTTTTAGTCGAGAATTTGGAGGACGTTATTTCAACCTCTTTAATGTTGAGCACATCCTCTCGAATGTTGAAGATGAAACTAACAGTGTAGCCAAGATCACCAACAATTTGTACACATATCAATAAAAAAGCTTGTCACAGTTTTCTACTGCCTACAATGCAGACCCTTGGACGTGTATTTTAAATTACTACTTGCCACATATTTCATTCAGATTTGAAAATGTAAAAAATATCAACCAGGCCATCGAACATTTTGACACACTATTCCAATGAGGAATAGGCATTTCATATTGGAATAAGTTGTTGCAATTTTTCAATGTGTTGACTGTATTCAGAAAAACTTGGGTTCTTTTCTACTACAAAATAGTCCAAAAGTGGACATCAATAAAGTTTCTACTATTAGTGAGTACAATTTCACAAGTCACCCTATACTTGGTATTGATACTTTTCTGTCCATCTTGTGTCAAAGAACTTGAGAACGTTTCAGAATTTTCCTGGTTTTCTTTTGCACTGCATTTTTTAAAACCAAATTCCAGAAGATTGATTGATTTGCTTTATTTTACTTCGTCTTTTGTGCCACTTTTGGCTAATTTGCGAAGATCGGGATGAGTGACGAAATGATGAAATTGATGAATGGACACCCACAAACGCCCATGCCCAACCCAAGTTTCGAGCCCGGGACCCCAGGCGTCGTAGCGCGATGTGCTAACTACTCCTCCACGGGGGGCTTCTTCTTTGAGAAGACTCGAGGGGGAAAATTGTAACTGATTTGACAGTCTCAATATTGCAGAAATTCCACAGAAATGGCTAACAGCCAGGGTTAAAATATATGCTAAACAATGTACACTTCTCTGAAATTATCTATCTCACCCCTTACATCAGCAGCATCATATCCTTCACCAACATTTTTTTTCTAAACCCACACCCACTCAACCCAGAGAGAGTAGAAGTACTAATAGCTGAAGCTAACCCAGATGCAGTTACAATCTCCAATAGGGATAAATCGGGGGAAGAAGTTACCCATTCCGATCTAGACTTTGGGAAATGATTTATCAACTTTCGGGATTATCAAACAGTTGGAAAATTCTAAATTATCAAAAAATTAGAACCTGAGGAATACTTAATTCTTGAATGGTAGCAAACCATATCGAGAACTTATAATGAAATGGTAATATTTGCGCTATAAGTTCACAAACAGCTGCTTCGGGCAGAAATTACACGTAACCTTATAGAATTTGCAAAATGTCAGTAGTTTTCTGAGTATTTTCCAGAGAAATTCCGAAACTATCAGGAAATTGCAGACATTTGGTTTCCAATCCCATCTGGTGTGTGGAATTAATTTCTTTCCCATCCATATGCCTCATATACACCTCTAATTTAGAACAAAATAAGTCCGAAGAAATTTTTACAAGCAAGTCACTGCGCATAGCGGATAGGACAGGTAATCTGGTAATTTTACTGATCCAAAGGGGGGGTTGGGCCCGTTGAACCCCCCCTTTAAATACGCCCATGACTATAGGTATCATCGATATACAGTGTGCGAATTAACGGGGGATGCCGGGGATTTTCCCCCACAAAACATTTTATCCCCGGCAAAGGAAAATTATTTTTATCCCTCTCCAGGGAAATTGAGTTCAAAGCATGCAGTAACTGAAATAAACACACCTGAAAAATCATTCTTGTCCATTAATTGTCTAGTCATCAAAGATTTTCATGCGGAAAGTATGCAGCCTACTGGATTAAACGAGGACCAGGGACGTAGTTAGGGGGAGGGGCCAGAAGGGCTCTGGCCACCACCAGTTTCAACTGCGGCCCCCTCAAACAAAATTTCGATTGATGAAAAATTATACTCAATTAATACTACATAATTTTTTCCGGTAAATTTGTAGCAGAGCTGGTAACACTGTGCAGGGAACAATCTTGCTATTCTAAAGAAAATCTTCAGAAGTTATTGTAGGACACCAAAATTTCCACCCTTTCGTTGCTTACCGGTTTGTAACCAAAATCATATAAGCTGCCTGCCTTGGGGTTATTACTCTTGCCCCACGTTCCTAGAAATCATAAATTCGAACCTTTTGTTGCAAATGATTCTTCCCTTACAGATGGAATCAAAGTCTCCGTGGAACGTTCAACAGTAGTGGGTCGAGAGATACATGGAGTTCTCCAATAACTGATAATGTTCTGAGATTTAAAATTTCTCCCTGCTTCAACCCCAGAGCTTGTGTTCTTGCAGGTATCTCGTCTCGAGTTGCTGTGGGTGCTGCCAATGTGTATTCGTTCGTGTGAGTGAAGAGTTGTAAAGCGTTGTAGTGCGTTTCCATTTTTAATGAATAAATTCCTATTTCTTATGATAATTTTTACATAAGAACGTAGCAAAAATAATCATACTAACGCCATGATTTTGTCCGTTAATATAGCAAAATTAATTATACGTGTGTATATATATATATAAACGTTGTTGTTTAGTTTTCGTTTTTGATAATAGTTTCATAGGAACAAATTTCAGATTTGGGGTTTTCTAGGCATGTAAATACACGGTTTCTAATTTACGTCATAAATGTATTAAGCAAGATTTAATGACTTAGGTTGGAACGAATGTTTAAAGTTTAGTTTACTTACTGGTAAGTAACATATATACAGATTTCCACACCCAAAAACCTACTTCCCAAAATGAAATCACAATTACGCCACTGAGTGGGTCAACGGCGCCAGCATTACATTCGTAAACATAACATAAATGGCGGAATTTTCCACAAAATTACATCTATATAGTGCCGAATATAGAAAAATTAGATCGAAAAATTCAAGTCCCCAAATGACAACTTACTCACTTGAAACATGAATTAAGTGATTCATCACACATGAACAGACTATGGAAAGAAAGTAATAAGGATGTATCCCAGACAGTAATATCGTAGCATTCATCTGCCATCTACATTACCGTGAAATCTCATGAAGGGATCAGGTGAGTGGTCCTTTCCGTTACAGCGTTAGGAACTTAGTTACGTGACATTTTCGATAATAATTTATCGATTAATTTCTTCAATTTCAGCGTCAAACAACGCTCCTGGATTCGACCTTTCTGCGATCCACACAGAAACGGACAAGCTATTGGATGACATACTGGAGGAGGCGAGCGAAGATTTAGGCAACAAGGTGATCGAAATGGGGATTTTCATGGACGACATTCTGTACGGCAAACTGAAGAAGAGAAGCAACAACTCAGATCAAGCGGTTTCAAACCTCGTTCTCTCCATGATAAATGGGGTGAGTGGGAATTTGCTCATGTATGTATGTGTGTGTGTGGGAGGGGTGGCATATTTTATTTGCTATTGTTTGTGTTTGTCTACAGTGATGTTAAGGTAGTGGCTGCACTCACGTCTTTAGATAGTTTCAAAGTTCAAGTGTGCCGTCTACTTCGTTGATTTGGTGTCTGAAGCAATGTACAGTGTGGTTTATGGTCACGTGGTACGTGCTAACTGATCAAATGAACGTTGAAAGCAACAGACAAGCATTTGTTGAATCTTGTGAACTTGTAGACCGCTATTCTTGCGTAGAGCATCTAGTTGGTTGAACACAATCTTTCTTGCACCAGCCTGTCACTGAGATGCACCTTCAGTACAACTAGTGTCAAAAGGTGTATCGAACTAGACTGGGCTCATGCGAGCAAAAGCGGTACCGTAAACCTATGGATGAGCAGAAGGTAGAAATCTGTATAATAGCGTGGACCAATGAACATGTTTGTATGTTTCTTATTTCACTTCTCTTGTCTACCACTTTTGGTTAATCGCGATGAAGAATGTGAATTTATGATTATATGAAATTGATGAAGGGATACCGGCAAAGGAATACAAATGCCTAGACCTGGAATCAACCTGGAACCCTAGTTGGCCAAATCCTGAGTCGGATCAGGTTTAAATGTAGACATTATACATAATTGTCTCTTTCTTCTGTCGTCCATTCACATCACGTTTTTACTTCCTTCTATATCTCCGTTTCTGTCCTTTCCTCTCCTCTTTATTCCTATTTTTCTCCTACATTTTCTCAGCTTTGTGTCTCTATCTATCTATTATGTCTCTTTTCCTCGATCTCTACCTCTATTTGCCAGTTTTTCTCTGCTTGTGTTTACCCTTCCCCCTCACTATATCTTCCTATCTTTCCTCTATCTTTTTCTATTTATTTCCATATCGTCTCCTTTTCTACAATTCTTTACCTGCTTGCGTGTACCTTACTTTTTCATATCCCTGCATAAACGGCCCTGTGGCTCTCACAGCCTCTCACCAGTGGAGGCAACCGTGCTGGTCACATCACTATTCGCGATTAAAATTACCACCTGAGCGCTAGTGTCGCTTCCAATATGGCCGCTCTATGGAGGATAAATCTTTGTTTACATTCAGTAGTACTACTTAATAGCCGCGTGTTGTCATGGTTGGTATGGAAGAAACGTTAAAATTTCGCGATATTTTTAAATATTGCGAATGCGATGTCGATTCCAGGAACTATGGGTTTTTTTCCTCAGTAAACAAAAAATAATCGATCAGGCAATTCGATTATAGATGGCGGGGGAAAAACTTCCGGTTTGGGCAATTTTCCAATGTATACAAGTGGAATACAGATCGTAACCGAGCTTATTTTCTTATAAAAGATCGGAAACAAAATGGATCACTTGAAATTTTTGAGTGACATAGAGAAACAAAGGTACCTAGGAAAGATTGGCAATTTCCCTGATCCTTTGGATGAAGATTTACGGAAAAATAGTAGTCTTTTCCAAGACAATGTTGATCTTCTACCAACAGTTTCGTGTTAAGACTTCTGCGGGTTCAAATAAAACTTACATAAATTATAAACATTGAAATACTTCAATTTTACAACAGTAAAATGTATAATTTTCGACATTGTCTAATCAAACACAGCCCCTTTAATTTTAGATTAATTTTATCATACGGCTTAGAGAGAGCGTCATCAGAAATTTTTGTAAGGGTAAAGGCCAGTAATAAAAGTAGAATAGTAGAAATAATAATAATAATTACAACTGTTATAAATGTTATACAATAAATAATTACTAAACTAATGAAATAAACAAATTTTATCCGAAATTTATTATATATTTATTAATGCTATTCGAGTGCATATCCAGCACAACAGTTACAATACTGAAATGCACAGTTATTATATTTTATTATTAACTTTTGAAAGTGTCGTTCAAGAAAATACTTTATTTTACTAATAAAGTTTACATTGATTACATTAAATTATAAGATTATAATTTTTTGAATTCTGGATGATTATGAACAGTTTCAATTTTTAAATATAGTCAACAAATGTGCGTTAGACGATTATGATTTTCGAAACACGTAAAACATTTTCATTTGAATTACTCCGGTGATGTAGTGTCGACTATAGAGCCTATTCCCTTGTGTTTGTGTCCAATCATTTCGCTTTACTGCCTGTACACTCAGTACCCATATGGACAAAACACAGACGCCAGAGCTTCGTTAGTCTGCAAAATGCAGTCCAGGGTGTACTACGTGGAAGTGAGGTTGACAATTAGGTGTCCCACGTGGAAGGATCACCCCTCTTACACCCCCTTTTTTGTCCCTTATCGATTCATTGTATCGGTGGCAAGGGTTGGTTGTAAGAACGGCCCATGAGTCCGAAACTCGCATGTTTAAATAAAGACCCATTCTATTCTATTCCATGCACAAAGGATAGTTTTACCTTTACTTATAGCATTAATGACTGGGCCTCCTTACTTGCAGGTTCAGACTCTGTACAAGATACCATCAATGTCCCAAGCGCTAGATTTGGCCGTCGTGAAGCTGCAGGCCTTCAAGACCGCCAACTCCGGAGGCCCCAACAAGAGGCAGGGGGAGATCGAGAACTACCTCAAGTCCTTCTGCACCTGGCAGAAGTCCAAGAACACTGGCACCGACAGCGGCAACCCTCAGCACTGGGACCACGGCATTATGCTTTCCGGGATGGACTTGTATGACAAGAAGAAGAGCAATAATGATGTAATAGGTATTTGTAATGTGTTGTGCAGCAAGACATTTTGTTTTGGTTCCAGCACATTCTTTTTTACTAATTAGTTGCTGATTAAACATTAGTATTTCATTTTTGCCTTAAAACTTCCCATAACCTACATATTTATACTGTCTGTGATAAAGTGACGGCAGCATTTCATTCAGTTTTTTATAGGTTCAGAAACGTATTTACCTGTGACAATAGGGAAGAGCGGGGATGGTTGTAACACTTTTTGTTGCCGATGTAGGATGGCAGTATATAAACGAAATTTTACACACAAGAAACTATATAGAAATTTTCAGCGAAAAATGCAGGCTCGACCAGGACACCGTGCCATTGCTCTAACCACTTTTTTTTCTTTTAAAGGAATACCCCTATTCGGTGGTATCCCCCTTCATTCACACTTTTACTCAACATTCGTACATATAAGTTTTTCTCTATATTCTCGGTTTTCTCTTTTACGGACGACACAAACATCCAAGTCCTAGCCGGGATTCGAACCCGGGACCCCTGGCTGTAACCACTGAGCTACTGAGCCGGCATGGCCTCGCCTGATGCTGTAGCTGTTTACCTGCCTGGAATCGTCTCTGCTAGTGCTACCGCAACGGGATCTATTGCCTTTGAAACACAGTCGACTTCGACGTTGCCTTGTTCCTCCCAGCATAGAGATAGCTCAGTGGTAGCGCAATGGCACGGTATGCAAGAGACCCGGGTTCGAGTCCTGGTCGAGCCTGCATTTTTCGCTGAAAATTTCTACGTAATTTAGTGCATCTCCTGTGTGTGCCTAATCTTCAATAAGAAACTATATACGTATTTCCAGCTTAAAAGCATGCAATAACTGCAAACGAACTATAAGCCGCTTGGTGAGAAATTAAAGAATAAAAGTAACCTTGCAATTGTTACCACCTGCCCCACCAAGGGGGTTGGCAGTAACATTCTCTTTCACAGATGAACACACAGAAATATCTGAATATGTATGACAAAACAAAAAGCATGTAATCTTTCAGTTATGTCTGTGATTTACATCAAAGTACTGAAACGACAGAAAAGTGACATATTAGAGAAACGTGTCAGAATACAATACCTAACATAAAAATTCACAGTAACTAATAAAATAGTGTAAAAATGTCCTAAAATTGCCTTGATTTAACCAATTACTTCACAATTTTATACGTATATTCAACCTTTTTAAAATAAAGATGCAACACCATCAAATGCCTTACCCTACTGATCACCTACGGATGATGCGGTTTAAATAGGAAGATAAATACCATTCAGTTATTCTTGACATTGCACCTGGTATCAGTCATGTTAACTGTGGAGACAGATTAATTTCTGAAGATGAACCCTCAAACTGCAATGTACGGGAGTCCCTGTCAAGTAAATCCACCACGATGGAAGAAAACGCTGAGATGTAAAAACATCACTGACAGCTTTGTTATGTAGTCAGTGGTATGCCTATCATTTTCCAGGAGGAGATATCTTTATATTTAGTATATTTTGCCAACTTTACAAGCATGTTCTTCTTTACGAATCCTTGGCCTAAGGGAATTTTACAACCCCAACTCCCCCGCCCTCCGGGTACGTGACTACATGTAGTCATGTAATTTTAATAGCTGGGCTTCCCCGACGGCGCAGTGGTAGCGTCGTCGCCTTGGAATGAAGAGGTCCCGGGTTCGATACCCGGTGGAGGCACACAGTGGTTCGGATTCCACTTTAAACTGTAGGTCCAGTCCCGATTAGCCTTGCTGTGCATAAAGTGGACATAAAACACTAAATCAATCAATTTTAATAGCTTTTTGCATAGAACGAATACCATTAATTGCTAACTTGATTTTTTCCAGGTGTCGCATGGGTTGCAGGAATGTGCCAGCCTCAATATAGTTGCACCATAAACGAGGGGACCAATTTCGAAAGTGTCTTCGTCATTGCTCACGAGATGGGGCACAAGTAAGTACATTTGTATCCAGCGTCAGTCATTGCAGTGTTGGCCGGAGAGTGGTGGAGATCACATCACCACCACAAATGGTCGAGATTGTGAATGTGTGGACCCCTGCCGCCATGTCCCTCCATACTGCTTGTGTTCGTTGCAATGTCCAGGTGGCAACTTAACTTCTTAATAGCAAGACTTACTTATGATAGGTTACACGGTAGAGTAACATACCAAAATTATTAAATTTTGCTCTTTAACAGCTGTATAACGATAAAATCTTGCTAATTATCAGGTAAATCAATTAATCATCGTAATAAGCAATAATATGCATTGGATGGTGGCTGTACACCGAGAGTTGGACGGCGGAGCGCGGAGGACTAGCCTGTTTCCCGAGAGAAGAGGCCGAGCCTCGGGTAAAGAAATATAAAAATACAACTTTATTACCAATGGTCAGATTCAACTGAAATTAAAGACAGCCCAGCAGCAGATTATAATCGACGAAATCCCAAAAGCAGAATTTGATAGGAGATAAATTAAGCCAGATATTAAAGATTAAGCAACGAGACTGGATAACAATAGCTACAGACTCCCTGGCACTGTCTTCGGAACGAACGTGCAGGTTACAATAGGCCCGGTCTTAGGGTAACCTCTCTTCGAGGTGCTTTTGGAGAAGGGTCAAAGAACTCCAAATATACGGGCGAAGATAGCAGGACAAGAGCCTACGACTTGAGGACAATTTAGCAACGCTTGGACAGAGAGGGTACCGTAACGAACCTTTTGAATCGCAAATAAATAGACGAGCGGAGAAGCGGAAGACACAGTTTTACTCAGATTTTCTTCGACGTGTTATCGTGCACAATCTTTCGCGAACCACCCGCGTAAAGTATCCGCTTTGTGTGTCGCACCGTTCCGTGTTGTGTTTATTTCGCACGTGGCTGTTTAATATCAAGATGGAGTAGAGACACAGAAAGGCCCCGCTGGGGGGGCGTCTGACCTAGTTGCCAATCCTTGAAGATGTGGAGATCCAATCTTATCGCCAGGAAACCATCTATTGACCAAGCCGCAAACATCCACGACTCCACCACGAGGACTTCAGTCTGAGCCGACAAAGGTAAGCCGGAATGGACGTGAAAATGGATAAGCTTCGTTCGCCCCGTCGTGACATCCAATGAACTCGCTAATTACGTAAACATTACCAAGACATTGCTTATTACGGTGATCAAATTGTATCAACTATAATTTTAACTAGTAAAACCGTACAGCGTTCAATTATCCATTTATCCAAAGTATCTAACATTCAGACTGTACGACGCTATAAATTGTCAATATAATTATATAACAGTGATCCTAGTTAACCGCAAACGTAACAATATAAAGATTAACATTCAATTACAACAACATAAAAGGAGTAGTGTTTTGTCGTACAGGTTAAGCTCCTACTGGAACATGGTGTTCCCGGAAAGCAAAAGTAAATGTCAAATTAAGAACAGTTTTAATTAATGTAGCTAACTTCAAACATACCGCCGAACTATTTTTGTACTAATTACTCATGTCTATTGGATTGCCCAGATTTGAATGCGTGAGTGAATGTGAGAATGAAAGGGGCAATGATGTAATGTTTATGCATGTGCTCTTTTATAGAAATTACAGTATATATAGAACTAACCCTGTGGTGTGATTTGTTCTACCCTATGTAATCTCTTGGGCTCCAACTGATGGCATTTACCCTGGGACAAAAGGTAAATAGGTTATAAATGATTGCCTTTTGTTTATTTGTTTAATTGTTTTTGTGGGTTTGACATTACCATTGTAATGTAGAACCAGAACGACGTCAGGCACGAGAAATAAGAAGATGTTGCGTTACAGCTGGTTTGATATTTCTGTTATCTAGCGTCACTTTTCAGTCACTTTTGTGTAATCGCGACGATGAGAATGAGTGATGATATGAAATTGATGAAGGAACAGTCACAAAGAACACGCATGTCCAGACCGAAATTCCTGGAAAAGTCAACGATCATGCCCGATTTGACAGTGACAGATAACCTTCTTTAGAAGAAACCTCGGCACAAGTATGGGACTGAAGAAGTATAATTCGTACGGAAATTCGAGCATTGACTGTAGATCTAAAAAGAAGTGATAAAAATACTGTAAAAATGATCGGGAAGCTGGAAAAGGTAACCATATGAATATCATCTATTTTTAAAATGCATATAAACAAAGAGAAGTTATAGTTGAAAACATGTTCGTGACTTTCACTTCACCCTGTATATCGGGGGTAAGGTCATATTCACGCATGTGGGTCAAGACGAGAACGCACACACATGTCCCAGGCACGCAAAGGTAAATGCATACACGCATGTGTTATTTACGTACGTTTCAACATAAATTTCCTTCAGACTCAGATTTTGTCTAACATTTTCTCTCCTCGTTTCAGTTTGGGGATGGACCACGATGGCTCCAACGGATGCTCCTCTAGCAAGTTCATAATGTCGCCAAGCTTGGGCCCTGGAAAGGTCACCTGGTCATCATGCAGCGTTAGAGAAATGAAGAATTTCATGAAAAAGTAAGGCCTAATCATTGTATGGAATTCCAATGTGCCTATTAGAATAGAGTTTACAACAAAATTGTGAAATTGTAAATCATCAAGAACATATAAAAGAGACAATGCTGAAAATATTGAATATTTTTCAAGAATTGAATTGTTGTTTTAAGTCCACTTTATGCACAGAACGGCTAATCGGGACTAGACCTACAGTTTAAAGTGGGATCCGAACCACTGTGCCATGTGACTCCACCGGGTATCGAACCCGGGACCCCTTAATTACAAGGCGACGACGTTGCCACTACGCCCTCGGGAGGTCCCAATATCATTCAAGAAAAAGGCAAGGAAGACTGATTTTTTTTTTACTTCTTTTTCTCTTTTCGTTACTATCGAATTAAAAGCCCAGCGTCTTGAGGGATCGATCAAACGATCTTGCCATCAAAGGGTTGGGGTTCGAGTCCTGGTCTCGGCATGGGCGTTCCCCTATGTTCCTCCACGAATTTCATGCAATCACTACTCATCCTCATCGTCGCGATTAGCCTAAAGGGAAAGAAAGGCAGCGTAAAATAAGAAAATACTATAGAATTAATATGGAGCGGCTCTGGGGTTCGCCCAGCCTCTACATGGATATCTGGGGCTATTCTAGAGAGATAAAACGGCCGGAGCTTGGTACTGATCACATCATCTCGACAAATAGCCGATGTTATGAATATGTGGAGGGTTACCTCCACTAGGGTTGCCAGACGTCCCGTATATACGGGATTGTCCCCTTTTTTAAAGAAATGTCCCGGTATCCCGGAAAATGTTCTCGGGAAACCCATTTGTCCCGTATTTAGCTAAAGAAATAATAAGCGAATGAGAATAAGTCATGTTCTGAATTTTATAGTAATGCATTGGAAAAAAATGTCCTTTTAAAGGACGCCAAGGGTTCACTTGTATATTATAAATTTTAAAAATTAGGGATTAACAATGCTTAAAACAGCAATTGATTTTGTAATGTTTAAAAATGTTATAAAAAATAAATTTAACTACTATATCCATGCCTATATAATCTGTATGTCCGGTTTTTTTGTTGTTTTTTTTAGAAATCTGGCAACCCTAACCTCCACACACCCCCACTTCACTGCATGTTGCAATGTGCCGGGAGTAACTTCATATCTTTTTTTTTTTTAATAGAGTTAAGGGGAACATCAAATTTAGTGTACAATAGCCAATAACTATTACTACGTGTACGTGTTACTTTAATGCTGTCAGTGGCGTACGTATGTCTCGGTGATATTTTCCGTTGCGTGCGGTGACACTGCGTACGTCACTGGCGTGCGGTGACATTTTCCGTTGGGGAAGCAGATCCCGAAAAATTAAGACAACCAAGAATGTACGTTATATTGAAAAAAATTAGCACTGTACCTGATACTGTTTCCATAACGTCTCTAAGGGAAAGATGAATGTCCTGGCGCAGTTGTTCATTTTTTCGAATTTCAGTTGGTCTGTTGTCGATCGCGGATGACTGAAAAATTTTCAAGATTTTCACACATTGCAATATTTACAAATCCACTTTGGCACCACGTAGTTCATAGTAAACAATGCCAACACAAGTTTTTGAAGCAAACAAATAGAAATTCACCCGCCTGAAAAAACGTTTCACCTCGCAAAGCGCTTGAGAAAAGTGTGAGCGCGGCCAGCGAGTTTTACCAACTCTATTTGGCATTGCCAGGGTGATACTACGCAGATGTTTTGTCAACACGCCGCGAGAGAGTGTTGATGGCCCCATATCGGAAAAGGACAAACCTCGGAGGCTTGCAGGTTGATATTATGTTGAGGCAACCCGGAAGAAATAGATGAGAAACCAAAAGTTAAAGAATTAATTTGTAACAGTTATGCTTTGTGCCACCACTGCTGGACTTGCTGTACCGGAGTGCACGCGCATGGTATGTCTAGTCCAAGACCTGGATCTTAATGACACGTGATCCTAGGCCAGTGGTTACGAAACGGGACCCCGTGGCTTGCTTAGGGAGAATTCACATCGAAGAGACACGCGGTCTGCGACACGAGACACGTGCCGCTTGGAAGCCAACACTCAGTAATCAATGCATGCAACCTTTCGAACCGAAGAGACACGGCAACATGCACGTGTCGCATGTCGCTTACGTGTCTCTCGGACTGTGCCGTTTTCTCAATACCGTGCAGTGTGTCGCTTCAGTTTGTTGTTCGTTGTGAATGCTTCAATGCAATGAGCTATTTAGATAGCCCAGCCGGGATCATATTTGAACCTCTAATTTGCCGATATAATAAAGTATCGATATGCACAATGTTTTAACAATGTTTTAAGATTTAAACACAACGTTCTTTTCGCTTTATCAAGTTTTTTGATGCAGTTATCGGCTGTACCTAGGTAATTTGCCTTCAACATCGTGTAAAGAGGCCGTGTTATGGCCATTTACGACGTGACTGCTTTAATTTGAAAAAGCCAGCATATGGAGGCACTTTAGTCCAAAATATATTAGTCAACATGGTAAAGTACTCTAGTGCATTGTTTCTCAACCGCCGGGCCGCGACCCGATACCGTGCCCTCGTATGAACTATACTGAGCTGCGAAAGGTTCTGCTGAAAGTGGTTGACAACTATCATATTTGAGTTTTGAGTTTTCGTTTTTTAAGTCCATTTTATGCACAAATAGACTAATCAGAACTGGATCTGCCCGGTGCCTCCACCGGTTATCGAACCCAGGATCACTTAATTACGAGGAGACGACATTACCCACTTTGTCTTCCATATTTTTATATTTGTCAACAATCCTACACACGTAATCAAACTATTATTACTCTTTATGATTATGATAGAATTTATTTATCAATATTTAATTTCATAGGTACATGTTAATTCATTCATGATATCTTAAATACTGTAAAGATTTACGAGGAAAATTCTTCGGCTAGGGGCATTGATTAAGAAAAGATACCGTGTCATGGTTTCACAAAGGTTAAGAACCATTTCTCTAGTGTTTAGGTATTCACATTATTCAGGCTGAAAAGTCTAGCGTATACAGTTTGAGGTCAGTGCATATTATTTCTCAGTTTTCTCGTGCACAACATGCCTCTCCCAAGTTTCAATAACTTGCACAAATTTTACAACGCAATTTACATGTAACAATGTCTCATGTTACGTTTTTCTTCGGGTGACTAATAAACTGATTAATGCAATTATATCGGTACCATCATGCAAACTGAGCAAAGAAACAAGTGTCGCTTCCCGCGTGTCGCGTGCATCTTCTCTCTTCGGTGTGAAACTCTCGTGCCGCGTGTCTCTTCGGTGTGAATTCTCCCTTACAGGGACGCCGCGAAATGTTCCACTATTTTCACTGAAATGACACTTACTTATTAGTCTACACGTGGTTTTAGAACTTTTTTTCACAAAATGTTTCTGAAATTAAATATATGTTTGTTTTTTAACTTAAGGCAAACAACCTAACCACAATAAATGAGTGTTGCAAGTGTTAGATAGGCCTACATTCTGACTTGGGCGCCCTGGGAAAACTTGAAACACCAAGGGCGCTGTGAAACGAAAAAGTTTGCGAACCCCTGTCCTAGGCTATGGGGGAAGAGAGAAGACTAGGTTCGCCTAAATCCTCTGTATAAGTGGTTAGACACATCCATTTTGCTCACACTTGACGTCTTCAAGGAAGCCACATTGCCATCCCAACGACAGGCAGGTTACAAACTTCTTAGAATTCAGGTTGCCAACTACTAAAAATTCAGGTTGCCAACTTCTAAGAGCTCAGGTTGCCAACTTCTAAGAGTTCAGGTTGCCAACTTCTAAGAATTCAGGTTGCCAACTTCTAAGAATTCAGGTTGCCAACTTCTAAGAACCAGGGGTCCCGGGTTCGAATCCTGGCCTGGGCATGGATATTTGTGAGTGTCCATTCATCAATTTCATCATATCATCACTCATCCCCATCTTCGCAAATTAGCCAAAAGTGGCACAAAAGGCGAAGTAAAATAAAGCAAATCAAATCACAAATCAGGTTGAACAGATTTCTCAGGCTATCGACCAGGTGAGAGAATCTGTTCATCATTCGTCGCCAGGAAAGCTTCAAGTGTTACTACAAATCAAGTTGCCAACTGCTAAGAATTCAGGTTGCCAACTTCATAATCGCCATTCTTTTCTTATTGAAATGAGTAAATTTATTCACAGTTCCTAATCTACTTTTATTCTGTGCTTTACTCTCTAGGCTTCAGGCTTCGCAGATAGGATAGCCTAGAATATACGCTCTTGAATACTATATAGTAGTTCAGTATGATTCTCTTTACTCTCCCTTTCTCAAGGGAGCTTCGTAGAATGGAACAATAAGCAAAGTCCAGATTATCAGTACGCTCTTGAACATCAATCATTTTATTATTAATAAAATAATAAACTAAACTTCTTTAATTTACAGGAGACAAACGTCTTGCCTCAACGACCAGCCGGCCAAGAGCGATGCTTTTGAGTACAAGGGCGATGGATCTCCGACCGGGAAATCGTTTTCGGCGAAGCAGCAATGCAAGATCAAATTCGGCACCAGTTTCTACCCTCTGGCTACCAACAAGAGGCCCTACGAGGTACCTATGACCGTTCGCTCTTCAATTCGTATTTTGTTCTTACATATTAACTTCCAACGTGCGTAAATAAACCGGAGACTCACCATCCCTCTACGAAGAATCGAACAGGAAGGGATGTGTTATCAAATTGTAGTTATTCCAAAGACAGATACTACGAAAATATGGAACTCTCAGAATATCAACTACAGAAATATCAAAATATCAAAAATTCCAAAATATAAAAATGTCAGAATGTGAAAATTTTGTACAATCAGGATATCAAAATACTATATTATATATTACACGTACATATACTAAGCTTTATGCCGCGAAAGCTCTTTCAAGGGCCAAAGCCTGCCCGTGATTAGCGTGCAGAGTTTCGACACCGTTATTTTCTTACTTTCTAGAGCGGAATTCTGAAATAGCAGTACACGAAAATTCTTTAAAAATCAAAATCCTGATTTTTATGTGCTTTTTGAATATATATTTTTGATAGTCAAGAAAATACTTAATATCAAAATACTACAACGTTAAAATATTAGAATATTAAATCTGAAATAACACAATTGTAAAATTCCAAAAATCAGATATCAAAAAATGTATATTGAAAACGTTTGAAAGTTAGAATATCTGAAATACTGAAAATCAAAGGAGATTATCACAATATTGAAAATGTTATATTAAATCAGTGCTTGAAGAGAACGGGGTATATTCCCAGATAGCAAATTTTTCGCAAAGCATCCCTCCCCAGCTGTCTTATTGTAACCATGTTAAACCATAGGAGCATCCCCGCCAGCTAACATTTTCTACTTCAAGCGCTGTATCAAATACTGAAATTTCAAATCGTGTTGGTAATTTTACTGAGAATGTAAGTAAAAAATCACTTCACTCAATTATTTTTTAAAAAATTCCATTTCTGTTTTGTAGAATATCTGCCGTGAGCTATGGTGTCGGAACAGCACGCATGGAATACGAGCTCATCCAGCCCTTGAGGGAACAAGGTGCGCCAACAATAAGGTAAGTAGCCAATTGCAAGTCGTTGTTCATGTTGAATTTAAACAAGATGTACAAAATGCGTGTACTTACACACAGTAGAGACGATTAGGTGCCAAACCTGGGGGATCAAGGGGTTCGATACATGGTGGAGGCACGTAGTGGTTCGGATTCCACTAAAAATTGTAGGTCCAGCCCTGATTAGCTTATATTTGCACAAAGTGGACTTAAAAACAAACTTGAACGTACAATCTGTAGAATTAAAATGTTCTGCAAACAGGAGCTTTCACTTATCGTCGAAGGAGTTCGCCCTGTTCGTCCCCTGACACAATTAATATTAACACATATGAGGTTAATAGGGATTCAGGGGTGTATTGCACGAAATCTTAATACGAGTGGAAATGCAAACCAAAGCATCATTATTCTCCGATTCTCTTTGGTCGATTTCGTTTATTTTACTTCACTTTTCTGCCACTTTTGGCTACTCACGAAGATGAGGATGAGTGATATGATGGAATTGAAGAATGTACACTCGTAAGGAATACACATGCCTAGATCGGGATTCGAACTCAGGCCCCAGTGCGTCGTGGCGCCTTGTGATAAGCACTCCGCCACGGGGTCGGGCGTTAGTTTTAATCTAAATGCTAGTTTATTCAATTCTTTTCCAGCGGTGCAGCAGCGGGAAATGTGTTGCTGAGGAAGCTTCAAAGGCCAAATATGTAGCTGCAACCACCGCTCCAACCTCTAAGGGAACTACGAGACGAGCATCAAGAAGGTCAGGTTCAAGGAGGAAGTTCCATAGGTATGTGTTCGATCTATTACGCATGAGCAAGAGTGTGTTTGATAAGATCATTTATGATCCGATAGAAGTGTCACTGTTCGCCACCATGGAAGACGTGCCTATCTCGAGTGGACAAGTCCAAATGCGAGAGGGGAAATGGGTAGAAACATGAACGAAACTATGCTGTGTTTATGACGGTATCGGATCTAGAAGTTACAGTTGGGACGGGCGATTTTCAGTCTGGTACTTCACCTCACAGACAATCAGTTCTAACCTACACTTGCACTGTTTTATGTATATATCACTGTAAACAGGAACCATGTCCTACATATTAGCATATTGTCTTGCAAAAATAGGGGCCCAGGGCTGGAATAGATGGTTATTATTGTATGCCGATATCATAACTTCTCCCATTGCCATGGTAAACTGAAAGATCTGATATGAGGAGTCAAGTGAACAAATAAAGAAAACAAAAACATATTCTTTCAAGATATCTCGAGTTCGATCCCGTTCGGAGGCATATTGCACAGCGGTTCGGACCTAAATTTAAACTGTAGGCCCGGTTCCAATTAACCTAACATGGCATAAAGTGGACTTAAGTAAAACTCGAGCCTTTTAAACTTGGTGATAAAAGACAGAACATTTGAGTCTTCAAAAATATTAGGCATGTTAATATATCCAAAAGCCTGGCAGTTGGGAGGAGCGATCGCCCCTGTCGCCTTCCCCTTGGATCCGCGCCTAGCTTCAGACCACTGTTCCGATTGTATGCGTTCGTTATTTATTATCGTCCACTCTTTACTACGGCGACGATACTGCGTTTAAAACTTCAACAGCAGATGATTTTCCCTCCTTTCCCGTATGTATCCCACGTAAAACCTTCACCCCTATTATGACAGTCGACATTTCCAGTTGGCGCATGCGTGGCAGAAGAGAACTTTCACGAAGCTTGCTTTACCGTTTCCTTATTTTGCCAATGTATTCGCCCAGACAGCGCATGCGCATTTTGCGGCAAAAGTCGTGAGTAACGCAGACATATTGTAATGTAATAAGGAAGTTCCAAATTAGAACAGTGTAACTTAAAGCTTATTAATAACTGTGCAGACAATGCACTGATGTGATGTATACTTACAATTAAATACATTTTATTCTTAAATTACAGTTCTGGAAAAATGTACAATGGGAATTTCAACGACATGATCATGAACAGCATGGGAGGTGAAAACAGGATTGGAAAGAAGAAAGGGGATGAACAAAGAAACGAGAAGAAGTTCGACTCTCATGGTGAACGCATATCATCGCAAGAGGAATTGTCAACAGGAGAATCTGTGACGCAAATATCACACATTACATCACAACAATTCGCGCAGGAACATGAGGAATATCATCCAAGCACTCTAATACCAATGAATATTCCCATCAGATTAAGGGAGCTGACGTTAATAAACGACAACACCCTACTTGATGCGACAGAACAAACCGACGGCTATTCTTTTTTTTCTACAGTTGCCGAACCAAAAGATAATGAGAGAGAGACTACAAGGCATGATGTCACTTCAGATTTCCCTGAAATCACCACTGAGAGACAGATTACGAAGCATGATGCCAATTCAGCTTTCCCGGAAACCACCACTGAGAGACAGATTTCGAGGCAGTATGTCACTTCAGCTTTCCCAGAAACCACCACTGAGAGACAGACTACGAGGCAGTATGTCACTTCAGCTTTCCCAGAAACCACCACTGAGAGACAGACTACGAGGCAGTATGTCACTTCAGCTTTCCCAGAAACCACCACTGAGAGACAGACTACGAGACATTATGTCACTTCAGCTTTCCCAGAAACCACCACTGAGAAACCCACTACAAAGTCTTCTGTCCACTCAGCTTTCAATGTAACCACCACTGGGAGATCCACTACGAAGTCTGCTGTCCATTCAGCCTTCAATGTAACCAGCACTGGGAGACCCGCTACGAAGTCTGCTATTCATTCAGTCTTCAATATATACACCACTGAGAGACCCACTACGAAGTCTGCTGTCCATTCAGCATTCAATGTAACCACCACTGGAAGATCCACTACGAAGTCTGCTGTCCATTCAGCTTTCAATGTAACCACCACTGAAACACCCACTACGAAGTCTGCTGTCCATTCAGCTTTCAATGTAATCAACACTGGGACACCCACTATGAAGTCTGCTGTCCATTCAGCTTCCAATGTAACCAGCACTGGGACACCCACTACGAAGTCTGCTATTCATTCAGTCTTCAATATAACCACCACTGAGAGACCCACTACGAAGTCTGCTGTCCATTCAGCTTTCAATGTAACCACCACTGAAACACCCACTACGAAGTCTGCTGTCCATTCAGCTTTCAATGTAATCAACACTGGGACACCCACTATGAAGTCTGCTGTCCATTCAGCTTCCAATGTAACCAGCACTGGAACACCCACTACGAAGTCTGCTATTCATTCAGTCTTCAATATAACCACCACTGAGAGACCCACTACGAAGTCTGCTGTCCATTCAGCTTTCAATGTAACCACCACTGAAACACCCACTACGAAGTCTGCTGTCCATTCAGCTTTCAATGTAATCAACACTGGGACACCCACTATGAAGTCTGCTGTCCATTCAGCTTCCAATGTAACCAGCACTGGGACACCCACTACGAAGTCTGCTATTCATTCAGTCTTCAATATAACCACCACTGAGAGACCCACTACGAAGTCTGCTGTCCATTCAGCTTTCAATGTAACCACCACTGAAACACCCACTACGAAGTCTGCTGTCCATTCAGCTTTCAATGTAATCAACACTGGGACACCCACTATGAAGTCTGCTGTCCATTCAGCTTCCAATGTAACCAGCACTGGAACACCCACTACGAAGTCTGCTATTCATTCAGTCTTCAATATAACCACCACTGAGAGACCCACTACGAAGTCTGCTGTCCATTCAGCTTTCAATGTAACCACCACTGAAACACCCACTACGAAGTCTGCTGTCCATTCAGCTTTCAATGTAATCAACACTGGGACACCCACTATGAAGTCTGCTGTCCATTCAGCTTCCAATGTAACCAGCACTGGGACACCCACTACGAAGTCTGCTGTCCATTCAGCATTCAATGTAACCAGCACTGGGACACCCACTACGAAGTCTGTTGTCCATTCAGCCTTCAATATAACCACCACTGAGAAACCCACTACGAAGTTTGCTGTCCATTCAGGATTCAATGTAACCACCACTGAGAGATCCACTACGAAGTCTGCTGTCCATTCAGCTTTCAATGTAACCAGCACTGGGAGACCCACTACGAAGTCTGCTATTCATTCAGTCTTCAGTATAACCACCACTGAGAGACCCACTACGAAGTCTGCTGTCCATTCAGCCTTCAATGTAACCACCACTGGAAGATCCACTACGAAGTCTGCTGTCCATTCAGCCTTCAATGTAACCACCACTGGGAGATCCACTACGAAGTCTGCTGTCCATTCAGCTTTCAATGTAACCAGCACTGGGACACCCACTACGAAGTCTGCTGTCCATTCAGCCTTCAATGTAACCACCACTGGAAGATCCACTACGAAGTCTGCTGTCCATTCAGCCTTCAATATAACCACCACTGGAAGATCCACTACGAAGTCTGCTGTCCATTCAGCTTTCAATGTAACCAGCACTGGGACACCCGCTATGAAGTCTGCTGTCCATTCAGCTTTCAATGTAACCAGCACTGGGACACCCACTACGAAGTCTGCTGTCCATTCAGCCTTCAATGTAACCACCACTGGAAGATCCACTACGAAGTCTGCTCTCCATTCAGCCTTCAATATAACCACCACTGAGAGACCCACTACGAAGTCTGCTGTCCATTCAGCCTTCAATGTAACCACCACTGGGAGATCCACTACGAAGTCTGCTGTCCATTCAGCTTTCAATGTAACCAGCACTGGGACACCCACTATGAAGTATGCTGTCCATTCAGCTTCCAATGTAACCAGCACTGGGACACCCACTACGAAGTCTGCTGTCCATTCAACTTTCAAAGTAACTACCACTGGGACACCCACTACGAAGTCTGCTGTCCATTCAGCTTTCAGTGTAACTACCACTGTGAGACCCACTACGGGATCAGGCTCAGAGAGGGTGGGAAATGACTCTCGGCCGGTTGAGAGTGGAAATTTCACTGAACTAGACGAATACAAGAATGCAACAGAAGAGCCGGAAAATGACGTAGAAGACACGCCTATATTATCAAGTGATTATATGATAAATGTTACAATTCAGGAGATAGAACAAATGATTGGTTTTGTAAATATTCCAGAAAGTATTCAAGATACAGGGGAAGCGTCTGAAGAAATTGAAGATTCCGAACATGTTGGAGAGAGCGCCACAATGAATACTAGAAGTTCTGATCAAGATTACCTTAGCAGCACAAAGAAACAGGATGGGTCAGAGACAAATCAAGAAAACAGCACAAAGATAGAGAAATCTTCTGGACAAGAAGCAAGAACAAAATTGAAAACAGGCACACATTCAACTAAAGAATGGGCGAACAAGTTTCCTTTAGTTCATAAAATCCATGAGAACTCCCAGGCACATAAAGTATCTCGACTGATACATACTAATAAAAGACAACACCAAGGGATAAGCTATCTTGCAGGAGAAAAGAAGGGACATGACACATCGAACGGGAAGTTAATAGATGCTATGGAGATAGGAGACGTTGTAAATGCAGGGGCAGCCAGTGTGCAGTGGATGAACGAGCCGGGAACGTGCAACGTCACATGTGGCGGAGGTAAGTGTTTGTGTGTTTCTAATTTCTCATTAAAGTATAAGGAGTAATTATGGATCTTTCTCTATCACCAATTGCCATCTAATAAGTCGCCCTAAGCATAGTGTCTAGAGAGTAGAGCTCACTATAAGGGTGCGAGATATGAAGTCGAAAGAAAACGATAGCATTGAATATTGCAATGGTATCCCAATCTTATCGACAACTACTTAACTCTCTGTCTCTTTCTCATCTCTCTCTTCCCCACTTCTTTGTATCTCTATTTGCCTCTCAACTCTACTCCAGTTAAATTAATCTCTATTGTCGGAAGATTATGTACCCAATAGTTTCAGTCGCTACCTTTGACAGGCTAAATATTAAATCAATTCAATGTTTGATAGAGCAAGTTCTTAGCAAAGTGCATACCTTTGATTTCAAATAGTTTGAATCATGGACGACAAATTTTGTGGAGCAAGTATCTCTACCTTTCCCCAAATCCCTCATGGGGAAGATTACCTCTGTACACTCACCTCTAATGTTCATTCTGAGTTAACAATTTTTATTTCAAATGACTAGAAATAAACACATCAAACACACTGGTATTTTTTTTTCTTGCAAAGCATATATATTGGTTCAGTAGATAATCTGGATGAGGGTACACTTCCACAGTTATGAGAGGTTGATTGGAATACTAAAATACCGCTTGAGACAGGCAATTTCATCTCAAGACCCACTAAGTATGTAAACGAAATTCACGGTCTTTCAAAAAACTTATTTTGAAATATAGTTTATTGTTTGCAATTAGTTTTATACTATTATCATGTGAATATTTTTAACCCATTTTAATACTTATATTATTTCGTGTCTGCCTTTATTACATACGAGTCTTTATTATAAATAAACAGCGTGGCACAACAGCCCTTTTGGGGGAAAGGTCTGCAAAGTACCTTCTTATTGGGTGATGAGTCCAGCGCAGACAGACACAGAGAGATCCCCATTGGCAGCAGAGTGCGTTGAGTATTCGACTCATAATCTCGTCACCGAACATTCTGGATTCGAGCCCTGATCTTGGTACGACTGTGTCTTTGTTAGTGTATCATCACCAATTCCATACAGAATGTATAATCATTCTTCATCGTCACGATTATCCAAAGCAACGGAACATAAGAACAATATGTAGCTACAAATACAAGAAGAAAGATACTTTATAAGAATTTAGCTACCTCATAAATGTGTAGTCGGCGTAATGGTTTGAAAAACGTATTTGTTTGTCCTAAAATATTTCATTTCTTGCTTCCCAGGATACAGGAATTTCACAGCTGTGTGTAAAGATGGGAATGAAATTGTGGATCAGTCCTTGTGTCAAGGAATGAGCAAACCAAGGGTGAAGGGAGAAGACACGATATGCAACACAGAAGCTTGCCCGCAGTAAGTATTATCAAAGAGTAAACAGTATTTAAATAAAGTTTCTCTGTGCTATTATTACATAAATCGTAGAAATATTTACAGGTACAGAGAGATCGTTAATGAGTAAGAAATAGTGTTCGTTCTTTTCTCTCTCTATTTCGGTTATTTTATATCGCTTGTCTAATTATTTGATTAATCGCGACGATAAGAAGTGTTCGAATAGCCTTGGGATTTTG
The DNA here is from genome assembly GCF_977018435.1 of Lepisma saccharinum. Taxonomy (NCBI): domain Eukaryota; kingdom Metazoa; phylum Arthropoda; class Insecta; order Zygentoma; family Lepismatidae; genus Lepisma; species Lepisma saccharinum. The sequence goes on from NC_139229.1 coordinate 93,118,813, forward strand.
TTCCTCAGACACTACATTTATATATTTATTCCCAAACGGGAAATACATCTATTATCCTCTTCTTATTTATCAATAATTTTCAGTATTAGAAGCTAATTTTAGAAGGCAAAGTGATAATTGAGCTACTGACGTTTCAAATTATGCGAAATGAATGAAATATCCTAGTTATACAAAATGATGTCTCCTTTTAAGAAAATGTACTACAGCTTGACCCAAATAAACTTTTATATGGTAGACTTGTTGCTGCTAATCAATTTGAATTGACTTCTGTTATAGTTTTCTTGCTTTGATCGCTTTTTCTCCCTCTTTATCCCAATCGCCACGATGAAGATGAATGAGCATTGCTTGCCCTCTATCTGTGATTCAAAGAAACCACGCCTACAATTCAATTTTTAACTTAGTATTAGTCCCGTCTAGTTCGATGCACTTTTTGACACTGGATCCCGCGCAGATGTAAGGCATTTGTATTCAACCATGTTGACACTTTACGCAAGAATGGCGGTGTTCAAATTCAGGAGGTCCAATGCCTACCTGCTGCTTTCAACGTTCATTTCATTGGTAAGCACGTACCACGTGACCATACATCTCATTGTACATCCATCCAGAACCTAGCGCAAACGACGCAGACACCAAATACACGAAGTAGACGAATCGGTTAGCACTTTGAAACCAATTAGACACGTGAATGTAAAGAGAGCCCAAAAATGCAACGAACTAGACGGGGCTATTATTCTTCAATACCTTGCAAAAACTGACTACGGTGCATATTCTATCTTGCAGGTGGAAACACAAAGGTTGGTCAGGGTGCAGCGTGTCGTGTGGTGCGGGCGAAAGAGTGAGTTATGTTGTGTGTTGTTTGGGAGAAGAAGGAAACGAGATTGAACTAGACGAGTTCGAATGTACGAAAATAAATAAACCGGATCCCAAGAAAGAGCCTTGTCAGGAAGCAGAATGTCCTACAATGGAAAATCTAGTTGTTCAACCTGAGAAACTACAGAGTTCACCGAACAGTTCCACCGAGAGTAGATACTCATTTTTGATCACCTTGCTTCTGTCTGTGGTTTATTATCTGGCAACATAGCTTTCCAGTTGCAACGAACTTTTTTTGTGGTTATAGTAATACTTTAATCTACAATTCAAAATAACAAGCTACAATAACTTCAATTTCTGGCGAGGAACCTATCAAGCTGATGTTTCAACTTAGTCTTATCAGTTGCAGTGTGAGATATTAATCCCATTCACACTTCTCTTTCCAAACCACGTTTCTTTCAAGTTTTTCCAATTTCAGGTTTAACTTTTCTCACTACCTCATTCTACATAAATATTGAACACGGAACTCAAAGCATCATGACATGATGAATGGTGATTGATGATTAGTAGTTGATGCATTTTAACGCGTCAGTATAGAGAATGTACACTTTTCGTTTTTGTGAAATGATCGTTTATGATGTGCATAATTTATTCTTTTTTTACGCATTAAGCGAAATGGCAGTTGAAAATGTATCTTTTGATGTGTTTTTCTGTAACATATAAACTGGGGATGTGCCTAGATGTAACGTCAGAATTTCATGCACTTTAATATGTTAAAGTAAAATAATTATCCATTTTTCTGTGTATTGACATGCATTCTGTGTGTGAGAGAGTAGAATGTACATTAAATTGAATGACGAAACTGTACAGTGCCTTATTTATTTAAAACTTATTTGCGTAAATATCGTTTTTACTGAAGTTCATTTTTTATTAAATTTAACATGTGATTCGTCCTTGGCTTCAGACTTTCAATTTGTCTCAGAATGCTCATCAATGCAAATAAATTTAACAAAATTACAATCTGGATATTATTTATCATCATAAGTCTACTTGAACCAAATATACTTGATTAAACCAAGGCGAATTATACACAGGTGGACTCAAGGGAATTATCGTTCAACGTAGGTTGGAGATCTTAATAAATATGCAGTTTTAGAGTGCTCCTTTAATAAGTAGGCATTTCAGAAGATAATTCAGAGAATTCTTTTTTGGCCTAAGACTTTCTAAAAGCTTGATGCACACGGACCCAAATTTTCGTCTCCTTTCGAAAAACCGCTGTGATATTCCTAAATCTGAAAAATTACATGTCCTTAGAATTTCTTTATTTCTTTTACAGCATTCACGTGAATCTTCGTGTGGTTTGATTGATTGATTGATTTGGTGTTTTAAGTCCACTTTATGCACAGTAAGGTTAATCGGAACTGAACCTACAGTTTAAGGTGGGATCCGAACAACTATGTGCCTCCAGCGGGTATTGAACCCGGGGCCCCTTGGTTACAAGGCGACGACGATACCACTGCGCCATCGGGGAGGCCACGTGAGGTTTGCTTTCGCTGTTGTCTAGATTATCTCAATAGTTTCGTGGCTACGTAATATTGCTAGATATTGATAATATCCATCTTGCTATTGAAGAACTCTGCAACAGATTTCGTTAAAATCGAGCACGTAGTCGTTTCGGCCATTTAAAAAAGTAAAACAATCTCAATATGATGTCATTTTGTGCCAGCCAACACCAGTTCATTAGCTCTGGTTGATCGATCTGGATGTATCCACCTTGGGACGGGTCAGTTCTCTGGTTCGATTTCCTCAAAAACGGAAACAAAATTTTTAAAAATCATTTAATAAATAGATTACCTGCTCTATTTCCAATAGGCTACTGCATTATTTGCCTAATCATTTCCCCGTGAACAATAAAATTGTACTTAGCTATTTGTGTTGATACCTACATTATAGAAATTAATATAAGGAACATGAAGCAAAACAAAATTAAATCAGTTATTTTATTTTACTTTTACGTACCTTTAATTGATATTCGGAGGATTTTCGGTTATCCTGTGATTGTCTTCAAGCCAGAGTGCTTACAGCAATCAGACACATGTAGGGCATGGTAATAAATGATCCAATCCAGATATATGCACTTTCCTTGCAACATTTACTTGATGTTATTGTATTAACCACACATACGTAAAATACTTCAACACGTTTCTATTCGACATCGAACGGCAACTATTTTATCTTCGAACAAAAATATAGGTGGCAGCACTCAAACATGTTGTATAATCTTTTTCTTAAATCGATCTATCACTGTGCGGGTTCAATTGTTTATACAATGCAGTCACTGGCTATATCGCATATTTACCCAAACAATTTTCTCAAACCTTTTTAAGTTCTATGTTGAACACATGTCGTTTGTTGCACCATTTTAAACAATTTTGGAGGGGAAATTTACACTATTACATAGATGTTAAAAATAAGTAACACAAGTTCAAAACTCTAGAAAAGGAGACGCAGAATTACAATTATCCGAAAAAATAAATAATTTATAATAAATCCTACCACAATTTAGAAGTATTTAGCATAATTTCGAAGTTTAAGCAACAATTTTTATTATCGTCAATCCACACGACAGGGAGGGGGAAGAAAATATAAATTCTTGCAAAATCTGAAATATCGTCAATTTTATTTTCGTCGATTTTTATAGGTTCACATTTAAATATTTCGTAGTTCAAAGTGAGGAGCAAGGGCCCCTTGCCACATCTTGAGCATGGCCTGCAGTTAACATTCTAAATGCAAAGGATTTATGTGCAGTACATGCGACTGTAATTGAACGCATTTTTCAAACCTTCGCCGGTTTACCATACCTTCTTCCAACACTCCGAAAATGCCACGAGTCGCCACTGTTTATACTTTACCAAAGTTGTGAACAAAATAATATGTGCTGTCTACATTTTTTACTCTTCACTGCAAACAAATTATACAAAATAGTTTTACCTAATGTCAAGGGGGCTGACGCCAGTGCCAGGGGGGGACTGATGGCAGTTCCAGGGGGGCTGAGCCCCCTTGGCCCCTGCCTGGCTACGGGCCTGGATGGAACAAATAAGATGAATATGATAGAAAACAACTTGCCTACACATTCAGAGTTTTCTTCTTTAAGATGGAGGTGGAAGGAGCGAAAAGTCAAAAATAGGGCGAGGGGTCGCTTATCGGACAAGACTTAACAACCTTTTGGTCTTCTTACGTCAGACTAAATGCTTTCGTTGACATGTTAGGCTTTTTAGGTTTAGTTGTCTTAGAATATATACACTGCAATTTTCGGGGCTTTACCGTGCTTGACCAAAAATGTAGTATTTGCTCTTTATGCTAAGAGAAATAAACCTATCAAGCCTAACCTAACAATGAAGGCATTTCGCACTTACGTCAGAAGACGACCAAAAAGTTGTTTGGGTTTCGTGCGATCAGTTATACTCTAGAGCGAGAGGGTGTTCGAAGGGACGCGCGCGATTGACTTTGTTACGTGTCTTGTCTCCATACTTGTTAGTTTGTTTTGAAGTGCGTGGCTGGTGATTGAAATATATTTGGCATGGTGAGTGAGTGGAGTGAGTTGTTCCTGTGTGAGAAGTTAGAAATACGTTTATTCAAATGGCTAGTGTTACAGTGAAAAGCCTAACGGGAACAAAATTTTCGTCACTGACCCTTGAAAGGAAACTGGAGGTAAAGCGTGCCGGTCGGCCGACGCCCCCCTTGGACATTACCCAACGATCGAAATCATAAGGAAATTTAACATGGATGTATATACAAGAAATGAATGGATTTGTGGGTGCCGTGAAACTAACAGGTTATTCTCTTTCCCTTGTTTATTATTTAGTGTGGATGGCGAAGTATCATGGACGAAAACAGGGGTTGTTGACCTCGGTCACTTGTCCCAAGAAATCAAGAAACACGACATTTCCAAGACTCACATGAATTCTGAGTTAGAGCTCAATCTTCTGGGGAAACAAGACATACGACTGCAACTTGACAATGCGTACAGAGTTAATATTCAGAGATAATGATCAGGTTCGTAAAAACAGGTACATTCTGTCAAAAATAGTTGACTGTAAAATTTTGTAGGGTGTTTGAATTAGCGCTCAGGGGGCATGATGAAACAAGTGTCACAAAATCCTGGAGCTTTTCGTGGCCTCGTTGATTTCAGTTCTGAACTTGACGTTACCCTCAGGGACAAAAACAACTGTTTTTAAGGGCACGTCAAAGGAAATTAAAAATGATTTGCTATCGTGCATGCTTGAAATTTGTCACGAAAAGATAAAAGATGAAATAGCGAGTGCAGACTTCGTGTCGGTAATTGCTGAAGAAACAACAGACATTTCATCAATTTTTCAATTGGTTCTTGTGCTGAGGTATGTTTTGCCCAATGGAAACCCAGTTGAACGGTCTTGGGGCTTTTTCACTCCCCCCGACCATGATGCTAAAGCTCTATCGACATGCCTCAAAGAAGCACTAATGCAAATCGTTGGGGACCCGAATAAAGTTATTTCGCAAAGTTATGATGGTGCGAATGTCATGAGTGGTCGCCACTCAGGTGTTCAGACTTTGCTCAGGGAAGATATTCAATACGCATATTACATACATTGTTATGCTCATGTTTTAAATTTAATTTTGGCACAAGCAACCAGCCAAAATACAGATGTACGAGTGTTTTTTGCTGATCTGAGCGAAATTCCCACTTTTTTCTCACATTCCTCACAGAGAACTGCAGTTTTGAACGAAATTGTTGGGAAAAAAGTACCCCGTGTTTCAAATACGAGGTGGAACTTTGAATCTAGAACAGTCCAGGTTGTTCAAGAAAACAAGGAATCTTTAATCGAATGTCTTGAGAAAATTGAAAGAACTACTCGTCAAACTTCCACCATAGCTCAGGCAAGAGGTCTTCGCTTAAAACTAGAGACTGAAACTTTTCAGTTTTGGTTGTCAGTATTCTACCACATAATGCCCCATGTCGATATATTGTATGAGCAATTACAGAACCGAAATATAGTTCCTATACAGGTTAAAGATGCAATGCTGGGGTTCGAATTGGCAATTCAGAAAGTAAGAGACGTACATATTGAGAGAATTGAAGAATTTTCACAATCAGCAAGGCGAAGGTGTCGGGAACCGAACACATCTAAGAGTGTTGCTGCAAAGGAAGTTTGCGACGTTATAATCAGTCACACAAAGGAACGCTTTCAGTTTACCAACCATATTCTTGTAGCAAATCTTTTTCTCTCGGATAAATTTGCCACTTACGAAAATAAATTTCTACATGTGTTCCATCAAAACACTCTAGAGGATTACCCCTTCATTGAAGAAAACAAAATTCAACAGAACTGGAAATCCTTTACATGCATCAAGACTTCCGGGAGGTGTCGGGAGCTTTAGCACTACTACAGTTCATGACGAGGAACAATTTATATACAACTTTCAGTGAATGTATTAAGTTATTAAGAATATTAGTGACCATTCCCATGACAACAGCAGAGGCTGAACGCTGTTTCTCCACCCTTAAACATGTGAAGACTTTTCTCCGGAGCACAATGGCAGAAGAGAGGTTAACAGCTTTGGCCATGCTTTCGATAGAAATGGAGTTCATCGGTAGCATCCCAGAGTTCAACGAGGTTGTTGTTGATAAATTTGCAAGAAGAAAAAAGAGGAGAATGGACTTTCTTTACAATCGTGCACAGTAATGCAAGTAGGTGAACAATAAATATATTTTGTTTTAATATTTCTTGTGCACTTTGATTCTTGTTTAATTCTGTTCATCGCAAGAAAGAAACATATTGCATAGAATAGAATCGAATCGCTTTGATTTAGCGATATACTTTCGAATAGTTATATAAGAATTATCTTATATCTTGGGCTCGATTACTGATATATATATATATATATATATATATATATATATAGCGTATATATATATATGTATATATATATACACACTCATTTTAGCAGGCAGAGATTTGTATTTTTAACTGTAGGTTCCAGCGGCGTAGTGTCCACGTAAGGCTTGTAAGTCCACCTTACAAGCTGAAATTATTGAAGAAAACGTATTTCATTCCCGTATTTATCGCTTGAACACACATAGCAATATCAGACTTCAAGTAGAACTTTTAACGAAACAATTGAGGACTTGTTTTGATTCGAGTTGTTTCTCTGTAAGGCTCTTGAGAGGACTTACGTGCGGGTGAATGAAAGAAATGATTTGGACTCGCCCATGGCGGGTGTGTTTGCTTACGTAGTATCTTATCAACCAATGACAGGGCGCCCCGATTCTCACGCACTGTAATGCGCATTACAAACTGGCGAGATTTCTGTCCCCGCTGCGTCTGTTTACACTGTCGGAAGAGAACCAAGAAAATCGACTCCCGTGTTGTTTCAACAATGCTTGACGGGAGGTGTAGCTAACAAAACGGGTGTCATTTTAAATGTGTAAACTAACTATTAAGTTCACAAAGAGATGGTTTAATGTTGGATATTACCTTCATTAGAAGCAGCGAAGTTAAAGATAAAAGAGGAATGTCTCGCAATTCTAGATCCGGCAGCGCCCGCAAAGTTAGGCGCGTGCATCCCAGTTGCCCGTAATGTTAAAAGCATGCTCGTAATACTTAGCGTTATGATTTACAGAATTTTTTTATCTTTCCTTTGACTAAGTTGCTTGATATGCTTTTCAAAATGTGCGCAAATATCGTAACCATGATAATGAGTAATATTTTCGAATGCATTTGCATTTGCAAATTGTATCTTACGCATTTCCCACAAATGGCTTTTTAGTGAAAGAAAACTAATAATAAGAATAAAAATATGACATGGCCTTTCCAGAAGAAGAGTTTGTGTGCTTAACTAAGCTGTATGCGAAATTTGTCAAATGCTACCAGTTGAAAGTTGAGCTACAGGTAATTTATTCTGAAGCCGAATATCGAGTAAAGAGTGTGTTTGAACTTCATGAGTACTTGTGTACTACCCATTTGAATGAAGCTGTTGACAAGTGTACAAACTAACATAATCCTTCCTCACTGTTCCTGCCTCAAGCTCGTCGGTGGAAAAGTAGTTTTCTGCACTGAAGAGGATTCACACATTTCAACGCAGCGCACAGACTCAGGCAAGGAAATCTGACTTGGGACTTACATCCATTGAAAAGGAGCAGCTAAAGACGTTGACCAGAAACTCCCGATTCTACGACGACGTGATGGAGGTGTTCAGACTAAAGGATCGTCGGATCGAGTTACAGTATAAATGAGAATTTTCATTAAGTAATACATACATATGCTATTATTGTTAACATAGAGTGTGTGCATTTTATGTTTGAAATTGAGTATGCCCATGCATGACTTACATGTACATTCAAATAGATTCTATTTAGTTAAAATATCTTTGGGTTTTCTTTATCCAATATTCAGATCAGGTTTATCTAAGGAAGCCTTACACCTTTCATAGAATCACGCTACGCCACTGGTAGGTTCAGGATCCAGTTCCAATGATACGTATAGTCTATTTGACAGTAGTGGGACCAGAAAAGAGTGGCAAGAGTGGAAGAGACAAAATTCAGGCGAGAATATTTTCTGAATTCTGAGATACCCCTAAATACAATACCATACTAAAATCTTGAATTAAAATGATCGCCCCCTACACACACACTCCTTGGTGCTGTCACTGTTATCTGAACAAAAAGCAAATTAACTTTGTCAGTAATCTACCGGCCAAATTTTGATAATTTTCCCAGTACTATCTCTACGAACCAAAGTGTGTAGTGTCTCAAAAGGTTTAGATAAGTCCACTTTGCATAATTTTGGTGAATCCCCAGGAAAATTAAGGAGGAGCCGCACCTGCTTGATACACATATGACTTACAATCTGGAAAGAAATACTGTGGGGTTAAGACAACCCTGGCGCCCCTAAGGGTGGGGGTGTGGGAAGGGGGCGACATGTAAAAAATAATCGTAAACGACCGATATTAGTGTGGAATCCATAGTTGTCGGGTTCGCTAAGATGAATAGTGACACTCCCAATGCCATTCAACTCCAAGATACGCCCAACCCTGTGGCCGAGCGGTTAGCACATCGCGCTGTGACGCCAAGGGTCCCGGGTTCGAATCCCGGTCGGGCTTGGTTGTTTGTGAATGTCCATTCATCAATTTCATCATTTCATCACTCATCCTCATCTTCGCAAATTAGCCAAGAGGCACAAAACGCGAAGTAAAATAAACTAAATCCAATCAAATCAAATCAAAACTCCAAGATACCCCTGGCACCCCTAAATTCATTTTTCACTTTAGTTAGAATTAATTATATTCCTGTCAAATAGAAGATTGGGATAAATAAATACCCAGGCAACGCCGGGCAATCAGGTAGTGTTTTATAAATATATAGTAATAAAGAGATTATCATGTTCTGGTACGTAAGATTAGCGTATGTATAAAGTATTTTAATTTCTTTCGTGATATTACACATTTTTAGTTCATTAATAACAATAATATTTTAAAATACATAAGAAACAATACAAATACTTATATTATAAAAATACAAATTAATCAGTGCTAAAGTGTGTGGAGGTAGATGATTAAATATTCCCATGTTTCACGTTGATGGGAACGGGCCAAAGAAATACAGTTATAGCACAGAACTTGACACCACTTGATTACTGTCGAGCTGTGACTGTAGGTTAGGAATAGAAAGGTTGCTGTCTCCACAAAATCTCTAACCAACCAATAACTTGGGCCAGAACACAATTTTCGGTAAAGGAAATTACAATATACGGTGGAACACATCTATGTATTTCTTTTCACCTGTTTTGTAATGATGCATCTCATTACTGTTACTGAAATTATCATATAATATCAAAACGTAATCTTCGATAACTTATGCACATTCTATTTTGACACCAAAGTTCGCTACGCAGTGCTCAATTCTTATTGCATTTAATGTTACAACAAATTCTTATCCTTGAATATTGTTTAACTTTTGAAACCAATTTTTGTTCTCTTTTTTAATTTATCTATGTATTTATATAGAACTTGACTACTACGATATCAAGTATTCTATCATATACTTTTGAAAGGAATGGGTGAATTGATGATATAATGTAATTTATACAACGTAATAGTCTGATTTATTTTCTCACTGCTCAAACGTGACGGATCTTACAATAGCTGTACAATGTATGGTAAATATGCGATATCGCCCGGACGGATTTCTTCAAATTTACAGGAGAAACTACTAAGTTATTCGAGGTATTTTCTTTCGCGGAAACTAAAACGTCAACATAGAATGCTGCAGAACAAGAAATAATCACTTTTTATATAAGGAACTTGCATTTTCTGTAAAGCGACAACATTATCCCGCTGTTTCCATTATGAGCCTGCAGATGGCGCGAGCGTCGAAAGTCACGCGGTCTCGCCAGTGTTTTCAAACGTACCTTTTTTTACGAGAATTTTTTTCTTATTTTTAACTATGCTTACCTAACCTAACCCAACCTAACCTAACCTTGCCGGAAATGGTCCGTGGGGCTATCGTGAATGGTTTTTGGGGCTATCGTGAATGGTTTTTGGGGCTATCCGTCAATGGTTTTTGGGGCTATCGTGAATGATTTTTGGGGCTATCGTGAATGATTTTTTGGGGCTATCGTGAATGATTTTTTGGGGCTATCCGTTAATGGTTTGTGATGACATAATGAACACGAAAGTAGGTATTTTTCGGTTAAGAAGGTTGAAACACTGCATACCCACTCCAAATCGACAAAACACAAGCACGACGTGCGATGATCCATGGCGAGTGCACGCCATATTGTCTGTTACCCAAGCGGAACAAGGAAGACAAATAATGACTCGTAATATGAAAAGTTGACACTATTTTATGGAAAAAGACATAACTTCACCTCAAAGAATCTTCCGCAATGCAGAATAGGTACGTATTAATGCTAAAATTAACGAAATAAACGAATGAGAGGTGTTCGGGCTATATCGCATAATTACCATTGCTTGCCCCCAACTTTCTACAGATTTCCTACCACAAAGTCTCCTGACGAACTAAATCGGGCAGGGTGAAGAAGAAACAGAGGATGGATCGTGACATGGTTGTAAAAAAGCTTTCCGCTGGATCGGCATACTCCCTTTTGCTTGAAACATGTCCGCTGGTAAAGTACAAATAAGATTTGGACATAATTTTATTTTTATTTCCTGAAAACATATTCCTTTGAATTCGATTTCCCTCTCCCAGGGATTGGAGTTTGTAGATTATGCTAGAAACGGTGCTAAGTACCAACAAAGATCAAATTGTGCATGGTTTAGTAACATTTTGTTGGTGTTGGCATCGATGATTGAGGAAAGTCTTTGCTGGTTCCTCGATCCTCGCCGATCTTCGTAACCTTTCCTCAGCGAGCGGCAGAAAAGCCGTGTCCATCGTCTTTGGACTGACTGCTACTGGAGTAAGCGAGAGCAGTCCTCTCTTGACAATAGCTAACCTAGGCCATTGTATGTATTATACATTGCGCTCATAATTTTATAACACGCAATAAACTCCTAAAAAGTAGAGAACTGGAAATAAGTAAAAATGAACTGTAGGAAGTTCCTCACTTCCTACATGGAGGAATCGTTCCTGAGTATAAATGCACATAACATAAACAGCACCTATTACATTATTTATCTGTATTCGCTACCTCCCTTTTAGACAAAAGTCTGTGACTTGGATGTCATCATGCAAATTCCCTCCGCATCTGCGTCAAAGGTCAACAGATCCCAAGTTTTGGGAACGAAGGGGTTTCATTGCTTCGACCAGGGGTGGAATGTACAGTAGGCACTATGATTGAATATTGTACATTTTTTGGTGTGATTATAAATATATGTATCATCAAACGTAGTATGTATTGTGTAGTAAGGGATGACTTCAATAGCAGTCAATTAACACTTCAAGCAATGTTTTTGTATATTTCTAAATTTTATGTAACTTAATAACCGCTCCCCCCCCACACACACATAATTTACCTTCATTTAACACTGTTAAACTTTTTAAAAATGGGATTTGTTTACAACCCCCCCCCCCCCCCCCGATAACATATGAGCCCCCATGGAGATCAATTCTAGCTACGGGCCTGGTCCCATCATCTTTACTTCTAGCTTTCGTTCGGTGTCACCTCTACATTTATATTACACCCACTTCATTAATCTAATAAGTCTTGTAAAATATAAATAATACAAAGAGAATGCAAAATGGATTCAAATTGAAACACATAGTGCAACACTGGAAGAGAGAAGAGCGTGGTTCACTCCAGCTCGCTGGTGGTCCTACGAACTGCGCATGTCCGTTTTGACGAGACGACCTTCCTGGAGTATCCATCTGCATGTATTTCGCCATATGTACGCGTCGAGCTTCTGCTAGCCGTCCTACGCTTTTAGCATGGTAGGGAATGCCTTACGGAGGTTAAGCGGAGGCTTTGCACGAAACGAACTACAGGGGAGCTGAGTGGCTCTGACCCGTGGTTTCTGCTTCTCACCAAGAGAATTTAACACTCTACGTTTATGAACATCTCAGTTATTGTTTATTTTGTATATTACTGGGGGTTCACTGCACATTTGCGCTATACAGCCAAAAGCGCCTGGTACCAAGTTTGGTTATCGTGACTGTCACCAATTAGCTTGGAGACTCCGAAAACTATGGATTCGACACTAATATCAGTCATTTTTGACATTTTATTTTTCACCTCCTCTCATCCTCCATCCCGATAGGTGATGAACCCAACCCAATGAGTTGAACGGCATTGGGACTGTCACTATTCATCTTAGCGACCCAGAAAACTATGGATTCCACACTATCAGTCTTTTTCGATTATTTTTACATGTCACCCCTTCCCACCCCTAGGGGTGCCAGGGGTGTCTTACCCCCACAGTATTTCTTTCGAGATTGCAAGCGATACGTGTATCAAGTTTGGTTGAAATCGCTCCAGGCGTTCGAGAATTGTGCCGGAACAAACACACACATATACACCCATTTTTATACGTATATACCTAGGTATAGAGATTATGTGTGTGTTGCTGGAGTCTGAACCAAAAATTTTCTAGTCTAATACACACACACACACACACACACACACACACACACACACACATATATATATATATATATATATATATATATATAAATGGAAACTATTTAATCCTGCTGTGCAATTCTTATGTTTGAAAGTATTGCTCCCATGTGTTGTATTTTCAAATGTTCCCAACTTAATAAAAAAGAGATTCAGTCAGAGAAACACAAATGTAAAGAACAATTTTTAATTGAAAATATAACTTTCTAATCTTTAAAAAAAATACAGCAAACCATACATGATAACAACAATCACTTCAGTGTTCAAATTTAATAAGGGAAAACACTCAAAGACAATTTAACAGGCCACAAGGAGGACAAAATGAATCCACACTGCATGAAAGCTTATTTTACCCATTGTGCTTCATCTTCACTGGCAGCTGAATAATCTCATCATTAACTAATTGATTTAAGCTAAAAAGTCAGGGAAATATAAACACAATTTAACTAAACAACAACAAAAAATACTATGAAATGGGAGATACTGTTGCCTATCCCTCGCCTTCTCCTTCACCTTCGCCGGCACCAGAGTCCATTCCGACTTCCTCGTAATCTTTCTCCAAAGCTGACAAATCCTCTCTTGCCTCTGTGAACTCACCCTCTTCCATACCCTCGCCTACGTACCAGTGGATGAAGGCTCGCTTCGAGAACATGAGGTCGAATTTGTAGTTAAGCCTACTCCAGGCCTCAGCAATGGCGGTCGTGTTGCTCATCATGCACACGGCTCGCTGGACTTTCGCAAGATCCCCACCCGGCACGACGGTCGGTGGTTGGTAGTTGATGCCCACCTTGAAACCGGTCGGGCACCAGTCGACGAACTGGATGGTGCGCTTGGTTTTGATGGTTGCGATCGCGGCGTTGACATCCTTCGGCACCACGTCGCCTCTGTACAGGAGGCAGCAGGCCATGTACTTGCCGTGTCGAGGATCGCACTTCACCATCTGATTGGCTGGCTCGAAGCAAGCGTTGGTGATTTCCGCAACCGACAGTTGCTCGTGGTAGGCCTTCTCCGCGGAGATGACGGGAGCGTACGTCGCTAAGGGGAAGTGGATTCTAGGGTAAGGCACCAGGTTGGTCTGGAACTCTGTCAGATCCACGTTCAGGGCGCCGTCGAAGCGCAGGGACGCTGTGATGGAAGACACGATCTGTCCGATGAGTCGATTCAAGTTGGTGTAAGTTGGTCGTTCTATATCCAAGTTTCGTCTGCACACGTCGTATATAGCTTCGTTGTCTACCATAAACGCACAGTCTGAATGTTCCAAAGTTGTATGGGTACATAAGATAGAATTGTAAGGTTCGACGACTGCTGTGGAGATCTGAAAGCAGGAAAAGCAATGTGCAATATTCCATTTACCATAGCTTATCAAGTCCGCGAGTCAGTGGAATTTTGATCACGTTTCTTTTAGTATTGAAATTAAGGACTCCCTGGTGGTGTAGTGGTAACGTCGTCGCGTTGTAATCAAGGGGTCTCGGACTCGATACCAGGTGAAGGCACATAATGCTTCGTATCCCACTTTAAACTGTAGGTCCAGTCTCGATTACCCTTTCTGTGCACAAAATGGACTTAAAAAACTCAAACTCAAGTATAGAAAATAGAAGATTGCATTACATTAACATGTGTAAAAAGTAAAAGATGGCTACAAAAATATGTTCATTCCTGCTGACTCATCGATCTTGGACATTCATGTGATCCTTCCACAAACAGACGAAATTGTTGGAGATTGAAGCAACCAGGGTAAGTAGATGTATATATATATTTTTTTTAAATCGTGGTAACAGATGAGGCGTAAATTTAAAAGAAAGTAAACAGAAGGTGATTGTTCAAGACATTAGCACAGAGTGTAATACTGCTGTAACATGGAAACTTGGGAAGATGTGTGTGTGTGTGTGTGTGGATAGGAATGGACAAAACAAGTTGCAAGTGCAACACTTGAGACGAGATTTGTAAACAGCGAAAACCGACAGAAAGAAGGCAGAAAAACTGGAAGGATAACATACTAAAGTGAGTTGTGATACAGTAAGTAATTTAGGAAAAGACTGATCAGAAAACTGTGTAAAGAAGTTGACTTATTTGAATGAATGGGGACAAATATTTGTTTTTTTCTGCTATTATGTTGCTTTTCTGCTTCTTTTTGGCTGATCGCAACTTATTTCAATTATCAATGGAAAATAAATTAGGAAAATTGATACTTCGAGAAACCATTCCTGTCAAAGAATTTTCTCTTTAATTGTCAATCTCGAATAAACTATTTTTACCTCAAAGTTGAGCGGTTTTATTAATTGATCGCGTAAACATTGAAGTATTTGGTTAACCAATTTGCTAATTTTGAGTTACATCGTCTTATTCCACAATTGCAGAAAATCTCAGCGCTCAGTGACTCGCCGGGGGGAGGGGGGTACGTATACTTTTTTTTTTAGTAGTCAGCCCTCGTTTTGCCATCTTTTCCTGCCTTTTAGGTTGTTTTTTTTTTTTTCAGGAAAACTGGGCCAGAAAGATTGGTTGACCCCACCAACCTCCTCTTGGGTAGGCTATTGGCAACACTATGTTACGTTTCCCTTCCTACCTGAAGGCTCCCTTTCCCCCACAACTAAAACACAATCATAAGTCACATCGACATAAAAAAGATTTTACCGGATTATGCATTCAAACGTACCTGTGGTGCTGGATAGATTGCAAATTCCAGCTTGCTCTTCTTCCCGTAGTCCACAGAAAGTCGTTCCATCAGCAAAGACGTGAAACCTGACCCGGTTCCGCCGCCGAAGGAGTGGAAGATAAGGAATCCCTGAAGACCTGTGCATTGGTCGGCCAACTTTCGGATTCGGTCGAGAACCAAGTCTACGATTTCCTTCCCGATTGTGTAATGACCTCGTGCATAGTTGTTGGCTGCATCTTCCTTTCCTGTGATCAGCTGCTCAGGGTGGAATAGTTGCCTGTACGTGCCGGTCCTCACTTCGTCTGCAATGAAACCATGATTGTCACCGATATATGTCTTCCAAGCTAGTTCGCAATACGGCAATGATCTCGAATTTCATATAGGAATGGACATTTGTGCATTTATTCTCATCTATTTAATTCAGGCGCTCAGTTAGGACATGCACAAACAAACCTATCTGAGAACACCCAATTGACAACATCTCTTCCACGTATAGTAGTACATCATGGACTGCATTTTGCAGACTAACGAGTCTCTGGCGTCAGGATTCACAGCCAGTAGAATTCTCTGTGGGGCTCGTGTTGTGCGTTGTCCATTTGTGTTTGTGATTGTCCTTTCATCTTGTCACCATTCATCCTTAGGCAACCTCCGTGGCGGAGTGGTTAACATGGCGCCAGGGGTTGCGGGTTCGAATCCCGGCATGGGAGTTCTTTGTGAGTATTCCTTCATCAATTTCATCATATCACCGCTCACCCTTATCGGAGCGATTAATGAAAGTAGCAGGAAAGCGATGTAAAATAACCTAATTCAATCAATAAATCATTCATTCTCATCTTCGCGATTAGCCAAAATTGAAAGAAGAGCGAAGTAAAATTAATAAATTCAATCAATCAATCAATTTATATCCTTCAACGTAGCTTTATGACAGAGGAAGGGGCAAGTCGAACACATGTAGTTATCTAGTGTTGCTGAACCTAGAAGTGGGCCGTGGTCAGGCGCGGATGCACGGGGAGGGCGATAGGGGCGATCGCCCCTCCCAACTGCTTTTTTTTGTTGTTGTTGTTGTTGATATGTCTAATATTACTGAAGACTCAAATGTTTTCTTTCATCGTGAAGTTTAAGAGACTCGAGAATATGTTTAAAAGCTTCATTTAAGTCCATCTTATGCTCCCGATAGGCTAATTGTAACTGGACCTACAGTTTAAATTTGTATCCGAATCTCTTGCAATATGCCTCAAAAGGGGATCGAACCCAAGACCCCTTGAGATAATAGTTTTTCGTTTTCTTTGGTTATTCATTTTACCCCTCGTATCTGATCGATCAGTTTACTGTAGCAATGCAGGTAATTATGATAACGACATTCAATAATAACAATCTATTTTGTCTCTGGATCCCTATTTTTGCAAACCACTACTCTAATCTATGGAAGTCAGCTTGGTATATTGTTTGTATAAAACAGTGCAACTGTAGGTTAGCATTTATTCTAGGTGAGGTAAAGTACTAGCATTCCAAACCGTAACATGTGGATCAGCCACTACTGTAGACTCAGTCCCGATTAGCCTATCTGTTCATAAAGCGGTTTTAAAACAAAACTCTAACACAAGCAAGTGTATGTTAGAATTGATTTTCGGCGAGCTGAGGTGTCCGACCGAAATTCGCCCCTCCAAACTGTAACTTCTGGATCCCCCACGGGCCGTGGTGTAAACGCCACCGTCTTGTAATCAAGGAGTCCCGGATTCGATTCCAGGTTCGTCGCTTTTCTGATCATCGTGCTCATAAAGATGAATGATGATTTGATGGAACTGACGAAGGGAGATATACAAAGGAAAACACCCGTGCACAGGCCAAGATTCGAACTTAAGACATTCGGTGACGGGCCGTGAGTCGAGCACTCGCTCGGCCATCGATGCGGCAAGGAACAAACAAAATGAAATGTCCATACTTTACCCAGGATTCGAATCTGGAACCCCTGAATTATTAGCACCAATGACTCCGCAACGCAGAACGGCCAGATCGATAATGTGTCCCTTCATAGCCCGGTATAATTAATGCAAAGGCGATAATTTGACCGTTATTGTATAATTTTTAGGATTGCTTGTAGTAACTACATCTACAAGTATCTATTAGCTGTAATAAAACTGGACACAAGGCATTGCAACAAGTGAGAACATACACATGGATTTTATACTCTCTTTCATTTTGAATAAGATGGTACTAAGACCAAGAACGTCGGTTTTCATATTGTTTTATTGATTGAGACAAAAACAAGTCCAATCCCAAAGAAACTTGTCAAGGCAATGCCGAAAGCGAGACAGGTCTGTAAAATCGAGAAGAGACCTAGATGCGCTGTCCCAAGTCTCGTCTTGTTCGAGACTTTAGAATGTAAATTACGTGAGAAATTCACAAAATCAAAATTGATTTGCTATGTCACTTGTTCAGACATGTCAAGAGGGATATTTTAACACCATGTTTACATGACATCAGGAAAAGGAATGGATATGAAAGAAGTGTCAGAGATAAGAGAAAGGAAAAAGGAATAGAAATGAAGAGCCACACACGCAGAAATAAAAGGGGAAATGGAAGTAAAATAAAGAAGCGATGGACAGAGGGGACACAGGAGAGAAAGGAAGAAAGGGAGAGAAATAGAGAAACAAGATGCACAGAGAGAGAGAGAGGTAAAAAGAAATTAGAAAGAGAAAAAGAGAGTGGTTGAAGAAAGGAAGAGAAATAAAGAAACAACGGAGAGAGAAAGAGATATAGAGGAAGGAAATGGGAGAGAAAACACAGAGTAAGAAGTGATCAAGAACCAAGAAGAAGACAGAAAGCTTGAAATATGATGCAAAGAATCAGAAAAGGTAGCAGGGAATGATAAGTAGGCATTTTGTTTACTTTTACAACTAAGAAATGATACCATTATTATTTTTAAATTGCGTGTTTGCAAACATTTCTAAGCAAAAGTCTGGAGCAGGTCTTTCTCGCAGAAAAAGCTTCTTTTTGCTAATTTAAAACAAAAACACTTGATCGACAATAGATTACGTGGAATGCCAGGAGTCTCTGCCAACTGCGAACCAACACTATTATCTAGGAAGCCCTGATTAATTAACCTAGGGAACACTTATTAAATCTCATGTCTTGAAATCTGTATTATAATCTCGCACAGCCGAAACTATCTTACGGTGACTTTGATCCCCAACTTTAGTCTAAGTCCAGAAGTTCACGACAGAGTGAAGTGATTCTACAGACATGCAAAGCATATTTGCTCCACAAAACGACATGAAATCCAGATAGCGACTGCTGAAAACTTACCGACTACAGTAGGTTCTAAGTCAACCATCACTCCTCTGGGGACATGTTTTCCCGCTCCAGTCTCGCTGAAAAAGGTGTTGAAGCTGTCGTCGCCACCTCCCACCGTCTTGTCGGACGGCATCTGACCATCAGGTTGGATTCCATGCTCCAGGCAGTATAACTCCCAACACGCATTACCAATTTGGACACCAGCTTGGCCAAGATGTACAGAGATGCATTCACGCTGTGATCAAAAGTTATTATTGCCATTACATTTTAACATAACATTACGCGGTGTGTCTTAACGTTTCAATACATCGTTTCATTTATACAAACAAAATATGTACAAGGGCTAAAAAGGCTTCAGTTAATCGAAAACTAACCTCAACAGTCCACACAAGGAAGATCTGGTTTACCAACTGAATTTTCAAGTCATATAAAAATTAAAAATTAAAAACCGTGGTAAATATTTATTGCGACTTGTGAAAGCTACCTGATAGCGCATTGATTTAAATGTATATTGTTTTAATATTCACAATTTAACAAACATGCTTACTATCTTACGGGATTCATCAGGATCATGAGGGTAAGCTTTGAGTAGATTAAATTGATGAAGGAACGTCCATGTCCCAGAACGTTCAGTGGTGAAACTTTTTTCACTGCATATAAACAACTATTGTTTAATATCTTTACAAAATAATATTAATTAAATTTAAGAGAAATTTTCTTGTAAGTGTGATGGAATAGTCTGCTTCAAACAATAGTCAGTTACACAAATAAAATAGGTGCAAGGGCAAAAAAAGTTTCAGTTAATCGAAAACTAAACTTGCGTATCACAACCGTCGTAATTTGCAACCATTCCTCATCTACAGTTTTTTGTGTTTTGTGTATCATATTAAATGTTGGTAAAAAATGCTAAAAGATAATAAGCATTCAGTAACTACACAGAAACTCGTTAATCCTGGCCTTACTAGTGTATACCGGCTCAGATGAAGAAAATCACAAACTGGCCTTTTGGATTATCCAAACATACATACAGACGTTTTCGTTAATTTGTAAGTGGATGAGTATTAAATTGGTAAATCTAACTAAGAAACTTGTAAAATAATTGTAATAATAGCTAACTCGCGGTATGGAAACTCTTTAAAAGCTAAGTATGCTCAAATCCAGGTAATTTTACTTTGTACAAAGTCTCTTCATCGACTCCTATCGTTGCTTTTCCTTGACTTAAATCTGTCCATACTCATTCAACAAGATATCCAATTGTGTTCACGGTGTTGGATCAATGTGCAAATAGACCAATCATTTAATATGTATTCGAGTATTTCATACTAATCAGTACCAGCACTAGATGTTTAGAAACCCAGCCATAAACTTAAAATGTCCAACTAAATTTTGATAATGAAACGTCAAATATCAAACATAGTTTACGAGAATGGGAAGGAAGATCCCAGTAAGTCGACAGCTATGATACTCAAACTAACTGTGCATTTACATACTTGATTTCATTATATTCGTAAAAGGACGTCACTGCCTCGTTTCTTGAACATTAAACATGAAGCAGCATTTCTAAAATGTCTAACGATGGTCAAGTTTTCAACAAAACTATTCTAACACTTCTAAATAATATTAATACCTTGCAACAATATGGCAGAGTACGTAAACCTGAAGAATATTGCACATTACTTAAGTGTATACGTTTGTTTTTCCTTAACGTAACTTATGGCTAAGTCGTACTTTTCAAGATCACTGCTTCAAAAGCGCTTGGTTAAAAGTGTAATTGTGTAGTCTGAGATTGTTCCATGCACGTCCAGAGCTCCAAAACATACAAGCAAAAGAAAAGTGCATGTAAACAAATTGAACAAACGTATGTTGCTACCTATTATATGTTCATTACTTGCTTGTTTTGAAGCACTTTCTTGACACTGTAGGCACAAAGAAAAGCAAATGTAAGAAGTGGCGAATACCTTTAATATACATTATATGGAAATGTGAAACCTATTATATATTTTAAATTTGAAATGAGCATATTTATACTTACCATTGTGATAAAGTTCCAAAAAGTACTTCAAACACCAAAGCACGTTAAAATATATCTAAATTGGTTTCAAAAAACCGGCATTACAGCAACTTATTTATTGCCGTTCCTAAGCAACTTACAAAAAATAGAACATCGGATTGTCGAGAAATCTTTATTCTTACTAATTTCTTCTTTACGAACATTAATTCACTCTGAAAAATGATACATTAGTAACTTCAAAACATGCTTTACACGTTTCAACGAAGTTCTAAAGCATAAATGTGTCCCATGAGCAATATTTTTGCAGATAAATCGAACCTTTTGAGAGACAGTCAATATTAACTTAGAAAACGGGAATTTGTCCAGGAGTGCATAACGAATCGTTAATGATCCAGAACACAAATTAATATTAAGTAAATTATACATTATTACATAGTTTAACGTGTTTGAAACTGTTGTCAACCTATTTCGGTCATCAATTCTACAAAATTAATATAGAAGTGAATGCTATTCGTAACTTAGTATTTAAAATATCTACCATTACATGTGAAATACTTTCGCGAATGGTTTACAAAATTGAATAGGACAGTTTGATACAAGTCACATCTCTTTAGTTTGTTCATTTTGTGGTTTTCCATAAATCTCCTCGATTAACACTCAAATAGATAAGTTTCTGATAATGATATTTTTGTCAGGTATGTTTCAAACAATCTTTGAATAATGTTTAAAGTTGTAAAATTGAGAACACAAAAAAATCTCATCAATTGTACAATGCGATACAGCATAAAAACTTTTAAAAATATATGTTTGTAACGAACAAAGCATATCTAGTTATGACAATGGTGAGGTGGGAAAAGGGGCTATTATTCATAAATGTATGAAGCGATTTAGAGTAAAATGAGTGAAGTTTGATGTACAAGATGTTCACTCCTTGCATACAGAAAGAAGAATGAATTCGCAAAATATTACATGCATCGACTCAGCGGCGTAAGGATGTGTTTTCAGTTGAGGGGTTACAAGGTTTACGTAAGAAAACATTTGTAGGTCTATATGAAATCGAGGGGGGAAATGAAGAATAAGCGGGGAAGCGAATAGAAAAGTGACAATTGTAGAAGGAAGAACCGTGCATTGAGATTTGAAAAAACCTTCAGTGCCGGGTTGGTGGTTTGGGTACTCGTAGATTAAATTGATTAATTTTACCATTTATTTGTGCACAAATTTCATGTCTGTTAGCTCGCGACGAGTTTGTGGTGGTTGGATATTCAAAACATACATAACATTTTCGTTTTATTGAGATGCCTCAGAGTAGGTATTCTTCTCTGCCGAACAACGGCGAGGAAAAAGCTGAGGAAAGATTAGTTTTAGAATCAATGGTCCAGATAGGGAGCAGTATTCAAGAATAGGGGAAACAGAAGATTTGAAAAATATGCTTGGATGATTGGTTTTGGATTGCACTGAGCCTGTACAGAAGTCAGACATTACTCTTTTAGTGGTGTCTGTAATATGCTCATTAGGGTTCAGTTTTACATCGACGGTAACCCAGATTTTTTGAGAAGGGACTTTTTTGATGGGATTGCTTTCAAGAGAATAAACAGATGGCACTTTGTTCCTTTTTATGGAAATAGCGAGGCAGGAGTGTTTCTGGAGATTCCAGATTCCACTTTCGAAACCACACAAGTATTTCTTCAAGAGGTTGTTGTAAGATTAATAAATCATGTGCTGATGAGATTTCTTTGAAGAGTTTAGTCATCGGCAAACAGAAGTACATTTATAGGGAAGGAACACAGTCTGTCAGGGAGATCATCTTTGTAAGGAATGAACAAAAGTGGGCCAAAGACGCTCTCCTGGGGGCCTCTAGACAAAACAGGTAGAAAACTAGAAGAAGTGTTAGAAAGGTCAACACGCTGCTCTCGTGTACGCAGATAGTCTTCCAGCAAAGATAGAAGTTTACCATGGATGTTACATCTGCATTGTTATTTATGAAACTAGGGTTTATCGAAGATTTTTGAAATGCCCAAATGTATATATAATGTCAAGCTGGAGATTATTTGAAATGGTTTCAGTAGCATGTGTCAGTAATACTGAAAAATAGGTCAAGCAATAGCTGTCACAAACAACACCATGCTGAGCAGTATTTTTATGAGGGGGTGCAAACTTCAGCAACTTGTCTCTGATTATTTTCTCATAGTCAATAGAGAAGGTGAGAAAAGATGGATTGGTCTATAAGAGTTTACAGAATCCTGTATCCAGATTTATAGATCGGTACCAGGGACGTGTTTACCCCCCTTCCCCCGAAAGACTTACTATATACTAAAATTAATTAATGAAATAATAAAGTAACTAAAATTAAATAATGAAAATACACTCGTTGTTTAATCGATATTCAATAAATATTCAATTCTTTATTTATTTGATAATAATTTCCTTGCCAGGGCAGGGTTTTTTTTTACAAATTTTGCCGACCTTTGCTTACGTAAGCTAGATAATGAATATGTACTGTTATATCACTATCCTTATACCGTCTTTTTACCTATTCATCTAATAAAATATAATATTAACCAATTATAATTATTTAGAATTAATTTAATATAATTATTTTAATTTAAACATTATTATTATTATTATTATTATTATTATTATTATTATTTTGGTTCGGACCCCTCCGAAATATATTTGTAGGTACGTGCCTGGTCGGTACAATAGTTGTACGCTCTAACAGTTCAGGAAACACACTTGTATTAAAACACTTATTTCTTCAGGAGAGGTTTCAATCGAAGAGCATACTTTACATGATGAAGAAGTTCAGAAACTGAAATAGATGTAACGTTGTCTACAACTACTTTGTAATGGTAGAACCACTACATGATCCTTCTTTATTATTAGTTTTTTGATGAATGTTTAATATTAGTTTATTTACTGACAGCTATTCTTTTTTATGCAGCTTCCAATGTAATTTGCTGTAGGGATGGCCTAGGTGACGGTGAAAGCCAGCTTGCAGAAGACTGTTAGTTTTAAAATCTTGTCCTTTCAACCTGAAAGGGGTTGAAAAATGTTCCGTTTACTGTTGTTTTTTTTTTCCGAATCGCCTATATAAGAGAACCGATTGAGTAAAGGGGGTTGGTATTCTTACGTTTTTTTGGCAAGAGGGGAGACCTTTGGAAGGTTCTTTGGTGCCGGTAGAGTGGCGGGGCTAGTCAAATGGCTAGCGGACACGGATCAACCATTTGCTTTCATCGAATTGCATAGATAAGTCCACGCATTCTGACAAGCTAGATACATTTTTAACTAGTACTGCTGGTCTAACAGTACGCCAGCGTACGAACCTCTCATGTATATATATTACAGTGTTTCAATTAAAGAGGATCATGTCATTTTTTATGTGGATGTTATTTCATATGTAATTCTTTGTACATATTTAATCAACGAAATAAATAGTATTTTTATATATTTTTAAACTGAACGTCTGAGCTATCATTCAAGATAAAATAACTGAGTTTTCCCTAATATCCATGGTAAATAATATGGTAGTTATTCTATGTCTTTAATTCGATTTGAACCGCACTGTTAGTTTCTTAAGTGTTATGCTAATTATTTTGCCTGGGGAAGTAACGAAACAAGTAACAGGTGGAGCCAAGGCAGGTTAATCTTCCCAGAAGAGAAATAGAGCATAACAACTTATACAGTTACCTTACGATACTAAATACTCCCTCTGTCCCATAATTATTGTCCGGTACACCTTTGTTTGTTGTCTCATAATAATTGCCCTATATTCAAACTGTGACATTGGTGTATACAGAAGAAGAACATGAAACAAGGGAATGAATCATACAACTTTACTACTCAAGGATCAGTACAAATTGTGCTTTCCATTTGCCTCTTCGTCTGTCATTTCTGTACTACCATTTTGGCATGCCGGACTATAATTATGGGACAGAGGGAGTAGTTAACTTGAAAAGTTGTAGCTTGGAGGAAGAGCTATATTTGCCAACCCAGTTTCCAACTATATGTCTTCTCTGGATGCTAAAGAGAGAGAATTTTGTGCAATCGCGTACGACAAGGTGAACATAGAACATCCACATTTTTATTGCAATTTGTCATTTCTAATTGCAATTGAACACTTCAGCGTTTTGTTCCGTCTTATTTGTTTGTTGTTGTTAATATATGAAGACTCAGTTTATGCACTAGAGACATAAATAAAACACATGTAAGTCTTCAGATATTTATTTCATTGCAATTAATGATCACTGATTGCGTGTAATTTGTTTTCCAATAAAATGTCCGGGAGAAAGTAACGGTGAAAGTAACTTGTTACTTTTCAAGCACCACTAACTGTAACTGAGTTACTTTTAAAACGTAACTTTCCGGAGACACCCAAATGTCAACCTCCCTTCCACGTAATAAACCCTGAACTGCAATTTGCAGAGTGGCGAGGCTCTGGCGTCTGGACTCGCAACCAGTACAATCATAGACAAAGTATGTGGCATAATTCTCTGCAGGGCTTGGGTTGTATCGTCCATACATATTTGTCATTGTCCCCCCATCGATCTCATCTTATCACCATTCATTCTCATAATCGCGATTAGCCAAAATGGCAGAAAAGCGAAGTAAAGTAAACCAAATCAATCAATCAATCCTGCATCTTTGGGTCAATCGCGGCGATGAGTTGCAGCATGAAGCATTACCTGAAATCGATGAAAAGGGCTAACGCCTATTTCACGAACAGGACTCGAAACAAGAATTTTCGGAGGAAACATCTTCGTTCGAACAGTCAACGCGCTGGACAGTGGCGGCCCAGGCCAGGAGAGTTAGTGGGGAGGGGATAACCACTCAGTTTGGCTCAGATACGTACTCTCTTAAAATGGACCCGCGAAACAGTTCAGGATTTGGGGGTTTGGTGGGAGTTTAGCCTCGGACCTCCATCTACCAAGGGGAGTCCACTAGCAAGAAAAAAATCTTTGAAAAGAGCCACAAAATGTTTAAATGGAAGGTAATTAAAATCCATGTATGTATACGTATGCATAAGTGTGTTTATATATACAGTGTCGCAAAATAGTATTTACACTCTTTGAACGTTAATAACAGAGAAAGTATTAAAGAGAACTTGACTGGACTTGTATTTGAAGCTGTAAGTGTGTGTGTGTGTGAGGGTGTAGGTATTCTGTTGTTTTTAGTTCCGTCACACTCACAGCCCACCAGGCGGTATGCATTAGTGTACACAAAATGGCAGAGGCGAGTAATTTTTCTTTCGAGAAACGTAACAAGTGTTGAATATCCACCCAGATCTTCCGATTTAACACAGTTATATTTCTGCCTGAGGGGAACTATGAAGAACGATGTGTAACCCTAAACCCACCCACAAAGACACGGACACTGGATGACGTGAGACATGCGATTGAGACTATACCCTGTCCCAGGTAACTGTGGAGCAAGGACGTGCATAGCGTCAGAGAAGCGAGGGAAATAAATCCATTGGCCAGAGTGAAGCAGTAGACGCTGATGGGAAGGCTGGTAACTGCAGTCGCTTTCCCCCACTCCACGGAATTCCGTCCTCTCGCGCGTTCATTGGTGGAGCCGTCTCGCGTCACTACTTGCGCAGTGAGCTGGGACGGAGTATATCTGTGCTTCCCTTCCCGTGGAAAACGTATCTGTTGTTGTCGATCTGTTCTACAGCGTTGACGACTATGTACTTCTGCTAAGGAACGTCTATAATTTTAAGGTATGTGACACGTTAAAAATATTTATACTTGCTGTTATTAGTGTTCCTGTTATTAACGTCCAAATAATATAAACACTACTTTGGGACACTCTGCATATGAAATAATTAATAATCTTGCATAATCTGGTGAAACACGATCGTCAAATCCACAGTGGTCTTGACTGTCACGTGGGAAACTCCGTCTCGATTCCTGGGTGGGTGATTTTTAACTCTGAATTATTCCTGTAAAAAGCGGTTCTGGGGTTCGCTCAGCCTGTGATCAACGGTACTTGGTATGTTCCTTTGAATACCTCTATACTAACTGGGTCCCGGTTTCGATACCCGGTGGAGGCTCATTGAACAGTGGTTCGGATTCCACTTTAAACTGTAGGTCCAGTTGCGATTAGCCTATCTGTGCATAAAATTGACTTTAAAAAACATATCAAACAAATTGACTCTATACTAGCTGGATGGATTATCAGAGAAAATTTTCCCCGATAATGAAAACAACGTCAGAAAGTCATGAAAAGAAAATTCTTAATCCCATTTTGGATTTTTTTAATGTACCTTTAATTTGATATATCTTTGAATTTGTTCACGGCATGAACAATTTATTATTAGCCAGCAGTTATAGCACGGTCTAAGCAGCACTTGACCCTGATTACTTACACTCTGTCTCGGGAATCTGTGGAGCAAGTCCGTGCATAACTGTAGAGCCGGACCCTGTGGCCGAGTGGTTAGCACATCGCGCTGCGACACCAAGGGTCCCGGGTTCGAATCCCGCTCGAGCTTGGTTGTTTGTGAATGTCCATTCATCAATTTCATCATTTCATCACTCATCCCCATCTTCGCAAATTAGCCTAAGAGGCACAAAACGCGAAGAAAAATAAACTAAATCAATCAATCAATCATAACTGTAGAGAAGGGGAGAAAGCGAGTGCGCAGAGCAAAACAGTGCGCGCCTCTGCAAACTGCTGCAGCAGCCTTTTGCCCTCCATGCAATCACTCTGATGCGTTCATTGGTCGAGTCCTCTCGAGCCTTGCTTGCGCAGAGGTCTTGTTTTCGTTCGTTTGCTCCAGAAATTCCCAGGACAATGTAACTCTTCTAGTCCTTATTTTATTTACATCCATTGTCACGCTACATTTGTTGTATTCCTCTAGATTTTCGCTTTCGATTCTCGGTCCTAGACAGGCCCGGTTCAGGGTGTGTGCAGGGCCTGTGGAATACAATAATACAATATACGCGGGGCTTATAGCCAAAATTTTTCAGATGTCCGGAAACATTCACATACAAACATTGTGTTCCTTAGTCTAAAATACAAGTGTTCTGCATAGTCTCTATCGTAAATATCAATTAATAGACAATTTATGTATTTAATATTATTGCCTAGAGCAAGAAGCAGAACATGTTGAAGGTTAAAACCAAGAATTAATTAGTGTTTCTTTTCATTTCCAACGTACCACTAGCGCGACGTTAATTACTTTTAATTACAAAACTGGGGCGTCTTTAATACCAAAGTATTGTTTTACATATCAAAGTGGCATTTTTTTTTATCATATCCAATAACATTCTCTATCATAATTCTTTATTCTTAATTGAGTTTCAGTTTTGACCCTGTAGTGAATTTACGTTCTTTCATACAAAATGATATTTTCACTTCATGGTTTCATTCTACAATTAAAAAAATATGAACTTTTCTTTTGATTAAAATATTTGAACATGATTTTTATGGAATCCCTTGTTTAGCATGATTTCAGTAATTTGGATTACTTTAAGTGTCAAAACAATCCACAAAGTCCAGAAAAAATCAGATTAGTTGCTTGATTGGAAGCACCAGCTTCATATAACCTCGCAATAAACTGTACACAAAGAATTATTTTTAACTTGTGCGCGTGCTCTGGTCTCAGAGACTAATTTTTCTTGCTTAATTTCTTCCAGGCTGTAATTTCTTTTCCATCTTTTCTTTTTACCTTTTTCCTCTCTCTCTCTCTCTCTCTCTGTTTTTTATCTTTCTCTGTTTCCTCTTTTATTCTGTCCCTCCCCTCCCTTTACCTTTCCTTCCTCTCTCTCTCTCTCTCTCGTCCACCTCCGTGGCGGATGGTTAGCACAACGCTTTACGACACCAGTGTCCCGGATTCGAACCCCGGCCTGCACATGGGTACTCTATGTGAGGGCGCTTTTATCAATTTTGTTTCATTACTCATCCTCATCGTCGTGATTAGCCGGAATAAAAGTAGAAGAAAAGCGACGTTAAGTAGCAAAAATACAAATATTTCTCTCGCACCCACATAGTGGTTGATCCCTCCCACTCACCCCCAACATCCCCTCCCAAAATTTCCTCAGTACCTCCTATTCTTTTTTTTTTTCACAAAGGTCCAATCTTGGTACTAAATTTACCTTTACACCCCCTAAACAGTGTGCAAATTAACGGTGGAAATTTCCCCGTCATAAAATGTTTTATCCTTAGCAAAAGAAAACCATTTGTATTCCTGCCAACCAACGAAAATTAAAAGCGTATACCATTTCTTAACCATGTAACACGCAATTGAAAAATCATTCGTATCCAGTCATCGAAGATTTTCACGTCGAAAAGTATGCAGCCTAGTGTATTAAATAAGCAACTGATCAACCTCAAGAGGTGAACAACAGCAGGCTGTTTTCCACTTGGGATATTGGCGATATTTTGCATGTATTAAAGTGTTTACAAGTTTCAACTTGGCAATAGAAATGTGCTCAAGTTTTCGGTGATGCTAGCTTGATAGAATCCTTTTGTGTATGAGTTTGAGTTTTCTTACAATGCAAATACAGTAAAACCTCGTTAATCCGGACTAGTGGGAGGATAAGTTGAGCGGTTTAACGAAAGTCCGGATTAACTGAAATAACCTAAAAGAACAGTAGAAGTGCATTAAAACTCCGTTTATAGCAACAAAACACGTTTATTATAGTGTATTTAAAGGGCAAAGGCCTAATACAGTACAGTACAAAGTCTGCGGGAAACATAATTTCATCAGTGGTTGACTGTCTTTTCTTGGGAAGTTCTCTTGTTGACTTCTAACCACATTTAAAACTTTGAATTCGGTTTTTTTTCTGTCCAGATTAAGCGAAGTCCGGATTAACGAGTTTTATTGATACTGATTTGTAAATTACGTGTAAATGTTATCTTAAGATTTAATGACCTAGGTCAAAAATAATGTTCTAAGTTACTTACTTTCTGTAGAACCGCAACACAATAGTTTACTTTACTGACTGGTATCGTATACAAATGTACATACCATAAAAACCTACCTCCCGAGATGAAATCACAAGTACATCACTGAGTTGGCTTCCCCTCCAAAACAAAAAACTTAATTCGCGCACTGTCCCTAAATATATACAGATGGAAAATTTTGGATAAACTCCTGCACTCCCACTTTCTCTTCTCTCCCTATTTCCCTATTGCTTATTCTATTTCTTTTCCCCTCGCTTTCTTTCTCATCTTACACTTCTATATGTCTTGTCTCTTTCGTTTCTATTATCTCTCTATCACTTCTTACATTCCCCCATCCATGGGCGTCAGGAGAGGGTGTCGAACAGGTCTGTCGACCCCGTTGAAATTGGCATCGCTTATTTCAAGTAATAAAAAAGCAGAAACCTTGTTATTGTTAATGTTATTTAGTGTTCGAACAGAATAGCCAAAGTAAAAGCTGCATTATAGCGTAAAGAATTGAGTTAAAAATACAGGAACCTGGTTACGTTTTCATATTCTACAGATTAAACTAAAGATTAAAGTTTTCAAGCTTTAAAAAAATCCGAGTTTTATGTGAGAGTCCAAACAACATTAACTTTACGACTAACATTTTCCCCTAACTTTTAAACGTTGTTCTTGAATGAAATATGTAAAAGTTAATAACAAAATAGAATTACTATGCAGTCCAGTACATATTGTTATTATTATTTCTACTATTCAAGTTTCATAAATAGCCTAAACCCCCCCCTACAAAAATTTCTGGCGACGCCCATGCCCCCATCTTCTTGTCGTTCCATTTATCATCTATATTTCTGTTTAAACGTTCCTACCTATTGATGCCCCGTAAACATGACATCATACGGTCTTCGGTATATCAAACTTCATTACAAAACTTTTTGATTTTAAACCCATATGAAATTTGCTTGTCACCTGGTAAGGTATTTTTAAAATTTACTATACAATGGAATTTTTGTGGAGTTTTCTACGAAGAGAATAGAATTAAAGATATCCCCGCCCCTCGCCCTTCTCGTTCAAGTTTCCTTTTAAAAATGTCGACTACGTGAATGTAGGGCAGACTCTTAAAAGAAGTCAAATTCCCCTCTCTTATAATCACGATTCGCTCTTACAAAATTCTCAGACACATGTTTTTGAGTTTTCTGTTTTTAAGTCCACTTTATGAACAGTTAGGCTAATCGGGACTGGATCTACAGTTTAAACTGAAATCAAAACAACTATGTGCCTCCAACGGGTATCGAACCCAGGACCCCTTGAATACAAGACGACAATGTCATCGCTAAGGATTGTCAGACATGTCACTGGTAAGAAATGTTATTAATATATGGGGTGTACGGAATGCTCTCTCTTCAAAAATTGTAACCCCGATTTCGGGCTCAGAATGCAAACGAAAAACATTAAATTGGTCACCTTCATTCATACATTTTCAGTCTAAAGCAGATTCAATTAGAACTGTAAAAAAATGGTAATTTAATTTTATAACTGTTAAAAAATATTGCTATTTTCGAACATGTTAAGTTAATGATACACAATATTGAAACAATGCAGTCTATTAAGACAACTATGTCTGATAAAGAATTGTCGTTAAATTTGTTACGTTAATAATTTGATATTGTCAAAGTTTGTTTCAAGTCCACGTCATGCTCGGATATGTTAATAAATTTGGACACGCAGGTTTAAATTGGGATCCGAACCACAGTGCAATGTGCCTCTATAGGGGATCGAACCCGGCGCAGCTTGATTACAAGGCGAGACACCGGCAACACAACTGACGTATAACATAGATGAGTGGAAGCAGGATACAACCGCCCACACTTTAAATGATTTCCAGTGATAAGTTCGTATTGGAAGTAGTAATGAAAGTTCATTAGTAGACCTAGTGGCCCGGTACCCAGTCATCATTTGGAGCTCGAACCATCATTTGGAGCTCGATCGCCTTAATGGATTTCTCTCGTAAGGCATGTGTTGCCAACTCCTTACCCGAAAAAATCACCAAGATTATGACGCTCGTCGTAGCTTTTTATGATGTACATTTTGAGGGCAGAGTTGGCAACACTGTGGGTTTACTGTAGCTTTTTATGAGGGGGGGGTTTATTGCTTTCTGTTTGCATCTGGCAACACTACCGTAGATTGACAGTGTTGTTAACCTACTGGGTTTTTCACTGTAAATTTTCATCAAAAAACCTGAGGGGTCCATGTATTTTTTATGTCTGGCAACACTGTTGGGGGCCTAGTGTTGGCGACACTGTGGGTTTACTGTAGCTTTTTATGAGGGGGGTCTATTGCCCTCTGTTTACATCTGGCAATTTTATTGGATGTTTTGTTTGAGGCTCGTTGGTGTTACCTACCCATCCGAAGAAAATTCTACTATATGATTTTTCACTGGCTAAGCTAACCTACAAATAGGAGTTGGCAACACCGACGAGTCTTGAATTATTATTTGAGGCTCGTCGGTGTTGCCTACCCACTCTACAAAAATTCTACTATATGATATTTTGAAACTTTTGAATGCAACTTATCGTAATTTTCCAACTGTGGGACCAAATGTTTATATATCGTGACTTTTGTAAACCTCTTTCGGGAACAATGTGTCGCACACACACACGTGCGCGCGCGTGCCTGTATTGTGACGCAAGCAAACAAAAAAAACTTTGCGTGTCATTACAAAAAAACACTTTGACCGTATTCTTAAATAACTAACAAAGACAATGAATCTTTTTGGCTTCCGCAAACAGATCAACATGGAGACTGCACCACCAAATTCCAATAACCTCTTACCTTCCGTGTTACCTAAACTCAACGGTCTGTTGATCATTCACCTCAACAGCATTTGGACAAAACTGAATGACGATGTGGGCAAGATGTTTTATGTTTTTAATAACAATTTACATTTCTACGAAATTCCGATCGACGGGAAACTTCAAATCACCGTGAATCCGGAAAACGCAGGCGAAATCAAAATTTCTACCGGCAAGAACATTTTTCGAATCAAGCACGACAAGATGCTTTCTAACATTACGTACGATGTGTCTGCAGGAGATTATTTTTACATGGAACTCCTCGGAGATTACGACAAACTCATTCCTCTCTTCGTAGAATTACGAATCGTCTATCCTATTATAAATAACCGTTAACCAAAAATGCCTAACGACATTTTCGGCAACACCAAGCGTGTAGACCACGCAGAAGAGATTCTCATGTTGGACATTCGAGTTAAGAAGTTGAGGACCGATTTGATCGCTTTGCAGGAAACCTTAAACAAAAGTTTAGAGTCGGAAATCGCTACGCTCCAAACGCAATGTCTCGACCCCATTCTGAAAATCGATTCCGAACTGAAAACGCTCATAAAAAATTATGTCGACGTACCTTCTTACGACAGCGTTCAAAATATACAGTTGAGCGTGGATTCGCTTCAAAATGATTTGGCCAAATTACAGCAATTTCAATCGAAAAATGAAGATTTGGAAAAATTGAAACTCGAAATCGAAGAACGAACTTCCGCAATAGAAAAGAATTTCTCCGAACTTCAAACCGTGGTGAACGATATAGACGCAGAACGCTTGCATGTTGTTGTTTCCAAATTACAAGAAGAATTCACCAGCACGTTGGAAGAAATTAAATCCAAGTTGCAGACTTTGGAAGATACAATGACGAACCTACCATCGTCGGACGAACTGCAGGTCATCGGTAAAAGCGTCGCGAACATAAAAATTCAATTGGAGGCCTATCAAGATTTCGAACACATTCAAACCACCATCGCTACGCTTCAGGCGTCCTTGGAATTGATCAACGAAGAAATTAAAAATATTCACGCTGAAGCGAGAGCGTTGACGAGCATTCAAGACACGTTGAGCACGGTTCAGCAGAAGATCGAATATTTAGAAAATTTGAACGTCGAAACGAATCTCGCTCATTTTCATCACGTACTCGACAACATACAGGGTGACTTGGAATCGTTACGGACGAGCGTACCTTCGAGCGAAGATTTGGAAAAATTGAAAACGGCGGTGACGGCACTATCCGATTCGAGCGACATCAAAAGTTCATTGAGCGATCTCGAGAGTAGGGTGGCCAATCTCCCCACCTCCAAAGAATTGCACGTTTTGAAAAGAAACATATCTCGAATGCTGAAACGACTAGAAACGGAAACGGCGAACGTGGAACAGATTCGAGACGAAATTAGTTCGCTGGTGTCGACGCTGCCCACTTCGCAGAGCGTCGCCGACCTTCACACGCAGTTTACAGAGATGCGAAGCATCGTGAACGATCTTACCGAGAAGAGCTCGAAATTGAATCAAGTCGAGAACCTTCAGAACATCGTCGTCAACATCAGAGATCAAGTTGGAGTGCTGGAATCCACGCAGGAATCGACGCTGGCCTCTTTCGGTGCCAAGTTGCAAGAACTCAACGAAAACTACAAGCAGTTGAACGTGGAAGTGAAAATCAAACCGTCGTTTTCTACCGTAACGGATACCATAGTCGAGCATTTGCTGCCCATCGAAAATAAACTCGGACAAGTTCACAGTAATCTGCTCGGCGTCGACACTAAATTCGCTAAACTGCATTTTCTGCAAGCCATCGAAATCAACAGCATACCCAATCAACAGAGAATCTCCACGTTCGTCGAAGGTAACAAACTGTACATGTTGCATCCTTATCATCCGTACTACAAGTTTCTCCTCGACGGCACGATTCAGATAAACGAATTTTCGTACTGGTCTCACGGTAGAAAAGCTAGCGTTCCCACCATGACCTTGATATCGAATCGTGGTGTCCAGAAAGCAGGAAACATTCCTCTGGCACGTTGGAACGAAACGCGCAACATATATGAAATACACGAAGACGAAGATCTCACCGTTTTCGACGTGAGTGCCGGCGATAAGCTGATCATTCAAAACACGAGTGAAGTACCACCCTCTTTGAATCCCATCACGCTGGTGCTTCTCTTGAAACGTAATCTCTAAACAAAAAATGTCTAGGCAGGCCATCGTCGAAGAATTGCATAAACCTGCACGCCGCAACTACGAACGTTTGGCTGTGGTAACCAAGGGCATCGACGACCTCTGGCAAAGTGACCTCGTGGAGATGAGTAGCGGCAATTTGAAAAACGTGCATAAATTGAACAAGGGCAACAAGTACCTTCTCACTGTCATAGACACGTTTTCGAAATTCGCATGGGCTCTACCTTTGAAGGCGAAAACGGGAACATGCGTCACGGAAGCATTCAAATTAATTTTTCGCGAAAGCGGTGGCAGACGACCACGGTTTCTGCAAACGGACAACGGTAAAGAATTTTACAACGCCGTATTCCAAAAATTTATTCAAAAACATGGCATTCGACATTATTCGAGCTTCAGTCACATCAAAGCCAGCATCGTGGAAAGATTTAATCGAACCTTGAAAACACACATGTGGAAACGATTCACGCTTCGGGGAAATTACAAATGGGTCGACATCCTGCCGGAACTCGTCGACACCTATAATGATACAGTACACAGAACAATAGGCATGAAGCCAGTTGACGTTACCAAATCTGACGAGCAGCGTTTAATTTCTACCGTTTACTGTCCAAAGTACACTCCCACGACAAAAAAAGCTAAATACAAAATTGGAGACCAGGTGAGGATCAGCAAATTCAAACGCACCTTCGAGAAGGGATTCACAAAAAATTGGAGCACGGAACTTTTTACGGTGGTTCGAGTTCTACCTGGAAACCAACACACGTATATAATAAAAGATAGTAGCGGCGAGATTTTGAAAGGAAGATTTTACGAAAAGGAACTCTCTAAAACAAAACACCCCGACACGTACCTCATCGAGAAAGTATTGCGTAGGAAAGGTGACAAACTGTTTGTCAAATGGCTGGGACTTCCAGAAAAGAGTTGGATCGATGCGAACGAAGTGATCTTGTAAGTACGTGGAACGTGGTGAAGCGTCTACCGGATCCGGAAAGTCAAACGAAGAAAAAGAACGGCGAGTTGCTTCCCGACAGCATCCGCTGTCTGATCGTAGGTCCTTCGGGGTGTGGGAAAACGACACTGCTCGTGGACAATTTTCTCCTCGCACCGAATTGGTTAAATTGGAAGAACAGGCACCTGTACGTGTTCTCGAAAAGTTTGGAGCAATCCAAATACCAGCAACTGATGAAACTGTACGATGGTCTGGACATTGCAACATTCGCCTCGGAAATAAAACCGCTCGACGATTGTCGCGAAAATTCAGTTGTTGTGCTCGACGACGCCATCCTGGAAAATCAAAATGAAATTCGCAACTTTTTCACGCAAGGTCGTCACAAAGGAATGGATTGCTTTTACCTAGCTCAAACGTTTTCCAAAATTCCAAAACAGTTAGTACGCGACAACGCTAATTTCATATGTTTGTTTCGTCAAGATCACACCAACCTCAAGCATGCGTACGATGACTACGTAGGCGGAGACATGAACTACAATCAATTTTCGGAACGCTGCTGCTCTACTTGCTGGAACGGTGACGATTTCGGATTCGCGACGATCGACATGACGAGGAAACCCAACGAGGGAAAATACAGAAACAAAATCAACGACTTTCTAAACGTTGCGACGTTGTGAGAAACGACGTATATAAATAACGTCATGACGAAACGAAAAATCGAAGACGAAAATCTCAAGCTTCGCGATTACCTCGCGAAACGCTTCAAAGGTTGGAAATCCGAGAATCGTGGATTTTACGAAGAGAAGAAACGTCAGGATCAACCTGTGATCGACGCCATCAGCGGTCTAGGTAAAGAAATTAAAAGTGTCACGGAACAAAATAAAAATTTGATTAATGAACTCGTACCGCTCGCAGCTAAAAGTTATGCTGTACCCACGCCCATTTCGAGCATTCCTTCGACACCGTTCGAACTGAAGGATGCACCGGCACGACGTCGAGCCATAGGCAGCACGTCTTCGGATAAAATCGAGTTGGGACCTTTGGCACGAGACTACCTGAGCACGGGGAAATTCGACAAGGATGAAGTGTTCGGATTGTATCCCAGCATGGAAACCAGCGAAGGCGGCGGTGTGGTGTGGAAGATTGGGAAATCGAAGGTGACCTTCGAAGGCAACGACATTAAAGTCAATTTAGGCGACAAGGATAGTTGGAACAGGTATCCGGGTACGGTGGGACTGTGGGAACTCGTCGCCAAAAAGCAGCCGAAAGATTACACCGACGAAGATTACCAAAGTTACAAGGAAATTCTGATCATGACGGATGCCTTGTACCAGAACAACGACGCCTCGCAGAATAGGGTGAAATCGAGCAGCGGCGAGAAGTACAGGAATCTCATCAAACCGATTTGGAACCAGGTCAAAACAGGCAGCGGAGTCAAACGCTACAACACGTTACCCAAAGAATTCGTTTGGGTGGACGACGTTAGGAAACTCGTGGACCGATTGTTGGTGATAGCCGGCGAAGAGAATGCAGGCAATCGTAATTTCTACAACGAGAAGGTTGGCATCGTGGACATGATCAGCACGAAACTTTCCAACTTCATCGTGAACGACGACAAGGGCATAGGTTACCTGATCAAAATCATCAACACGCTGCCTCCGAAATTTTGGAACGTGGCCGAAGGAAAGGGACTCGTGAACGACATCATCAACAAGTTACCTTTCGAGATGCATCTACCTGGCTACCAGTACTGCGGACCGGGTACCAAACTCGAGAAAAGATTGGAGAGAGGAGACAAGGGTGTGAATCCGTTGGACGCCGTATGCAAAGATCACGACATCGCCTACAACACCACGCAGACGGATCTGAATGCACGTCACGAAGCAGACAGAAAATTAGAGCGCGCAGCTTTCGAAAGGTTCGTGAGCAGAGACGCATCGCTGGGTGAACGGGTCGCCGCACTAGGCACCACCATCGCCATGAACACGAAACAAAAATTGGGGTGGGGTATATAAATAACATCCAGTAAAAAAAAAACTTGATATATAAATAACACACATCGTAAAAAAATAATCTTCGGTATATATAAATAACACACATCGTGAAAAAAAAAAACAATTAAATTTCTCTCTAACACTCTGACAACTGAAAAAATGAGCGATCTCCAAGCATTAAAACAAATGCTAAATTTGTCAGTCGAGTATGTAAAAATTCAGGAATTGGAAGTCGACAAACCTTACACGATAACTTCCGGTTCAATCGTTTCTACCCAGTATGGTCCCAAGGTACGCCTGTTGCTCAACGCACAATACAGTCTATTTTTACCAGATCGATACGCTAACATGTTATCCGACGAGAAGCTATCTATTTTAATCGAGAACAAAACTCGAATCGTGTACAAGGGGACAAAGGAACTTCTTGGCAAGAAAACGAAGCACGTAATAGAATTTGTGTAACGACTGCGAGGCCTTGAAAATATATAAATAACATACCGTAAAAAAAACTACACAAGAAAAAAATCTCAGAATATATATATAAATAACATACCGTGAAAATAACACATAGAGCGTCAACATGAAGCCCAAGGGTGTCGTGTACCAGATACCATACTCCAATCTGAAAAATCTAGGTGCCCTCGATGGGTTACTCACCAAGAAACAACGCGAGAAGAAACGTTCTTGCTTGTCGAAAGGACACGGAATGAAATTGCTGCTCAGCACACCTCAATTGAAAAGATTGCAGCGTTCGCGGAAACAGCAAAAGGTCGGAGGTTTCATATTCAGCATCCCGGCCATCCTAGCAGCATTGGGGGCCGTTGGAAGTTTGGCCGGCGGAAGTGCCGCCATCGCGAAAACCGTCATCGACTCGAAGAAGAACAAGGCGGAATTGGAAGAACAGAAACGTCACAACCTGGCCATGGAGAAGAAGGGGAAGGGCGTGATGAAAAAGTTTAAAAAAAAGAAACAGAAGCACTCACCAACCGAGACATTGAATCTCTGATCGAACCGTTACAAATCAAACACTTCAGAGGAGTTTTCATGTCCGACTCGTTACCTTCAACCGTCAAAAGAAGAGAATGCGGAGTAGTCAACTTGGACGGTCAAGAAAATCCAGGCACGCATTGGATATGTTACCACAAAAATGATGATAAAGCATTTGTTTTCGATTCTTTCGGAGGTGTTCCACCTACAAATTTAATTTATTATCTGAAAACGAGCAAAACCTCTATATACTACAACGACGAACGCATTCAAGATTTCGGAGACGTGAACTGCGGTCATCTCTGCCTCTCCGTGCTCGCGTTTCTCTCTAAAATAAATAACCCTACGATCGAGGATTTCCAGAAAGCATTGTGGAACCTCAAACAGCATCACTAGGATGGGCGTGTTCCATCTCACGAGCGAATCTTCAATCTTGAAACTCACGCTGCACGACGACATCGTCTATCCTAAATCCGTGGCTCTGCGTGCATTCTACAGCATGTACCTCATACCTAATGTTACGCAGCACAACAACAAAATTAGCGTCGGAAGCGAACACATCGTCGTCACGCCAGGACAATACAATCTTTCCACTTTGCAAGCTCAATTACCCAAAGGCACATACCTTTCTCAAAATTCGGTCACGCACAGAGTGGAAATCCTATCCGCGACGGACACCGTGGACCTGGGCACCATGGGAGAACTTTTAGGTTTCGAGAACGACACCAAACTCGAAGCTGGCATCAAGCACGTAGCAACCAACATTCCTAAATTCTTGGCCATAGAGACTCTGAACGTACACTGCAACGTGGCGGAAGGCATGATCACGAAATCTTCGGACGGATTATTAGGAAGTCACAAGCAGACGGGAATCATAGCCACTTTCAAACCAAGTTCCGAGTTCATGGAACCGATCATCTACACGCCCTCTTCGCCGATCTATTTTCCAGTATGTCGCAACCGCATAGACGACATAGAGTTGGTGGTGACGAACGAGAAAGGAGACGTGGTGGATTTCGCAGGTGCCACTACGACGGCCATCGTGGAGATCAACGTATAATAAATAACCATACATGTAAAATGGAGCAAATCGAAAGTTACGAATTGCAATCTTTCCCTCCCAACCGTCGCACGTTCGCCAATCTGAACGAAGCGAACAGGGAGATCGAATACGACGTGGACGTAGGCGACGGGTTTATTCATCCTCACAGAGCGGACCTCTACCTTCAATTCGACGTGGTGAAGAAAGAAAGCGGAGACGCGTTTCCTGCAGCAGCAAACTTGATACTCGTGGACAACTTCGTGCCTCACCTGTTCTCGCAGGTGGAGGTGAGGAAACACAACACCGTCATCGACAGAATAGATTATCCAGGCATCACGTCGACGGCAGTGGGAACGTTGAAATTATCCAAAACGGACGCAGCGTACTACCAGGCCGGGGGATTCGAAGCCGGAACCAAAATATCGACGAAAAGTCACACGGTGCTCTTTCCCATGCGTCTGCTGCCTGGTTTCTTCTCGGACTACAAGGAGATCATGTGGAAGGGAGGACTGAGGATCACGTTTCGAAGAGCGGCCAACGACAACGACGCACTGATGCGATACGCTACTTTGGGTCCGGACGGCACCACGCCGATAGCCAACACTTTACCCGAAGCGGCGAAATGCGTCATCCGGAGCATGGAATTGAGAATGCCGGTGGTGGAATACGAAACGAACTACGCCCTCAAGTACAAAGCGGAGATCTTGAAAAGTCCGCAGGTGCCGATTCACTTTCACGGTTACCAGTGCGTGCAGAAGATGGCGTCGGGAAGTCACATGGAATTCGACGTGACGACGCAGTTCAACAACATACAGTTCGACATGCCAGATTTCGTCGTAGTGCTTTTTCAGACCGGACGCGATAACGATCAGGAAAAAGATTCCAGCAAGTTCGACGACTGCAAGATCAAGAACGTTTACCTCAAAAATGGACGCAACGAAGTGTTCCCGCGCGAGAATTACAACCTCGACGTGACCAAAAACGATTACCTCAAACTTTACGAAGCTTACACGGCTTACAAACGCGTGACCGAGGGAAGCGTGGACGTGTACTACGCGCCCAGCGAATTCAAAGCACGGAGACCCATGACCGTCATCAACACATCTAAGAGGAAGAAGGTTGTGGTCAACGATCGTACCAACATCAAGATTGTATGCGAGTTCCACGATGCCTTGCCTGCAGATACTCTGTGCAGTGTCATTCTTATTGCAGAGAAAACATTTGTGTATGACGTCAAGAATGAAAGAGTGACTGAACAGTTTTAAATAAATAAAAAAAAATAGCACACAATAAGAAATGTGGAATTTTATATATATAAGTACAAATTGCAATTAGCAGTTTCCAGAAGTTTAATTTTGCTGTGCCATGCATGCATGTAATCGAGGAAGTGGAAGTAAATTAAAATTGTTTTTTTTTCGCATTGCCTATTACTTTTTGTTGCACTCTGGGCAGGCCTTACTAGTTTGGAGGCGATAGTGGCCCCACGGAAGTGTATGGACCCCACATTCAAGAATACACCTCTTGTCGTCGTGTGCATCCAGAGCAACTTTCCTGACAATATTAGTTGTAAGCACATGATCGACGCTTTGGATACGATGCTCTTTTTGTAGAATGGGCGATTTTGTTCTGAGGCACTCGAGGTAATCCTCAAACTTGAGGTGCTCCCGAACCACTTGCCTGCTTACACCCTTTGCCTTTTTTGTTACTGAACCCTCAGCCCGGATCGCATAGGCTTTGGCACGAAGTCCAGCAAACTCCACAATCACATCCCCGTCTTTCTCGTCCTTGAGTTTGCCGGGTATTTTTTTGTTCCGGGGCAGAATTCCATACCGGTTTAGCTGGGGATAGCCCGATGTGTCGAAGAGCTTGACAAGAGCTGGAACTTTGGCTATATCACCATATGCATCGGCCGTGCGAACATGGTACACCAAGCTGTCCGTGTCTGTGTAGAGGAGCGAGATATTGTGATTGTAGTGTGCACGTAGTATGCCGTAATATGTCTCGAACATGCACAACTTGCTCAGATCCAAAACTGCAGCTCCCACATAGATGGGCTTGTTGAGTAGCACCTTGCCCCGGTTCATGTGAATCAGAGACATCTGTTCGTTGTAAATTGTTCGAGACCTAAACAGCGGGCTTGCAACAAGTCGACGACACTGTGTTTTCTTCGTCACCAACCTCACATCAACGCGATTTCGCACATTCTCCATGGTCTTCCCAAATACCGCATTGTTCATTAATTTGAAAAAATCGCGATCAAGTTCCGAAGTGGCATCAGTGCGATGTTTGGTGTTCAGTTCGATGTACGGCTTCAACCATGGAGACTGCCTGAACAAGAGCACGCCGTAAACTGCTTTGACCGAGACCCCTTGCTGCATTAACCACTGGAGGTTCCGGTAGTGTAGCACATAACGCTTTTTGGGCTCCAAGTCCATGACGAGCTTCGGTTGATCCGAGCCAGGTGGGCACTTCAATTCCGGAGCAGGCGAAAGGTCACAGAATGTATCCTGCAGCTTCTCGGGGAAGTCGAGGTCCACCTCGGCAAAAAACCCAAACTCGTCGCACTCTTTTTCGATGTCGAAGTTGGAGGGGTCAGCCCACTCAAACTGTCCTGTTGGGAGTGGCTGCATCATGGAGTGCCCGTAAAGATTATTCACGTCAGTGTACATGATGTAGCTTGATGGTTGGGAGGGGTCGTAACCAGTGGCCATGTGGGGATTGTTGGCGTGTGCGAAGCGTTGCGACACTTGGACCATGCCGCCCCGGATAGCTCTCTCGATGAAAAGCATGATATCATTATCGGTGATAAGTGAAAGTTTAACTTTAGTCAGCAGGAGCATGGCCGACCATGCCAGTCCAGGAAGGCTGTAAAAATATACAGGGTCCAGGTTGTAAATGTTTATCGCAGTCGCCCGAAACGCCTGGAACACATCGGCAAGAAGCGTCACATCAAGCTTCAGGTATGCATCGTGGTAATCACCGAAAGTTCGGCAACCCAACTCGACCCACATAGACTGAGCATGCTTGTACTCCTCGTCGGTAATACCAGAACCTCTCAGCTGGCTGTAGAACTTATCCTGGGGAGGCAGCAACTCTTCTTCGAACTTGGAAGGGTCTGTGACGTATTCGTAGGGGTAGACCCCTTTACGTCTGATGAGTGCGACATCTAAGTTCGGGAAACTTGATGTGGTAATGGCTAGTTGGTCGTCTCTGAGCTTCCCAGCAAGAGCATCGAGGCTTGCCTGGAGGAACCTCAGAGAGTCGAGGAACCGAAGCTCGATGCTCTTGCTTGAGTTGGGGATCGGCACCCACTTGCTGATGCTAATATAACGCTCCTCGTTCTGCGCCAGGACATTGATTCTCGCATTGTCGTACCCTAGATGTGTAACCAAGTGATGGAAATCATATCCCGAGCCATTGTGAAAAAAGACCGGTATGAAGCGCGGGTCCCTGGCTCTCAAGTTACATCTGTTGCACCACGGGCCAATGTAGCTTCCGGTCCCATAATGGTCATGGTGGTGGACCTTTTTGTTATCGTCAGTGAAGACCGAGTTGCAAACAGGACAATTTAGAGCCATTTCGTGCTGATGCTTGTTTTTGGGAGACAGAGGCAGCATGGGCTTGGGGGCCAACAGCACCTTCCCTATCTTGATGGCTTCCTGTTGCATTCTCTCCAGGAAGTGTTTGGCCGGGTCGGGACCGCGATACACATAGGGCTCGGAGGCAATATGTTGGTCTCGCCACACCACAACATAGGAGTAACTCGAGGCCTCGTGGATTTGGAAAGGAATGGTAGAGGATGTTTCGGGGTTGGGCTCGCAGTTAGACAGAGGTTGAAGAAAGGCCTCGAAGTCTGCTACAATATAGGCAGGATGCTTCACCATAGCACTGTGCATGCGAAAGCACTCTACTGCACCAGGTTCGGGCAGGATAATTCGTGCAGGCTCGTTGGTACCACAGTAGAACATGTGGCGAGCTAGCTTCTCAGCAGCAATGTTGGGACCTCTGATGCGCCGGTAACCCTGCTGTTCTCGATTATTAAATGTAGCCAAGCACCTGCGACACACCTCGACGTGGCGACTATCACTGCTCCGTTGGGTCGAAACAAGCCGAGAGAGGGAACGGATAAGGGTGTAATGGTGATGGGTCTCGTCCTTGATGAGCAGGAGGTTGATTTCTCGTACCTCGTTGTTGTTGCTCACGTTGCTCACCCGGATGGGGTGGACCTCATTTTCGTTCTCGGTGAGACCGTAAACATT
The DNA here is from genome assembly GCF_977018435.1 of Lepisma saccharinum. Taxonomy (NCBI): domain Eukaryota; kingdom Metazoa; phylum Arthropoda; class Insecta; order Zygentoma; family Lepismatidae; genus Lepisma; species Lepisma saccharinum. The sequence goes on from NC_139229.1 coordinate 93,162,820, forward strand.
AATGGCTAATTGTAGGCCCAACAAGTCACGAGCACGAACCTCAAACTTGCGAATATGCGAGACTTCTACAGGGTAGGCAATCCCGGCCATTGCATCCTCCAGTTCCGACTCATACTGCGTGTAGTGGTTAACACGGCGTGGACTGTTTTTCCAGTGAACAGGGTGCAATGCTGCCAGCACCGACCAGAGGAAGCATTTGGTGTCTTTGTTCTGAATATTGAGAACAGCTTTCCTTGCTTCAACCTCGGGTGGCAGGGCAATATAGCTAGACCCTGCCAGTGGCAGGAACTTGCTAAGCGTCAGACAAAGTTCGTGGGGGTCGCCACACAGCGAACCGCCCGAGCCTTTAGCCTGATGCTCCTCGTGCTTTGCCACAAACTCCTCGACAAACTTGTCGTAGATGCTGTCGAGGTCAGTGATATCTGCCTGATGCAGTGTTTTTGCTTTTGTCGCATGGAAGAATTTATATATTTCATCAGATGGTTTCTTATACTTGCAGCATAGCACAGCATAGAATTTAGTGGAGTATGTAGCCAATGCATCGTTGAGGATGGATATTATCTTAGCTCGCTCGCTCTCCAGAAAACTACGCACATCGCATGAGCTGTCTGATGTTATGTTAAAGTCTTCTAATAAATGCTCAAACGCAAATCGGTCTGCTTTCTTCGCCAGCTTGACGCGTTTGGCAGGTGGCGATGCATTGAGGGAGGTTACTTCTACCTTTCGCTTGGAAGGTTGCGGTAGAGATGTTCCAGTGCTCTTGCAAGTAAGCTGGTGTCGCTTGAAGTTGTCAATAGAAATATTTTTTCCACACTTAGAGCACAGTTTGGTTGCACATATTCGCTTTCCCGGCACACAAGTACGACAGTGCCTTTGAAAATGTTGACTTGACACACCAATTTGGCACGTAGGGCAATTTTTTACAGAACGCATAATGCAGAGATTTTTTGGGGGTATGTTATTTAATACCAAATGCTGTGCAATGCAAAATATAATTGCTCACTTTTTTTTTAACTATTTTCTATGATCTTATTTGGGTTTTTTTTCGCCAAATTATATGCTTCTAGTCTCCTATACAATACAATATACGTACAATATTGTCAACAGTATTATATTTCAGCAGGTCGCTTGTCCCCTAAACACTACAGCTCACAGGTCGGGAAAATCTGACATGAAAGCAGATAATACGCTTATGCCTTATTTATATATAATTTTCACGGGGCGTACAATATTGTCAACAGTATTATATTTGAGCGGGCCGCTTGTCACCTAAACACTACAGCTCACAGGTCGGGAAAATCTGACATGAAAGCAGATAATACGCTTATGCCTTATTTATATATAATTTTCACGGGGCGTTCAATATTGTCAACGGTATTATATTTGAGCGCGTCGCTTGTCACCTAAACACTACAGCTCACAGGTCGGGAAAATCTGACATGAAAGCAGATAATACGCTTATGCCTTATTTATATGTAATTTTCACGGGGCGTTCAATATTGTCAACGGTATTATATTTGAGCGCGTCGCTTGTCACCTAAACACTACAGCTCACAGGTCGGGAAAATCTGACATGAAAGCAGATAATACGTTTATGCCTTATTTATATATAATTTTCACGGGGCGTTCAATATTGTCAACGGTATTATATTTGAGCGCGTCGCTTGTCACCTAAACACTACAGCTCACAGGTCGGGAAAATCTGACATGAAAGCAGATAATACGCTTATGCCTTATTTATATATAATTTTCACGGGGCGTTCAATATTGTCAACGGTATTATATTTGAGCGCGTCGCTTGTCACCTAAACACTACAGCTCACAGGTCGGGAAAATCTGACATGAAAGCAGATAATACGTTTATGCCTTATTTATATATAATTTTCACGGGGCGTTCAATATTGTCAACGGTATTATATTTGAGCGCGTCGCTTGTCACCTAAACACTACAGCTCACAGGTCGGGAAAATCTGACATGAAAGCAGATAATACGCTTATGCCTTATTTATATATAATTTTCACGGGGCGTACAATATTGTCAACAGTATTATATTTGAGCGGGCCGCTTGTCACCTAAACACTACAGCTCACAGGTCGGGAAAATCTGACATGAAAGCAGATAATACGCTTATACCTTATTTATATATAATTTTCACGGGGCGTTCAATATTGTCAACGGTATTATATTTGAGCGCGTCGCTTGTCACCTAAACACTACAGCTCACAGGTTGGGAAAATCTGACATGAAAGCAGATAATACGCTTATGCCTTATTTATATGTAATTTTCACGGGGCGTACAATATTGTCAACGGTATTATATTTGAGCGGGCCGCTTGTCACCTAAACACTACAGCTCACAGGTCGGGAAAATCTGACATGAAAGCAGATAATACGCTTATGCCTTATTTATATATAATTTTCACGGGGCGTACAATATTGTTAAGAGCGTTAGTTTTTGTAGAGCTCTCTTTTTCCATCTTTCCTCTATACAGTAAAGTTGTAGAAGACACAATTAGCTAACCTAGCATACAACATACCTTCCTAATTAATATAGATATTGTCACACATTCCTCTTATTTTATACTGTTGTAAATGGAAAAGATTATGTACGGTAAATGTTTTGTACATTATAGGGAAAAAATGCAAAATATCCCCCAATTTTAATTCGATCCACCTCTGAATCGAATTTTTACATATTCTCACGCCGCCACATATTGTCCTATTTGCTTCTTTTACTTGCCTTGCTTAATTAACTCTCGCTAATTAGCATTTTTTTGGAAGAAGTCAACTAGAACAACATATGGCGGTATGAGAAATATGCAAATCAAAGAACATTTTAGCAATATATGGGCCCTAGCAATTAGCTTCGTCGACTAAGAGTACTCCTTCAAACATCTTCAGCTAGATCGTATTACTACGCGAGGACGTTTAAAATTTTTGGGTGTTGAAAAAGTTTGACGCTACTTTTTATTTCTATTGTTTGCTAATAGATGGCGCTAATAGTACCCCCTCCCCTGCCCTCTCCCCTCTTCTCCTCTGCTGTATGACAAATAGCACAAACATAAAAATCAAGATTTTGGAGAGCAAAACATAAAATTTGCATGCATCTGATATCGAACCGGGAACTTTTATCTTTCGGGGAGTCAACATTATTTTTTTACTCAGTCGTCATATAACATTGAACACACGCAAAGATTCACATGTGCTTTTATTATTTTGTGTTCGGTAAGTACAAGTATAATCTTACATAAATTATTGTTTAATTTAATAAATTGTAAACTCAAAACCTGCTAAACTAACACTCCTTCTGTATTTCATTAAACTATTGAAAGCGAATGTTGCGTGCATGCGGAAATAACACAGAAAAAAAAACCGGATGGAAGCAATTTAAAATCACTGGGGCAAGGTCAGTATTACGAGAGCGTAAAAAAACATGTGCTTCCATTCAACTTCGAAAAATAAGAATGAATGTGTGCATACAGAACACATATGCTTTCTTTCACAATTGTAAAATCATATAAATTGTACACGAAGTAAGTTGCGGGAAGGCTCTCTCAATTAGGTACAAGTATTGTACAATTAGGTACAAATTGTTGTACAATTATTTTCCCCAGTTGCCCAGTTGGAGTTGGGGGCATAACACTGGTATTATTTGTAATCACAGTGCTTACTCATGTATTTTGTTTAATATTTTATTTCAAATTCACTGTCAGAAACTAGTGTTGTTAGTTTCTGCATGTAGGTTTATTTACTCTGTTGGTTGTCACTGTCAAGTTTTTAGTATTCGTACAGCATAAAAAGCTATAACCCCCCCTCTCAAAATATATACATTGTATACGCCAAGATGCCCAATAGCCTGGCAACACATCATGAAAAAACATGCCAAGAGAACCCAGTGGGTTTATAAGTCAGTGCTGCCAATTCCTATTTGTAGGTTAGCTTAGCCAGTGAAAAATCATATAGTAGAATTTTCTTCGGATGGGTAGGTAACACCAACGAGCCTCAAACAAAACATCCAATAAAATTGCCAGATGTAAACAGAGGGCAATAGACCCCCCTCATAAAAGGCTACAGTAAACCCACAGTGTCGCCAACACTAGGCCCCCAACAGTGTTGCCAGACATAAAAAATACATGGACCCCTCAGGTTTTTTGATGAAAATTTACAGTGAAAAACCCAGTAGGTTAACAACACTGTCAATCTACGGTAGTGTTGCCAGATGCAAACAGAAAGCAATAAACCCCCCCCCTCATAAAAAGCTACAGTAAACCCACAGTGTTGCCAACTCTGCCCTCAAAATGTACATCATAAAAAGCTACGACGAGCGTCATAATCTTGGTGATTTTTTCGGGTAAGGAGTTGGCAACACATGCCTTACGAGAGAAATCCATTAAGGCGATCGAGCTCCAAATGATGGTTCGAGCTCCAAATGATGACTGGGTACCGGGCCACTAGGTCTACTTTCATTGTCCTGGGATCTTATTTCAATTTCGAACAAATAATCGTATTAGCAAGAAAATCTCATCTTATCTTATCTTAATACAGTACGATGACTATATAAATACACATTCATTAATAATATTCGTCATTTTTAAAAATGTCTAAATTTTAAAATTATTTTATCGTTTCATGTAGTACCTAGCATAGTTTCATGTTAAGGATAGTATTGCATGAACGGTTGAAAAATGTAAAAATAGACCAGTACATTCTGATCACGCATCGCTTCCGTCACTATTTTGACTACATAATAGCTGAATATATTATATATATTGTGTAACTAACTTTTCGATTTTACTTTTATGAGGTATGTTACAATCTCAGGATAATTCACGAGCAGTTTTCCCCATTGGGAATTTTTTCAAATACTACACTGTACAATCATGCACACATTTCCACGCTTCACACTGCTTCACTAAATACAAAAAAGTATGTTTTCATTCGTGTAACATTCATTTTATCATCAGTGGCAATAGAAAGAATCTAGTCATGTTTTTATGCACAAACACAACAGTAGCGTTTCCTCGAACGAACACATTATCATTACATCTAAAGCACGACAATATGAGATTTTCTTGAATGATTAAAGAATAACTTACCATTATGACAAAACTTGAAGACTTGTAACACTTCTATATAACACCAATTTAAACACTTGCAATTCGTACAGGCCGCAATCTCTTTCCGTCGTCGCGTGCTCAGCTGGTATCCCGGAAACTAGACAACAAAAGACGATCTTCATTTTATGTCATTGTGGCTCACAGACATGAATGCACGGCGTTTAGTTACCAGTCCATAGTTAGAGATCGGTTAGTTCATCGAACTCATGGTACCTTTGTCGAACTATCCAGCCTAACTATTGCCTATTTTTGGGGGAGCAAGAAAAGGTTTATAGTATCCTTGCCTTGACTCATCTCACCCAACAAGTCAATAGGTGCCGGAACTTGCCCCGAGTAGATATTTTCCTGGAGATGAGGCTTGCTCGAAAAAGGTTTATAGTAGACATGAATGCACAAACTGCCATTGATGGGTGACAAAATCGTCTACTATTCTGTCGATAGGATCAAGAAAAAAATAATTTGTTCACTGTGAATGTCGCCAGAAATAAAAATAGCAATGAATTAGACGAATCCTTAAGCTAAAAAATTCCTCTTTACAAGTGTCTCAGGAATAATAATAATAGTAATAATAATAATGTTTAAATTAAAATAATTATATTAAATCAAATTAATACTAATTACAATACATAAATTAATATTATATTATTATTACACGAAAAGGTAAAAACACTGTATAAGAATAGAGATATAACAGCGCATATTCATTACGCAGCTTACCAGTGGTTAAGATCGGAATAACTTACATAAAAACAAGTGCCCTGGCAATCAAATTAATGTCAAATAGATCAATAACTGAAGATTTATCGAATAACAAACATGTTGTTCCATGTAGTTGGAGAAAAGTAAGTTTCTGATTAAAATTTTATGCATATTATTTTGAGTAGTAGTGTACAGTGGGATCCATGAGTATTATCGTGCAAATTGTCCATGACTATTTTCATTAAAATTTCTCTTACATCCTATATGTTTTTAAGCGATGGATTTTTATGTATGATGTTGCAGAAGTTGTCAACAGCTTGTTTTGAGTTTTCTTTTAATTCTTGAAGCTCTTATTAGGTCAAATAAAGTGCGTGAACATAGTGATGGACAATTTGCAGGGTAATACTCATGGATCCCACTGTACATAAACCTTCGTAATGCCATTCAAAGCCGTATGATCCCAATATAATCCTTGCCTTCTAAAAAGTTCAGAGGAAATTAATAACCATCGATTATGCAACAAATGCTAATGTTTTCATTACTTAATTTTAGTACACCCCCCCCCCCCCCCAAATACGTCCTTCCTGTCCTTTAAAGCTGTATGATCCCAATATAAATCCTTGTCTTCCAATAAGTTCAGAGGAAATTATACAACAAATGCTAAACGAGTATATTTTCATTATGTAATTTACATACTTAGTAAGTCTTTCGGGTGGGGAGGGGGGGTCCGGACCCCCTAAATACGTCCTTTTCGTTCTTCAAAGCCGTATGATCCCAATATAATCCTTGTCTTACAATAAGTTCAGAGAAAATTATATATATTACATGAAACCTTTTTTCTCACGTCCAATGTTTGATGGCGTTATATAGATCTTGTACAGTGGCAACCATGAGCAGGGGCGGCCGGTCATAAGGACGATACGGACGCCGCACTGCCGTGTGCAACCACAAATGAACAAACATTACATTAACATTTATATGTTAGCTTTTACATTGTCTGAATTGCAAATATTCCATTGCTCTTAGATCGTTGGTTAGTCGGTTCTGTATTCATTCTTCCGTGACAATTGCAAAGTTTGCACGCCACCGTGAGGGCAAATACGGAACTTCGAGAGAAATCTGGCGGGGCGCCGTCCTCCCACTTTACGAGACGTAGAGCATTCTCAGGCGCGGCCGCGAGGGGTAAGAGGCGAGGGAACTGTGGAATAACACGCGCGGGATCTCTGGCTGGGAGGACGGAGGGTTTGTCGTCCGAAACCCACCCCCTAGGCGAAACTGGCCCTCTCTCCGGAGAACGGTAAACAATGAAGAGTTGCCAGAAGCAATGAACATAAGAAAGAAAATTACCAACCGTTGAAAAAAAATATTCTGTATTCCATAATCTTATTCACTTAAGACATAAGAGTAGAGCAATAAATAACGCAATTTCCAACGAGGAAAGAAAACGTCGATAACTGGAAAAGTACAGACTCTTGCTTGATTTTTGTTATTTACCGTCGCTTTCTGCTACTTTTCGGTAATCACGACGATGAGGATGAGTGATGATATAATGACATTGATGGAGGGACACTCGCAAAGAACACACATACCCATGCCGGGATTCGAACCCAGGAGCCGTGGCTTTGTAATACGGTATGCTAGCCATGGAAGTCGGCTATATATTCTTGTTACACGCAAAATTATCGTATATATGCGTTGTATTTTTTCTGAGTTTAGTGAAAAGTACATTTGGATTACAATGATGTGGAGTACATCATGAAGATTTAAATACATGTTTTGATTAGCACGTTTGAAAAAATTCCTGATAATGTGACAAAGTTCTCCAATTTATTTTCAAGGCGGATGTTAAATAAATTAGAAACTCGTCATCTAAACTCACCAAGAGCCGCTACAGGAACCTGTGAACTACAAATTTCTTAAAATTTGGCAAAATTGTCTGGCAACCCCGAAGCAATAAAACTACCGGATGGGAAGACGATAGTATTGACACTTGTTGTTTCTTCGTTTTCCATGGAAAAGTGAAGCCTTTTCGGTAGTTGTGTGCTGTAGTTGTGCATTTGTCACGATGAACAGTGTGGAGAAATTGTTGGTGCGAAATTTTTCTACCAGAAGTCTAGAAGTCTGGATGAAAAAATAAACATAAAAAACCTAGTCCGAATTTGAATATAGAACAAGTGTCAAAGAAGGGAGGTCGTGAGTTCACTCGCAAATTTCGCGTTGAAGGACAGAAGGATGAATTTCAGTTAACAAGCATGTCTGAAGATTTCTGGTAAGTTTGAAGTTTTTACTAGAGCTTCTGGTAACGCAGATATCACCTTTCCAGTGAGATATATATTTTGGTGCCCTATTTCACATATCAATTAGTCATGTTGGACAGGAGACATTTTCTGTGTAACTTTTTACTAGAAATTTTCACGATCAATGCACGTAAATATTCGTCATTGTGCTTATCAAGTTGTGTAAAAATTAATATACCTTCTTCTGAATTTTCCCCTCTGTTAAACGACTAAATCTCGTTTTAAATTAATAATTATTTAACAGTAATGCGAAGAAGATGGAAGAAGAAATAGAATTCTAACAGATAGAATTCTATTTCTTCTCCCATCTTCTTCGCATTACTGTTAAATAATTATTAATTTAAAACGTGTAAAACATGATATTCGGTAAACACGAACGTATCAATTTCTTATCACGTTGGCTGTTATACGAAATTCATCATTTAAACTCACATTACTAGTAGAGCAAATTTGTGCCGGCCCCCGTGGCGGAGTGGTTAGCACATCGCGCTACGACGCCAGGGGTCCCGTGTTCGAATCCCGGCCTGGGCATGGATTTTGTGAGTGTCCATTCATCAATTTCATCATGTCACTCATCCCCATCTTCGCAAATTAGCCAAATGTGGCACAAAAGGCGAAGTAAAATAAAGCAAATTTGTGAGCTATCGCCCCTCCACTTTGGATCACCACGAGCCGCCACTGTCCATGAGTATTACTGTGCAAATTGTCCACGACTATTTTTATTAATTTTTATCTTGCATCCTGTGTGTTTCTAAGCGACAGATTTTTATGTATGCTGGTGCAGAAGTTGCCTGCAGCTTGTTTTGAGTTTTCTTTTAATTTTTGAAGCTCTTATTGGGTCAAATAAAATGCACGAAGATGGTGATGGACAATTTGCAGGGTAATACTCATGGATCCCACTGTACAGTCAACGGCAAAGATAGTAGGCAAATTGTCCATCACTATTTTCATTACTTAATAGTTTGTTGGTGTTTTAAGTCCTCTAGGGCTAATCGGGACTGGGCCTACAGTTTAAAGTGGAATCCGAACCTCCATGTGCCTCCACCAAGTATCGAACCCGGGACCTCATGATTACAAGCAGTGATGTGCGTGTACGCGTAAACAACGATAGTCTACATTCTACACGTAGATTAAGTAATCTATAATCTATGTAAACAACATGGCGAAAGGTGATAACTTAACAAAGAGCGCCGTATAATTAAAAGAAAATTATATTGCGTATCAGTTGTTAATGTACAACTTTTCATACTCTTTCTTCCAAATTCGAATAATTTCTCACCTAGGAAGAAACCTAATATAGGAAATATTCTAGTGTTTGATGGGGAAAAGACCACTCTTGCCTCACGACTGCCATCTGTTGTTGTTTTTTGCATACTAACAGTTGGGCTGAAAAGTTCGTAGGCTGACTCATAGATGGCGTTACTAAAATTAAATCCATGTGATTTTTACTTAGTACTAACTTTCAAAAGATACGTGTATAAATTTCACAGCTGCCGGATAATTAGTTCGGGAGATATAGCATTGTGAGTGAAGCAGCTTTTGTTATTGTGAAAAAATGGATAAAAAATAATTTCGTGTGTTAATAAAGCATTGCTTTTTGGCGAGAAAAAAATACTGTTGAAGCCAAGGCTTGGCTTGATAAACATTATTCGGACTCTGCACCAGGAAAATCAACCGTTGAGAAGTGGTTTGCTAAATTTAAACGAGGCGAAATGAGCATCGAAGACGATGCACGCAGTGGACGCCCCAAAGAGGCTGTTACCGACGAAAACATCAAAAAAGTCCACAAAATAATTTTAAATGATCGTAAAGTTAAGTTGATCGAGATAGCTGAGATTATTACATAGCGTTGTTGGAGCGTTTAAAGGATGAAATCACGAAAAAACGGCCCCATTTGAAGAAGAAAAAAGTGCTGTTTCATCAAGGCAATGCACCGTGTCACAAATCAATGAAAACGATGGCAAAATTATATGAATTAGACTACGAATTGCTTCCCCATCCACCATATTCTCCAGATCTGGCCCCCAGTGACTTTTTCCTGTTTGCAGACCTTAAAAGAATGCTCGCTGGAAAGAAATTTAGCACTGATGAAGAGGTAATCGCCGAAACTGAGGCCTATTTTGAGGCTAAAGAGAAATCGTACTATAAAAATTGCATCGAAAAATTGTATGACCGCTATAATCGTTGTATCGCCCTCAAAGGCAACTATATTGAATAATAAAATCGAATTTTGTCAAAAAAATATTTTTTACTATGTTAGCCTACGAACTTTTCAGCCCAACTGTTATTCATCTTCTTCCATAGTTGATGATAGAAGAGAAGAGAAATTTTGTTGTAAATAGGATTCTTTTCATTTCGTTAGGAACCAATATAGTTGAAAATGCCAGTTTCCTTTCATGAAAGCCTTGAAAATTAATTTTAATGCACTTTAGATTGTCTACGTAGTCTATGTAAACTACAACCCAATGTAATCTACACGTAGATTACGTGTAGATAACGCATGTAGACGTAAATTTATAGTCTACGGCACATCACTGATTACAAGGCGACGACGCTACCACTGCGCCATCGGGGAGGCCCTATTTTCATTACTTTTTATTCCATATCCTGCGTTGTTTTAAGGGATGGAATTCTGTTTATGCAAAGCAGGTGTAGCCCTCTGTCGATTGGAGTTTTTATTTCAATTTATGATCATCGCATGCAAGGGCGCCAGCAGGGAGGGGCCATGGGGGTACATGCCCTCCCCGAGGTTTCTAGTGTGTTAATGTAATTCGAATAATGAAATTGTAGCGATATCTTATAACAAAAATTATTGTTTTCTATGACTTACAGGCCGTAAGTTACAGCAACTATTACTATTATTATTATTTTACAGTACCCTTTGGCATGTGAAAACATGGTGCAGAGGTACCATGAATGGCACTAGATTTAGTGGTCTCTGGCTCTTTACTTCATAAGAAATTTATTTTCATTTCTGTGAATTGTCAAATGATGACACACAAATTGTTTAAGAAAAGGAGAGGAGGACCTTTGAATACTGCAGTGGAGAAATTAATCATTTTTTGGTGTCGCGGGTGGAACACAATAGAAAACAAAGTAAATAAAAAGTTAAAAGAAAGGACAAAATGTAAAATATCTTCTACATTCTAACTTAATTATCTATAATACTTGAAATTATATCCAAATGACAATTTTATATTGTTCACTCACAAGATATAATAAAGTTACAGCATTGCATTTAATTTTAAAAATTGAGATTCAGGGTCACTTTGACATGGAATGCTCCAGTAGTAACTGAATTAATTTCTGTATTATGAAAAATTCTATGGCGTTTTGCAGCATGTTATTCCCCCAAATGTTCATGACAGCGACAGATGGATGAATTGTTAATACTCAAATAATTTACTATTGATAGTCCTTCAGCAGCAGCAGTTAAAATATGGACTCTCTCTCTGTCACTTACACTTATATAATGCTGGACCAAGTTTTGGAGTAACGAAATCTTAACCAGTTTTATTTTCTGTTTACACTAGGTGGACAACTTGAACTAAACTGAAAATTCGAGATCATATTCTTCAGAGTTCACAGTAGTTCTTTGTCACTGCTACCTACTAAATTCATTACCTTGTCATATTCAGATCATCGTTTTCTACACTCTTCTTGCTCTTTCCTAAGTACAGTGCGTCCATTTCGATCTGCAGCCGAGAGATCGGGAGAAACATGGCGGGCAGCGCTGACGGAGATGCCGACATTTGAGGCCTGTAATGCCCGCTTATTTTTGTGGACATCTTGCGAAACGAGCACTGGCACTAACCTGTGTTATAAGGTGTTCAAGTGATGTCACCTAAAGCAGGAATCTTCTGTAAATTGCTTCACATGTTCGCACGGTCTGTTAGTAAGTGTCAACAAATAAATACTGTCTTACGTGAACTGTGGATAATTAAGATGCCACACATAAACACCTGTAAAAACAAGTTAAGAAGTAACAAGATACACTTTGAACCAGTAAACGTCCTGCTTAGTTTATATCCTGTGAATAGAGTTTTGTGGCGATGGGGATCATTTGGAGGTTTCGAATGTGCAACACTGTATCAAGATTAACGCTGCAGGATGAACCGTTAAAAGCTAATGGTGTTCGTGAGCTTCCTTGCAATCCGAAATCTCCTAGCTCAAGTTTTTTTTTCGTACTGTGCGTAAGAGTGTTATTCTTGGTTACTTGCCGTTACTTGTTTGTGTTATTGCAGTGTGTATGTGTGTTGTGTCAGTCAGACGATTGGAATGCCAGCCACAAGGTTCACGTTAGAACAAAGAATTTTTATGTATGACACTTACGTGAAAACAGACTCGTGTCGAGACATGTGTAGGCAATTTGTACAGAAATTCCCAGGCGTGTAGGTGGACATCACTTTGAACAACTCTTATAACACAGGTTAGTGCCAGTTTTGCAATATTTATATAAATGTCTGCATATGTCCATAAAAATATGCGGGCATTACAGGCCGCAAATGTCGGCACCTCCGTCAGCGCCGCCCGCCACGTTTCTCCCGATCTCTCGGCTGCAGATCGAAATGGACGCACGGTACTTGTTTCTTTCCCTTTTTCATCTCATCATGCACCGTCATCTTTTTATTAGTAGTATTATTTTGATTTGTCCCACACCGTGGCCATGCAGTCTAAGGCATCATGCTTTGGGCTCCAGCTACAGGATGCATGTAGATTCGAGTCTCCTGCATAACAACTTTTCTCCTGAGATTTTGGTGGTTGTATGGGACCGCTGGCCACCCACCATCGTGGGGATATTGGGGACCACCTACAAATGAGTAGTGTAAACCAGTCATAGAAAACCTACGACTGGGGGTTCGCCGTGCTGACCCCATGTCACCTCATAACTGGTAGGATGATCTCCCACCTTGGCAAGTTTGAGTGAGGCTGGCAGTAGATAGGTAGGCCCGGACCCTTAATGGGCTGTTGCACAATGGGTTACTTATTATTTATTATTTTGATTTAGGAGAAATGGTCCGTCTTACTCGATGATCAATGTGAGATGTCATAAATATCATCCAGTTTTCCAATAAATTACTTTTTTTTCTGCAGTTGCAATTCGACTCTTTATCACTTTATTATTATTATTTTGAAGTAGTACAACTCTAAACTACTTCTAATGCAATGGATTTTGAATATGGAATTTTGCATCAGTAAAAATAAATACTTAGCATATAATACTCATATTAGCATATTGGCTACACTGCTTTGAAAGATGACCTAAACTCTTAAAACTACAAGTGCTTGAAATTTTGTACAGTTTATTTGCCTGATGAATAGCATCTGATGGGGTCTTGGAAAAAAAAATCACAAGTTGTAAAATAAGGATCATTCTACTGTCACCCTTCTCAGTACTTTCCCAGTGCCGGATCTACCAGCTGCAAAACCCCACAGTGCTGGGGGCCCGGAGACAAGCAAGCTTTAGGGGGCCCTCAGCCATCGACATAGTAGAGGGTTCGTATATGCGTATGTAAAAAATAAACGTAGTTGCTCAGTGGTACAGAAACGAATACAATATATACAGGTAAAGTTCACTGTGCATATAACACTATGCCAGGAATGCACATTTAGGGTATGTGAGGGTAGGGCCCCACATATTTTCGATATTGGGACATCTCACGGGGTCTCCCGTGTGGTAGTCAGACTAGAATCAAATCAGGTTACAATTTAAATGCAGTGGTGAAGGTTTCTTCAACCTATATTTAATCAGGAAAAGTTATGACTGCATGATTGTAACAAATGTATCATTTTCCAAGTGTGAGAAAACATTGTCATATATATTGTATAGGAATGTGTTCTTGTTTTCATTATTTGGTTTTGATGATGTGGGTTGGACTGCTTTTGTTCTCAAGAGATGGCGTGTGTGGTCCGTGTGTCAGCTGTTTGCGTGGGCGCCAAGCAAAGAAAACGGTTAGTGAGAGAGAAGCAACATGGCGCGAATCGCGATAACCACAGCTGGACATTACTAAGCACATACGTCGTCTAAAGTGATTAGAATTGCCTTTCAGTGATACTTCATGGTAGTTAGTGCATTACAGGTAGAAAATAGATGTCTCAAAAGAATCAGCGTGTGCATTTGTGATTGTGTTTTCTTACAAGAATCAACGCAACTCCAACATATATATATATATATATATATATATATATATATATATATATATATATATATATACACACACACACACACACCGTGCGTTCATTTCGATCTTCAGCCGAGAGATCGGGAGAAGCATGGCGGGCGGCGCTGGCGGAGATGCCGACATTTGCGGCCTGTACTGCCCGCTTATTTTTATGGACATATGCAGACATTTATATAAATATTCCAAAACGAGCACTAACCTGTGTTATAAGAGTACGGTTTTAATTTTACTAGCTTAGTGGTTATATGTGCTGATGATTTTGATACGCGCATCTCCTGTGAAACACGGTGTAGAGGTTTATTTGGAGAATGTTCTAAGGCTGCAACAATTTCATCGAGTTTTGCTTCGGTTAGAATCAGTCGTTTTTGCTTAGGTGTTTTAAAATTTAATGATCCAGTTTCTCGTAATTTAAGGACAAGATGTCTAACTGTATATCTATGTGGAGGTGAAACACCTGGGAATTTCTGTACAAATTGCCTACACACGTCTCGACATGAGTCTGTTTTCACGTAAGTGTCTTACATAAAAATTCTTTGTTCTAATGTGAACATTGCGGCTGTCATTCCAATCGTCTCACTGACACAACAGACATACACACGGCAATAACACAATTAAGTAACGGCAAGTAACCAAGAATAACACTCTTGCGCACAGTGTCAAAATTAACATGCTCTTTGTTTCCATCTGCTCGCCACTATATTCACAGCTCTGTCTTCATCTAGTTGCGAAGGAACAAAAAACTCGAGGTCGGAGATTTCGGATTGCAAGGAAGCTCACAAACACCATTGACTTTTAAGTTTCGTCTGCAGCGTAATCTAGATATAGTATTGCACATTCGAAACTTTCAAACGATCCCCATCGACACAAAACTCTTTCAAGGATATAAACTTAAGCAGGACGTTACTGGTCAAAACTATGATTAAAATGTTTTATTATCTGTGGCTCTTAACATCGTTTCTAAAGCATATTTATTTGTGTATATAAGGGCAGAACTTGGATGAATTACATTAGAACTTTTGTGTGTTATAACACAGGTTACTGCTCGTTTTGCAATATTTATATAAATGACTGCATATGTCCATAAAAATAAGCGGGCATTACAGGCCGCAAATATATATATATATCACATCACCATGGGTGCCGAAACCTTGTGGAAGGGGGGAGGGGCAGGGTGCCAGCGCCCCTCCAGTTCTCATTTGGCCCCACCTAAAAGGGGCCCAAAGTATGACTCAACATGTTACATAACTTTTGCACACAACAGGTCGGAAATTACGCAGGATTCTGCTCTGAAATGAGCAAAAATAATAATGTGGGGTAGTGGTAACGTCGTCGCCTTGTAATCAAGGGGTTTCTGGTTCGATAACTGGAGGAGGCACATGGCACAGTGGTTCGGATCATACTTTAAACTGTAAGTCCAGCCCCGATTAGTACAACAATTCAATTGATCAATCATTTCAATAATGTGGAACTATAACTCAGTTTGAGTGTCTTTCTTGTGCTTGTGCGTTTACTATTTCCTTTTTCAATCCGACAGAGAATTAAGGAAAATGCATGGAAGGCTATATTCTGAATGAATATGTGCGAGAATAGAGGAAAAGGCACGGGAATATTGTAGTCTTCATGCTCTTCAATGAGCCAGTCCCATTGCAAAATAGTCTAACCTGTTTCTATCATGACCAATTGTACCCAGCCTAAATCCATTACTTTTCATAGGGGGTGTTAAGGGGCTGTTGTCATCTGTAGGCCCTTGTATGTGACTTTGTCAACATGAGATCAAGCGTTGTACACACACACACACACACACACACCATCTCTCTCTCTCTCTCACACACACACACACCACATCACAAATCATCAAATTATGAATAATAATACTGAGGTCCACTAACCCCAAATTTAACCCAGTGTCCGTGTGGTAACAGTCCTTCCAATCAGTATTTCATTGAGTGACAAATTTTCAGTGAATAAAGTCCCATCGCCGCTTTATTATCTATCTCTCAAGACTGAAATCCTCTGCTAATTCTTCTTAGCAGATTTCAATTGATCTTATGATGTTAGGTCACCATCGGCACTCATTTCAGGCAGGGGATGGCTTTTGGGGTTGAAGGAGCATCCACTTCAAAGTTCAAAAATGGAGGGTTTACTATCTTTAAACAATATCCTCAAAAAGTATTATATGTAATAATATATATGTATTATACATGGGCATCCGGAAGGGGGGGAAAATGAAAGTCAACCAAAAAATATGTATTTCACACATATAATTTCATTTTAGCCACAATAATATGTGTTAATTATTGCATGAACACCATAAATTCAAATTTAAGCAATGTTTTTTAGGGAACAACACTATTATTGGGGAAAATTTGCCTTCGCTTGCCCCCCTGGAAAAAAAACACCTTCTTTGCCCCTCCCTGGAAAAAATCCTGCGGACGTCCATGGTATTATATGTAATCTAATATTTAAAAAATGTTTCGAACAAAAAATACAAAGGATCATGAACAAAATATTTGGCTTTGAGAATCCTCCCCCCTCCCCCTTCCTATAAAAAAAGAATCCTGCATTGAAGTAAGAGAAAATATTTGTAATTTCTTCTTCCAGATATTTATCAGAGATTCAGACCACCCTGATTTAGTTTCGAGAAACGACTAGCCTAAGTTGATGACAAGAAATTGGAAGGTAGAGTACTTGGGGTAAAAGTTAATTTATTTTACAACGGGATGTGTGGGGTTAGCTAACTATTCTGTGTCAGTCCCACTCTGGCATCATCTCGATATATTTTTTCCACTGGGGGGGGCCTCCAATATTTTACTTGCAGGGGGGGCCCCAGAGAACTGTGCTACGCCACTGAGCTGCACTATTCATAATTTTCATCCATATTGTCCGTAACTCTTGAAATGCTTTATTTCCTTCCAAGGGAGTAACCTATTGCTCCCATTCTGATAAAACAACTTCACTAGCAGTGCACGATCTTTCTTCGCAATAGCCATTGCTTTTTACATGGAAAAATTCAAACTTTTAATGTTCGGCGAACATTCACATCACTAAAGGGAAAAAAGCAACAAGCGTCACCAACAACAACCAGGGAGCTCACACAATGGTTATGCAATGTCACCGACTTTGACGTAGGAGTTACGGAAAATTCCACGTTTTGACCACTTACAGTGCCATTTTTTACCCTGGTGGCGAGATTTGGAACTTTTCTTTGATAATTCGCGAGTGCATTGCTTCATTAGCATATCTACGAAGTTTCAGACTGCTACTCTCATTACAGCCTGTGCTGTACCACTCTGAACACAGTCACTTTAATTATTACCAGCTGGTGTATATAACTTTTATTTATTTATATATATATATATATATATATATATATATATATATATATATATATATATATATATATATATATAATCCAGTGGCTGGGGCTAGCTTCATGGCTAGCGGCCAATCATGGATAGACAGTCCACGTAATTTATTCTGAATTGTTTGGTGACAAGCTAGCATTCAGTTACTGGAAGATATTATTATTTTATTTAAAGAAAAATCTTATATATAATATTGCTTGCCACCAAACATTCAGAATAAATTATGTGGACTGTCTATATCCATGATTGGCCGCTAGCCATGAAGCTAGCCACAGCCACTCTATACCGGTGCCAAGAGAACCTTCATAGTCTCTCCTTTTGCCTGCCCCCTCCCTCCCTCTCTCTCTCTCTCTATCTATCTACCTATTTATCTAACATAAGAATGCCAACCACCGCTAATCTGTGGGATCCTTTAAATAGACCCTCCAAAGAAAGACTGGCAAACTGGAATTTTCCTCCCCTTAATGACTTCGAGGGTAAAGATTTTAAAATTAAACACCTTCTGCAACCCTGCTTCCAGCATAGGTGCAGACTCCATGGGGTTTGGGGGGGCTCGAGCCCCCCCCCCCATGTTATCGATGTGGGGGCAGATCCCTTTAAATAATTTTGCTTAAGAGAATCTAATGTATTATTTTGCTTCTCTTGTAAGGTTTACTCTGAATTGTGCAACATGAACTTAACTTTAAATACACATTTGAAATGTTCTAGACCATCAACTTTGGGGGGCTGAGACAGCTAAACCATCAACTTTGGGGGGGCTATAACCAGAGACAGCAAAACACATGACTTATTACTATATACTAAGTATATGATTACGAGTATTGTTAACATTTTTACTAAAAAGAGTTTCAAAAGAAGATGTGCATGAGCTAGGAGAGTGGATGGGATGTTCGGGCTACAAATGGCTCTCACATGACATTCAGAACAAGATCATTCATATGTTAGGGATATCTGTTTTGCGCTCCGTGGTAGCAGATATTAAAAGTCGGGAATATTTTGCTATTATGGTTGACAAAACTTGTGACATATCCATCCGTGACATTTTGCATTCGAACTGTAAATGAAAATTTTAATATTTTTGAGGAATTCATGGGATTTTACGAGATTCCAAACACTGAGGCCAAAACTTAAAAAAGGGAGGGAGAGAGTCATTCATTAATTTATTTCAGTGATCAGAGCTTCCAGTCACTTAGGCCAAGCCTCTAGTACATTAATTTTAAAACTGCATAAAGAAAGGAGTTAAATTGGTATTAAAAGACAAAATATTAAACATGCATAAAAACTAATAAAGAAAAGGATCATGTACTGATTCTATCATTACATCTTAAAATAAATGATGCAGAGCATTCCTCCAATTGTCCCCATGCTCAAAGATACGAGCATCCTCCCAGCTTGTCTCAAAGTTCAAGCACACAGAAAAAATGGAGGTTTTTATATTGCTTACCTTTCTCCTGAAAAGCAAAGTTTCATACTTTGAAATGATTATTTCACACTATTCAAATTGTCCTGAGGCACACTGTTGCGGTTTCAGAAACACATATCTCTGCATAAAAATTCTTGCAACAAAACATTATTATGACACACAACATAAAAGAGGAATATGTAAAAAAAACAGCTCATTTGTTATGCTTTATGTAATTTATATAACTTATTTACATAATCTGTTCATACAAATCACATATTATTAAAACAAAAATGAATATTGTATAACCTTCAGTTTTTACAAGAAACATTCTTGGTACTAAAAAACTTCTGGATGCCAGAATATATATATATTTCATCGTTAGTACTAACCATTACTTCACATTAACCAAAAAGGAAAGAAAATATTGTTTGCTGAATAGTGAAAACTGAGACTCGACTGGGATTTGAATCTGGGACAATGGAAATAAAAACAGAAATAAAAACATAATTCTCATTATGAAACCTAGTGGAAAGCTACCTCCAGTACACATTATACTAATAAATAATACATGTAGCCTATTAATAACTTTGCTTTGCCCAGTATGGAAGTTCTAAGCTTTCAGATTATCTCTCCATGTGATACATAACAAGTAGGAACAAAATCCTTTTGCAGTGAACAAAGCCAACAAACATACACCAAATATAAAGTAAATGTTTCCTCATTATACAACAAAACATTATAACATCTTTAAACACTAGCAGGAGAAGGTACAGAGTTTGATCCACAGTGGCTGACAGTGTAGTGGCTAATGAAATCATCTTGAAATCAACATACCTACATTCAATTCCAGGTGGCAGCACATGTCAGTAGTTCAGATTCCATGGTAGTTTCAATCCCCAGTAGCTTATTGATACATATAGTGAATTTAAAACAAACTTTGAAAAAAATCATCAAAAAATCAGCAGGAATTCATGTCATTTATCTAAGAAAATAGACTTCATTTCAGTCCTTTCTCTTCAATTTTTTTTAACTCAGTTGCAGAACAATTGGAAAATGGACCAAGTCTGGAAAGAAGAAACAATTTGGGTGAATTCCAGATTTCTTTTTCATGCATTAAACAAGCATTAGTGAACTTTGAACTAGGCAATGTCCAACACCAAGACCTGGTCTATCTTGCCTAGTGTTAACCCTTGTCTAATAAAACAAATAAAAAAGATCACAAATTAGCACTGACAATTTACCCATGTCACACGCACATTGTCAGGGCAAGACTGGATAAAATATTGATTGATTTGGTTTATTTTACTTTCCTTTTCTGCCATTTTTGGCTAATCTCGACGAGTAGGACAAATGATATGAAGAAATTAATGAAGGGACACTCACAAAGAACACCCATGCCAAGGCTGGGATTCAAACCCAGGACACTTGGTGTCGTAGCACGCTGTGCTATCCATTCTGTCAGGGAGGTCCGCAACTGGCTGGATAAAAGAGCAGGAAGTGGTTACCCAAATTGGTATTAATAGAGTTTTCCTGTATTCAACATAGTGTTTTATCAACAAAAAAGGTTACCGCTAGGAATGATGAGCATTACTTCATTTCAGTTCTAAGGTGTTACACAGATTAATTGACACAAAAAATCCGAAATTTTGATTGGCACAGAAACACACACATTCACAGTGTACATTATTTTGATATTCTCTAATATTACCAGCTCAGTGTAGCACATAATAAGTACTTCTAACTCTCCTTCACAGGAGTACAAGTAGAAAAATTACTCAAAAATTGAAGGGATTGTAATTTACAGGAAATGGGAGGGGGTGGCATACATAAACAAACTTAAATTCTAGTTTAAGAGCTTGTTTTCATAGTTTGCATATTTTATGATGCAGTGGCATATTCTCTCATGTTACATGGTATACCACTGGTAAACTAATTTTATTTCATATATATATATATATATATATATATATATATATATATATATATACAGAGGCGTAACCTGAAGGGGGTTCACGGAGCACACGAACCCCCAACCGAAAAATGAAAATTTTCAATTTGTTTTCTTTTCTGCACAATAAAACACTACATTTCCATATACTTATTTTACAAAGCAGCTTGCATGGCGAAGGTTTTAAGTTCTAAAACACAATATCACCAAAATGAGCAGATTTACACTTAATCCAATAGTTAAAATGTGTTGCTTAAACCTTTAGAAAATGTAGATGAGTCAAAACGAAAGAAGACTAAGACACTGTTAGCAGAAAATAATATTTATCTTGGTATACATGTAAAACGAGTATGGATAATTACCAGTTACATATTTTGGAAACTAAATTATAATTGTTATAAACTCCTACAGATAAGCTTTAAAACAATAATTTGCAATTATCATCATGAAATTTGAGCATTGCCAGAGACTTACGAATGAAATATAGGGAAGCTGCTGTGAAATTACAAATAGCTATTTAAAAAAAATCACACATTCAACGGGACGGTATCATGATTAGATAAAATGAGGGCGACTGTTAATTCTTAAAAGCAAGAAAAGGAATTTACAAAACTAAAATAAAGAGAAAAGTAATTGTTTATTGGTTCTCTTTATTTTACTTCGCTTTTCTGCCACTTTTGGCTCTAATCGCCAAGATGAGGATGAATGATGACATGATTAAACTGATGATGAGACATTGACAAAGAACATCAATACCCTGGCTGAGATTCGAACGCTGGGCCCCAGCATTGTAGGATGCTGTGATAACTAGAGCTAGGAATTTTAGGTGCTGCACCTTAAATTTTTGTGTGTGAAAATGGTTAAAAAGTGACTCACCCCAAAATAAGCACGTATTGAACTCTACTCATGGTGTTTCGGTTGCACCTTTTTGTACCTTTTTCACAATCTCAGAACCTTTTGCACATTCGCCCTTTTTGCATCTTTATCAGTTTTTTTAACACAACACACTGTTTAACCCCACCCACATTCGAGGCACGGCTTCTTGGCATGCGATTCTTGTTTACCGCACAACAATGAATCAGCTTTCTCAGTTTTTGGACGTTAATGTAGTAAGCACGTGGACTTTAAACAGTGCCAACAATGACGCATTACAATTGCTAGAAGTTGTGCTCTTTTTGTCCTATGCTGTATTGTTTATGAATTGTTGTAGGAAAGTTGTTTTGTTTTCGTCCTTCTCCCATCTCAGCGAGCAAGGTAACTGCAGTCTGTGATCGACTGATCGATGCATCGGATTTGCTTGTTCAACATGCCAAAACATAAAGTAAATGTTGGGAAACTGCAGGACATTGTTAAACAGTTTAGCGGTGACGGCATCCTGAGTGATGGATCTGTTCTGAGGTGTGATGTGTGTGATATTTCTATTGCTGTAGATGACAAACACCAACGCACTCGGGTTGTGCAGAATCTACAAAGTGGGAAGCACGTCAGGAATAAAGAACTACGAGATGGGAAAGGTGGGAAGCGACAGCAATTCATTGGTGAGGCGCTTGCATCTTAGAGTTCCAGAAATACAAATGAATTTTTCAGTGAGACAGCAAGGACATTTATAGTGTGTGGAATACCTCTTTCGAAACTTAACAATCCTGTCATGAATCATATTTGCAAAAATATACTGGGAAGTCAGTTCCAGATGAGAGCACCTTAAGGAAATCTTACCTTCAACCTCTTTATGAAGCTAAAATCTCGCAGATCAGGCAAGTATAGTAGCTGACCATCCAGTCTATTTCATACTAGATGAAACCACAGAAAGGCAAAACAGGTACGTTTTGAACATTTTAGTAGCACCTCTCAATGGACATCAAGTGAAACCCATGCTTTTAAAAACTTATTTTCTCGCCAAAACAGATAATGCAAGTGTAATGCAAAATTTCAATGATGCATGTTTTGTATCGTGGCCAGAGGGCGTAAAATATGATAGTGTGGGGTTAGTTCTTACAGACCAAGCATCTTACATGTTAGCTGCATTTTCTAATCTGAAGAATATGTATCCTAACTTAAAACATGTGACCTGCATTGTTCATGCTTTGCATCGAGTTTGTGCAGCTCTTAAGATGAATATACATATGTGAACGAATTTGTTTCTAGCATTAAGAAAATACTGAAAAAGGCTCTATCTAGAATACAGAAGTACGTAGAAATTACGTAACTTGCACTACCCCCCTCTCCCATCCTCACTAGATGGAGTACATGGTTAAAAGCTGCAGTGTTTATTTGCAACCATTTCCATACAATGTCGAAATTTTTGATGCTTTGCCTAGTGATTCCTCAGCTGTAGAAAAAGCCAAAAAATTTGCACTTAAACAGGAATTGCAAGATGAACTCTATATTGTACATGGCTCCTCTTTGCTTGCTACTGCAATCACAAAACTGGAGGAGTAGTGTCCTGAAAAGGAAGCACAGTGGGTTGTTTTGATGGATGTGCAACGAGAGCTGCAAGGGGTCGGGAAAGAGAAGTTAGAACAAAGTTTAGCCAAAAACCCTGATGTTCAAGAAGTCGCAACCAACAAGGATGTGGATTAACGGTTGAAAACAAAATACGCACCACTTGTGTCTGTTGACGTTGAACGTTCTTTTTCAACTTACAAGTATCTGCTTAGTTACCACAGATGTAGCCTCACTCTGAAGAACATAGAAATTTTGAATGTAATCTATTTTAACAGTTTTTAAAATGACTAATTCTAAGCAAGTAAGAATAAGCATGTTTTCCTTTATGTCGCTTTCTAATGTATCAGAGAATTTTCTTTGCTTAGTTATATTAAACGAATTAAAACCAGAGAATACTCTATGTGTTTATCCAGACAAGTTGAATCATATATGTATGCACTGCTCCCAATAAATTTTACATCTGAAAATTAGCACCTATTTTAGCACCTTTTTTGTACAAAAATTGGCACCTCTTTTGCACCTTTATTGGCAAATTTTTGCACCTAAAATTCCTAGCTCTGGTGATAAGCAACCACTCTGCCACGGAGTTCTGTGAGGAGAAAAGTACAGAATTTCAATAATTCAAATTTGCGAAAGAAGTTTTTTTTTTTTAACTTCCTAATTTTTCCATGTTTTTGTGTGAGTCTTCACAGGCAATAGAGGGAAGGGAGAGTGTTAAGCAGACATGATAATTCGCAATAAATTAAAATTAGCCTGTATTTTGTAAATGTATTTTCGCTAAGCACTCTGGCAGTGTGTCTATACGATGTGCTACAAATACAAGGTCCGAGGTCCGTATCCTCGATAAAACACACGCTCTTATATTAGTACTTTCATGTTGCTTGTCTTCAACTTTTGGCAAAGGCATTCGAAGAATAAAGATAATAAATCTTAGCTTCGATTCTTGGCTGAAATTTCGTCTTTTATATGCTTGATTAACCAATGTCACTTAGGTTCACTGTTCTCTTCTCTGTGATGGTGATCAATAATTGATTTCTCTGTCTGGTCTCGGTCTGGGGGAGGGGGGTGTAAATGTTCTGATTTTAGGCTGGTTGTGAACACCCAAGGATTTACTCCACGGGACGCGACTGTGTGTGTGTGTGTGCATATATATATATATATATATATATATATATATATATATATATATATATATATATATATATATACAGGGTGTTTCTAAAGGTCGTTTACAACGCTTGGGAGGTGATTCCTCACACGAAAACAAGCAAAAAGTCTAAGTTCCATTTTTACGACTGAGGCTTCGTTTCCGAGATAGGAGCCTCGCAAAAGGTGACAAAGTGATCGTCACACCTAACTGGGACGAATACTATCACAGATAGAGAGGCGGTTCCAAGGGAATCATAAAGGAATCGTATGTGCTCAGTCCGGAAGTCACTATGAAAAGTTCACTGCACGCATGCGCAATGGAGTCCTCAAAGGAATTGGGGATTTCCAGCAAGAACAATACATGGAAAGGGTATGTAACGCAGCAAGAAGGACCGTGACAATGAGAAATGCGTTAAAGACAACACATCCCGACCTCAAACATCAAAACATGAGCACCGAACACAAAATCCGAAAAGTTGAGCACGGTTGCATACCCCAGTTACACGCGAGGAATGAACGAATCATGTCATGTGGCATACGAGAGACACATTACTCTACCAGGAGGAGGGAAAGAAAAACACATTATCAGGTGATTGCGACAACGTGTATTTTTACACGCGACAACTACGTAATATCCCCCTCCCGACACACACACACAACAAACAACAAATGCTACAATGTCTTATGCACAGACAGTGCGTGTCACTGTACACCAACTGAAGATGTCATTTTCACCACACAAAGGGGGTGGGGAGCAATACCAAAAGTGTTCGCAGGCGATCATTGTGACGTAAAAGAGACCAGTTTTGGAAGCGCTGCACAGGCAAGTCTGGCTCTCGTAGTCTACGTTTGACCTTCATGACTGCTGTTCCCGCGAGAGGAGCTCGAAGGGTTGGTTCTCTCCGGCAGTCGTTCCAGTCGTGTTGCAGGTGCTGGGATATGATCAGCAGTTCGCTCTAGGTTGTCATACGCATTGAAGAGTACTAGTATGTTGTATTGAAAGAAGTTGACGTGGTGGAGTGGACAAGTCAAGTATCGCAACAATTGGTCTGTGGTGTTCGTACGGTGATACGGCCAATTTGTGCAGTGTGCCAGTGTTAAACAAAAACAATACTTTGCAGTTCCAGCTCCCTATTACACAGATGGCTGCGTATACGACCCAGCAGCTAGCAGACATGCATCTATCTCATGTATGGGGAGGCACGTGGTAATAGCCGCGAGGCAAGGCGTCTTTATGGAGAACGCTTTCCACATAGACCTTTACCGTCTCACACCTTCTTTCAGGTAGTGGACAATCGACTGCATGAAACAGGGTCAGTGTTACCACCGCGGCAAGAAGTTGGAAGACCCCGAAGTGTACGCACACATCAGTTTGCAGAAGATGTGTTAAGAGCGGTCGCAGAACATCCTGGAACTAGTACGCGCGTGCTCGCTCGGGCACGAAACACGTCTCATGTGAATGTTTGGCGAGTGTTGTCAGAGGAAGGAATGCACCCTTTTCAACTGCAGAAAGTACAAGAACTGTTACCTCGTGACTTTCGCCCTCGTATGGAGTTTTGCCAATGGTTGTTGCATCATCTGGACACAAACCCTCACTTCGGGGCAAACGTATTGTGGACAGATGAAGCCATTTTCACCAGGATTGATGTCTTCAATAGTAGAAACAGTCATGTATGGGACTTTGACAACCCACATGTACTTTTTGTGGCCCATCACCAGCACAGGTTTTCAGTGAATGTGTTGTGCGGGATAGTACATGATCATTTAATTGGACCATACATTCTCCCTGTTCGCCTGAATGGTCGCACGTATCATGCATTTCTTAGTAACGTTCTGCCTGAACTGTTGGAGACCGTACCTTTGGCACTGCGGCAAGAAATGTGGTACCAACACGATGGTGCACCAGCTCATATCGATTGTAATGTACGACATTTCCTGCATGACGTGTTTCGCAATAGGTTCATTGGTAGGGATGAGCCTGTGCCTTGGTCACCGAGGTTGCCAGATCTCAACCCTCTCGATTTTTTCTTCTGGGGAGAAATGAAAACCCTCGTATACGACACACCTGTCACATCAGCTGAGGACCTCGTTGTCGCATCAACGTCGCCGCCGTGACGGTAGCAGATACATCTGGCTTGTTTGCTCGTACTCGACAATCCTTGAAATGTCGCTGTCATCTCTGCGTAGAAGTGAATGGCAGACATTTTGAAAACTGTCTGTGATTATTGCCCTCGGCAAATCTCAGTGAGAACACTCTTGGTATTGCTCCCCACCCCCTTTGTGTGGTGAAAGTGACATCTTCAGTTGGTGTACAGTGTCACGGACTGTCTGTGCATAAGATATTGTAGCATTTGTTGTTTGTTGTGTGTGTGTGGGGGGGGATATTACGTAGTTGTCGCGTGTAAAAATACACGTTGTCGCAATCACCTGATAATGTGTTTTTCTTTCCCTCCTCCTGGTGGAGTAATGTATCTCTCGTATGCCACATGACATGATTCGTTCATTCCTCGCGTGTAACTGGGGTATGCAACCGTGCTCAACTTTTCGGATTTTGTGTTCGGTGCTCATGTTTTGATGTTTGAGGTCGGGATGTGTTGTCTTTAACGCATTTCTCATTGTCACGGTCCTTCTTGCTGCGTTACATACCCTTTCCATGTATTGTTCTTGCTGGAAATCCCCAATTCCTTTGAGGACTCCATTGCGCATGCGTGCAGTGAACTTTTCATAGTGACTTCCGGACTGAGCACATACGATTCCTTTATGATTCCCTTGGAACCGCCTCTCTATCTGTTATAGTATTCGTCCAAGTCAGGTGTGACGTTCACTTTGTCACCTTTTGCGAGGCTCCTATCTCGGAAACGAAGCCTCAGTCGTAAAAATGGAACTTAGACTTTTTGCTTGTTTTCGTGTGAGGAATCACCTCCCAAGCGTTGTAAACGACCTTTAGAAACACCCTGTATATATATATATATATATATATATATATATATATATTAATGGCGCCCACGGACCACAGATTCGTATAGAGGTCATCAAGACAAACAACTTTTCTCAGTAACATTTTTCTCATTGGTGCATAGTTTCGGAACTACAGTCGCTCAAAAAGACAGTTTTGCCGCCTGGATGCTGGCAACTCAACACAACATTTGATCGTATCTGTGACGTCATTTCCTGCAACGAAACAGCGCATGACAGGGTTGCAAGGAACACACAAATTTTGTGAAAAATGACAAACTACCAACCACATTATTTTCTGTAAAACGAAGCGAGAAAGGCGTTCAGTAGACCGAAGATCATAGTCTACCAGCCAGAAGATCAGCAGTCATCTCAGGGGAAGGGGGAAGTGAACTAACGATATGAGAAAACGTAAAAACGTATTCGAAATGAAGTGTCAATATCGGATTTTGTTTCGGCCTACTTGTGAAATATCAACAATAATTAATTTTATTGGACTTACAGCTTACATGTGGCTGTTTACGTCCAGCTACATGTCAAATATTTGCAAATCTCGTTGCAAGGTTGATATCTACAGGTTTGTGTCCAGATGCCTTGTGGTACTTTTGTGCTGATAACAGAAATACCTGAGGTTCACGTTGTTACATTATGGCTAAAACACGTACAACCACAGTAACAATCTAATGATGAATCAGTAGCGTATATACTGCCCTGTTTGCAGTTGCAAACTATTACATGTGTATCCGTGGCGTACATAAACATGGTCGTCGGAGAGTTTGTTTACTACTACTTATATCCAAGGGGGGACAGGGAACAGGGCCAACCCCCCTCCCCCCCTTGGTTCAGTAAAATTACCAGATTACCTATTTTATCCGCTCGTTCATAAAAATTTCTTCGGACTTATTATATTCTCCTAAATTAGAGACGTATATGACGGGATACGGATGGGAAGGAAATTACGTAATTTCACACACTAGATGGGCTGCAAACCAAATGTCTGCAATTTTCTGATAGTTTTGGAATTTCTGCGGTAAGAAACTGCATTGGGAATGTCAAATCAGTTATAATTTCTTCCCTCGAGTCTTCAAAAAGGAATTTGTTTTTTTTCAAAAAGCGCAATGCAAGAAAACCAGGGAAACACCGTAACATTCTCAAGTTGTTTGACACAAGATGGACTGAAAAGTATCAATAAAAGGTTTATATATAGCATTTTCCAGGACAATCCCGGAATGATATCATTTGTCCTGGTGTCCCGAATAGTTTCTTAGAAATGTACAAATGTCCTGGAATCGGGTGGGAAAGAAGAAATGATGAAGACTATACTTACCTGAACTTTATTTATATTTAAAATGCGTAATATTAAAATGCTCATTTTTACTAATCAATCGAACTGTACATTGAACCACTCCCTCTCAATAATACAAGAGTTATAGAGTTACAAGAAGATGCTGCAAAGTCAAACTTCACGATAGCGCCGACGTGTGCTAGCAGCACTGAATTTCAGTTGCAAATCTCTTCCATTGCATAGTAAGAGTCATTCCATGCGAAATCAACACAGCTCTTGACCTGACCATCTCTGATTTTCATGAAATTTGGGGAGTTGAAACTATGCATGGAACTTAGTAAATATGTAATGTTTTAGTCTCATGCGTCTTGTAATTGTTAAATTATTCAAAGTCAAAGTTCGAATAAACTGCCCTTTTTGATCCCGCTTAGCTATACTAAATGTGCTGTAACTTCGCCCCTATTTGACCTAGGAACCTCAAATAAAGTTTATTGTACACAGAATTGAACAAGCTTTCCAATGATATATTACAAGTCTACATTTGGGTAAAATATAATTTTGTCACGTGACCTTGACCTTTGACCTTGAATATCTCAAAACATGTCATCTCCAAAAATCGTGAAAAAATATATTTGGTCCCTCATGCCATACTCTAAAACATATGAAAAAATCATTCTGGGACTGCAATGGGATCAGAAGATACAAAATAATATGTGTAGTTATGTGACTGATAAAAGCCACATTTTGTTAATTTTTGTCAATCTGAGCAATGAATTGGTGTAATTTTGTTGTTAATTATATTGAAAGAGACGAAAATAATATCATTCCAATATATACTAAACAATGATGGTCGTAATTAAGGTCACTCAATGTGATCTTTAATAATATCCCATTGCTCTTATGGTCAATTCCAATAACTTATAAATTTTGACTACTCAAATAGCACACATTCATATTTCGACTAATTACAGTAAGCTTGCCATGACAACAAGCCAATCACAGGTATTCTTATTTTGACCAATCGCAGCGAGCTAACAATGTCACTAAGCCAATCGCAGATATTCTTATTTTCACCAATTACAAGAAAGCCAATCGCAGGAATTCCTAACTTATCACATATTACCTGTCAGTGAATAAGTAGTCAGGGTTCCAGAAATAGTATTTTTAAGTTACACAGGACACAGCAGTTAAGCTGTTAGTGAGAAAACAAACCCAGAAGATGGATTTTGAGAAGCTGCTATACTGTTGTGATCCTTTCCGGGAAGATGGCCACAAAAGATACAAGAAATATCTACGTAATGTGAAGGGGCATGCATATTTCGTTTTTGACGAAAAAACGAAATTTGAAAAAACACATTGTAGTGTTAATTTTTAATGTTTTTAAAAGGTGTGAGATGCATTTTGTGACCATGTTTTGTCACGAAATAATGCGAAATGAACTGCAAAAAGCGAAATTAACTCTTAAACACGAAATTTAGGGTTTATTCACCGACACGACACCTTCTAAGGTCTGAATTATCCTGAGAGTTATGCAATTCCCGGAAAATTGATTAATTCTGCTGTTAATATTGGAGAAACAAAAATTGACTCCTTTACACAGAAATAAACTTAATACTCGGATAACTACATAAATGGGCTATTAGAAGTGAAATGTTAATTCTGTGGAATAAGTGTAGTTTTTAAATCAGATTTAGGATTATATTCACAATTTTAAAACCAAAATGTCATGTTATATAGCATTTTTTATGTGATTATTCACCGCTATAACACCGATATTTTATTTTATTTACCGCTTTTGAACCCGAAATTGACTCAGTTTTTATACCGAAATTTTGCTTTTTTATTTACCAAAAATATGTGCCTCTAGTAATGTGCAAGTGTGGATGGTTCGTATAGCCAATGGTATAAGTATGGAGCAAAAGATATGCGACAAATGTCGAAAAAAACTCTTACAGATGAAAGGGCCATTGTCATCTTCAAGTACATCCAAGGATGCAGGAAGCACAGAATTGCAGGATCCTTCAAGTCCATTGTCATCATAGACGTATGAGACTTATGTAGCTTCAAGTGTTACTTTAGATTCATTAAATGCAAGTCTTACATTTCTCGGTGAGTCGCCAGTAAAAAGGAAGAAATTGCAAGGAAAACAATATCCAAAGGAAAAGTTTAAGAGAGTTACTCAGGTACTGACAAATACATACGTATCGAATGTGGAAAGAAATGAAAGTTGTGAAAGAAATGTGGAATCTGAAATCGTGAATCAATTGAAAGAGAAATTCAATAGTAGTGTTACAA
Organism: Lepisma saccharinum; assembly: GCF_977018435.1. Classification (NCBI taxonomy): domain Eukaryota; kingdom Metazoa; phylum Arthropoda; class Insecta; order Zygentoma; family Lepismatidae; genus Lepisma; species Lepisma saccharinum. Next base: position 93,193,963 of record NC_139229.1, read on the forward strand.
ACAGTGTAAAGATTGAGATATTGACAGTTCTACCGAAAAGCTGGAGCATTCGACAGGTTGAAAACGAATTCAAAGCTTCAAGCTATTTAGTAAGGAAGGTGAAACAGTTAGTAAAAGAATGTGGTATACTAGCAACCCCTAATCCTAGACCTGGACGAGTCCTAAGTGAAAATATTGTACTCGAGGTGACAGCATTCTATAACAGTGATGACCTAAGCCGATGTTTGCCTGGAAAGAAAGATTTTGTGTCCATGAAGGAAAATGGAACCAGGGTTCACAAGCAGAAGCGTTTGGTTTTAGGAAATCTGAAAGAAGTATATCGAGCATTTAAAGATGAGAATCCGGAACTGAAAATAGGACTGTCTAAATTTTGTCAATTACGACCCAAGAACTGTGTTCTGGCTGGTGCAAGTGGTACCCAGTGTATGTATTTGCACTATACACCAAAACGTGAAGCCAATGTTGCAGGATTCGAGAATAAGAGAGTTGACATGGGATGCACACTGGCCACTAAACACGTATAAACACTGTCTTGCGCAAATAATATGTAATCCTGCACAGCCAAAATGCTACCTGTCATCGTGTGAGAGCTGCCCTGGTACATCTCATTTAATAGAATATATAGCTCAATTGTTTGAAGTAAACGGAATTGATGAAATAACATACCACATGTGGACATCTACAGACAGGACAACTCTCCAATCAGTTATCTCTCCTGTACAAGACTTTTTGGAAATTCTTGAAGAAAAATTGCAACAGCTCCTGCCTCATTCTTTCATTGCAACCCAGCAGTCTCGCTTCCTAAGGGATTTGAAGGAGAAGGTTTGCGACAATGAATACATTATTTTGTGTGATTTTGCAGAGAATTATGCATTTGTTCTTCAGGATGAAGTACAGGGGTTCCATTGGAACAATGCACAGGCCACTATTCATCCTTTTGTTTCTTATTACAGAAATTGTGAAACCAGTGCATTAGATCACATTTATTTTGTTATAATATCAGAATGCCTTCAGCATGATACTGTCAGTGTGCATCTTTTCCAGTGCCATTTGATAAAGTTTCTTATATCCCACTTCAATAGAACACCTAAGCATATTTATTACTTTTCTGATGGTTCTGCAGCCCAGTATAAGAACCGGAAGAATTTTGTTAACATATGTTACCATTATACTGATTTCAGTGTCTCGGCAGAGTGGCATTTCTTTGCCACATCACATGGCAAAGGACCATGTGACGGTATCGCTGGTACTGTCAAGAGACTTGCTGTCCGTGCAAGTTTGCAGTCTTCATACAACTCTCAGATCATGACACCAAGACATCTATTTGAATGGTGTTCACAAAATATTACATTGTGTTATTTTCATTTCACCACTAATATGGAATACGGTGAACAGGCTTCCTTCCTTCAACAGCGATTTGAAAAGATTCGTACAATTGCAGGTACACAAAAGATACACTGTGTTGTGCCAGATAGTCACACTACTATTCATGTAAAAGTCTTCTCACATTCTGTTGACATGAAACAGGAATCACTGACGAGAAAGCGACATGAATCAGAGCCCACTGATATTACTGGGTTTGTTACATGCATGCACGATGGTCACTGGTGGCTAGGATGTGTGTTAAATATAAACGAAGATACACATCGGGTTACACTCAGCTTTCTCCATCCACATGGGCCATCCACTTCGTTTACATATCCTGAGAAACCTGACATACTCGCTGTGGACCTTACAAAGGTTGATGTCAGAGCGCCAACAAGAAGAACTTACGTTATGTCGCCACAAGAAATACATACAAAGGGTCGAATATCTTGTACGTCAGTATTGATGTTGGTGTAAGTTCTGTGTGCATTCTCTTATTTTTTTTTCAGTTAGTTTGAACTTGAAGTTATTGTTCATACCTTTTGCAGTTTGAAGGTTCATTTTAAATAAAATATGTTTCTTGAACTTTGATATTCTGGGGATTCATACCAACTGTATTTTTGGCATGTTTTGTAATGTATTTTTATATTATTTATGGTCAAACGTCTAGTTATGTTACTGAAATAGTTATAGTCACAAGTGTGTTGTTTAATTTACTTCTCATTCTAGTTGGCTGTCCATTGTAATCTCTAATCACTTTCAACTCATTTAGTTAATTTAATGCTTTAGTAAATACCTCAATAAATAAGTTACTGCCTTATGCACCAAACATCTTAATTTTTCTATTCGTTACCCTCGAATCCTTGCATAATAGTGTAATCGGCCCTGAATACCACAGTGCTCCTGGCAAATGGGGTCTTACTTCTTACCTTCCTTGGTTTGCAGGATATGTGGGTCTTTCCAAACATTCGGGCCACATTCTACAATGTAATTAACCATTTATTAGACACACAGCTACACATATTATTTTGTATCTTCTGATCCCATTGCAGTCCCAGAATGATTTTTCATATGTTTTAGAGTATGGTATGAGGGACCAAATATATTTTCTTCACGAATTTTGGTGATGACATGTTTTCAGATATTCAAGGTCAAAGGTCAAGGTCACGTGATAAAATTATATTTTTATCCAACTGTAGGCTTGTAATATATCACTGGAAAGCTTGTTCAATTCCCTGTACACTTCTCAACATCTTATTTGACCGCCCTGAAAAATTTCAAAGTCCGGATTTCATAAATTTGGCAGCATAGCGCTTCAGAGCCAACTAAGAGTAGCCAACTTTGCAACATTTCATCTTCTGGAATGAAAAGCGCTCGTAATTTTTATTTTCATTCTTTCACATTCCATAAAGTAAAAATACCCTAAAGCAGTAATAAAATATATGAGTAGACAAAAAAATGTCAAGTAGAAATACGAATGTTGAAAATTTTTCAAGATTCTTCGTTCTGAATTTGAAAATAGGAAAATGTATGTGCATTGTGAAACACTGAACAGGTTCTCATCCACCTGGAAAGAATTGCGGTCACATTTGAATACAAGAAGGCAAGTTTATGATGATTTTATGCGAAATGTTTAGTGAAGATACCTTGCACAACACCAAACGATTCTGCAAAGTGTGTCTTTTCCTTGGTTCTTGGCGAAAAATGGTTCGAAACTCCGGCACAATGTTGCTTCAACTGAGATTAACGTGTTTTACTGAGTTTTCTGTTAGCAATCTCCTGGAGTAGTTGGTTAGATGACAACACTTTCGTTTTTTTAGTTTTTTCGTCAAGATCGAAACATCGTAGGTTCAAATCCCACCCTTTCCGTATTATTTTTTCCTTATTATTTACCGAGTATGAAGTGTTCTAATAACGTAATATAATATTATATGATATTAATGTATATTTATGCGATGCATGCTCAGTGGCGGCGATTGGGATTCAAAACTGATGGGGCAAGGTGGGGGGAGGGCAAGGACAGTTTCTTTCCCTTGGTAGATAAGGTTTAGCATAGTGCGCTGTCATCAGCCCCTCCACACTCCATAATCGTCGCCACTGTGCATGCCTCAAGTAATGCTTCTACTAATGTTTGTTTTTTAAGTGATTGGCAGGATTTTAGGAAATACTTTTCCTTTCATTCAGCTGTTATAAGTTAACACATATTAAGAACTTATATGTCAACTTTCTGCATCCGGAAATGCTGGACAAAAATCGCATAAATATCAACGGAAATATCCAAGAAACGTAGATAGGCATTATCGTCCAAAGCCGTTTACTTCCCGAAAAAGATTTTGCAAAGAAGTAGGTTTGAACCAATGACCTTCCATTTCATAAGCAAACGATCCCCCTACACCACACAGTTCACGTTATTTAATGCAGTCGGTTCCGATCCCACTTTAAACTGTAGGTCCAGTCCCGATTAGCCTTACTATGCATAAAGTTGACTTAAATCACCAAATCAACCAATTCATCTCCTTTCAGAGTGGGCCTTCTATGATACTGTAGTCGGCCAGCATCCGAATATACAGTTCTGCTTCGCGTATACCAGTGTGTAATTGTATTTAATAATGTGACTAATTTTATTTTAAAACTACAGATTAAAGCGATAATAGTGTCCAGAAAAAGAACCTCAAAGTAGATCTTCACACAAAGTATTTTAATCCATTGCCAAACATTTCAGTTACGAATAATATTATGCTTTTCCATTGACCGTATTTTCGATTCATGGTGAATTTGCTAAAGGGACCATGTCAAGAAATCTAAATATGTAAGTTTTACTAGTAAATGCATTTAAAATGCACGAAACAACAGGGGAGGAGAAAAGTAAACCTCAAAAATAAGTAAAAATGCAACAAAAACTGTTAAAAGTACTGACAAATAAACTAAAAGCCAAAAAAGGCCGAAAATGCAAAAAAAAAAAAAAAAAAAAAAAAAAATGTAAAATTGAAAGTGTTTTCTGGCTCTAACTGAAGCGAAACGGACATGATATCAGGTTTAGCATTGTTTTTAAGGGTCAGAAAAAGTTAATTCTTCATCAACTTCCGGACCCTAATTAGTAATTATGATCATTGAAAAAGTTGGAGGTAGCTTACTTAAAATTTTCTTGCTGAGGGATCGTATCGTCCCATATATCCACTTCATAATAATGAAAGACATCAAGTTCATATTTCGAAAACGACTTGGATTTGTCCACCACGAAAATATGTTTTTCATAGTTTGAAGTTTGTTAGTATTATCTTTCAAGGTTTCCATTGTTTTAATTTCACACATATTTTATATTTTTATACGTTCCTCTCTTTTCTTTGGAAATAGCTGAAGTTTCTTGTCAAACGGGGTCTGGTTCAAATGATTACTTTTCGCTCTCCTGTTCCTACTTTAAACAAACAACAAAATACTTCGTAACTAAACGATTGCTTGTTAAAAACGCGGAATTTTTAAACAATTTACAAAATATGACAAAACGTCAATAGACATGTTTATCATTTTTCCCTTTCAACGTTTTTCGATTTTATCTGAATTCGTTTCCTCATGAAAATTGCCATGAGGAAATTATAGATATGACATTATGTGTGAATTGGTTTCTTCAAACTGGTAGCAAATTTTAACATGAGCTACCTGGAGAAGAGGTAGGGTGCTTGATTCTTACGAGGGAGGTCGTAGGTTCGATTCTCCACCTAGGCATTTTCAGGAGTATATCGTTGGGTGTAAAGTTTATCCCCCGTGCTAAGAAGTTAACATTGGTCTCTGTATTTCACGAGAGGAAAGGAAGTAGTAAGAGAAAGTTATTTCGATGATAGGAGGAAGTCACATGCCACGTGGAATGCGCAGAATCAAGTTACATAGAGCTAAGTCTGTAATGGTGGTTTCGAATATTGCAAAGTTAGTGCGGAGAGTTTGTTATATCTGATACTCGTACTTTCTGTTCAAAGAAGACAAACATTTTAGATACAAAGCAGTGACGAATTAACGATCATTTTGAGGTTTTGAATTTTTTGTTTGTCACTCACTATATAAATACTTATTAGTAGTTTCTTATCGAATCGGCCTTCGTCGCAATAACCATTTACTTACGTTAATTGGCGATTTAATATTCGTTTTAGGCGCATGGTAAGATCGTGCTTAGGGGATTAACAACAGTCATGACGAAGGAACGGACATAAAATTACATATCTTAGAAATTTGAACTCATTAAACGCTCTCATTCGTTACAGTACTGCACTACATCACTACTTAACATAACTGCATATCTTTTTTTAGTATATCGAAATCAAATAATCAATATTTTAGGTGTCAGTGAAGAACAAACAATACATAACTTAAATAACATTACATTTTGCATCCTGAATACATATATGTGATTTGTGAATTTATCATGATGTGTGTGTTAACACAACATATGAACAAAAACTAAAAAGAAAAGTTTTAACTTTAAATCCTGGAAATCTCCAACTTCTAAGTGGAAATATCCGCAGAAGGGACGTCCCTCAAGTGTTCATCGGATTCATTTTTTTAAATATTCTAATATCAACGGTATCTGCTCAGCAAACAAAAAAAAGGAAAAAGGAGAAGGTGGGATTTGAACCCGCAACCTTTCACGCTTAATGAAAAATGAGGATTGCAGCGCCTAACCAACTGCTCTACGTTAACTTAATGACGTTATACCCTTTAAAACATGTTGACGTTTATGAAGACTCCCACCTTCCTGTGTTTCAAGCACATTTTCTCGACAAGTCGTGTAAAATATATGTTTTTGAGAACTGTTTGATATTATGCAAGGTATTGTAAATAAAAAAAAGCATAAACTCCTCACAAATTTGCTTCTTTCTGCACAAACTTGATGGCAATTTCCTCCAGGTGGAGAAAACTCTATTCAGTGTTTCAAACCCCCCAAATTTCAAGTCGCGCAGGCAGAATCGTAAAAATTCCTCAAGGTTCTTTTTCTAATTTATTATTTCTGTTTGATTGTGTATTATAATAGCGGTATATAGTTTCTAATTTCATCGAATGTGTTAAATTGAAAACCCATCACCGCAGCGTTTTTCGTCTAGTGGAAGGACCTACTCAAAGTTGGCTACTCTCACCTGGAGCTGAAGTGCAATGTTGCTAAGTTTACGATTTCAGGACTTAGAATTCTTTCGGGGCGGTCAAATAAGATGTTGCGAAGTGTACAATAAGCTTTATTTGAGCTTCCTAGGTGAAATAGTAGCGGAGATACAGCACATTTAGAACAGCTAAGCGGGCTCGAAAAGGGCAATTTACGCAAACTTTGACCTTGAATAATTTAAGAATTACAAGACGCACGAGACTAAAATTTTTCATAGTTACTAAGTTCCATGCATAGTTTCAACTCCCCAAATTTCATGAAAATCGGAGATGGTCAGGTTGGAAATTGCACATATCTGTGTTGATTTGGCATTGAATGACTCTAACCTGTTTACTGTAAACAGTCAGTGCTTGGGTGCCCACACTGTTCAGTCTGCAGTTCTTAAACAAAGTTTCGGCATTGTGAGATAGCAGCTTAGTTCATTATGACACCGAAAAGAATTGCAAGATTAATGATATATTTGGAAGTGGATTTCTGTTTTATCTTTTTTTAAGAAGCGTAAAGAATATGATAATGGATACGTACATACACACAACTTTGTCGGGTCCTACACCCCCCCCCCCCCCAACAAGCTTCCGGTCAGCAGCATCCCGGATTTTCACTTATGAAATATAGCAACCTTAATCATACCAAAAGTTGAACTCCATTTATGCGAACTATATATATGCCCATGCTTATATCCCTGCATTTTCAACCATTTTGTCACTTGCCTCATAATTCCCTGAATATACATTATATTACGAGTGTTGCTTACACTTGGAATTTAGATATTTTTTTTTTTCATTTCTATTTTGTCATATGTTCAGTGTGTCACAGGCAACTAGTATCAGAAGGACGAAATTGATAAGACTAAATTGTAGATGCCGACTTGGTAACTAGATTTGTAAATATCTGACATGTAAGATGAGACAAAATTCGATATGACCACTTCCAATTGAATTCTACTTTCTTTCTACCATTTTTCGTATCGTTTGCTTACTTCCTGTTAGGTTACAGAACTTGTTTTCTTGTTTTGTTTTACGGTACATAATGTGGCTGATTGTAGCTATGTCATTTTTCACAGAATATGTGTGTTCCTGGCAACCCTGAAATGCATTGCTTCACGGCGGGATATGACGTCACAAATGCAATCAAATGTTGTGTGTGATTGCCATCATTTAGGTGGCAAAACGGTTTTTTTTTTGGGTGACTGTAGCGCCAAAATAACGCACCAACGAGAAAAATGTTACTGAGAAAAGTTGTTTGTCTTCATGTCCTCTGTACATTTCCGTGGTCGCCCTTAAAATGTATATATACGTATATATATATGTAGGCTGAAAATTTGAAAGTTGCACCACTGTCAGGAAGAGGTGATGAGCATCATGCACATGATATCAGGCATTGAGCATTGTCAGTTAGTTGAGGCTCATGTTGATGTGTACGAAAGTTGTTCGTGCAGCGAGTACTGTTGTGTATGTACAAGGTTGAAAGGAAAACCATTTTTGTGGACAGCCCTAAAACATGTTTAGAAAAGTAGAACAGTGATTGTGAACCAAAATCAAGGTGGCCCATGGAAAAAATGCATGAGGTATCAAAATACCTAGCCAATAAGTAAGTGCATTTCTTGAATAGGTTGGGATGTGTCAGTGAGAACAACCTCAACATGAGGAAAATTTCATCATGCTGGGTGCCCAATATTGCAACCATTAGATATGACTAGGTGTTGTTGCCATAGACTCCATGCAAATCTTCATGACATTCTCGTACATTTTTGCCACAGGCCACCTGGATTTTCATCCACAATCACTGTTCTACCCCCTTTGTAAACATGTTTTAGGGCAGTACACAAAATGGTGTTCCTTTCAACCTCGTACATACACAACCTGACACTTTTGGTACTCCACACATCAACATGAGCTCTGACAATGCTCAATGCCTGATTGCACATGCATGGTGTTATCACCTCTTCCTTACAGTGTTGCCACTTTCAAATTTACAGCCCACGTATATTAAAATTGCCAGAAAATTTGAAGTTTTTTTTGTTTTACTTGCATGCCTGCATTAATATATCTAATAAATATGTAAGGGGAGGGAAGAAATGCCAAAAGCATCATACATTATATAACATACCCACAACAAATAAGACAACATATCCAAGACATACAAGTAATAAGAGGAGCAGAACTTCGAACCAGAACTTGGAGCAGAAACACAGTTTTACACAGGGATGAAGAAGGAAAATAAAAAGACCTATTACAAAATAAAAACAGAAGAGTTGAAGAAGAAAGAGAAAAAACATGAATATCAGAATAAAGTAGGAGAACGACTGAACCAAGATACATTTGAAGATGAAGGTGTAGAGGAAATATGGCAAAAAATCAAAGATATAATACTATAGTCAGCAGAAAAGGTATGTGGTAAGAAAAGAGTAAATACAGGAAGGAAAAGAACCAGATGGTGGAATAAAGAGGTGAAAAAGGCAGTTCAGGAGAAGAAAAAAGCATGGAAGAAATATATTAATACAAGAAGATATGAAGACCAATTAGATTATCTAGAAAAAGAAACACAGCTAAAAGAATAGTGAGAGAAGCAAAGAGGAAAACATGGGAAGAATTTGGAGAAGTGGAATCACAATACAAAGAGAATAGGAAAGGATTTTGATGCATAATAAACGGAATAAGAGGAAAAGGTGGAAGAAGAATAAGAAGCGTAAAAAACAAAGCAAATATTCTGGAAACGCGAATTAAAAATGTGTTGAAAACATGGAAAGAATACTTTGAAAGTAAATTTGAAAAGGAAGCCATAGGAACAGCAGACGGGAGGATTGGAAAACATAAGACAAAAAGCAGGAAGAAGTAGTCGAAGAATACAAGAGCAGCATAAGGAAGAGGATGGGAATGAGATAGGAGAGCTAGTAAGGGAAATTGAAATAGGAGAAATACATGAAGAAGTGAAAAGAGTAAGAAATGGAAAGGCAGCAGGAATAGATTAAATAGCTCCAGAATATATAAAATACGGAGGAAATGACTAAACTGTACAGAAGATCTGGAGAGAAGAGAAACTACCAATAGAATGGGAAAAGATCATTATTATACCACTGTATGAGAAAGGAGACTCAACCAACTGTGAGAACTATCGTGTAATATGTCTATCCACCATGGCACTTAAGGTGTACTCAAGAATATTGCAAGTATGGCTAAGAAAAGAGACAGAAAAGGATATGGAAGAAGAACAAGCTGCTTTTCGTTCTGGGAGACAAACACAAGATCACGTATATTCCATCCAAACAATATGTGATAAATACTTAGAAAAAGGAAAAAAGATGAACTTGGCATTTTTAGATCTAAAAGCTGCTTTTGACTCTGTACACAGAGAAGAAATATGGACAATATTAGAGAAAAGAAAAATCCCAGGAAAACTCATTTGAGTAATAAAATCAACATATAAAAGAGTAGAAGGAATAGTAAGATTGGATGGAACGATGTCAGACACATTTAAGATGGAGAAAGGCGTGAAACGGGGAGATAGCTTGAGCCAGCTACTCTTTATAGTATTTATGGATGAAGTTCTAAAGATATGCAAAAGAAGAACAGCAAGAACAAAAGTGGGTAATTGGAATATGAGACCGATACATTGCCAAGCATTAGTATATGCAGATGACATAATACTAATAGCAGATACAGAGAACAAGCTACAAGAGGCGGTTACAGAATGGGCAGAAGTGCTAAAGGTTAAAAAAATGACGGTAAATGCAAATAAGAGCAATGGAAGAGGTACAGTAATAGAAAGAATACACATAATATGAAATGAAATAGAACTAGAGCAGACAGAAAGATGCCAGTACCTGGGAACAATCATAAACCAGACAGGAAGAATAAAAGAGGAAACGATGAATAGAGGAAGGAAATCTAACAATGCATACTACCAACTAAGCCAGACTATTTTCGGAAAAAGATAAATAAACACCAAAATTAAACTACAAGTTCCCAACGGTATCAATTCTTTGACAAGGTGGAGCCTGGGTTACCGCAAATTAATCCTGCCTGGGTCATGTCAAATCAACCATTTTAAAATAATTATTCATTCTTAGTACATACATTTGTACATTTTTCTAGATATCAAAACCAATGTTCAAAAAAAATTATTGTCTTTAGTTCTTCTGGGGCAGCCATTTTTCCAACATGGCACAGGGCTTTTTTTGCTCATGTAGCAGTTCATGGAAACCTTAATATCTCAAAAACCATTAGAACTAGAGACCTGAAACAAATTTCATTTTGTAGGTAATAAAGCATACTTTCTGTGATATTCAAGTATATTTTGCTTAAAATTACATCCTAAGTATGAAAATTATGGTAACAATAGTTTAAAATTTTAATTTTTAAAACCAATTTTTTTAATGAAAGGGTTTAGTTCATGGCTTGAATTTTCTTTTATGTGTAGACCTACCTGCAGGGTGTCAGTAAATAAAATAACAGTGCTTAGAAATGCACCCCTTTTTTACAGCATGGGCTCAAACATGACCATTCATAGAATTTTGACAGTTTTCGGGGTTAAATATCTCAGAAGGGTCCTCTTGAAAAATTCTGAAATTTAGCACAAAGGAAACCCTGCATGAACCTAACTCACAGTAAAAATCTCAACTTTTAGATTCAACTCGTTTTGGTCAATATGAGGTAACATATGTGACCTAAATTGTGACGTTGATAAGTAAGGTTAAGCTACATGTATACCTAGAAAAATGGAGTCTTTCTTTTTTCTTTTTTAAAGTTGGGTTATAAAAGCCTCAGAAAATATAATAACATAGGATTTTAATACTTGACTTACCAGAAATTAAAATTAATTTCCTAGAACAAAATGCAAGCGGACCTTCACTGCCATCTAGTGTAGCAGTAGAGAAGCAACCTGACCAATAACTCCTTGTACCAACGGTTAGATGTCGCTAACGTCGCAAAGCCACAAGTATGGGCATATGAGTTTAACCCTCTGGCTATCAGGCAAAAGGGGAAAGAAGAAGAAGATAAATTTATAATAAAATATATAGACTAAATAAGAACTGTTGTGGTAAACCATGTGAAATCTTCAGAATACGCAACTGATATTATGAGCAATTTTCCATATATAAAAGCTAGATGTGGTAAAAGTGGTAACATGGAGAATACACCATTGAGGGAGGCAATTCCTCAATAAGTCTCACACTGCAAATTCAAACCATTTATGACATGAGAACAAATTCATAGACATAAAAAGATAAAACAATTCTTTCATATAATAATATCAAAAGTCTTGAATTATGAGGTTTCAATCTACGGAAAGTAATGACAGTTTTAAAAAGCTGAACTTACTTATGCACTGAACTTGACAGAAAATGAATCACTCTGTTCTGGGTCACAACATTGGCTTTGTTGCAACAATTCCGTAACACCTCGGTGAAACAACAGGATCAAACATTTGAACAATGTGAGCATCGTGGATACCCTGCAAAAATAACAAACATTATAACACTAGCTACTGATGTGAAGAAATAAAGTAACTGCAGTTATCCAAGTCCTGAAATAATTTGATAATGATATTATTACTTGCAATCGAATATTAACAGTTCTTCCTCATTTGAAATGTCCACCAAGTACAATTCAGGAATCATAACTCGACAAACCAACGAGGCAGAATATAAAACTCTTCAAAAATTTATGTTAGGAAAGTTGGAGAGTGTATTTAACATTCACCATACCCTTTTTCTTAGGAAAAGAAAAGAAAAGAATTTTTCTCACCTGTTCATATAAATACAAGAGTCGATCCAACAAAACCACTGTCTCAATAACAGGAGCCAATGAAACTTTCATTAGGTAAAAAAGTTGCAATTTTTCCAATTGTGGTAAGTATTCCTCATATAATTCTTCTATCTCGGTATCAGATACCTGGAAATTTATGAAACATTTACTATACAAACGTGTCTAGCAATTGTCCTATGTTTCAGAATTCCTGATCCACAATCAAGAATTCTTTTGAATTTTTATTTTAAGTTCACTTTGTGCAAGGATGGGCTAATCGAGACTCTGCCTGCAGTTTAAAGTGGGATCCGAACCACTGTGAAATGTGCCTCCACCAAATATTGAACCCGAGACCCCTTAATTACAAGGTGACAACAAATCACGAATTTGTACTGTATTGTACATCACACAGTGAATGTAAGACTACTGGCAAAATGCAAATTACAAAACAGTGTATCATCCATTTTTAATAAAAAAAAAAACAAAGAAAATCATGCAAGTACACAGTTAACACAAGGTAAGGTAAAGGTAAAGTTCCCCATGCACTTTGCACCATACCATGAGGCATATATAGGGAGATATGGGGATGGAGCCCCACACATTCTTTGATCTGGGCCATTTTGAAGGTGATGTGATCGGAACAATGCTCTGACCGCCTTTAGTCCCCAGGTACCTATTTATTTGAGGCCGAGTGAACCACAGAGCTGCTTTATGCGGGACAAGGCTGGAAAAGTTCCAACCTTAGATCACCCACCCCAGGAATCAAACCCAGGCCTCCTGCATGGCAGTCAGATACCCTACCGACTAGACCAACGCAGCTCCACACAACCAGGCACGGATCCACGGGGAGGGCGATAAGGGTGATCGCCCATCCCAACTGCCAGGCTTTTGGATAAATTATTATTCCTAATATTTTAGCAGACTGAAATGTTCTATCTTTTATCACCAAGTTGAACAGCCTCGATAATATTTTTTAAACTTGAAATCTACTTTACAGTCAAAATAGGCCAGTCGAAACTGCACCTACAGTTTACATTTGAATCTGAACGACTGTGCAATATGCTTCAAAAGGGGATCAAACCCGGGACCACTTGAGAGAATAGTTTTTTTGTTTGCTTTGCTTATTCACTTTACTCCTCATGTATGAATGATCAGTTTACCATGTCAATGGGAGGGATTATGATAACACACAATAATAGTGATCTATTCCAGGTGAGAGTCACCCTACTTTCGCAAAACAATGGTCTCATCTCTGGAACATGGAAGTCAGCTTGATTCCTGTTTACAGTATGGTTTATGTAAAATAGTGCAAGCAAAGGTTAGAATATTTCTTGGTGAGTGAAGTACACTACTGAAATTCGTCCCTCCCAAATGTAACTTCCGGATACGCCACTTCACACAAGCCTGTTATTTTTAGAAAATTTGTGCAGAAGCACTTCGATGTCTACAAGTCTCAACCATAAATCAATAGTTTTCCATTTTCTAAGCTTTTACAAGCACAATTTCTTCTACCTAGTTTTGGATATCATATTTACTTCTGACCTTCATTTCAAAATAAGGCATAACATACACCACATGGCATCATTTCACTAAATAGCTTAAGTCCAATTTAGGCATGTACTTAGTTACTCAAGCTTTTGCCACATTGAGTGTCTTCATCAGGAGTTAAAGACAAGAATAGTAAAAGTTTAAAACATGCAAAAGATAAGTAGGTTAAAATGGGAGCTAAGAGTCAATTCACAGTCAGTGGTGTGGCAATAGGGGGGGGGGGGTTGGATGATCGTAACTGGCCCCTTTTGGCCCAGTAGACATGAAAAAAATGTCAAAGGCAAGAAAAGATGGAAGAATAATAGCTGACTTCTAAAATTTTCCAAACTCCTGGGCATGCCACTGTCCACAGTGCTGCGATATCCTGAGATGGAGTAAGTGACAGGTTGCACTTATTACACACTTCTCAAACACCTTTCTGGTCAAGCCCTGCCCGTTGACTCGTGACATCACAAAAATTACAGTGTATTTATACTATGACCCCTAAACAAAAAGCATTCAGTCTGATGTCAGAATATTAAGTGTGGGGCATGACCAAGTGAGTATTAAGCTGTTCGCCCACTGAGATGCCGGAAACTTGCCACCCTGAACCTCCGAGTGGAAAATTCCAAGTGTCTTTTCCAGGGTTAGTCTGCCCATGTACCGTGCCACCATTCTCCGAACCACACCACCATGTGGAACATTTTTCATGCTCAGCCACAGCGGGCCCGAGCATGATGCTTGCCAGAGGTGAACGAAGAGATGCTGAATTATACGAGAGGGCATTTGGAGAAACGGCCAATGGAAAAATTCTACCCTAGAAACCTGCAGACTTATAGCATGGAAATTCTGCAGTTTGGTTCCACACGTTTCGTTGTAGTGGGCGTTACACCAATTGATTTCAATAGAAGCAGACAACAGAAGTCCCCATGTCTCAGTGGGTTATAAGCTTTATACAAGTGTAAGATCCAGCTAGTGACAGAACACTCTGCCGCGGCATTTTTTTTTAAAAGCAAAAATTAAGTTTACAAGATGCTTTTGGTGGAAAGAGAATACAAATAACCAAGACAACATATGCTATTTTTTACCAATGGCTAATGTATACGTGTATTTCAAGAAATATATGCTAACCTTTACTTACCTCAATGGTGACTCCTAGCTTTTCAAAGGCTTTACAAACATAAGAACTGAAATCATCACACTTGCTGCCCAGTCCACGAACTTGTCCTTCAGGAATGTCTTGTTGGTTACACTTCTTCTGAAGCAGAACTTGCAAAAGTGATCTGTAGAAAAGAGATTTGGATGGAAGCTGAAAAGAAAAGATCAAGGGTCTGTTATATTTAGAACAATATGAATAAAATTGTAGGAACTGAACTTTTAACTCACTCAAAACTTTTGACACGTTTCACATGTGTCTCTCTCAAGTCATAAAAATATTTTCCTGGGATATTTGACTGTGTGGAGGATGTGACCAGAGCAAGGAAGATACATGAGAAAATTCTCAATATTTGACCAGGTAGATCCCAAATAGAAAAAAAATAATAAATAATAATATGTATTAATGGAAGCGTACATCAAAGCATAGGGTTTCAAAAATTGAAAGAGACAACAGAAAAAGAAAAATCGTTGGAACCCAAATTATTGCTAGTTTAATGATTCGATTTAATTTTTGTTATTTAGCATCACTTTTCCCCCACTTTTGGCTAATTTCGACAATGAGAATGAGTGATGATAAGAAACTGATGAAGGGACAGGATTTGAACACAGCCCCTAACATCGTAATGCACTGTCTTAAGCACTCTGCCACAGAGGTTGAGTTCCCTTATAAAAATTTCAATTAATTTCTTTTTTTTAAAAAAAAAAAATAACTAGTAGTGTGTATTTTTAATGTTTGTGTGTATGCCATTATAAATTCTTGCACTGTTGCTAGTCAAATTTTGAAATCTACAGCGATATGGTAGAGTCGGTCATATATTAGAATGTGTTGCTTATTTATTCATGCAGTTATCAGTTGAGCCTTCTTTAGGAGGAGGGCACTCAGGTTCAAGAATGACTTACTTTTCATCCAATCTTGTATTTCTTAATAAATTAAATGTTATAAGATCAAATTTCATAGATTATCTTAATTGGATTTGTGGCTTCTTGCCCACATTTGCCAAAAAAAAAGGCTCCTGAGAATAATGGGATGGCATCTGATTTATTCTTAGTTTTGGCTACCCCTGCTCTTATCAATTCCCAACGATGCTGGTGTTTGAAAATTGTGGCAATTAAAAGTTGTTCAAAATATTGAATAATATTAGTGGGTGTGTATTCCACCCCAATTACGTGCATCCATTTACCAGAGTTTTGTTTCAAAGTATTCAGTACAACAGAATATTAAAATTCCTGCCATGTAATGACAAAATATAGATTTTTCATGCTATCGCGGTACAAAATAAATGTAAACTTTGAACTTTGCATAACTTCCAGGATAATTAGACTCTGCAAAAGTGTCGTGTGGCATTCTTGTGAGCCCAGGAAAGATCAATGTCGGAAAAGTATTGGTTGGTATCGGTAAAAAAAAATCCATTTTGTAAAAAGAAAATTACTGGATTTTGCAGGTTTTCCAGACTAAAGCCATTAGGGCATTTCATATATTTAAACATGTGTGTGTATAAAGGTCACTACTAGAGTACTGCAATGAGCATTTTTCGCTCGAGCAGCAAATAGTTTGCATGGGAAGTGTTAGATGGCATTCACAATTGATAGTTCTTCCACTCCAGCAAAAAACGCTCGAACGAGCAAAATACACTCGAACTCTAACCCTTTTAGTACACGTATTTCAGTCATTTGTCTATGGTAGTGGGTCCTCAAATATGGATATTGAAATTGAAAAATAAGTGAAAGTAGTCATCAACTCCATGTTAAAATGCAGTTTTGTGTATCTTACCGAGATATGTGAAAATAAAATAGATGATTATGGGCTGAAACTGCCTAGGCTGACAATTTATGTTTCTATGATTATTGTCACATTAAAATGATTTCATACTATGAGAATGAGAGACGCGGTAATAGATAATTAAGCTACTCACATTTTCCTCGAAGCTGTTTTACATTATTTTCTATTAATTTTGGTAGCCATTGCCACCGTCCTCGTTGGAATTCATTGTTATGTTGCTTGGCGTGTTTCTGTTGTTTTTTCCTAAATCGTCACTAGGTGTGCTGCTGTCACCTGTATGTCTGCGTATATGTCGTCTACTGTTCACAGGTGTTAATTGCTGCAGTAACGGAAGCCAGGAGTGATGTGCCTGACTACATGCTCAGCACATCAAAGTAAAGTATAGTTTGTCCACAACAAATTAAACATTTCTTGCTCTTCCATTCTTTGTTCAAAAACCTATTTTTAGTGCACTACTAAACATTTTTGCAGAAACACATTACATTTCAATAACATTTCCAGGATTTAAAGGCTGCCAACAGTGGTGTGCCCAAACCGGTTGGTGGGAGTTCATTCCCCCCTCCCTTCATTCTCATTTTGAACTTTCTCCCTATTTTTAACCGATAATATGCAAAAAAAAAAAAAAAAAAAATAGATATATTTTACTATGCAACTGAAGATTGCTCACCTCACTTTTCTGGGTAACTGATCTGTGAATGCTACTGAAGATGCTTTCATTGCCTTCATCACTTGCTTCATCCCAACACAAACTTCTGCTTCTTCAGATGATCACTCATGGGAAATCCAAAATTGCTTATTGCTGGAGTCATGTCAGTCCAAAATGGGTTCTGGAAATATTCCTCTTTAAGTAGATGATAACAGCACCCAACATTGCACAACAATGAAGCTTCTGGTGTCCTCACGAACATCTGTAAGCAACTAGGTGCTAAATTACCACATGTGTGTAAACCCACCACGCCAACACTTCGTACGTCATCTGTGTCAAAATTCTGCTTCACCAAGTCAGTCACTCTAGTTTCTTCCGTAACAAATGTTGTGACGGGTCTGTAATGTGAAGAGGTAACCTTTGGTTCGATTACACTTCCAGTTTCCAACTGATCTGCATTCACCTCACTTTCGTTGCCACTTTCTGGTTTCGAACTGGAATGTTTCTTTGCCTTGCGATGCTTTCCTCGTCTTGATGGCGTTCGACCTTCGGCAATGTCATTTGCACGTCTGGATAGTCCCTGCCATATTCTCTGGAATTCAAAAACAAACACAGCAAATAAGATGCAAAAGCAGTACCCTTGATCCTATGTGCCCTTGGTAGAAAGTGAAAAATTGTGCATGGCTTGTGATGATTTTCTTTAAGGCTTGCGGAGATTGTGTTATGGTTCAGTAATGTACCTCTGTTGCCTTAGCCGGAAGGCTTCATGCAAGTGAATACAGCACCTGACATGAAAATCCAAAACAACACCAGACAGGACATTGCCTACCACTTGTCAAACACAAAATATTAATGACAAAAGTCAGTAAGTACTGACGTCATTCAGTCAAAAGGCACTTGAAAGGCATTGGCTCTCTCTTCGCTGTTTGCATATGTCCCTTACAAGGATGTATTTGGGAGGCAAGCCACCACCTGATCCCTGAAAGACTTACTAAGTACAAAAGTTAAATAATGATTAAAATAAAATAACTAAAATTAAATAATGAAAATGTACGTGTTGTCTAATTGAGGGTTATTTATTTCCGCCAGACTTACTGGAAGGGAAGGATTATATTGTGATCATTCGACTTTGAATAACAGTGCAAAAGAAGATATATTATGCAAATTCTTTTACTACTTATAACGTAACATTCATAAAATATCACCAGAAACTTTACTTTTTGTCAACTGGATCTAACATCCTTTTTATATTCAATTCTTTATTTGACATTAATTTCCTTGCCAGGGTAGTGTTTTTCTTATTTTCCGACCTTAACTAAATGTAAGCTAGTATGAACACATGCTGTTATATCACCATTCTTATGACCGCCTTTTACCTATTAATGTAATAAAATATAATAAGAATTAATTTTAATGTTTTAATTAATACTATTTGAATTAATTCAATAGAATTATTTTATCTTAAATATTATTATTTTCAGACACTTAGTTTGGACTCCCCCCCAAAAAAAACTTATTTCTAGATACTTGCCTGGTCCCTGTACATGTTCTCCCTTCTTTGTTTGAAGGAGTCAAAATATTAAAAACTGGAAAACAAAAATTACACAAAACCGAAAGTGGCTGAAGCCCAATTTACCATGTTTAAAAATTACTAACCAAGTTGAAATGAGAATGGTAAGAAACAATATAGCACAAATTTTCCAAACTTCAAGCCAAACTTAAGATCTCAATTAAGTAAAACAGACACTTAAGCCTCCAAGAGATTACTAATATAATAAATACAGTACATATAGTAAATAAAGTACAACAGAAAAAAATGTGAATTTAAGAAATCCAACTGATTTTTTTGAGCTTCCACTGATTGATTTAGTTTTAGTCTATTGTTCATTCAATTCTGATTTTCTTAATTTCAAGTACATTGTTTAATTAATTTTGAGTTTTGACAAAAAACATCTAATGAATACGAAAGTATCAAGCACAAAAGTACATTTTTCACATTAGTGTGGAATGCAACAAGTTAATTATTAAATTAAAATCTGGTTTCATATAATAAGAAATGCATATTTTTTATTATTATTATAATAATATTGAATTCATATGCAGGTTGAAATTTGATTCTTTCACTCACCTCCAATTTCTGTGTCCTTGCTTCAGCTCCATGTGTGTTGGTTTGGGATGCATCAAGCCCCAGAACATTCAGCTTGTAATACAACGCTAGCAATGAGCCGAGATATCCTTTCCCGCTGCCAATATCCACAACATGGCTGACTCCTGCAGAGTGAACTGCCAGCGCCACAACTCGGCTCATGACCTTCACTTCGTGCATCTTCTTCTGGGACATAAACTGATCCAACTTGAACGCATTCTGATCTTCATTACAGTATGTCGAGATGTATTCCTCAACACTCATGACAAGTCCAGAATGTGGAAGGGTCTTCTGATATGAACCGTTAAGAAATCCTGAAAATGGTGATTCGTCGCAGTTCATTTTTACCTCGGACGACTGTAGAAACTTCTCTTTACCAATCTGCCAGAACAAATTGAACATTTCTTCCAGCTTCTTCGCCTGGGCCTCTTTTTGTATGCCCTCCGACACATGGCATTTCCAGAGATTCTGAGTGAAAAAATTAACCATGTGGCAATTTGTAAAAGAAAATAACGGTTTCAAATAACTAACGGCTTCGTCTAACTTTCTGGCAACCACTTCCACCTGCATGTTTTCCAATGCACAACAAACACACTGTTGAACAAAAGACTTCACAATGTCAAAATGTTAGTTTTTCAGTGACTGGTAAGTTGCTATTTACCTTCAACAATGCACACACTTTCTTGTACTGCGAACGAAGTCTCTCCTTGAAAGAAATGATATCTACATCTTCAACATTCACTGTGGGAAATTCATTTATCATCTCCAAAAGTCTGTGTAATCCTTTCTCGGCCTTCTCATTCACTTGTCCCTTTCCGGAGTCTTTCATTGACAGCCACATGGTGGCAAACCCTTCATAGAATCCTATTTCAGTCCCAAGTTCTATTCCCCGGTGATATCCCAAGTGAAAGCCCTCTACCTTCCCATCCTCTGCACCTTTCTGAAATCCCACATCAAACCCATCTTTCACGATAGTATCATCACTGAATGCAATTGATTCGAACACATCATTAATGTCTTTTAAGTCCTCGCCATTATTTGGATCTCCAACATTATTCATTTCCACTTCCCTTGCATTAGTTGGAAGAACAAAGATCTGAAATTGACGAAAGATTACAATTAGGAGTTGTACACTTCAACGTCAATAATTTTCATAAAAAAAAAAAAACACTCACGTTAAAATTAATTAATTTTGTGTACTTATTGATGAGTTATTGGTTCTATATAGCTCAGAAGTACTTTTAAGAAACCAGGAAATTTCCAGTAATAATAATATTGTTGAATTTTCACACCTGTACATTCCATTGCGGTATTACCAGTGCAATTAAATTTGCTCTCAAAACTAGAGTTTATTACCATTAACTTAAACCTATGGTGACTACATGTGTGTACAGTGAGATGCACAAGTATTACCGTATTACCTATCAAGTTGTCCATCACTGTTTTATTTTCTTTGGCAATGAGATTTTCTGAAATTGATACAACATGCCCAAGCTACTGAAAACCTCTGCCCAGTATACATAAAAATCTAGTCCTTAAATCCACATAGGATTCAAGAAAAATTTAATGAAAGTAGTTGCAGACCATTTGGCAAGCACGACTTGTGCATCTCACTGTATAAATTTACTATACTATCAGTC
This sequence comes from Lepisma saccharinum, assembly GCF_977018435.1. NCBI lineage: Eukaryota > Metazoa > Arthropoda > Insecta > Zygentoma > Lepismatidae > Lepisma > Lepisma saccharinum. Next base: position 93,215,118 of record NC_139229.1, read on the forward strand.
ATAAAAAGATTTAATTTCACCCCACGTGTTGTCAGAATCATAAACAGTAAAGTGCCTACTGTTGGGACATGTACCATTAAGAAAGATCCAAATTTTTGAACCTACCTGTGTTCTTCATCAAGAAGAACTGGCACTGATTAGTAAAATAAATGCATTTCTGCAACTTCCTCTATGACTTGGCAAGTTAATAAAGTAAACATTAGGTAATTAAGACTAGTGTTTAGCAACATTTCCATCAGCCTGTAATTTCTTCGCAGAGAAACCAAAACACACCAAAGATTGGACACAGGCAAATCAAGAATACACATTTCTCTCTACCACCCAAATTTGCTGCAATTGGTTGTTCTAAAAATTCTGAGCAACAAGGGTTTCACAGAAGCAATGTGACCCTGGCACTTCATACCAGGCTGTCCCAGAAGTCCTGCACCATCAGCACACTGAGCTCCAAGAGGTGAAGTTTGCGAGGGTAGGTTACTCCACCGGTGAAAGGCTGTTGGCAGGCATAGATTGATTTGTTGTTTAAAGTCCACTTTATGCACAGTAAGGCTAATCGAGACTGGACCTACAGTTTAAAGTGGGATCCGAACCACTTGTGCCTCCACCGGGTATCGAACCCGGGACCCCTTGATTACAAGGCGACGACGCTACCACTGCGCCATCGGGGAGGCCCGGCAGGCATAGAGGACAGGTTTGTGGGATAAAGTGAAGGCACTCACAGCATGTGTAGCGAGTGTTCCCGTGAAGTTAAAGTGGGCACAATGAGTGAGGACCAAATTGCACTTCGTCCAGTGCTACTTTTTTTATGGAAAAAACGACTAACAGCAAAAGCGGAAGCGGAGGAAATTTGTCGCGTGGATAACGAAGAAGTGGTGAATCGATCGACAGCTTCCCGTTGCTTTAAAAAATTTGCTTCAGGTGATCTACACCTCGCGGACAAGGCCCGCACGGGGTGACCTCCGATGGACATTAACGAGTTTCTGCAGGATACTGTGAATGCTACACCACAATCCAGCACACGTGTTAGCCAGAGTGGTTGGGGCATCCAAATCGACAGTAAACCGTCGCTTGCATGACATGGATTACACCAATAAACAGCCCCGACAAAGTCGCACGAGCTGACAGAGGTGCAGGCCAAGCGCAGAGTTGCAATTTGCCAGAAATTGCTACAAATCCCGCACGATCTTCGTTTTTGGAGGAGAATTGTGACAGGAACGAGAAGTGGGTGTTTCTGAAAACCCTCATACACGTAAACAATGGGTAAAAAGCAGGCAGGAGGCCATCGCCCATGTGAAACAGAACAGATTTGGGAAAAAGCTTATGCTGAGTGTGTGGTGTAATATTGTCGTAATTGTCCATTATGAGTTTGTTCCAGAAGGTCATGATGTAACAGGTGAACTGTATTCTGAACAATTACGGCAAGTGTATGCCATTCTGAACGAGATATACCCGGCATTAACGAGGAGGAAGAGGCTACTGCTGCAAAATGACAATGCTCCCAGTCACCGGTCTCGAAGAGTGACCAACATACTAGCTGAGCTTGACTGATTTGAGTTATTACTTCATCCCGCCTATAGTCTGGAAGTTGCACCATCGGATTACGGTTTGTTTCGCTCTCTCACACATTTCCTGTGTGGTAGGCACTTCAATTCATATGATGAGGTAAATTCTGCCTGTCGTGAGTTTTTCAATTTTAAACCTGGCCCCTGGTATCCCCATCAGATTGAACTGTTGTCGCAGAGATGGGTGAAGGTATTTGAACATGGAGGCATGTACTTTGCTAAATAAAGTCTGTCTTTGCTTCTGATATTGTGTGTTTCATTTTCGCCCTTGTATGGTGCAGGACTTCTGGGACAGCCTGGTATTCTTTATCTTGTGCACTTTTTTGCAAATAATGAGGTAGACAGGAATATATGTGGCTCTGCACTTTGTGAATTAAGAAGCTGCCATATTCTTTGCAATTTGGCATTTTATTGTGCAAGCTCATGATAACTTTTTATATATAGCCTATATTCACGTGTGCATCTGGGCCATATGATGATGATGCTAAGAACAAAATATTAATTCTCAGTCCCACCCCCTCAGACACAGCATGTATGGGGTCTATATCCAAAATTATTCCAATAAATTCCCTGGCATCCACAAGTGTGTGGATCTGAAATTCCAATGACATAATAAAGAGCACCACAACAACAACTAATAAAGAATTAATTTGTATCTCTGCCACATAAATATGCTCTTATTCTCTATTCTAGAACTAGTACTACTTCTGGTACCAGTTTCATAGCTCAGAGACACATTAAAATTGGATATTTTGTGTCTTGCATGGTTCGTACTTACCAATTGTGTATTGTGGAACATAGTTCAAGGTGCCATTATGCTTTTCACACGAAAACAAACACAATATTTCACATAGAGAGTAATTTTTGTTATTCCTTTTTTCGCTTCCTTTACACACAATATGGCAGGCAAAACTTGACTACTGTAGTGGGTATGCAGTGTTTCCAACCTTCTTCACAGAAAAATACCTACTATCGTGTTCGTCACGTGTGCAAATTGTACATTATGCATGGGTAGCTGATGGATAGCCTCACGAACCATTCCGATAAGGTTAGGTTAGGCAAGCAGAATTAAAAAAAGGGGGGTTGGAAACACTGAAAGGGGGTTACATCATCAAACGTATGCAGCATCTGGTTCACGTAGAGAAAGCAATGGCAATTGTGCGTCGGTGTGATATTTCTCTTGAAAAATACATGATTTCCTGGTCAAATAGATTCCACGATGAAAGAAAATACCTCGACGAATGTTGGAAACCTTAGAGAAACTCATTTCCGTAAGTAGTTTCTTCTGTAAAAATGCAGAAATGTGTATCAGATATATGAAACTGTTACCCTACTTCTCCATAACTACATTTTCTTACATTATTTTCCAACAACAAAAAATAAGGAAGAGTTTTACTTACAAAACTTCACAATACTATGCATTGAACAGCATTTTCCAAAAACAATAAAACTTAGTTTGTGGGGGGGGGGGAAACTGTTGTTTCTTGTGATCATTGTCATAACATCCTTGATACAATATCTGATATTGGAGCAATCTCCATACGATGAAGTGCAAAGTCATTGAAATGTAGCTATATAGCTATGAAATGCTGAAGAATTTATTTAGAATAGGCTTTGCATTTAGTTCTTTATTCTGAATTTGATAGGGTGACCAGATATTTGTTGACCAAAAAGAGTATAGTCTATAGGTTGAAAGTGCGGATGCACAAAACATAAAAATAAAACAAGAATAAGGGTGGCTATTTGTTATTGCTTCTATTATAGCCCCTATAAAATAGGCCTACACTCTACAGAGTCAAATTACTTATGGGTCTAATGTAATTAGCTAATTGCAAATACTTACTCACCAATGGGCACCATCATTCATACTTCTGGGATGATTTTGCTTTTTTGAGTATGTTTAAATCTTCCTTTATTGCCTGTCCAAACTCTTCACAGGTCATGTCCACATTGGATTTCACTTTTATTACTTGTTCGAGTTGACACCAGGAGCGTACTTTTTTCCTCTCGCCAATAAGTTTTAATAACACTGAAGAGTCTTTTACAATCAACATTTGTACCAGGCAGAGTAAACAAGAATTTTATAAGAGGCACATTTTGACCCAGCCTGTACTAAATCTTTGTACACTGACCTCCACTTACCCACCATTGTTTCTTTTCTTTCTGTGGATTTTAACGCATTTTTACGCGTAAAATAATGAATGAAATTAAATAGCAAGGAAAAGAGTATATTTGGGGATTTTTGCAAATTGAAAAGAGTATAGAGTATATGAACCTTTAAAAGAGTATAATACTCTTAAAAAGAGTATGTCTGGTCACCCTAAATTTGATTTCAGTAACACGAGATTTTTGTGTTCTTGAATTTCTTATCTTCCTCTATAAATTACCTAGGTATATTCTTTATTTTTCACGTAATATAATATTGGCAATGTAAAGTTAATTTATGTATATAGCCTAGGACACATTTGAATTGTGGCAAAAAAACAGAATACATTATCTTCTATGTTATAATTGTAGTGCAAGGAGTATTTACAATGTTTTCACCAACGTAAATGAAAACATATATATATATCTAACCTAAATTATAAGTTGTACAATTGGCTACAATCTACTTCCGTCCTTTTTGCCTTTCGGTGGTAAGCGATGAGGGTAAACAACCTACAGGCTCATCTTTGCATCCATGTTGTGAATGTGTGTGCTTCACTCGTTTGCGTTCAGGGTGGTGATGGGTTTTTTGCGTTCGTTGTGTGTGTGTATGATCAGAATGGCGTACCTCTGGTTGGGTGGCTTCTGGAACAGGAAGCGCTTGGCAATTACTTTCGGGACTATAGACAAGGGTAACACTTTACTATACCGGAGACGGATTTCTTCAAATTTACAGGAGAAAGTACTTACGAAAATCATTTTCTGTAGCGGTGTTGATGTTCGGGAATGTAGTTTTGATCCATTTTAATGCGAATGCATGTGGTTTTCTATGAAAATCTAGTTCCGACGCGCTATTGCTGCTGCCGCCATTTGCTATCTGCACGAGAGCACAATACGCTCTCCTATTGTCCGTATATGCTAAATTGAACGAAAGGAGTGCTAATGGAACCTAACCTAACAGGCCTAACCTAACCTAGTAGGCATACCTCGTCCCCGTGATGGTTTGTGGGGCTATCGTGATTTTTTTGGTTAACGTCAATGGTTTTTGGGGCTACCCGTGGATGGTTTGTTGAAATAAGGAAGAACAGTAAGTACTCGTTAATGTAAGAAATATACATTATTTTCGTCAGAAATTCATTATTTCATCTAAAGAAATGTTCCGCAATGCAGAATAGTACATTAGCAATGTAAAAAATTGTGAACTAAATCATTGATAGGTGTCTCCGGTATAGTAAAGTAGTACCGAGACAAGTGTTTGACATGGTGCGAGAAAAACTGACTGTTCACAATAGCCCCACGAACCATTCACGTTAGCCCCAAAAACCGTGCATGGGTATGCCTACGAGGTTAGGTTAGGCCTCTTAGGTTCAAAAAATTCCCTCCGTACGTTCAATTTCGAATAACCGGACAACTGTTTTTCTCGATTTACTCCTCCAGGTTGTCTTTCCCCACATCAGAACTGTTTTTCAATTCCTTATACAATAAGCTTTCCTACGATATATGACACGTATTTATTTGGAAAAGTATCTATTATAGACTCTTACCGTACAATTTAGTAACAGTAATGATAATAAATTGCTTCATTACATATTATACTGATTATTTAGCATGAATTTGATCTAATTTTCCTGATCATTTTGCATGTGCATAATCACTTATTAAAATATGTCCAAATAAAAATGTGTATTATAATAAAACATACTATGTAGTTACAGAATCTTCTCAAATGATATACATTTGTCGTTATAGTTTCCTTTCTTGGTTTAGGACGTCGATAGTGAAAATGAAAAGAAATATGAAAACCTCAACATAAAATCGTCTTTTTAACTTGGACAGAGAACTTTCACTTCGCATTCTCGCTAGTGGGTTCCTCATTTCAACCACAGATGGCGGGATAGTGCCTTTCGTTTTATATAATTCCACCAAATTTACTACAGATGTCTCTCACATCTACCATTGAATATTTTCACGTCTATGATTTTGACCTTCTTTGGCGGGCTTTTACTTCTTTACCAGACAAGATTAACGTCAAGGAAATTTTTTTTTTTTAACGGCATTTCTTTTCTGCTCTGCCTGCATCATGTTTCGTACATACATTCGGGTTGGGTGACTAGACGTTTCGGTATCCTGAAAAATATCTTCGGGACACTTAATTATTCCAATTTTAATCAAAAAATCTGTAATATTTTGAGTAATTTAATTTTATCGTTGTTATCAGGGCAAGAAATGAAGAGCGTTGCAAATGCACAGTACAATGGAGATGGACACAAGCAGTGTTGCCAATGTGTGTGTAATCAATTACACAAAATGTATATGTTTTATCGGTGCCCGTATGTAATGGATTTGTGTCTGGATAAGAAGATAGAACATTTTATCGGGAATATTAATAGCTACAGCTTTACAGGTATTATCACTAGCGTACGCAGGTTTTTTTTTTTTTGTCGGAAGGACTGGAATTGTAAAGGCTGATATTACAGCTACGTTCTAGGGAGGGCGGGGGTACATAATAAGATATTTCGTAATTACCATTTTTAACATTCATTTTGAAAGTTCTTCAGTTGGTAATTGGGGTTCACGATGCCGATCTAATTGTTTTTCATTTAATTTTAAATCTGCAACGAAAAATGTAGAATCTTTGTTTCATACTACTCCCAGAATTATTGGCGTACGCAGCCTGAAGGAATTTGAGCCCACGTCCTAAATTTTGGGAAAACTTCAAATTAAAATAAAAGCAAACCGGCCCTCTTTAAAATTACCCCAATCATCATTCTTGTCTTCGAACAACTTTTAAAATGAAGGATAAAATTGTAATTTCGAAATATTTCATTGTATATTCCGCTCCAAAAAAGAAATACCCTGTGTACGCAAAGAAACAGGAAGGACGGGAAAAGTGGCGTGCCCAAGGGGGGTTGGTGGTGGTTATAACCCCCTTTTGTCCAGTATTCCTAAAAAAAACGTCAAAGGTAGGAAAATATGACAAAATGAGGACTGCCTACCACGAAAAAGTATACATAACCCCTCCCTTTCGAAAATCCTAGGCACGCCACTCGACGGGAAACTTGAGCAGGACCGCGAGATATGAAACTTCCAATGTTGTTTGTACATTTTCCAGAACTCGCTAACATTTCAGCGAATTTTAGAATCAGAAACTTCAAAACAAACTATTTATCTTGCAAAAAGCACAATAACTCTAATAAAGTCCAGGATATAGTAATAGGAAACCGGAAACCTATATCTAATTTCATCATTTTATCTCGCTTTATAATCATAATCTTTAATATTTATTTATTCGTTGACCCATTTTTCCATGGGTATGGAAATATGTGTAATGCCGCCTTTACAGCACGTTTTGCTGACAAAAAATAAATCGTGCCACTAACTGGTCCGTCCAGACTTGAGGCAAACAATATGATCAATTGGATACCTTCATTGTTTTATCTCCATTCGTAAACATAGTTAAGTAAGTTAAGCTTTCAAAGCACATTTGCAATTTAGGATTTTCCGTGTCGGTTAATACGGCAACATGCAGCGTGAAACCATACATTTGCAGTACAAAGAAGGTCATTTCCAGCAATGATTTTCGAAATGCATTACGTAAGTGGCCAAGCGGTAGACGTTCGGGAGCATGTGTCTTCCTGTGACTTCGAGCGAAATCCTTGTGAAGACACGCCCTGCTGGCCTCATTGTCCTGTCATGCTGCAGGAAACACGAAGTAATTTTCGAAGAACTGTGTACAGCGTGGGAGAAAAGTTTGAGATGTTTTACAGGGAGAGACACAATGCTAATTCAGTGTTGTCAAGAATTTCCGAAAAGGACAGCACAAAAACAGAAATTTGAGAAATTTAACGTTTCACACGTTGTGAACTGAAGGGCTCGGATAGTAAAACACCTAAAATATGCATCTAAATATGCACTAAAACGGTGAAAAATATGCAAATATGCACTTTAGAAAAAACATCTTTCCCTTTTGAAATGTTTTCTTTCAGTTACTGCAAAAAGCCAAAAACCCTACATGTAAACAGATATTTGTTCTTTCTTCAGCTAATACGATTTAGCATGAAATAAATGTAAAGTTACAGTACTGAACTCTTCGACACACTCTTTTCTACTTTACACTGCTGTTTTATACGTAAATAAAAGATTACATTCCTTGCAAATCCATCTCAAATTATGAACCTTAAAATAAATAAAACTCGCTGTACTTCACGAAATACAATTGAACATTATTTTGAACACAATATAATCTGACACGTAAAATTCAACATCTATAGACTGTCCATTGCATAGTTTTGTTGTTTATCTCACAAAAAGAGTGGTTGTTGTTGAGTGTTCTCGCGAGAACGATGAAAGAAATCTCTCCTTGTTTGGTAAAAGAAAGTGGAGAGTGAACAGCAGTGACGGAAGAAAAAGATAGGAGTTCTTTCAAGACAACATTACACCATGAACGCATAGACGTTAGTAGTTGTTGACTCTAAAACATGCAAGACAGTGGCGGCGATTAAGGGGGGGCGAGGGACAGTTGCCCTCCACTTTTAGCCACTTTTGCCCCCAGACTATGTTAAATCTTATACAAAGGCAGTGGCGTAGCAACATATCGCGAGTCCCTGGGCGAGATCAAAATGCGAGGCCCCCTTCCGTTTTCTAAATTCGAAACAGTGTTGCTCGATACAAAATCTCCAGTCATACGTTAGCAAAATTTTAACAATAATAATAATAATAATAAATTTATGAAACTTATCATTTTATATTACTCAACCTAAAAATGTCGTTCTCTGCTCTTTATGGAGATGAATTAGCTCACAATTTCTGAATATTCCAGAGTTGAGGCGATATCAACTGTTCAAGTTCTCGCCATTTTTCATTATTCTGTGATAGTGAAAATTGCTAAAATGTCTACTCTGATCATCCTTTGGGTACTGTTCGTCACTCAGCAAAGGGCGCAATGGACCGTTGCGTACTATTTTGCAGCGCTGTTAATCACTTACAGGTAATAAATATCCACTTTAAGAACCGCTTGTTACCGTGCACAACATTCTGTGTGCATTGCTGTGTCTGGCTTCAAGGCTTCAAAATATGTCAGCAGTGAAGATCTTACAGTTACAACCAGTAGCGTACGCAGGATTTCATCAAGCGGGGGTTATTTCTAAACTTTCTCGAAATTCACATTACCATTGTTTTATTATACTTTAATTAAATAAAAATAATCACAATTAATTAATAATACTTATAATTAATTAATTAGCTGAATACTACTAATACCACGCTACTATTAAGTAGTAGATTGGTTGATTGATTGATTTAGTTTATTTTACTTCGCGTTTTGTGCCTCTTGGCTAATTTGCGAAGATGGGGATGAGTGATGAAATGATGAAATTTATGAATGGACATTCACAAACAACCAAGCCCGACCGGGATTCGAACCCGGGACCCTTGGCGTCACAGCGCGATGTGCTAACCACTCGGCCACAGGGTCGGGCTATTAAGTAGTAGAGATCTACATAAATATAGTATTTATGAAAACAATAGAACGTAATTACTTTCTAGTCATTCAATTTTTATCAAATCCTGGGAGCATTTTTTTGTTTCTTTGTTACGAAATAATTGTCTGGTCAACGAGGTGTGACATTTTAAGGGTGAAGAAAATCCATAAAAACAAGAAAATATATTAAAATAAATTGCAATAATCGAAGTATGGAACTCATCCAAGGAGCTGCGCTGGTCTGGCCGGTAGAGCGTCTGACAATCACGCGGGAGATCCGGATTCGATTCCCGAAATTGGTTGTAATTTTTCCGGCTTCTTCCCCTCATAAATGTCCCTGATAATTCACATCTGGATTGTTTCTCTGTTCTTACCAACAAAACATTTTACAATAGTTAAGCTTATTGTCGTTTGAATTGTCTATAAAATAGTAAACAAGGTGAGACATTTTAGAGACATTCAAACGTGCTGCGCTAAATGCTAAATGCTAAATGCTGACTGCATTCTTGTCCGCCTAGCCTTTGTCTATACATTAGCCTCTTACAACGAACCAAGAACTTTATTTAGTTAATTCTCATTGTTCACACAAAAAAATACATGTTCATTGAACACTGGCGTACGTACAGGGGTGGCCGATGGTGTTCCAGCCCCTACAGAAATTTTGAGAAAATCAGAATTTTCAAAAAAATATCCGTTAAGAACTTTAAAAAATCTTATGTGTAAATGCGAAACCTCTTTTCAAGTGAGTCCCGATTACCATTTTTGTCTCTGAATACAATTTTAATAGACTGAAAAGCTCCAAAAATACGAAATATTATATTATGCATCCTGCCCTCCAAATCGAAGCCATGTGCTATCCACATTTACTATTCCAGCCCCTCCCGAAAAAAAAAATCCTGCGTACGCCAGTGTATTGAACATTGTTGCCACTGAGATACAAAACATTTTTTTCTCTTTTAAATCATAGTTGCCCTCATATTTTATTTTCAAGAATTCGTGTTTATTTTCAAGGCATCACTCTGAAAAGACGCGTGTGTTTGGAATGCTGTGCTTTTCTCCATGCTGCATGGAAATAATAATTCAAATTATTATTATTATTAGTAGTAGTAGTAGTAGTAGAAGTAGTAATAGTATTGTTCCAGATCTTTGACTGTGATAAATTGGCCATTTAATTTGTTTTCCACAGCATTTTTCATAATATTTCACAAGCTCAAGGGGGGGTTAACCCCGTAATCCCCCCTTGCGTACGCCACTGGTTATAACAATCGCAATAACGCTTGTGTTTAATCGAACTCTAAAACAATGAAAAATTGTTGTATTTTTTCCGTCTCTTTTGTTGTCGTCGTGCCGCGTAAGGTTTGGATTTCAATGCATTGCGACATCTACCGCTGTGGGTTGAAAGTTTGTAACAATAAGTAAGACTATTCTTTCGTTTGAGTTTCATGATATCAGAATTCAGATAAATATATAACATCGTGAATTTAAATTTTGAGTAACCCTATGTAAGTGTGTGTGTTTCAAATTCTTTCGTCAAGTTTAAACCAAGCATACTGTCAAAGGTTTCCAACACTGCTTCCAAGCGCATAAAACGAATGAATAATAGACAGAGAATTGATAAAACGGAAAATTCTTTTATTCTTAGTTTGTTTATAGAGACGTGGCTTCTCAAATGCTAAACATGTAACGTATTCAGTATTACTTTTATTGCCGGGCAAACAATATAACTTTTGACATATTGATTAACGCATGTGCGGGGAAATGAGGAGGGGTGCCGACCTCCGTGGCGGAGTGGTTATCACCGTGTGCCATCTCTTCCTGCCTTTGACGTTCTTTTTTTCGGAATACTGCGTCAAAGAAAATGGGGGCCCCTTTGGCCACGATCCCGCTGGAAATCGAACCTCAACCTAAAATTAATATATTTCACATATAATTTATTTCAGTCACAACAATTTATGTTAATTATTATAAGGGCGTTACAGGAATACTATAATGTTAAGATAGACTGAAGGATTGTTTCCGAGGGGAAAATATAACTCATTTGCTCTCCTTGAAAAAATTACCTTCTTGCCCCTTCCTGAAAAAAAAAAACCCTCCGGCCGGCCATGAACAAGGAAACCATTTTCTGTACTGGTTAATAATTTCAGTAATAAAATATAAAGTTGCGACCTTCCACGTTCTCTACATATTATTCAATTTAAACACCGTCAAGTATCGCCATATTAACAGTATTTAAAACACGCTCGTCGGAATGAAATCCTTAAAAGTCACTGGACGCATCTGTCTCCTCACTTGAAGATGTGGACGTAGGCAGTTAAACACGTTTGGAAAACCCACAGACGATGCCTTATAAAGCTTGGGCGTGTGTCGTGCACTTACTTTTAGTAGCCGTGAATAGGAGGAAAGGTTCACCCAACCAACACCTACATTGACCTGAAAGTTGTCCGTGGTAGTACAAGGGCGAATCAGTTAAATGTGCATCCCTGAGATTTATATCGTCTTTCAGACACTCCCGAAAAAGGTCTGCGTGCTATTTTCTTATTAGGTGGTCACGGAAGAGTTCCCACATATTATAGGAATAGAAACGTCATTGAGAACGTCTTTGATACTGGGAGAATCGAATGATTTACAGCACCTGCTTAGAAAGTTAGCAAAAAGGGACTTGGCACGGTTTGGATTGGACCGCAGGGTGCGAAATCCCGGGGGGTCAGGGTGGAATGCCCCGACCAACGATTTTGTCGTGAAATCACCCCCGCCCCACCAAACGTTTCCGGGAGGGGGGGGGGAGAGTTTGTGTTCTCACAACAAACACAAAGAATGGACAACAAAGAGCCTCAACTCGAAGAACACTGAACCCAGAAATCCCCAGAACACAGAAATTAGTCCGACTTGTTATTTCTTCTCCATTTCTCATCGCCTTTCGTCAGCTATCGCAAAGTATATAAATATATATTAACAAAACACACAATAGCATTTAGATGTGACTTTTATATAGGGAACTATTATTTTTTTAATGTCTCTAAATTTTTGCTTTTCCCCCTTAAAGCATATTAAAAATCTTCAATTTGCAATCGAATTTTGAATGAAGGACAGTCGATATAATATATTGTATATTTTATAATATGTATAATTTGATTATTTAATAATTGACACATAGCTATTTATTTAAAGACAATATATATGTATTATATATACACGCACGCACACACTACTTTGTGTGTCAGAGAGAGTGAGTGTGTGTCTGTTTGTCTACTGCTTCTCCCCCACCAGTCTGCAGTGATTTCGCACCCTGATTGGATCCGATAGTTATATTTCCGCGATCGATTATAGTGAGTATTGAATGTATAGTACAAACGATATATTTCGCTTATATGCTGCAATACTATACTGGTCGTGTTTTCAGCTGGTGGCTGACCTTCATGGCTATTTCTGGCACTTTCTGTCCCCCAATCGTCTTCGAGGGTGTCAACGAGCTCAGTTGCGAAGTAAAAGCTACAGGGGTAACATCGCTCACCCAAAGCAACGTTGCCAAGCGTTCTTCTGTTTTTGCCAGTTGCATACCGACCTGTGGGTAATCGTTCGGGAAACTTCTTCGTGCAGGACCACGTGACTGTGGAGTTGTGCCATTAATCCCCGTTGCACGTGCCCCTCCCAAAATAGTCTTGATAGAATTATATTACAACAAACAAAATATGTGCGAGTATTTTTTTTTCCAAATAGAAAAACAAGGTTTAGCATAAATACGCCGGGACTAGATTTACTAGACACTTCTCCCCCCCTCAATTCTTGATGAGAGACAGGTATTAGCCTATATACACTCATGCTCATAAATTAAGGATAATAAGAGGTTTTGGTGCCCCACGATACAGCACTGAAACTAGTTGTGGTAGCTTTAGGCGTAGCTAGAACTTTATATTTGGGTGTGCACAAAAAATTGAGGTCTTGTACCTTTTTAATAGCATATTGTGCAACACAATCACTTGGCTCTTTAACTGCACTGATGTTTGTAAAGGAATATAAATTCACTAAATGACAGTGTTGAAAATGTCTGAATATATGTAGTAGAAAAAATCAAATTGCATAGAAATTACACACACACAAAATGTTCATAAATGTTACGTACAAATACATAAAAATACACGTCATCTATAACAAGAGACGTCTGTCAAAAGGTACAATGTTCTTAAATTCATCAATAACTTCATTTACATCAATAGACTAAGCTTTTTCCTGTTCCACAAATAGCAAGAACAGGGCTTCCAATCTATCCTGCTTCTGAGTTGTTCTTAATTTAGTTTTAACTTGAGCAAGTTTGGAGAAAGTTCTCTCACACGTGCAGCTTGTGACAGGTATAGAAGAAAAGCGCTGTAGTACAGAGTAGAATGCAGTAAATATCTTCCTTCTCCAATGACATCAAAAAATCGAAAAATTACAGACACTCCTTTCATCAGCGATAATGCACATGTTTGTACCAAGTAATGGCATTTTCAACTTCTTACAAACTGCCGATTATTTTCTCTCATATTGAAATATCTGTCTTTAATTCTCTTTGATAAAGCAGCCCATTAGGGTGTGCCTAGGCACACCCGGCACACCCCGTAGCTACGCCTATGGTGGTAGCACATACATGTTGAACACACAAGAAAGACACCCACATACCCTGCTTAACCCTGTTTAATGCTGAATACGTGAGAAAAACCAAAGAGCGCACATATGATACAAAGCAAGGGAGATTGTAAATTGTTGTTCCACAGTTCTTTGAGCATGAGCACAGGTTTCAGTATGGAATATGATTCCCATGCACATTGACACATGCAGTACAACGGCTTGGCATACTCTGGAGGAGGTTGTCTAGCAGCTGTTGGGGTATGGCCTCCCATTCTTGCACCAGTGCCTGTTGGAGCTCCTGAAGAGTCCGAGAAGGTGGAAGACGTGTGGAGACACTTCGGCCTAGAGCATCCCAATCATGTTCGATTGGGTTGAGGTCGGGGGAATAGGCAGGCCACTCCATTCGTATGATGTCTTCTGTTTGAAGGTACTCCTCCACAATAGCAGCTCGGTGTGGCCTGGCATTGTCATCCATCATGAGGAACATAGGACCGACTGCACCTCTGAAAAGACTAACGTAGTCTTGCAGAATAACATCCCGGTACACCTGACCTGTTACAGTACCTCTGTCGAAGATATGCAAAGGTGTACGTGAACCCAGGATAATGCCACCCCACACCATGACCCACCACCTCCATACTTGTCCCTTTCGACGATGTTACCGGGTTGGTATCTGGTTCCTGGTTCACACCAGATAGTAACACGACGAGAATCAGTGTTGAGACTATACCTGGACTCGTCAGTGAAGAGTACCTGAGACCATTCTTCCATTGTCCATGTCCTGTGTTCTCTACACCAGTTGTTATGGGCTACTCTGTGACCATGTGACAGTGGAATGCAAATTGCAGGCCTCCGGGCGAATAAACCGTGCCTCTTGAGTTTTGTCTGTACACAGTGTGTCTGGAAACAACCGTTCCAGTGGCAGCTGCAAGGTCTCGAGCCAGGCCCCCAGCAGTACTCCGTCTGTGTCTCCGGCCACTTACGGTGAGATACCTGTCTTCTCGTGGTGTTGTACACTGTGGACGTCCACTGCTGTAGCGCCGAGACACGTTTCCAGTCTGTTGGAATCGTTGCCATAATCGTGAGATGACACTTTGTGGCACATGGAGCACCTGTGACACGACCTGCTGTCTTTGGCCCGCCTCTAGCCACCCAAGTATCCTTCCCCTCATTACATCATAATATGTGTTCGTTGAGCCATTTCACACACACACACTGTCACACACTCACCATTAGCACAACTGCACACTTCATATAGGCACTGTACTCTGGTCAGCAGTTTCGCTCCTGTGAGTCATTTGTCTGCTTACAGCGCAACCACACACTGGATCAAGTTCATAGTCAACACAGGTTCTTTGGTACAGTACCCGGACATCATTTCAAGCTGCAACGTGCACATCAAATATTTATTTGTACAAGATTCAGCATTATCCTTAATTTATGAGCATGAGTGTATATCATAGTTTCTTGCCCTGTTCCACCAAAATTAACCTTGAGTCAGATGTGCTGTCAGTCAACGATAACACTGATGGCGTTTCTTGTATCTCTTCTTCATGAATAAATTAACATTTGATAATCTAATTGAAATATTTGTGTTATAAATGTGGCAATTATACAGGGTGGCCCTAAAGTTCCGTGAACATTATAATCAAGCATAACTATGAAAACACATGACATACAACATTGTGTTTTTTTGCAAAATGTTCCACAGCTCAAAAAGTTTATTTTTGTTGTTCTAGGCCCATTTTTCTTAATGGAGGACTGATTACAAGGAAAATTTACTACGATATGCTTGAACAGTACCTACTCGCCCATGGAGAGGAGTTGCAGCATTCTATCACTTTCCAACAAGTTGGAGCACCTCCACATTGGTCTTATGATGTTCGGGATATTTTGGGTAGACATTACCCTGGGAGATGGATAGGTCGTGACATAGTACACATATTTCCTCTTCTTTGTCGTTGTTTCACCTGTCTCAGTTCTTTTGACCTCTCTTACAAAGTTGTCCCTAATCGCTTTCCACTTTTTGCTCAGCTCTCTCCCTGAAACAAATTAATATCGTTCAGTGATTTGATGTTCAGTGGGACCCATGATGAGTATTATCGTGCAAATTGTCCATCACCATGTTCGTGCACTATATTTGACCCAATAAGAGCTTCAAGAGTTAAAAGAAAACTCAAAACAACCTGTTGGCAACTTCTGCACCAGCATACATAGAAAAATCCATCGCTTAAAAAACACATAGGATGTAAGACAAAAATTAATTAAAATAGTCATGGACAATTTGCATGGTAATACTCATAGGTACGTCATTTTCAAATTGAGCAGGGTGAGAAATCATTGAAGACTAGGGGGGGGGGAGATATCTTAATTCCCACACAATTCTTCACGAATCTCCAATTTATGGATATTTTGACTCAAAATCTATACACTTACGAACTTACAACTCCAAATTGAAAATTTTAAATAAACCCATCATTTTAACGGTAAACAGTGGCGTACACTCTCTTCGAAAGACGTTTGCGGGGGCTAGAAAACACCTACCTACCCATTCACATTTCAAGTATGTATGATACTATCTATGTGTATATATGACATTTTTAGCTTTCATTTCACGCCCACTGCGTTGACAGAAATGTTCTGTACCAGATGGCAACCCATCCCCTGGGTGTATATGGAATGCTAATGATAAATAATTTACTGATTAACGAAGGTACAGTCAACGGCAAAAGATAATATTAGGCAAACTGCCCATCGCTATGTTCATTCATTCTTAATCCACGCCCTGTCCTGCGAAAACAAATGTTGTCCCATACTCAGCGACGGCGATTGGGTTTCAAAACCGGGGGGGGGGGGGGGGGATGTAATCACAGTTTACTTTCCCTTGGTAAATAAGGTTTACGTTTAGCATCATGGGCGTAACTTGGGACCTAACTTGGGGGGGGGGCAAAATCGAACTTGGGGCTTAACTTTGGGGTGGGCAGAATCAAACTAGACTTAGACTTCGAGGGTCAGAATAAACTCGGGACTTTGCTTTAGGGGCATAATCAAACTTGGCACTTAACGTGGGGAGTTAACTTAATAAGTTTTCCATCCCATAAGAATAACGTCCAAAACTATTTTTCTGAATAGCTTGCATTTGCACAATCATAAAAAAATACATTTCAATACTTTGTTACTCAGGTCCCAAGAGGTTAACAAAAGTATCATTAACTTTTTAATTTAGTAACCTGAAAAATTTGGGTGTCAGGCGCCCCCTTCCCCCGCCGCCTATGTTTAGCATAGTGCGGGGCAAAAGTGGCAACTGCTTGTGACGTCACACTATTGGACTCGCCGAAGTTGACCTAAAAAATCTAAAAAAAAAATCTTAAAATTATTTTAAAAATGAACTAAAATCTAAAAATAATTTTTGCTCTTAACATGAAAGCTTGACTTTTTCAAAAATTACAACAGAGTAGTTGAATAATTAGACAAAACCCGCTGTTTGGTGTTTTAATACACTACTAAAGCAAAAAGGGGGGGGGGAATTTAGTGCTAATATACTTTTCTTCAAGGGTTTTCTGTGTGAGTCATTCACCTCCTTTCAGAGTGCAGAGGTGGGCCTTGCACGATAGAGGTCGGTTAGCATCTGAAAATACAGTAGTGTTTCGCTTATATTAGATTATATTATTTTTACATTGTGACTAAAACCCAAGATTAAAGCGATTATAGCGAACCTCAAAGTAGGCTTCACACAAAGTATTTTGAGTGCTAGGAAAAAATAAATGTACCATAATTAATTATTGCCATTGCCAAACTTTTAGTTAAAAGTAATATTGTGCATCTCCATTGAACGTATTTTCCATTAATGGCGAACTTACTAAAAATACCATACGTCAGGAAACTTAAAATGTATTTAAACGACAGGGGAGAAGTAAAATAAACCTCACAAATGAAGAAAAATGCAATAAAGATGGCAAAAATTTCTGAAAAATGACCTAAAAGCCAAGAAAAGGCCGAAAAATGAAAAAAAAACTGCTAAATAAAAACAATGTTTTCTGGTTCTAACTTATGGGGAACAGTGACGGCGCCAGCCTAATAAAAGTGGGGAGGGGGGCTACAAATTTCGGAGTCAAATTCTCGGGGGCTAACTAATACCGGCTAAAAGGTATTTACTACGATATAATTTTACCAGTGACATATTTTACAGTCAGAGCCAATGATAAATCACAGATGTTGCATTTTGTTCCATCATATAAAAAAGTACTTTTAGGCACGAATCTTTTATCAAGTAAATTGCAATAATTATAGTGTTTTCTTTTCCTAAGCCATTATTGAGTGGAATTATATCAGATACTTACTATTCATGTCAACAGTACGAAATACACCATAAAAATACACTCATTATCAACTAGCTGGATATACGTGTAAATACTACACGTAACACGATTTCTATGTAAAGAGTGTGAGTACATTTTTGCTAAAATAAGTAAATGAACCACGGCAAGAAATTACGATAAGACACGTCTTTTTTATGAGAAGCTACAGCTTCTTTAAATACGTACAAAGATTTTTCAAGCTCTTTCACAAAGGACAGAATAGATAGAGCATTCAACCTCTCGTCACCAATTCATGTACGAATACGAAGGTAACAATTTTATTTCAGAATATAATATGCGCTACTGATCAGAATTGGATCAATAATTTTAGATGTGCTTCAAAGATTGATATCAAATTTAGTCACTATGACGGTATTGCAAAATTATTTTCTAACCTTGCCAATTATAGCTAATTAATTAACATGTAGGACTAGGACTGCGAGCAATAGATTTGCCCAAGCGAGTTGATTCTCGCACCGTATTGCAAAAATTAGTTGATTGGATTTGTATGAAGGTTCACTACATGCACGGAGGCTAATCGGGACGAGAGCCTAGTAGAATTAATGAAATGTTTACCTCCAGAGGGATCGAACTCGGAGCCCCTTGATATCAAAGTAGCAGTTTTATCGCTAGCCTAGCAAGGATGAGAGCCTAATTTTAATCTTTCCAATTCTTAGCATTTAAAAAATAGATAGTTTGTGATTTGGTTTATTTTACTTCGCTTTTGTGCCACTTTTGGTTAATCGCGAAGATGAGGATGAGTGATAATACAATGAAATTGATGAAGGGACACTCACAAATACCCATGCCTAGGCCGGAATTCGTACCCGGAACTCCTGGCGAATTAGTTTGTGTACTCTTTGATTCTTTAACATGTTATTTCTCTCTCTCGAATATTTGCAACGATAAGGATAGCTGTAGCGTTGAAACAAATGAGAGAACGTCACTAACACTTATGCAATTGTCGGTACTCGAATGCGGAACTAACAAACAAGAAAGTATAATATAAAGCTTCTTTAGATTTTGAACGTCTTCCGTACTTATAAAAAATAATTTGTCACACCTGTTAGACTATTCCGAAATATAGTGATATGATTTATAGATATTAATAATTGTACATATTTAGCTGTGTATGCCAACAATCAAAGAACAACTTCACAGCCACTGAATACGTCCACCCACGAGACAGCAGAGTTCGTAGCAAGTTTGGCGACTCATGACATGATTGGCCAATCACTTATCAAGTGAACACTGGCCAGCTGCCCTACCCCTTCCCCCTTTAATTGTAGAACACTTCGTAATAAAGTAACCTTGCGAACTAACCGAACTAGAAAATGTACTTGCACCAATGGAAGTTTTATAATGGAAAACTTTTTAAGTTTTTGGTCAAAATACGTTTACCGTACTACAAAAAATCTAGGGGGGCTGAGACATGTTTCGGAAACCCCCTCGCTTAGCCCGTCTGTAGCGCGTCAGTTTTCAAGGCTCATAAAACCATATGATTTTTCATCAACTTCCTGGCCCTAATCATAACAGACAATGAAAATGCACAATTCGCCTCCTCTTACTTTTACCGTTGGGTGTACGTACGTACCTTTCTGGTCTTGTTCTTCCGGCGTCATGGCATGCCAATTTTCATACAACGCTTCACCAACCTCCGACCAGCATTGCACTTTCTTTTGTCTGCTGCTGTAGTACTTCGAATGCATATCGTAAATAGCCGGTTGTTGTTCGACCACGCGTATGAACTTCTCTGTGTCGAACATTTCAATGTGTAACGAAGTGTCAAAACACACTTTTTCAAAGCATCAGCAGTAGAGGAGACGACAACGTAGGACAATCACAATCCTTCACCCCTGACGCCCGGCCCGCGTTGGAACTGCCGAGAAAACGCGTCGCGTGTTTCGTACAGCGTTGCCAACGCTATAGTTAGCGCTGCTAACGCCTCCAGATATTTCAAAAGCGCCAGGCGCTGATCTCGCTGATATTGAACCGTGAGATAGCTGTCGATTAGGGTTGGCAATTTCTTTTTTCGAAAAAAGTTTTTTTTTTGTTTCAAACATGTTTTAAACAAGAACCGAAAAACTATGTTTGAAACAAATAAAACGTTTAAAACATAAAGGCAATGATACTTATTTTCTAAGAAAATATGGAATCTGTTGATAAAATCCAAGGAAGGACTGTGTTCATTTTTATAAAGTAAACACTTCTTAAAATATCTATTTTTGTTAATCTCACCTGTAGGCTATTCAAGAAGCTTCAACTAATCCACAGTTGCCAACTCTATCCTCGTGATAGCTGTTTTTTTAATTACAATTTATCGTGAATGCAACATTAACAACTCCGTACAGCACGAGATTAAGTGGGGTACAAAACTGTTTCATACATAGTATTCAATTTTTAAAATGTTTTAAACACTTGTAAAAAAACATAGCTACATGTTTTCAAAGTGGCCCAAGGTTATTCATCACGGTATGTCTCTTTCTTAATTGAATATACATTTTCAGCCACTGAACAGATTTCTGTGCACAGTAAACAAAATGACACGGAATGAATGAAAAGACAAAGTTACAAGACACGCAAATAACCACAGACTGCCAAACATTAAGTATCATAATGTGTTTTAAATAAGTCTAAAAAAATGTTCAAAACAATATGTTCTAAACGTTTGAAATATTTGTAAAAAACAAAGCCGTGTGTTTTAAACGTTTAAAACACTTTTGTTTGAAACATGTCAACCCCTGCTGTCCATTGACGAAAGCATGGACACCCACGGGAATGAATGAATGGATTTATTTTTACTTCGTGTTCCTGACAATTTTGACTACTTGCGAAGATTCCAATGACACACATGGACAGGACACAACGCAAGTCCCATAGAGAATTATGCTGGCCATGGGCCCAGATGCCAGAGCCTCGGCTAGACTGCAAAAAGCAGGCAAGGGTGTAGTACATTGACATTTGGGTGTCTTGAATGTCATCCCTTGAATCCAGCTCAAGGGATCGAGGGGGGTCGCTTGACCCCCCCCCCCCCCCCCGATAAGGAAAATGCCTGCTATTTGTTCCCTTCTCCTTACCCTTTCTTGCATTCTTTCTACCTTTCGGTCTTTCCTCTTTTACTTTGTCCGTGTTTACTTTATTTTCTCTTCCTTTTTTGTATATTTCCCTCCATTTTCTCTCTCTCTCGCTTCTTTTATTTCTCTTTTGCTATCTTTCTCTACCTCCTTTTGTTTCTGTTTATCCCCTTCTCTGTCTTGATGCTTTATATTCTTTTCTTTATCCTTTGTCTCCCTCGTTTCTTTCTCTTCTCTCCTTCTCCATGTTTCTCACTACTCCTTCATTTACTTTCCTTTCTCTCGCTTTCTGATTTCTCTCCTCTCCTCTCTCTCTCTCTCTCTCTTGCTTCTCTATTTATCTGCCACCCCTCTCGCCTCTTGCTTGTGACCTTGTGTAAAATGTTCTGCGGACATCCACTTTTTAAATTGTTGTTTCAAGTCCACTTTATAGCCTAATCGAGACTGGACCTACAGTTTAAAGTGGGATCCGAACCATAATTATTGTCCACGAAACCGTCCTTTCAAGTTCACTTTGAAAAAGAAAGAGACGTGTGAAAGTAATTACACACACACACACACACACACACACACACACACACTCACGGACACTTGACAGCCAAAGGAAACAACCCCTACTATGTGGGTCCTGTGTGATTGCGTTTTCTAGCCATTTGCATCAAGTTTTAGAATGAAAAGGTCCAGTAGCGGCGATTGGGTAAGAAAACTGGGGGGCAAAGACTGTTTTTGTAGACAATGTAGTATGGGAGCAACTTCCCCACCTAATCGTCGCCACTGAAAAGATCATAAACGATTCTTCAATGGAATGCAAAAAATAATTGTCGCTTTTGTCCTCGAGAAAATCTAGGGAAATCTTCGCTGTGAATCTGTACCAGCATGACGTCATTTTCACTGATGTCTTCTTCGTCCTCGGATGAGTCATCGTTCTGTGCGAGGAGCGAGGATGCGTCACCCATCCTTATTCGAACAGGAAGGCGTGAAGCAACTTTTCGCTGTAGCTTTGTGTTTAACAAGTGGCGGAAACGCATTACGCAAGCAGCTGAGCACAGAACGTGATGTCTTGGCAGTTGTGGAACTTATTGCTAAACAGTACTAAAACGGATTTCTACCGAAAACAATGACTAGTTAAATGTACCAAATGAAAGTCATGGGTCTTATGTCGGTATTGGGAATCGAAAGAATTTGAATTACTGATTGTACATTTTGACGTCGCTTTTCTGCCTTTCTAGGGTAATCGCGACGATGATGATCAATGGTGAACTGCTGGAAGAGATGAAAGGAACAAAGAATATGAAACATCAAAATGTCACCCGGGATTCGAAACTGAGGCGCCTGGCATCTACGGCTTGGAAGTTTGCAGTGACTTATCGCTCTTCTTTTATTTGTTTGCGTTTGTTTTTAAGTAAACTTGAAAAAATGTAAAAATGCTAATAGGGGATCCGAACTACTGTGTTCCTCCAGTGGGTATCAAACCCGGTACCGCCTTGATTACGTTATCACTACGCCATCGGAACCGCAGCAGTTCACATAGAGATGCAGGGCTGCATATAGATTTTTTTTTAACGGGGGAGGGGGTAAGAGGTAACTTTTCCCTAAGCACCAAAATATCAACCTTCCTTTCACGTAGTACGCCTGGACTGCATTGCAGACTAGCGAGGCTCTGGCGTCTGGACTAACAGCCAGTATAATCCTCTGTAGGGCTCGTATTGGGTCATCCATATGTTCGTAATTGTCCATCCATTCAACTCATCTTATCACAATTCATCCCCATCTTCGCGATTAGCCAAAAGTGGTAGAAAAACGAAGTAAAATAAATCAAATCAATCAATCATTTTAATCTTTAATCATTTTTTCTCTCTTTTTATCTTCTATCTTTATCTTTTCTTCCTTTAATCTTTCTCATACCATTTGTGGCAGCCGTGTTGTAAGGAAAACAGTTCCAAATGTGCTCTAGTATTGTTCCTTATCACACAACACTAGAACTACTTTGCGTTCTGACGTCACCGAGGAATGCTATTTTTATTAGGGTAAATGCCTAAGTTGTTAGGTTATGCTAACTATAGATCGACCACAAGGAAAAAACTTGCGACGAGAAGTCCCCGCGCAGCTTTCCCTTCTTCCCTCCACCTCGGGCCATAAGGAAGAACGGTCCTCTCTGCCCCTTCCCTACTCGCGGGGGTACGGTGCACAGGAATCGCGGGCCTGCGCAAGTTGTTTTGCTCGTGGTTCCACTATAGGTTTAGTTTTCTTAGCATAAATAATACATTTTCAGTGTATTTATGCTAATAGAACCAAACATAACAGACCTGCTAACCTAACAACGTAGGCATTCCTCGTCTGACGCCGAAACGCAAGGTTGCTCCAGTGTTGTGCGACAAGGGAGACCTGTTCCAAATGCTCAATTGACAAGCTAAACAAGTGCGAGTTATCTGTTGCGACCATCTTTACCAGGAAAATTTAAATCTTCAGCAGACATACAATGGCAACTTAACCAAGCCAGATGCATGATTGGTATCTGTGTAATGGTGCGTGCCCCACTTGAGAGCGGATACAAGCATGCAAACCGGAGAAAACCAACTTGCAAATGCCAGGTATTAAACTGGAATCGTGAGAAATCCCAATTCGACAATGGCTCAGGGTTTATTTCCCATCATAAACCCACGTCTACAGAAATAGATTTGACGATCATGGAAGGAACTTTGAGTGCAATTTTGGAAACGATGTCCTTGCGTGAGGAGCAGTCTCGTAAAAAGAGGCGGCACGTGATTGCAATCGCAATTTTCTGTATGACTCTAATTGCACGTTGGGAATGTCGGCAAGATTAATATGTCCTTGCTGTACCAAGAATCAGGCATCAAGGAAATTAAACCCGTACTGAACAGCCGGAAGTAAGGTTACGAATGCCTCCTACATACAAATTAACAATAATACGAGCAGATAGCGTCAGCTGTAGAATCTTGGATGTATAAGCTAAGAGCACCAATTCCTGACCTGTCTAACGTACACACGTACTAGTAGAATTAAACATGTGAATAGGTTAGGCAGATAAGATTTAGTGCTGTTAGATCGATTTTCTGCAAATTTCGGCTAATCGCGAAGATGAAGATGAGTGATGATATTCTTGACGAGACAAGGAACACCCATGCCAAGGTTGGGATTCGAACCCGGGACCCCTGGTGTCGTAGTGCGCTGTGCTACAGTGTCGTTAGAGTATTTTGCACAGCAAGTAAATACGTGACGTCAGAACAGTCACTGCTGATTGTATATCTCCGAGTTACTAAAGTCGCTAGCCGTTCCTTATTTGCTGAACTATCGTTTCTTCTTACGTACAGTCATGGACACTTCTAGATTATAAAATGATTCCATTGAAATTTAATGGGAGTGTTACAACCCAGAAGTGTCCGTGATTGTACGTTTGTGCGTGTTATCTTAAATATATGGGCTACGGTTTAAAAGTCGAGACGATAACAAGACGAGCCCCTTCGTTGTCGAAACGAGACCGACACGAATAGAAGTGGTATCCCTCGAAACGAGACTAGGCAACGTCTCATCTTCTCTGTGATGTTGTCTCGTTCTGGATCTAAGCTCGGGCTTCTTATTGTCTCGAAACATATACAACATTTCGCCACACAAACTTTCGCAACATACAGTGACCAACAAGCCAAACAACTTTTCTTCTGACGCATCATTTCGATGCCACGAGCCATCGAAATATGTAATTTTATACTTGATAGTTTTAGCTACTTGCGAAGATGAGAATGATTGTTGATGATTGATTGAGTTGCTGTTTTAAGTCAACTTTATGCACAGTTAGGCTAATCGGGACTGGACGTACAGTTTAATGTGAGATCCGAACCCCTATTTGCCTCCACCGGGTATTGTTGATGAGATGAATGACAAACATCTAGGGGACGACAAACATGATCCCCACAGAGGATTATACTGACATTGAGTCCAGACGCCAGTCTCACTAGTCTGCAAGTGCAAGTCTCTATTTCCCTTCTTCCAAGCTGTTTTTGTGGGTGACACGTTGTCGAGTCCCGACGCCAATGTTTTCTGACTTTCTAGACACGAGTCTGCATAATCAGGTCAAAGTTGTCCTCACGATCAGTGGCGGCGATCAGGGGGTTTGTAAGTTGCCCCCACTTTTTTGTCACTTTTGCCCCCGCACTATGCTAAACCTTATGTACCAAGGAAAAGTAAACTTCCCTTCCCCTCCTAGTTTTGGCAATTTGGCCCCCCCCCCCATTTTTGGAACCCAATCGCCGCCACTGCTAACCACTGAAATTTTGAAGTTCCCAGTGGGTCGAACCTTGGACTGCTCACACTAAAGACGTGAGCGTTAACCACTCGGCTAAACGAAAACTATTTTGTTCCATGTCTTTGAAAAATATAGAACTTCAGATACGTGAAAAGGCATTGAGACTATTTTTTAACGCTATTTTCTTACTGTCATGTCGACATCTTTACGAAATGTCTGGGCACGCCACTGGATTTATGGAACTAGGCTAGGGAGAATGTTCCCACCCAGAGATAAAAATAAATTCTTAGAGTGACGACGACTCATTTCCTTGTCTGCTACAAAACACATTTTTTTGGTCTTCACGAGCGAAGAGAACGCCCATGTAGTTCGTGTTCAGCGACCACAGCGTCCTTCATGCGCCTCACATTGAAGGAGATGTTCATCTTCATATAATCTTGCGTTGAGGCAGGAAATGTTCGATTCGTTCTCATTACGACAGCTTCCGGTTAACAGATTTCGTCCATCGCTTTCTTTCTGCATCAAGCAGCCATTTTCTGGCCTCTCACTCACAAGAACGGGACTGGACCTACAGTTTAAAGCGGAGTCCGAAGTACCTCCATAGGATGCGTGGCTGTTTGTCTTAAAAATAGTTATATTTATTGTTGAACAGAATTAATTGACGTTACTGCTGCATAACATAGTAAGTGTATTGTAAAATCATGTAGTAATTTAACTAAGACATTACTGTTATTTTGATGTAATTATGTAGGTATGACCACAAATAAACGTATTATAAATTCCAATCTGATTATTTCAAATTCACAATCTTCCCAATTTACATTTTGTAAACCCAAACTGCCTTGCTCTCCTGAATATGTATTCGCTGGCTTTGCAAATGCGACGTCTGCCCACACATAAAAAATATTTCGGTATTCGTGGATGGAGAACCTTTTCAACAATGGAACCCTAAATATACATTGTTTCAACAGCTGGCTTTGTATTATTCTAAGAGAGCGGTTTCAACAAGGCTCTTTGCATCATTCACAGCTCAGAGAATTGAAATAGTGCCCGTTAATGATGAACGTTTGTGCACGAAACTGTAAAATTCACCTCGCGTGCCGAGTACGTAGCAGTGTTTCTAACCTCAGCAAATAAAATTGCTCGATGCGGGAGTAAAAAAATTAAATGCATGTATATGCATGCAATCTAATTCACTCACTTGTAAAGCATAGATCATTATTATGATTAATAATAATTATAAATACAATATAATATTTTACTAATGAAAAACCAATAACGATTAATTCATTTCCTTGCACTAATATTATATCTCGCGAGCGTCAACGTCAATTCTGAATTTTCAATTTTCTTAGGAGACATTTTCTTGACTTCAAAAATTACCTCTATTGATATATAATAATTAAAAATGAACAAGTCATCCTGGGTGAATGGCTTGATTGAATGAATGCTTTGTATTACGTCGCTTTTATGCCTTTATTGGCTAATTGCGAATGTGAGGATAAAAGGTGATGACATGGATAAAAGCCATATTAGGAACGGCACAACATGTACCTCACAGAAGATTATCCTGGCTGCTGGTTCCGCCGCCAGAGCCTCGTTAGTCTGCCAAATGCAGGAAAGGGTAGTAAAGGTGGAAGGGTGCGGTTCTCTAGAAAGGGTCATCCCAATATGAGAATGGCGCAAGGAAATTTCAAATAGTGTATATTCCATCGTGATACAAACTTGCATTGAATTTATTCCATTTTAATAAATGTTATTTTCAGTCAACCGTAACAAGTATTATTGTAAGCTGTGTACGTACGCGAAAAGAGCACACGATTTATGATCAATAATTTGTTGGTAAATAGCTATGAGGTGATTTTGTTGTGGTCACGTGACCACGCCGACATAAAAAGAAAATACACTACACTGCACAGCGGTCAGTGGCGTACCTAAGAAGGGAGTTTTCGTAGGAACATATCCCCCCTGGCCCTGTACTTCTAAAAAGCACGTCAAAGGCAGGAAATTATACCGAAAATTAGGACTGACTACTAAAAAAATATACGTAACCCCTCCTTTTTTCAAAAACCATAGGCACACGGTACTGTGTCCACACTACTTAGACAGTGGTGGTTCAGTCGATACAGCGTCTGACTACTACGCGATAAGTGGATGATTTCAGATAGAAAATTTTCCAAAACTATTCAGACATCGAGCGGCTCTGGATTTCATCCATCCTCTAATAAATGGGTCCCCGTAGGAGATAGAACGGGTCGGAGGGTAGTACTTTTCATATCATCCCCACAAATGGCCAAATATATGTGTAGATCCGATATACTCAATCATATGCATAGAGGACAGAAGAAAATAGTGTTCCAATGATACCTTTTCAATCCCCTCCCCAAGGAACACATACAAATTAAATCAGTTCTTTTTTTTCCAAATCTTAACTATCACATTCACCTTCCAATTTCTTCGTCTAGACTAATTTCACTTGAGATTCCTGTTATCAGGTAATCAGATAATTCAAATCATGTGCACAAATTATGGTCAAATTAAATTTTAAAAAATAATAATATAACTTACCTCATTAACAATACTTGAAATCCATCCTTCTGTTCTTCTTCCGGGAGAATTCCTCAATGACCAACTGGTTGAAGTTCTGGAGGGATTTAATTAACTGCCTTGATATTGACACCATCGCTAATGCATTGACTCCCTCTTGTCCCATGGAGTTGTGGAGAAATTTCTTCAACAATTGCAATGTTGGGAAGCGTCTATCATTTTCCACGGTAGTCATTGGAAGTGTCACTATAATCTTCAGAAGTTTCACTGACTCAGGAAACAACACACTCAAATTATTTACTAAAAACTGTAAAAGGGACGTTGCACCTGAGGCGATTCGAAGATCTTCCCTTGAATATATCACACTCAATTCTGTTTTCAAAACGTTTTTGTCAATGCCAGGAAAAGCTTCAGTTGCTGATAAAAAGGTTTCTTCAGGAAAAAGAAAGTCAAATCTATCAAAACTTTGTGGCACAAACAGAAGACCAGCAGCGAAATGGTTTGTAAACTGAAATCTACTCCTGACTTGGTTAATAACAATATCACAAACTTCTACAGCTGCCTCCACATTAGAATTACAACTACTATCCAGACGTGGCTTTTTGGATTGTGCAACTTCTGGTTCTTCACAAATTGAATCACGAATCTTAGAAATTGCCAACACAAAATCGTTGGTAAATTTATGTATTTGGCTGGGTTCGACATTCCCTTTTTGCACTTTGTTGAAAATAATGTGCACATGAGGCATTATTTCATGAAACAATTTCAGCCAAAACAAAAAATCTTCATCTTTGAGTAGTCTGACGAAGCCAGAAGCAAGTGAAATAGTATCTTGGTCACTGTCTGCTTCCTGAATGTTTTGAAAGCATTCGATAAGATTGTCTCTGTGCTGAAAAACTGTATTCACAGTCATACTTTCCAAGTTCAACCACTTTGTTGAAACCCTTGGCGTCCTCTTTTGGACTACTTCTGCAAAAACATATTTTGCTTTTGGGAAACGACTAAAGAATAAGGGGATTGCTAGAATATCAGCGAAAAATATTTTCACTTTCGAAGAAACGGAAGTGGCTTGGCGTATTATCAAATCGCCTTGATGAGCATAGCAGTGAAAAAAATTGGCTGCTGGATATTTTTCCTTCACTTTTAAATTAACACCTCCTAATTTGGGTGCGCCGTCGAAAGTTTGTCCAACCAATTTGTTCGGAGTCTTATCAACTCCAAGTTTCACCAGTTCTTCGAAAATAACCGAACCAATACTTTCTGCGGTTGGGTCATTTATTTCGAAGAATCCCCAAAACCTTTCCACAATTTCCCCATCAAGCTGATATCGTAATATCATTCCTATTTGTGTTGTGCAAGATATGTTAGTGGTATCATCAACTTGGATTGACAAATATTCTGTTCTTGTTACTTCATCCTTAATGTGCGACCGAATGACGTTAAGAATAGAGTCCAAAATGTCATTGTGTATAGCTTTTGTCACTCCCTTAAAAACGTTCCCTTTTTCTAAATGTTCCCTTGCAACACTGTCCACAGAAGCTACTAATTGAACCAATCCTTGATAATTTACAAGATTTTCGCTTTCACCACTTTTGTTGCAGTCTCTCAAGCTCAGTTCTAGAGATTCACAATACTTAATGTAGTCAATTATTCTGGATAGAATAAATTTATTTCTATCCACTTCTTCATGCTGCTTGCGAACATATGATCTGTACCCATCGTCCAGTTGATGTCTCATGTCTGCTCTACCTAACATAGTTAGGTTCATCTCATTTTGAATATGCACTTTTGATACAGAATGTTTTCTAATCTTTTCGCTTAGATGCTTTAAATCTGTCACACCTGTTTCAGCCCAGGAATCGCTGCTGCCAAACAAAATACAAGGGAAGCAAAAAAAAGCATTTCTTTCCTTACATCCACACAACCAAGGAGATTTTTCATACAATTTTAGGCTGAATCGCCTATTGAAAGTTTTGTTATTTCTTTGGCCGGTTTGATATATCTCGAGTTCTGGTTTCGGTGGTCCTAATTGTTTTATTTGTAGCATTTGAACATAGTTCAGTTTTTTGTGAAGAACGTTTCTTATTTCATTCATTGTTAAATTTGAACAATGCCCGATCCAGGTAACACAATATTCTACAAACAACCAAAAACAGAAAAGAATGCACTACATACCCCAGTATCTTTCCTTTTCAATGAGGCTACGTGAAGAAAGAATCACTGTAATTTCGCTCTGTTCAGCACAAAGAACTAATATTATCACCGAGTATAGATCCACCACTGCATTTGACACCTTGCAATGGCGCTTGTGTCGCTAATATAAGTAAAGGACTAGACGGGGAAACCTGTAGTCGCATATTTTCCGAGATTTCTACTATTACGCACCATCACGGAGCAAGTTAAGCGAAATTTTTCCGGACACTGTCAGCTTCTCTATTCTGCAAGACAATAACAACTTTTTCTTGTCTGAAGGAATCTTATGCGTTTGAGAAAAGGAACGTCGGCTAAAGTGTAGGGGAGGGCGCCAGACGTTGTGCCCCACGGGGGAGGTAAAGCACAGAGAAGAGTTTCGGCGCAGCGGAAGTTTATTCAGGCAGTATGGGGGTCGGGAGCAGGCAGCTCTCGGCTCAACGGTCCTGCGCCCTGGTTGCAGTGTTGCAAACTCATTTCAAGTAGAAACGAAAGAGAAAAGCCATGCTGTGCGTGAACTTCTTGTTATGGTAAAATCTAAGTACAAATTACCAGCGGGAGAGGGGAGATTTCGCCCCACCAACGATTTTGCCCCAAAAATGATAGATGAGAGTTAAGTGTTGTAACGTCAGGGACAAGGAATTAGTTTTGACTTCAAAGACACTTTCCTGACGATAATATTGAAAACAAACACACATAAAGAGCGAGAGAGAGAGAGGGAGAGATTAGACGTGATAGAAACGAGACAAAAGACAAGAATGACAAAAGAGTAGACACAAATATGTAGAGGGGAGAAATTAAGACAAGTAGAGATAGAAAGAGGGAGAGAGAGAGAGAGAGAGAGAGAGAGAGAGAGAGAGAGAGAGAGAGAGAACAGAAAGAAGAGAATTGAATTGTTGTTTCAAGTTCACTTTATGCGCAGATAGGCTAATCGATACTAGACCTACAGTTTAAAGTGGGACAGGTAAAAATATGATGTCATAATAATATATAACAGCACATATTCATTATCTAGCGACTGTTTAGTTAAGATCACTATAAAAACAGCTGTCCTACCTAAGAAATTAATGTAAAAATATAATTGAATTATTGATTATCAATTTTATAAATAATTATTTATTGAAATCCAAATAAGTTGTTATGCTCCAGTGACGGCATTCCATGAAAAGGGGTCCTACTCCATGTCAATAACAAAATGAATTAATATGAAAATTAATATTGTTTTTAATTGAATTAAGGTTTAGATGTTTTTAAATGCATATAATTTGCACATTTCACCAATAAAAGTTACTAGCATCTGCAGCTTATATGTTTCACAGGCAAATGGAAGTCAAAATTTGCTACGTTTTTAAAGCGTCATGCACGTAACGCACTTTCGTTAATATTTGTCATGCATTCAGCCTATGGCGTAGCGGCCGCCCTCGCAATGTTCTCTCTCTCTGAATTTCTGAGATTTTATACGAAACAGAAATCTTATTCCCAGTAATATATGATGACAACGTCTGCGATAATATGCAGAGGCGTATTGGTTGATTTGGTGTTTTAAGTCCACTTTATGCACAGTAAGGGTAATCGGGACTGGACCTACAGTTTAAAGTGGGATCCGAACCACTAGTGCCTCCACCGGGTATCGAACCCGGGACCCCTTGATTACAAGACAGCGACGCTACTACTGCGCTATCAGGGGGGCATATTGTTTCAGCCAGAGAGGCCAGAGCAACCTGACATATGGGTCTCCTCCGAAGTACAGAAATAACTTACTTTACTTACAGATGGCAATCGATAGGAACATTCTCTCATCTCATACCTTCATAACTACGCAGTTTATCGTGAACGTAGCCTCAATGTGAAACTGAAATAAGATCAGATATAAATATCCCACATTGTCCACACCTCTTATGTTTTACTTCAAAGGGGCCCGAAGACTCCGGAGGTGGAGCCCAAGGGCAATTATTCCTTTTGCCCTTAGGCCCGGTTGACCTTATTCCGCCATGGGCGTATACAGTGCTCGAAGTGAAAATTCCTAGCTGCAAATGTGCTTGTTCTTAACAAAATGGTTCTTGTTTCATGAAAGAAGTCTCAATGAAATGTGAGTCTATCGAGAAGAAATGGCATCGTTAAAAGCTGTGAATAATAATATTGAGGTCCATTGACATCAAAATTAAACAACATGCCCGTGTGGCAACTTTCTTTTTGGGAGGGGGGGGAGGAGTCCAGTCCTTCTAATCGGCATTTCATTGAGTGACAAATTTTCAGTGAATAAAGTCCTATCGCCGCTTTATTATCTATCTCTCAAGACTGGAGTCCGTTGCTATTTCTTCGTAGCAGATCACAATTGACCTTGTAATGCTAGGTCACAATCGACAATCTAGAGGTCCGATTCAACCCCCAAAACTGAAATGATAAGTTTGCTTGAGTACATAGGCGTGCGCACGGGGGGGGGTAAGGGGGGCAGTTGCCCTTTCCTAATCATGGACGTCTGCAGATTTTTTCAACGGAGGGAAAAGTAAGGTATTTTTCCATGGGGCATATTACATCGATAATAGTGTTGCCTCCTCAAAAAACACCACTTGAATTTGAAATTATCGCATTAATGCAAATTACTATGACTGAAATCAAATTATACGTGTCAAATATATACTTCTAGCTTGATTGATTGATTGATTGATGTACTTCATTTTACTTCGCGTTTTGTGCGGCTTGGCTAATTTGCGAAGATGGGGATGAGTGATGAAATGATGAAATTGATGAATGGACATTCACAAACAACCAAGCCCGAGCGGGATTCGAACCCGGGACCCTTGGCGTCGCAGCACGATGTGCTAACCACTCGGCCACAAGGTCCGTCACTTCTAGCTTGACATTCGATTTCTAAGGGGAAGGTGTGGCCATCCTTGTTCCCCCCCTTCCAGATGTCCATGTCCCTATACATTATTATATTTTCACCTAAAAATTTAGTGCACAGGAATCATATCGCTGTTATTAAACGATATTATGCTCTTAAAGAAAATAATGATCTAAGTGAAAAAAATTGTAAAAGAGAAAGCACCATGAATTTTTTGTTCCATATAAAATCAATATTGTTTTCAGTGCAAAAATTTGGATCTAAATATTTTCTTGCTCGCTTCGCTCGCAATTATCTTCTTTTCTGTAATCCATTGTAAATTACCAGAGAGAGATGTTATAACTACTAAGTGTTTCAGACTCTTCCTGCTAAACAGTTTTGTCTTAAATGCATGAACACAATTGTTTGGAGGAAACGAAGCGCGGCACATTTCAGAGACAATTTATTTATTTCTTATGGTGCCTCTATGTTGCTGCAGTTTGCATATACCCATCAATGCAATGGAACTAAAACAGTAAGATAGAATGAGGTTTTTCTTTCCCTACTGAAATTTCATCAAGGCTTTTGCCCCCCTAATCAGAGGGTCTGCGCACGCCTATGCTTGAGTATAACTCACTATTAGTATAAGAAGCGTAATGTGAGCGGCTCTTACGTAGAATCTTAGCCTGGTTACTCAAAGTCCAAAAGAGGAGTGCTTACTACCCTTTAATCAATTTCCCCAAACAGTATTTATACATGCGTATTATATGTAACCTAATTCTTTTTTAAATGTTTCGAGCAAAAAAATACAAATGAACACGAACAATATATTTGGCTGTGTGAAGCCTTCCCCCTCAAAAAAAAAAAAATGATCTGTGCCACTGCAATGAAGCAAGAGAAAATATTTCTAATTTCTTCTTCCAGTTAATGATCAGAGATTCAGACAATTCTGATTTAGTTTCGAGAAATTACTACATTGATATAGCCTATGCCGATGACAAAAAAATGAGAAGGTAGGTATTTGGGGTAATAGTTAATTTGATTTACATTTGGGTGGTAACTAATGTACGTCTCTATATTTTTTTACTAAGGGAAACCGATGTTATACTTGCAGAGGGGTCCCAGAGAACTGCGCTACGCCACTGAGCCTATGCCATCAACTCGAAGTTTATTTTTACTTGATAGCAGACACCACTTCATAATTCTATAGTATCAGTTCATTATAAATATTTTAATCCAATCTTATGTCTAGAACCTTCCATTTTGTGTGTAAAATGTCGCACACGTAACGCTGGAATGCCCCAGCGGATGAAAAGCAAAGGTGTACAGTCACAGACACTGTCGGGTTGTAATGAGTTGAGTTGTTGAGTTGGTGTTTTAAGTCCACTTTATGCACAGTAAGGCTAATCGGGACTGGACCTACAGTTTAAAGTGGGATCCGAACCACTTGTGCCTCCACCGAGTATCGAACCCGGGACCCCTTGATTACAAGGCGACGACGCTACCAGTGCACCATCGGGGGGTTGTAATGAATACATTGACTTTCAATGGAATCGTTACAACCCGGCAGTGTCCGTGACTGTACAATGACAATCTAGTCCATACCGTTGATAAGTTCTGCGGAAATAAACCAAATCATATTACACAACAACAGTAAATAAGTACTTTGCTTATTTACTTTTAGACTAGGGAAGTGTTTCAGGTGTGGTCTGGGCCCCTGGAACCCCTAAATACGTCCTTGTCGAGACAGAAAGAAAACGAGTGAGAATTAGATGTAGAGAAAATGAGCTGCATAAAGTAATTGACAATCTGGCTCCCTTCCCCTCTCTTTAGAAACTGAGCGATAATTCCAGTCTAATTATTTCAAATTCATAATCTTCCCAATTTACATTTTTTAAACCAAATCTGTCTTTATATTTGAAGCTTAAATTCAATGCACTTCTCTGCCACCTTAAAAATTAGTTGTTAATAAGTAATATTGGAAGTTCTGAATATGTATGTTCGGATGGAGGTGATATTTGATATCATTCAATTCATGATGCTTGTTGTAAGTTGAATAGTGTTGGTCGAGCACTTGTTATACCTTGCTTTCCTGAATATTTATGCACTGGCTTTGCAAACACGACTTCTGGCCATACATAAATAGGGCTAGGATTTTTACGGACATAAAAGTCAGCAAAGCAAAATATGATATTATGACCTAAGATTTTACAAAATATGCACTATAATTTGAAAAATATGCCCTTATAACTGGACTGTTTCAAACATCAATATCTAGTAACATACGCCGAGATATTTTCACATACGTTCATATTTTAATTCACTTTATAGAGACTGAGTTGCAAAGCACAATGAATACTTTCTGTAAACTTTCAAATAAAATGAAAGAGATTTTGCTGCAGTCCAAAAAGAAAAAAAAAATAGAGTGGACATGGGAGTATGAACGAATCCACTTCGAAAATGACTGTATATTTCTTGAAAAGCGAAAATATGCTGAATATAACCGAAAATCCAACAAATTATGCTCTATCACCCAGAAATGGCCAAATATGCCAAAATGTGCCCTTTAATTTAACTAGTTTCTTCATAATATGAATTTCTATATATTTATGGAACACATCACCCTTACAAAAAAAATATGCCAAATCACGAAAATTCTAACCTTAATAATAAATATTACGGTGTTCGTTTAGAACATTAACCCAAAATATACATTGTTTGAACAGTTATTCGGATGGAGCTGTATCAATAACGAGCCTCTTCATATTACACGCAACCCTGAGTTAATGATTAATGTTTGTGCAGGAACTGTAAAATTCACCTCACCAGCTGAGTAGGTTGCAGTGTGCAAATTAAATACTTTTCTTTGGGACGAGGGTGTACTGCTTGATCCAGGAGTAAAAAAGGAGATGCGTGTATCTACATGCAATATAATTCACTCACTTCTAAATCACAGATCAATGTCTTTCATTATTATTAATAATAATTGTTAACAAAATTGTATACTAATAAAAACTTACAATGATTCGTCGATTTCCTTACACAAATATATTTCCCGAGTGTTCGCGGTCAATTCTGATTTTTAATTTTGTTTACAAAAAAATTCTTGGCTTAAAAAAATAACTCCATTCGTATATATTTATTAACAAAAAACAAATAATCATCGCCATCCCTTGTGCAAGAATAGTATGTGAGAATGGTGAATGACGAAATGATATTTGAAGTGGCCTATATTTCATAGTGTTATAAACTTCTGTTAAATTTAAGATTTTAACAAATGTTAATATACTGCTGGACAAAAAAAACCGGACACTTGCATTTTTTGTGATAACGCATAAATTCTGATTCGAAGGCTAACTAAAGGTTGCAGAAATTATTGGAAATAAGAAAACCTGAATATATTCAACAGAAGGCAAATTAAAATTTATTGTTAATAAGATAAATTAGAACAAAAACGAAAGTTACAGAAAACTACCCAAAAAAAAGAGAAAAGGAAATCTTACCAATATTTTTTTTAATATTGTTAACTGGTACTGGTGGGGTATATAAGCTGTCTAGTAGTGGGTGTTTCCTCCCCTGGCATCAATTACAGCTTGTAACAGCTGTGACATACTTCGAATAAGGTTGGCAATCACTTCTTGGTCCAATTGCTCCCATTCTTCTTGAATAGCAAGTCTTAGCTCTTCAATTGTTTCTGGAACTATTGCGCAGTTTCTGATATGTTGTTTCAGTTGATCCCAGACGTCCTCTATCAGATTTAGGTCTGGACTTTGTGGTGACCATTCTAATCACGTAATCGCAACTTCGTCCAAGAACTCCGTGACAATATTCGCAATGTGAGGACACGCATTGTCATGTATAAAAACAAAGTCCGGGCCTATGAATGGTGCATATGGTACTACATGATCTGCCACACATTCTGTAATATACCTGCAAGCTGTCATTGCCCCATTCTCTACAAGAACCAACTCTGTACGTCCTTGTAAAGAAATACCTCCTCAGACCATGGCACCACTGCCTCCAAAGGGTGTTATTTCAACGAAACAACATTGCACATAATGCTCATTAGATCTTCTATACACATGTTCACGCCTGTCTGATGAACGTAGGTTGAATTTTGACTCATCGGAGAATAAAACCTTTTCCCAGTGCTCCACATTCCAATGTAAGTGTTTTGTAGCAAATTCCAGTCTTCGCTTCCGGTGACGTGCTAACAACCTTGGACCTGTAGCCGGCCTCCGAGATGATAAACCACTTTCATTCAGTCTTCTACGAACTGTTCGTGAAGAAACCAAAGCTCTATGAACATTTCTCAAACGCTGTGCCACAATATTTGAAGTTGTACCACGGTCTCTTAAGACTATGATACGCATTAAACAATCTTCCCGTGCTGTTGTGCATCGTTTCTGACCAGAACCCGGTCTTCTACCATAGGAACCAGTTGCATCATACCGTCTGAGAGCTTCATGGATAGTACTTTGTGCTATATTTAGCATCCTAGCAATATAGTGTACACTACGACCATCATCGCGAAGAGTTACTGCTTTTACTACCTCTTCACGTCTCATTTTCAAGCTAGCAAACTTACAATACACTTGCAAGAAAAATACCAGCAATGACAATGTCAATATTATCTGTTACTATGGCTACTATGAACCAAAATTCATGGCTCTCTAGACATTAAACAAAATAACATCAACAGGAATTGAAAATCAATAAATTAAAACAAAATTGCATGAAATTGATTTTGAGCCTACTAGGTGTTCCAAATAAGTAAATACGAGTAAATAAATAAATAAATAGATAAATAATAAACGGAAAAACTATGGAAAATGTTCAATAATGAATGTTCAATTGTACAATACTTAACTGAGAGCATAAGTCATAAGTAATTGCAATTCAGATGTCAAATATTAAGGTGTCCGGTTTTTTTGTCCAGCAGTATATATTAAATTACTATTTTTAATCAATCATAACAAGCTTGGTTATTAAAAGTGTAAGCTGAAAGGACACCCGTTTTATGATCAATAATTATATTATGTTATAATAATAAAATAATTTGTTGATAAATGGCTAT
Source organism: Lepisma saccharinum (assembly GCF_977018435.1). NCBI lineage: Eukaryota > Metazoa > Arthropoda > Insecta > Zygentoma > Lepismatidae > Lepisma > Lepisma saccharinum. The sequence continues at coordinate 93,253,237 of NC_139229.1, forward strand.
TTTGTGCTGTGACCATGCCGACCTAAAATAAAAATGCGATATGAGAAAAGCAGTGGCGTGCCCAAGGGAGGTGGGGGTTATAACCCCCCTTTGACCCAGTATTCCTAAAAAAAAAAAAAGAACATCAAATGCAAGAAAAGATGGCAAAATGAGGGCTGACTACTAAAAAATGTATACATAACCCCCTCGATTCGAAAATCCTGGGCACGACACTGGAGAAAAGGTGCTCCAGTATATTGGGCGTCTGACTGCTGTGTGAGAGACCCTGGCTCGATTATCACGGTGGATGATTTCAGGTAAGAATACTATCCTGCACTGTCCCTGTAGGGAGAGGCTCTGGGGTTCACCCAGCCTCTAATAAATGGGTACCCAGAGGCCCCCATGGGATAATGGCGGTTTGGGAGTGGTCCTATGCACGATTTAAGTCAATTAATGACCTAAGGGGGTTGGTAGGGGTTAAACCACCCTCAGAATGAGACACTTCAAACTACGGCAAAATGCATTAGGCCAACTGACTACTGGTATTCACCGTACTAAATTCCTGGGCACACTACTGGATGATAACCAATCGACGTGACATCCTTTGCACCCTGTCCTCAACACACACACACACAAATTGGACTAACACATTCATCTTCCAATTTCTTCACTTCGACTAATTTTATTTGCGATTCCAGTTATCAGATAATCAGATAATTCAAATCATGTGCACAAATTAATTGTCAAATTAAATCGAAAAATTAATATAACTTACCTCATCACAAATACTTGAAATCCATCTTTCTGTTCTTCTTCCGGGAGAATTCCTCAATGACCAACTGGTTGAAGTTCTGGAGTGATTTAATTAACTGCCTTGATATTGACACCATCGCTAATGCATTGACTCCCTCTTGTCCCATGGAGTTGTGGAGAAATGTCTTCCTCAACAATTGCAATGTTGGGTAGCGTCTATCATTTTCCACGGTAGTCATTGGAAGTGTCACTATAATCTTCAGAAGTTTCACTGACTCAGGAAACAACACACTCAAATTGTTATTCACTAAAAAGTGTAAAAGGGACGTTGCACCTGAGGCGAATCGCAGATCTTTCTTTGAATATAAAACACTCAATTCTTTTTTCAAAAGGTGTTTGTCAATGTCAGGAAAAGCTTCAGTTGCTGATAAAAAGGTTTCTTCTGGGAAAATGCTGTCAAATTTCCCAAAATGTTGTGGCGCAAACAGAAGCGCAGCAGCTAAATGATTTGTAAAGAGAAATCTACCCCTCGCTTGGATAATAATAATGCCACAAACTTTTACAGCAGCTTTTTCATTAGAATTACAACATCTACTATCAAGACGTGGCTTTTTGGATTGTGCAACATCCGCTTCTTCACAAACTGAATCACGAATCTTAGAAATTGCCAACACAAAATCGCTGGTAAATTTATGCACTTGACTGGGTTCGACATTCCTTTTTTGTACTTTGTTGAAAAGAATGTCCACTTGAGGCATTACTTCATGAAACAATTTCAGCCAAAACAAAACCTCGTCATCTTTCAGTAGTCTGATGAAGCCAGAAGCAATTGAAATAGTTCTTTTGTCACTGTCTGTTTCCTTAATTTTCTTAAAGCACTTAACAAGATTGTATCTGTGCTCGAAAACTGTACTTACAGTCATTCTTACCACGTTGCATCTCGTTATCGGAGCCTGTGGCGTCCCCCTTTGGACTATGTCTATAAAAATATCTCTTGCCTTTGGATAACGACTAAAAAATTGAGGGATTTCCTGGATTTCGGCGAAAAATATTTTCACCTTCGATGAAACGGATGTTGCTTGCTGCATTATTAAATTACCTTGGTGAGCATAGCAGTGAACAAAATTTGCTGCAGGATATTTTTCCTTGACTATGAACTTAACACGTCCCATTTCGGGTGCACCGTCGAAAGTTTGTCCAATCAATTTGTTCGGAGTCTTATCAACTCCAAGTTTCACCAGTTCCTCGAGAATAACCGAACCAATACTTTCTGAAATTGGGTCATTTATTTCGAAGGATCCCCAAAATCTTTCCACAATTTCCCCATCAATCTGGTACCGTAATATCATTCCCATTTTTGCTGTGGAAGTTATGTCAGAAATATCATCAACTTGGATTGATAAATATTCAGTTCTTGTTACTTCATCCTTAATGTGTAACCGAATGACGTTAAGCATACAGTCCAAAATGTCATTCTGCATAGCTTTTGTAACTCCCTTAAAAACGTTCGAGTTTTCTAAATGTTCCCTTGCAACACTGTCCACAGAAGCTACTAATTGAATCAATCCTCGAGAATTTACAGGATTTTCACCTTCACCACTTTCGTTGCAGTCTCTCAAGCTCAGTTCTAAAGATTCACAATACTTAATGTAGTCAATTATTCTGGATAGAATAAATCTATTTCTATCCACATCTTCATGCTGTTTACGAACATATGATCTGTACCCATCGTCCAGTTGATGTCTTACGTCTACTCTACCTAACATAATAAAGTTCATCTCATTTTCAATATGTACTTTTGATGCAGAATGCTTTCTAATCTTTTCGCATAGGTGACTTAAATCCTTCTCACCAGTTACAGCCCATGAATCGCTGCTGCCATACAAAGTACAAGGGAAGCAAAATAATGCATTTCTTTCGTTACATCCACTCAGCCATTGACATTTTTCATACATTTTTAGATTGAATCGCCTGTCGCGAGCTGAGTTTCTCTCTTGGCGGGCTTGACGGGCTTGACGTATCTCGAGTTCTGGTCTCGGTGGTCCTAATTGTTTTATTTCTAATATACGTTCGTGGTTCAGTTCTTTGTGAAGAATGTTTCTTATTTCATTCATTGTTAGATTTCAACAATGCCCGATGCACATAACACAAATTTGTACACACAACGCCCAAACCAGAAAATAATGCACTACATACCCCCAGTATCCTTCCTTTTCAACGAGGTAACGTGAAGAAAGAGTCACACTGTAATCTCTCTCTATTCAGCACAAAGAACAAATATTGTCACAGAGTTTAGATCCACCACCGAATTTGAAACCCTGAACAGGAAGCAATGGCGCTAGTGTCGCTCGTGTAAGTGAAGGAGAAGCCTGTAGTTCGTATATTTCCCGAGGTTTTAGAACTCTTGGCGCTATTCGCTTCACGGAGCAAATTTAGGAAAGAATTCTGCAACGCTGTCAGCTTAAAATCAGCATGACTCTACTGTGTAAAATATTAACAACCTTTTCCTCATTTTAGAGAATCCTAAGCATTTGTTCATTTTGTCACAAAAGAAAGGACAACGTGGGGTAGGGCACCAGAGCCAAAGGGGAGGTAAATGAGTTCCAACCTGGCTCGGGTGGGGATCGGGAGCACGAGCATTGGGCTCAACGGCCGTGTTCCCCGCTTGCAGTGTTGCAAACCGCTCTGGCATAGAAGCGAAGGAAAAAGGGGGCGATGTTTGTGAAACTGTTCTACGGTAAAATCTTTGCGAAAAATGCAAGCGGGACAGCAAAGATCTCCACCCCACCCGCCACCAACGATCTTGTCTCTAAAAACTCCTTCCCAGTAAAATCTTAATTCATTCTTTTCTTAGTTTTGGACTTTTAACCACTGTGTTAATTTTTAATTACCAACGTTTCGGAGACTGATTCTGCCTCCCACATTATAGTTCAGTCCTTGGACGATGTGTTTAGTGACGGGTTGCCTTGGAGGATTATTCTTACTTCTTAGTGGCCAAGGCTCCACCTCGTCTGCTGGTCACAAAAACCTCTTGTACATGAAGGAGGGAGGAATTACTGGTGGCCCAGGTTCCACCTCGTCTGATGGTCACGCCAAGACCTGTTTTTATATGTAAAATGCCAGGGAGGATTATATTGCGGTGGCCCACGCTCCACCTTGTCAAAAGATTGATAGTGCTGGAAATCAACCCCAAATATGTAATAGCTACAAAGAAGGATAAAATATTAATGTAGAAAACAAACACACAGTAAAAGAGAGAGAGATATTAGACGAGATAGGATAACAAAAGACAAGGAGAAGTACAGAAAACATCCATAAGGAGAGAAATTAAGATCGAGAAAAAATCAAGAAAGCGACAAATCGAAGAGAAGTAGGAAGTGAGAGAGAGTATATAGACTAGAGTCCGAACCAAGTGTCTCACATGTAATAATAATAATAATATAAAATTATAGTTAATTGGTTGATGAGATTAACATGTCTAGTAATAATAATGTTATTAAAACATTGCAATTTATAAAAAATACTATTGTAATTTGTATTCTACACGAACAGGTATAATGATAATATTGAACAACACGTATTCATTTTCTAACGTCCATCTACATAGCTACGATCACTATAAAAACAGCTGTCCTACCAAAGAAAACAATGTCAAAAATAATATTATTTACTTAATTCCAAACAGGTTGTTAGGTTCAGCAGAAACCCCCAGATAATTATTTTTACTCGTATTATTATAATTGTGGTCAGGTGTGCCCATCCCCCCCCCCCCCAAAGTAACGTTTGTTTAAGCTTTATTGAACATCCCCCAGCTAGATCGTGGATGCATTACCCCTCAAAATATTTTGGTGAATACGTAATCATTCATTTTATTTTAATAAAATAGCCTGTTAAACTGTCCATATTTGTAAATGGTTCATTTCGAAATAACTGAAAGCTAGCAATCTCAAGTGTCATAATTATATAAATATGTATTTAAACAGTGTTTGTGGTTGGAGAACAAGATTTCAATAACCCACAATTTGGGTATTTAACACAAAGTCTTATACAACTTCAGATCGAAAATTACAGAACCCTAGCTAGAAATTCCTAAGGCCGGGACGAGAATATAATTAGGTGCCTCCTTCAAAGAACTCATCCCCTCTGCTGGAGTAATTAATTTTTTTTTAGTGATCCATAGCAATAATTACATGTATTTTATCTTAAGTGCAAATTTCACTTTGTAAAGCAAAATTACCCTGCAACAATAACTTAGAAATGCGAATTTGACACTACTTATTTTCCTTTTTTATCAAGTAATGTGCAAGGCGTCCCTATGAAGTACACAGTTGGTACAACTATTGCAGCATAGCCTACAGGGAATCAATAATAGAATAATATTGCTAATAGAACCATATCGTCAAACTGACTCACATGCTTTAAATTAAGCAGTATACCGACACTAAACCTTATATTTTAAGAAATTATATTATTAACAAATATCGAGATATAATATAATTCTTCAAAATCGTCTTATGAAAATGCCAGACACAAACTTTTGTAACGCAAAATTGCGAGCGAAGCGGACAAGAAAATTTTTATATCCATTTCTTTGCAGGTTTGCAAGAGTATTAATTTAATGGGACTTCAATACTTTCATAGGATCCCTTGATATTTACTCTTTTCCAGCTCTCTTTTCCCATGTTCGGCGCCGAAACGCGCGCATACCATATCGCTAAATATAGTCCCCAAATACAATGTTCGAACCCTAAATAAATCCCTCGACAATCTAAGATTTTACACTTTATTAAGAGATACATATCTCCTCGCCTCAAATTTAATATTCAATCCTGCAACCTAGATATTACTCCTTCCAAAAGAAAAAAAATCGAACCACATTTTCCGCTACAATCTGAGACGTAATATTAATACACAAGAGTTGGATACACCCCCCCCCCCCAATTTAATGCTCAGCCCCTAACTAAAATTCCCACGATAATCTAAGATTTAACAATGATATTCAAGAGTCGAATATTGCCCCCCTCCCCCAACGTTTAATCCTCGATCCCCCTCAGAATCCACGTGTCGATTTAAGACCCAATGTGTAAGAGTTGGATATACCCACTTCCTTAATAATATTACCCGTTACAATTTCCTTGGCAGTCTAGAATTTGCTATTTATGTAACAGCAATGGATAGTTAATAACGTAATTCAACTTGTGCCAAATGCTGTACTGTTTCACATTAAATTTCCATCACAAAAAATCGTACCACCCCCCCGCAAAAAAAAATAATAAGTTGCTTGGACGTAACGTGAGTTCACCTGTGGGCATCATCACTACCTCTAAATACTTCATTTGAATTTGAATTTGAATCTAAAATTTTGGGTGCGTCAGCACTAAGGCTATTTTGCACCCGTCACATAATACGGGATCCAGCCCCTTATCGTTACACATAACAACTCTAACGTTGCATAATTAAAATCATAAAATATTAAAATCTTCTGACTTTTGTTAAAAGCTGAGGCTGTAAAGGAGCACTCAGCACAAATAAGGACAAAACACAGGACAACACAAACAAAATTATACTGGCCATGGGGCTAGTCGCCAGAGCCTCGTTAGTCTGCAGTCCAGGGTGTACTATGTGGAAGTGAGGTTGACTATTGGGTGCACTACGTGGAAGGAGCACCCCTTACACCCCGATGAATGCACGATTTTGGAATGTGATAACTTGAAATTTTTATTCATCAAACAAAGAAAATAGTGTATAGTGTATATTACATAAAACATGGCGGTCATGTTGTTATTTATCAATGTATTGAAGGATGGTTAATTATTTGAATTTGCATTTAGAAATTTGGGTGCGTCAGCACTTAGGCTATTTTGCACCCGTCACGTTATACGGGGTCCAGCACCATACCATAACACATAACACTGTTGCATAACTAACATTTTATAATATTCTGACTTCGGTTAAAAGCTGTGGCTGTTAAGCGGCACTCGGCACACACAAGGCAAAAATTTGAATTTTGAATTTGATTTTAAAATTTTGAGTGCGTCAGCACTTAGGCTATTTTGTACATGTCACATTATACAGGGTCCAGACCCTTACCGTTACAAATAACAACTCTAATGTTGCATAACTAAAATCTTAAAATATTATAACTTCAGTTCAAAACTGAGGCAGTAAAGGGGCACTCAACACACACACAAGGACAAAAAACAGGACAACACACAGAATTATCCTGGCCATAGGGCCAGTCGCCAAAGTATCGTTTGTCTGCAAAATGCAGTCCAGGGTGCACCGCGTGGAAATGAGGTTGACAATTGGGTGTACTATGTGGAAGGTCACCCCTTACACCCTGATGGTTAATTCTTAAGTTAGCGAATGTAGAATATAACATTCATATAATATATTTACACCTGTGACATTATGTGAAGACTATTTATTTTGTTATCCTTGAAGGATATTAGATAACATGAAATTTATTTTCAAATAACATAACGGGTGGCCAGAATTAAAGGTACCCAACTCAGAGCCCTCTGTAGTCTCTTTGAGGCATCGTAGAACCCTGAAATTTGGTGAATCCACTATGCAGACCATGGGGAACATTGATTGAATTAAAATTTCTGGGTGCGTCGGCACTTAAGACCATTTCGCACCCTTCTAAATACTTCATTTTCTTCATCTAATGGCTTAAATATGATATACCTAAGGTGTAAACGTCTATACATTTATTTTGGAAATAATATATAAATGTTGAATTTTATATTACATTAAGAAAAATCCCCCCAAAAATTTCGATGGAGCATTCTGCGCCCCAATCCCACCCTGTGGTCTGTTGTCTGCTTCTATTGAAATCAAATGGAATCAGGGAACGCAGAAGCCGGAATTTCCGTGCCAGATTGATTGATTTTGTATTTTAAATCCACTTTATGCACAGGAAGGCTAATCAGGACTGGACCTACAGTTTAAAGTGGGATCCGAACCACTACGTGCCTCTACCGGGTATCGAACCCGGTACCTTTTTATTACAAGACAACGACGCTACCACTACGCCATCGGGGAAGCCCTTTCTGTGCCAGAAGCCTGTATGTTATCTTAAGGGTTATCGCCCACTGAGACGCCGTAAGCGGATCTGTTCATTCTGTTGCCGCGTTTCCGGCGTCAAGCTTTACGTGCCTGCAAGCATTCTCTAGCGATGCCGGAACGGAAGGCAGATGGGAAAAATGAAGCACATCGCCCTGAGACGCGGGGTAACGCCCACTGCAGGGAACCGAAGCATGGAATTTCCGTTCTGTTGCCGCGTCTCTATTGGGCGTCAGAAATGGCGTAACGCCCACTAGAGCGAAAGGCGCTGAACCAAAGGGGCGGAATTTCCGGCCAGAAGTCTGTAGTTTCTAGGGAAGATATTTTCCGTCTACAGCGTCTCTTTGTTTAGCTCCGGCAAGCGTCGTGCTCGGCGTCGCTGTAGTGTACAACAGGTGTATTGTGGATGTTGTTTGTGTGGTGCATTCATCTCTTGATTGGGTAAGTACGTGAAGAATCGCAACCTGCTGGGTCCAGCTCGCTCGCTCTTTTCCATGTCTGGTGCTGGCGGAAATCGCGTGTACGGTGTCGCAAGGTTTTGCCGATAGATGGCAGGTCTAGCAGGCTATCCTCGCCCCTTTCAGTAATTTGAAGCATCGGCAGTTATTCCATACAATGAAGGGAATGAGTCATTCCCTTTCAAAGTAGAACAGCGCCAATTTATTAGCTGACTTTAAGTTGTCAATTTATTTTTACAGTTTCATTCAAACTATTCTTACGTAGTAACATATCTTATTCTGTCGCGAGACGTGTGGTCTGGCCTCGTCCTGGCTGGTCAGCGTTGCCAACCTCCAGATAACTTGTGGTAGGATCAATAATTACAATAATGAATTATTGCTCTTATTGATAATTAGTAATATTAATTTGTTATAATAATTCTTTCGACCGAGACGACTTCAATATTGAGAGAAAGTTTCAGATGATTCCTGGATTACAAAGCGGAACTTTTGTTTTATTTACGCCCGACAACTTTCTACCGATTTCTTGCCACGAAATGTTCCTCCCGAGGTAAAGTGGGGAGAATAAAGAAACGATGAAGAGAAGAGTGCGTGATTGGACCGGAAATAAGATCTGGATGTAATTTTATTTTTAATTTCTCAAATAATCGTCTTTTGAAGTGATTTTTTCCCTCGCAGAGAAGCAAGTTTGCAAATTATGCTAGATTTTCCCATTATGCAAACACAGGGTGCTAGGCTCCACCGAACCTCAAATTGTGTTTTATTTTTTTTTTTTTTAGCCTGCGTTTCCTGGCGAGCAGCGCGGCCTATTCAAGACGCGAGGCTCGACGAGGGAGAGTTTCGTTCAAAGTGCAAAAACCAAAAACAGAATATAAGTCACAGGCAAGGGCGTTTTAGGGGGGGGGGGTCCGGACACCTCCCCTCGAAAGACTTAACCAGTACTAAAATTAAATAATGAAAATAAACTTGTTTAGTATTTATTGTACAGGGTGTCCGGAATGGCCCTGACAGTTTTTAAAAGTTTGTGGTTTTAATATGGATAGAAGTAGATAGAAAGAAAGCAAGCATTTTCAAGATAAACTCACCAAGTTTTATTGGTAGCAGTTAGAACTCAGCACAGCTCAGTATAGCTCCATGTGAGCTCCTTTTGTGAAACGGATGATATCCAACCTGAATTCAAATTCTCTCCACGTATTCTGTAGCATCAGAGGCGTGACAGAAGCAATCGCATTCCTAATTCGGTCCTGCAGTTCTTGTAGGTTTCGTACCTTTGGGCCAGAATACACAATGGCTTTCAAATAACTTCAGAGAAAAAAGTCCAGAGGGTTAACATCAGGTGAGCGTGGTGGCCAGGAAATTGGCCCATCACGGCCTATCCTTTTTCGTGGAGCAAACAATAACAGGAAATGTGTTCCTATACGACGCACGCTTTTAGAAGCTATATTGGGTGGGGCCACGCAGAGGGTGTGCGTGGCGATCAACTAATGGCAAAAGTGCAACGTTGTACAGTTAGGAGACTGCGGCGCGGAAGTTAAAAGCCGCGTTCTGTATTTTTCTTGCGCGCAAGAAGTTTTCATAAAACTCGCCACTTTAAGGTTCATCATAAGATGGGGAAAGACATTTTGAACCTGACTGTCCAAATCCCATGAAATTCCGTCGCCTACAGCCGGAGTTATCGTTCCTTGAAGAAACAAGGGAAACACCTTTCATTTCCTTCAACCTGTTTTTTTCGTTGCCACCGTGTTGACGCATCTGAGTTGTTGTGTCTAGGGAAAAATGTGGGTGTTAAATTCTCCTCGATATAAACAATGAAAGTCAAAGCCAGGCAGCCAATTAAAATACGCAACTATAACTTTGATACGACTATGTCCAAGGTTTTGTTGTTTGTTATTATATCAATGGTTGGGGTAGCTGGGTATAAAATAGACGCTATAGTTTCGGATCTAGGTGGAAGTAATAGAAAACTGTGGAACGATCTTATTGCCAATTGTGAGCAGTTTTTTTTTTAGGTCCGTTGTCAGGGGGAAAATTTCGGTTTTTGCGGATTTACCACACTTAATAAAATTATTGAAGAATCATCTTATCGATAATGGGATCCAGTGGAATGAAACTGTCATGAAGAAAAGTATCATAGAAAGGATACTCAAAATGGATTCTTCCGAACTCAGGCTTGATCCGAAGTTAAATTGGACGCACAATTTTAGTGCAACAGAACGACAGACAAAGGGTTGCGCCAGCAATGGAACTTTCCTCCTGGCACACTGCTGCTCTTATTGAGTATGTCTTCCCAGAGAATGAGGCTGAGGCCTCTCACTAACAATTTTATTGACGTCATGAATTCAGGTGTGCCAGAGAATTCTAGCAATAAAATCAAATGTGGCTTTGGCATACATTATGACGAACAAATGGTGCTTAGTGAAATGTAGGAAGCAATATCAGAGATAAGAGTTATGGGAAAACGCAATCTTCTTCCATTCCAACAAGGATTTCTTGTCTCCATCCGCAGCCTAAGAGGATTATACCATGATTTAAAATCAAAATGTTTCCAATACCAGAAAGCTGAACCAAGATGCTCTGGATAACCTTTTTCTCTCAACTTCATGGGTTGGGGAATTTTTACAACAATCCGTTACCGGTAGAAGTAAAGCACAGATTGCGTTTATTGATACTAGGTTCTCACCTGGCGAGCGCTCCTGTTGAAGATGCTGGGGGAGACCACGACGCTTACTTCATTGTTTGACGGTCTCGTCGATAATTCTCAAACAACCGACCAAAGACAAGAAGTGACCTTTACGTCATCATCTGTAGACCTACCGGAGGAAAACGGTGGCATGCTTTACTTGATGAGAAAAGAAGAAAAGGAGGCTCTGAGGTATGTTGCGTGCTATATCGCAAGAAAATGTAGGAATGTCGAAGCTGGTGACATTTGTGCATCTGGTGGAGGATGGATAGAAACTTTGTCACCAGGTGGCCTTGTGTTTCCTTCCCCTCGTTGAATGCAAGTTATAAAAAAGAGAGGGAATATTCCGGAAGTTCCACGGGAAAACAATAAATCGGAGAGCAAAAGGAATATACAGTATTTTGGAAATTCTGAAAAATAGGTTTCCCCATGAAGATCCGAAGATACTGGAGTTGTTTCGTAGAGCAAGTACATTTTTCCGAGTTCGATATCTGAACCGCAGTTGGTTGCTTGATTTGGTGTTTTAAGTCCACTTTATGCACAGTGAAGCTAATCGGAACTGGACCTACAGTTTAAAGTGGGATCCGAACCACTATGTGCCTCCACTGGGTATCGAACCCGGGACCCCTTGATTACAAGGCGACGACGCTGCCACTCCGCCATCATGGAGGCCCATCTGAACCGCAGGACCAAAGAAATAGAAAGGAGAAATGCCATGAAACAAAAACAATGGACCCAGAGCTGCTTTTCTTCCAGTTCTTTCCAGCACTAGCCGTGGATAAGTTTATGCTTTAGCTTGCTTATAATGTATTCTGTGCAAGTTCTTTTTGGATGCTCTTCAGTAGTGTTGCAAGAGCGTTGCATGATTTGCAGTGTTCGAATTGAAGGGGAAGCCAGGAAATTTCCCCCTTCTACTTTTTTCATCCCCGACTCTACATTATATATTTAATTCTCAACCAGAGAAAGAAAATTCCCCCCTCTGAATGTGTATTCCATTATTATTTGGGATGGCATGACAGTCATTTACTGTTTGAGTCATAAATTCGAGCTTGCTGTTCACGATGTGAAAAAAACTACAGTCATTAAGTACTTTGAATATCTTATGGATGCACTTCTTAGTTATTTGTAGTAGAACTTTGTCTTTCCCATGTTGTATTAGATTTCCTCAAACAGTTTTCATTGCTTCTACAGAGAAGAAGTGCTAGTGTAATTATTGTACGGCTCGAACTGGCTGTGGAAATAAAATCACTAACATTAACGAAAGAAAACCCTGGAGAAAGTGTAAAGATGTAGAATTTTAGTTATCAAAACAAAGCATTTATGAGTGTACCACTGACTGAAATATCTGAAACCGACGAGGAAAAATCCCCTCACTGCCAAAAAAGCCTTTTTTCGGATTTTCAACTCTATATACAGGGGCGATTTTCCTATGACAAAATTTATTGAAATAAGGCTACAGGAAGGACATCATGCTGCAACACATCATTTATACATTGAAATCAGTAGCGGTGATCGGAGCTAAAACTGGGGGGTTCAAAGCACAGCTTATTTTTTTCTTTGTAAACAATGCTTAGCAATAAGAGGTCATAATGCGGGGGCAAAAAGTGGGGAGGGGGACAACTGCCCCGCCACGCCCCCTCTTCCCGCCACTGATCAATAGTTCTCCACATTTTCTTCAATCGAATACTGCTTTACAGTGCTGGACACGCGGAGAAGTTTCATCTTGATCCATCTAAAGTGGGGGAAAGTGGGTTTCGACGGACCTTGATGAATTTTGGCAACAACGACCAGGCATGATAGAGGGAGCAAGCAACCGAAATCCAGCATGTTGTTTTTGTTTGTAAAATAATGTGTTTGTTAATAACAAAAGTTACCTAATGTAAGAAACGATGTTACCACTACACCATCGGGGAGGCACAAGAAAGTTGAAAACATTTCTAAAAAGAGGCAATCTGTAGTCCCAAAGAAAGTTTACTTGGCACAACCATATGTGAGCTAAAATAAATGCCAAAAATATTTGTGTGTTATTATTACAAACGACCTGGTTAAGCAGATTTTATTTAAAGTGCACCTCGTGTAAATTCTATCACATTTTTATCTCCTTTCAGGTTTTCATAATGAATGACGAGCAGTTAGTACTCTTAGTGAAAGAATATCCCAACCTGTATGATCTGTCCCATCCAAAATACCACGATAATCGGATAAAAGACAATACGTGGGATGAGATAGGCAAAACAATTGGTTACAGGGGTAAGTGTGTTTATTTAAAATTTTACATGTAAAAGTGATTTATTTCCTTAGGATCATGGAACGGATTTATATGTAAATACATATTTATGTATGAAGCTGAAAGCAATCTTAAGAGCAGTGTGCGAATTGACGGGGTAGATGCTGGGGATCCCCCCCCACAAAACATTTTATCCCCGGCATAAGAAAATTGTTTTTATCCCTGCCAGGGATGTTTTTATCCCCATCAAAGAAAATGGATTGAAAGCATAAAGTATACATTTCTTCACTGTAACAAACACAACTGAATAATAATTCGTGTCCATGAATTGTCTAGTCATCAAAAATTTCCATGTCTAAAAGCATGCAGCCTTGTGGATTAAAGGAGGACAATTCTGCAACTGACCAACGTCACCGAATATGTATTCAAGTGTTCACAAGAAACTTGCATTATAAATGGATATTAAGTTTGAACTTGGTAGTGGAATTTTGGATAAGTTTTCGGTGTTACTAGTTCGTTAGCGCTTTTTGTGTAGGAGTTTTTTTTTTTAACACTATTCGCAAATTACGTCGTCTAAATGTATTAAGCAAGATTTAATGACCTAGGTTATAACCAATTTTCTAAGGTACTTAGAACCGCAAGACAATAGTTTAGTTTACTGACTGGTAACATATATACCAGTTTCCAGTTTCTATCTATAGCAGACTGAAATAATCTCAACTTGCATACAGCGCCAAAGTGTTTTAAATTCAATTTGAATTTAATGATTTGTAAAGTAATAATAAAATAGCAATAATAATAACAACAACAATACAAGTTTCTATGACTGAAATGCCTCCCCTGAGAAAAATCCTGCCTTAGAATGCCCCCCAAAGCAAAAAGGTTCATTCGCACAGTGTTTAAGAGACAACAGAAGGAAATTCACATTCAAACACTTTCAACAAAACTTCGTTATTCATTGCTTGGAAACAAAATGAAAACACATTTTGTGTTGTTTTATAATTAATGTAAGAGTATTGTATTTTATGTAGCTCGTGTAGTGTCTTATACTATTAAAAAAGTTAAATTCTTACAATTTTAAATATGTATTTTCATATTTAGCATATTTTTACTACATATAAATCCGTTCCCTGCTTATGATTATGTGCCAGTAAAACGAACACAGTTACATTGAAAATACATCATGGATTTTTTCTTTCTTTATTGTATTAGTTGATGTCCTTTCTGCCAAAATGTATCATTCAATCTTGCCACTCCACTGATCCTGCTTCTGAATTGAAGTAGTCCTTAAATTTGTCTCTAATCCGAAGAGCTGACCCTGCGAAAGTGCCCCCAATGCCTTTCAAATCTTCAAGTGTCTGTGCAGCTTCCTCTGGAAGTTCTGCAAGCAGGTCCGGACAATCTTCCAGTAAAAAATTGTGAAGGACGCACGTTGCCAAAACCAATTTCCTTAAACGTTCAGGCAGAATTTTTAGTTTCCTCTGGTAAATCCGGAACCTCTTAGCCAAAATTCCAAATGCACTCTCAGTTGTACTCCTAGCTCTGCTGTGCCGGTAATTGTATATTCTCTTCTCTGGATTTTCTCTTGACTCATCACCTGGGTAAGGCCTCATTAAGTTTTCTTTCAAGGGAAATGACTCGTCTGCAACAATGACGTGGGGCATGGGTTCATTTGTCCCAGGTAGAGTTTTATCAGCTGGAAAATCCAGCTTGTTCTTCTCCATCTTTCTGCCAAAAACACTCCTATAAAATATCCCAACATTGCTGTTTTTGCCGAACTCGCCCACGTCCACCATAATAAACTTATAATTGGTATCCACAAGAGCAAGAAACACGATGGAGACACTCTTCTTGTAATTGTCGAACAATGGCCCACTGTTGGCAGGTTTGTCGAACACCACGTGCTTTCCGTCCAATGCTCCCACACAGTTCGGAAAATTCCATTTTGCTCCGTATTCTTCCTCAATTCTCTCCCACATTGCTCTGTTCGGTACACGCATGACAATGGGTCCTAGCGTTGCCATCACAGTATCACACACATCGTACACAATCCGTCTTACGCTTGTCTCTCCAAGTCTGTAGCTGAATGAAAGTGATCGGAAAGAAGCCCCCGTGGCAAGAAATCTAAAATGAAAAATAAATAAAAATTAAAAATACAATCTTGATGTTATTTACTGAAATGTTTAATAGTATTGAACAACAACACAAATTACTTTTACTAAATTAGGTACCAGGCCCGTAGCTAGAATTAATTTCCGGGGAGGGGGGCTCACGGGTTGTAAACAAAGTCCATTTTTCCAAAGTTCAACAGTGCTAAATGAATGTAAATTGCGTGTGCGTGTGTGTGTGTGTGGAAAGGGGGGGGGGTAATTAAATTAACATAAAATTTAGAAATATTATTCAACTACTACAGTTCTTTTTCTATATAAAACATCTCTTGAAGTGTTAATTGACTGCTACTGACATCATCCTTTACTACACACCACTTGTAATGATACAGATATGATAAACAATATTCAGTCATAGTCCTTATAGTAGTACATTCCACCCCCACCGAAGCAATAAAACTCCCCTTCCTTCGAAAACTTGGGAACTGTTGACCTCTTACGCAGATGTGGATGATGAAGTGAGTCACAAATTTCTGTTTAATGAGAGGCCGCAACAGAGGCAGCAAAGCTACAGATTAATAAGCTACCCTATGAAAGAACTTTCTAAACTCTAGACAATCTTCTAAATACTTGCCGCTACTTAGTACTGCTCATAAACAAGATGAACGAATGTAATAGCTGCTGTGCATGTTCTGTGAATTTATCCTTCAAGTTGTGACCAAAATAATATCTGCTGTCTACATGTTCATTCTTCGCTGGAAAATATATATGTAGGAAATAGTTTTACATAGTGTCGAGGAGGGCTTACGGCAGTATCAGGGAGGGCTCAGCCCCCCTGGCCCCTGCCTGGCTACGGGCCTGTTAAGTACCTAAAGTGCAATATTATAATTAGTACAGATTTTTGGATCATAAAGCCTTCTGTGATCGGAATACATTACAGCAGTGTTCCGTAACCTTCTTCTCTAAGAACAAGCGGCATCTTATTTAATTCATCGCAGCAAGAAATACATAAGTATAAAGCTATAATTGAAATAAATAGTTTACATTTAATATTTCTTGCAATAGGTAAATGTTCGCGAAACACCGTTTGCGGAATATTGTACTGCAGTTTACAAAAATTAAAAGTTGTCGAATTCGTTCTTGATTTGCTACTGTTGAGTTGAAATAAATTATTTCACAAATAATTTACAAAATAGTTGTAAAATAAATTACTAAACTTTGCATTAAATTTTATTACCCTTCATTTGTTTTATTTTGTTGAGAATTCTGGTATGAAGAGTTATGGAATATAGTATGATTTGTTTATTGAGAGTAATATAATGGCGGAAGAGGTTATTAGGATGTATATGGATACGTATGTTAATCAGGTGTCTTCTGATGTTATTCTTAGAACGATTCATGATATGTGGTTAATTGATGAAAACGCTATAATTTTCCGTTCTTTTCAGCTGGCGAGTGCAGAAACAAGTGGAAATCTTTGCGGGAATGTTACCGAAAGGCAATAAGAAATAGAGAGACCAAAAGCGGAGAAGCAAGTCAGAAAATGAAAGCTTGGCGCCTCGAATCGCAAATGGAGTTTCTACGGCCCTTCATTATGACCCATAGAGAGCAGGCAAGTAATGTGGATTCTACATTAGAAGATGACAGCAAACAAATCGGCGACGACAGTTCCGAGACTCACGAAGGACACTTCCTATTCCAAGATGCAACATCAGGTGATTCAAAAGTAACAAGTGGAACCCCTGCACGTGAAGTTCTTACAAATGAAAGTTCAAGAAGTGCAACTTATCAAGGGCCAAGGAAAAAACAAAAAACAGCAGGTGGTTTAACACCTTCAGCTGCAGTCTTTAAAGAGTATATTGAGTTTAGAAAATCCACTCGAATCAAGCAGACTGATCATCTCACCAAGTACTTCCAAAGTGTTGAAGAAACAGTCCGAACATTTCCACCACAGTTGCAGGTAAAGATAAAATCTCAAATTTCCCATATTATCCACGAAGCGGAATTTGAAGCTCTCAACATGCAATCATCTTCAGCATCAAACGCCAGTCATGCAGCAATGCCACTCCCTTCAGGCACTCCGATTGAGCCAATCGCTTACAATCTCTGTAATCAGTTACCATACAGTTCTCCACCAGGTTCAAACGTCTCAAGCCCGCCACCATCAGACTATCAACAGGAGGACAGCGAGACCGGATAAGCTCGTGTAACAAGTGAAATACTCTACTCACCAATTGCAATCTTTCTGTTATTGTAATATGATGCCCTCTGTTTTAAAATTTTCCTTGTAGTGTACTTAATTTTTTTTTTCATGGAACAATAATTTCAACTAGTGGTTTAATTTTGTTTTATACAGTATAAAACTATTCCTGTAAAATAATAGCATTTCAAGTAGTCTAACTTGTTACTAATGATTTCATTAACAAAGAATTCAAGGCTCAGTGGAAAAGAAGCCTTTGTCACGAAACATTTTTACTAAATATAGTTTTTTTTTCTCTCAACATTACAACTGTATAAGACCGATTCCAGTACTTCCTAGTTTATATGTAGATAAGAGAAATAATAACTTACCTGAGACACACAGCAAGTCTTTCTTCACATGGTACTGATCGGCGAAATGTGGTATTTTGCCGCTCTATAAAAGGCTTCACTATGTTCAAAAGTTCGTAGAATTTTTCTTGGGACATTCGAAAGTACTCAAAAAAATTCGTACGATCTTGCAGTAGATCAGGAAACACATTATGGAACTCCCCGTAAATTTCCCTCTTTTCGTTTATTTTTCGAACCCAAACTTGTCTTTTGCACTTTTCTTCTTCTTCACTAGCAACGAGTGCAGCAGCAAACAGCAAGTCTTCCTCTGAACTCGAACTCATCCTGATAACACGTGTACCGTCGTCACTGGTCTTCCCAGAAATGGCTGAACTTATAAAATGTTCCGTACGTGCCGCTGGGCGGACTCCCCTCGGAAAAGCACATGGAATTTTCCACTTGGGAGGTTCAGGGTGGCGCGTTTCCGGCGTCTCAGTGGGCGTTAAGCTTCATAGGAGAACGACGCTTTCGTCTACCCAAATCCAACTGGTTGAAACTGGTCTCTCTTCCTGGATAACTGCAAGCAATGAAGGGTTGCCAGAAGCAATGAAGTTAACATAACAAAAAAAAAATACCAACAGTTGAAAAAATCATTATCTTTCCTTATTCACTTATGACATAACCGTAGATCAGTATACAACATAATTTCAAATTAAGGAAACATAAGTAATCGGAAACTGACAAAAATATACTCTTGTTTGATTTTTGTTACTTGGCGTAGCTTTTCTTCCACTTTCGGCTAATCGTGACGATGATGATGAGTGATATGACGAAATTGAAGAGGCCTCGCCAAGAACACCCATGCCCACGTTGACATTCGAACCAGGGAACCCTGGCGTCGCAGCGCTTTGTCTAATCAATACACTAACGAGGTCGGCTACAGATTCTTGTTACTTCCAAGTTTCACATACATGCGCTGTGTTTTATATTCCTATGTGTTCAGTGGAAAGTACATTAGGATTACAATGTTGGTGTAAAGGGGGAAAAGGGGGGGAGATTTCCCATCACCAACGATTTTGTCCCTAAAAACTCCCTCACAATAACATTTCTGGAGAGGGGAGTTTCATGTTATAACATCACAGGGAATAACACGTTTTGACTTCAAAGATACTTTTCTGGGGATAATATTGAAAACATCAGAGAGAGAGAGAAGAAGAAGGAAAATGTCAGTGTGTGCTTCATGCTTTTCCTCTCCCTCTCTCTCTCTCTCTTTTACTTTTAGTAGTGATAACACAATGAGGCCAAAGTGCGTCATTGTAGATATAAGCAGGGGTAGACAAAACTAAAAAAATAATTCAGTGCCTATACTCCTTTTTCTCAGGAGCCAGTATATTTGTTTTTGCAAATATGGGCTAAAAAAGCCACGAATCCAACTAAAATAAAGTTGTACATTTTTAAATATGATATTAAAACATTTATTTATTTTCCAAAGAATTCAAAATACAGCGTTGGCCATTTTACTTTGGAATGTAATAACAATGAATTTGATTTTAAAATTTTGGGTGCGTCAGCACTTAGGCTATTTTGCACCCGTCACATATACGGGGTCCAGCCCCTTACCGTTACAAATAACAACTCTAACGTTGCATAACTAAAATCTTAAAATATTCTGACTTCTGCTTAAAGCTGAGGCTGTAAACGGGCACTCAGCACACATAAGGACAAAAAAACAGGACAACACACAGAATTATACTGGCCATAGGGCCAGTCGCCAGAGCCTCGTTTGTCTGTAAAATGCAGTCCAGGGTGTACTACGTGGAAGTGAGGTTGACAGTTGTGTGTACTACATGCAAGATCACCCCGTAATAACAATGGAAATAATAGCAAAAATAACAATGGAAGTAACAATAAAGAATAATAACAAACAAAAATACATATATGAGATAAAGTGAATTCCAAGTTGTTACACAATAGCCTTTTAAAGCGTGCCTGGTTTTCAAAAATGTCTACACGGTTTGCTAAAGTGTTAATTTCTTGATTAATACAAGATTGGATTAAATGTAATTAATTTATGGACTGGAGTAGCCTTTCTAAAGAAGGCTCTACTGGTAATAGCATAAATAATTATGCAGTACAAATATTCTAATAAGGCTGACTCTACCATATTGCTGCATATTTTAAAATTCGAACAGGAACAGTGCAAAAACTTTTAACGGAATGTGTATTATTCTGATTTATTGATACACATGATAGAGAAAATACAAAAACATTAAAAAAATATAAGTACTATTTATTTTTAAAAAAGAACGTTAATGGAAATTTCCATTAGTGAACCCGGGTTATTACGAAAAAAATTAGAACTATATTTGAAAACTCGAGGCCCAGATGAAAATTTTCAGTTTAAAAAAGTAAGGAAAATTTGTATATACTGTGTTAATAGACAATAAAGAACAAATAAATGGAAAGGAGCAGTTAATAAAATCATCTCACGTATAATTCATTACATTTAATTGCATGTGTGAAAATGGAGATTCGATTGAATTGATTTGTCGTTTTAAGTCCACTTTATGCAGAGATAGGCTAATCTGGACTGGACCTACAGTTTAAAGTGGGATCCGAACCAGTGCATCCACCGGGCATCGAACCCGGGACCCCTTGATTGTAAATAGGCGTTCCTCTCCTCAACTCTTTGTTAAATGATTTGGCACCCTACCTTTATTAGCTTGTATTGATTAGAAAATCACGGGACCCTGCACTTCTTGGGAGAAGCATACATTGGCAGAATATTTAATTTGTAGAGATACATATCGGCGGTTGGCAACATTGACAGCTCACCGCCAACGCATGGAAGGGAGAAGTGACAACGCCGCCGCAGCCTGGCGACCCAAAACGGGGCCTCATTCTTCCGCAGTGGGGAGAAAAATCGATAAGAGTCCCTGACCTTCGGGCATAACGGACTCTGCGAGTGCGCTCTGCATATGCACAACGGCAGAACCAGGTGGCGCTCAAACAACGCCTCATTTGAAATTTCAAATAAATCGTTAATATTAGCGGGAATAGCGAAACGTGCACGGAAACTGTAAGGATGCTGTAATCAAACTGAACATGGGTCCCAGGCAAGAGAAGGGAATATTGAGCACAAACAAAAAATGTAGAAAAATACATTGTTTCGTAATGAAATTCCTGTAAATCGTTTTCAATCAAGAGGAGAGCGTCCTTGAGACCGGATTGAGGCGTAGACAAATATAATTATCATATAATCAACTTCCTGATTGTCATTTTCATCTGTCCTCATCTATTGGGTTGGCAACTAAGTTCCCGCCGTTTTTTTTAATTGGAAAAATCTCTATGACATTAAATACGTTTGGCACGAAGGTGTACAGTCTGAGAAAAAAATACCTGGGCCACGGGACGTAGAATTTCGTAACGTCTTAAAGCCTGTTGTTTATGCAACCCAAATAACAAAATATTCGCTTAAGTTTGCCTGGTGATTCTGACTTCTCGGGAAGGATTGAGCTTTGATAGCATGAGTCACATGACTCGTGCCCCAGCCACAACAAACAGCTGGGTGCTACGATGCCTCCAGAAGAAAATTTCAGGAACTGGTTTCTTGACAAGAGCTACTCGTAAGGAAATACTATTCTATCAAGTGATATTAGAGTCATTGTCAAGAAGGTTCGCTGAAATGATGGTTCTCATCACAGACCACATGCCACACGTTAATTGTTTAAGTCTAGTTCATGCACTGGACCTACAGATTAAAATGGGATTCGAACCAAAGCCTCTCTACTTGGTATTGAATTCGGAAGCCTTTCATTACATGGCGAAGACGTTACTACTACGACATCAGAGAGGCAATGGAACCCCTTGAGAAAGAGATAAGCGAAAATTGCTACCTGACAAACCATATTTGCCCGTAAATTTTAAATATAAGACAATATTTTGTACTGACAGTTTCGAACCGTGGGAGAGGCATATATTTTTTTGTACCATCGTCCATTTCACGAGTTTATAATTCTTCCTCACCGACACGAGTAACGCGAGTGGTAGAAGAAAAGCGAAGTAAAATAACTGAAACAGAAATAAAAGGAAAAAGCGAAATAAATTTTATTCATAATATTCTGCAGTCACTTGAGTTGTATTCACGGGATGCTATCTTTAAAGAAAGCCGTGGTCTCTTCCTTGTCTCTTTCGCTTTCTTTGTGCTCTTGCTTCCCCCGTCACGATTGGTCTAAAACTAATTAATGCGACGTTAATTAAACAATCCAAACAACGAAACAATGCACAATCAACTGCACAAGACAACATTCCAAATGTTTTCGAATCGGAAAACAATTGAGATGCTGTAAAATGACTTAAGATGCAGTAATAAAGTGGGAATTCGGTACCGTATAGAATTAAATCGGTAGAGATGTTCGATTTGATTGGATGTTTGTTATTTAGATTTGCTATTCTTTCACTTTTGGCAAATAGCGACGATGAAGATGAGTGATGCTATGATGAAATTGATGAAGGGACACTTACCAAGGACACCCACGCCCAAGTCGAGATTCTAACCAGGGACCCATGGCATCGTAGCGCGCTGTGCTAACCACTCCTCCATGGAGTGGACATTATAGCATATTTTGTGTGCTCAATTGGGATCAATCAATGGAATGAATAGGCATATTATATGATTAATAAATTCATATCATAATACCACGTCATATTATTCGGCACGAAGTAACATCAGAGACATTCAATCTTGCATTTTTGCCTTTCAACTAATTCTTTGAATTCAGGTTAATCACAACAATAAGATAAATTATGAAGAAAATGATAGTGAATGTGGGATATTGACAGTTATTACGAATTTCCTGAGAGAAACAACATTAAGCAGGCTCGGTGGTCAAGCTCATTAAGTGATTGACATTCGATATCGTCGCCAAAGTTCCCGGTTTTGAGTACCGTCCTTGTCGGGGGTGTTTGACTATTTCGTCATCAATTTCGTGTAATGGTCACTCGTCCTTATCGTCGCGATCATCGAACAGGGAATAAAAATTATAAAAATAAATACGATGGAAGAGTACTTATTTCATCTCTCACGAAATCTCCTACAAAACCGGAATATATAAAATACATGTATATTCATTCACATACATTTTCGATTTCTATATTTAACTAGTCGAGACCGAGAACGGGAGAGCAATTTTCAATTCGACAAACCGAGAGGCGGAGAAACTGTCAAGTCTCGTTTCTTCTTGGCACCTCCGTAATCGAGTTGTTCTGTTTGTCATTGGCTTTGTATTGGCAATTATTGTCATTATTCTTCCCCTGCAGGTAAACCATAACGATGAATTATGATGAAATGAAGCAGATAAAAGGGCAAGAACAAGAAAGTCATGCCTGTTCGGGACTCCAACCCAGAACCTTATGTAACGAGATTTGAAATTCTGGAGAAGGCGTCCGTGTTTCGCTTGGTTTTCTCTTTCCTCTACTTCTCTTATATTATCATACATGTATAATAAAAATGGATCTCATACGATATGTTGCGATTCATAATTGTGCTGGTTAGATGCTACAGATGTGAACTCCAACCTGCAATATATTATTCCCTTTTGTTTCGTATCTGGTTGAACATGAAATTTTCTTACACTGTGACAATTTCTTTCTTAGTTTTGGTTTGGTGCACAGATATGCTAATCTGGACTCGACCTTCAGTTTAAAGTGGGATACTAACCACTATGTGCATCCATCGTGTATCAAACCCGGGATCCACTGATTACAAGGCGACGACGTTATCACTACTCCATCGAGGAGGCCCCATGACAAAATGTTATTCACTCGATCTCTACCATAATTTATTTCAGCATTTACATTTTCGTTTTCTTCTTCTTTTTTCCTTTTGTTAACTACTCTTATACAACTCTTTTTGCGTCTTCGAATTTCTTCTTGTTTCAGGAAAAAATAATACATGCAGGCTCTATAAAAATCCCCCGTTCAAATAGATAAAACGTTCACTCTCGAGAACTAATTTACATGTTTATCACTAACGTAACCATTAGGAAACTATTGAAATGTTAACTGATATAACTGCAGATGAAACAATACTTACAGCCACTAACGAAATATATATTCTTGTGTAGCCTCACAGACAACAAGTATCTGGTGAGTCATTCACTCTTGCTGACTACGGGCGAAGGTCACTGAACTAAAGGGTGGTGGCAAGCAAGCAGGCTTGTGCTCTACCAAAGACGAGGTCACGTGTTCCAGTTATCAATGGCGTACGAAATAAGGAGGAACACAGCTATCTGACGTATGTTTTGGTCCCGTCATTGCACGTAGACAGTGGCGTATGCTGGTTCTAACGAGTGGGTAATCTCCGACCTTTTGATCCTCAAACTCCAAAAGTTTCCGTGCAATTTATGTCACGCTCCATATTGGATTTAGGAATATTGTGTCGGAATGTTTGTCTTATTGCTACGATCACAATCAATTAATTCTCGTTATTGCAGTTTACTATACGCGTAGAATTTCAAATAATAAAACAAGACAGTATTATAAAGCTATAAAAAAACAGCCTGTGAAATATAAAAATGAAAGACGTGCACTAGTGAAATAAAAACCCGCAATATTAATTTAAGTGCAAAATTCAACTTACTCCAGGACCCGATTACTTGTGCTGTACTACATCCAAAGCACGCTGTTTGTCCAGTTGCACGTCAATACGTGTCTGGGCGAAAGATTGCAGCTTAACAAAGGAAGTTATGTGACTTTTGGATTTTTCATGTTTGGCACAAGTGTTGCAAAGATTACAGTCACGCGTCCATACATTATTTTCAGCCCCGAAAAGTAAGCACGGCGAACAAAAATGCAAAGCTTATTAACACTTATACTTCCTGTCAACCATGGTGTTTTGTCATAATTTGCTTGCGAAAATGCCTCACATATTCCCGATTTTGTCTTTGTGTGTAGAAATAAGTTCAAGCGATGACACTGGCCTACCTGTATTAACAATTTGCAACTTCTCCTGAAAAGATCTTGTTCCAAAAGGTTTCACCAGCAAATCTTGTATCACATCCATTACCCTTTAACACAGCACTATCACGACAAACACTAACACCTAAATAAATAATAAACACGAAGCACAGCACGAAGCCAACGACTACACGCATTCAGTTTCACGCGCCAAACTTCTGTTGTTGTGTTCCTGGCTCAGAATGAAATTCCCTATGAATAATAAAAAAAATCCCTTTCCGAGCTCGAATTGACAGGTTTTTAAAAGTTCGAATCATTGCAGGTCAGAGTCAGAATTTTAATTCGGGATGAGGATCATCCCTTATTATCAGCCGCCACATAAATTTGAAACAGTGGGGTTAGAAGTCCTGAAGATGAATCTCAGATTATTAGAACGTATTAAGCAAAGTGTTTAATCCTGCTAATGAAGTAAAATGAATTACCACTATACACTTTTTAAATTAGATATTTGTAGGATTTCGGGGAGGGGGGTTTCCCTTTTAAAAAATATTCAGTTCCGTGAGATAAGTATTCTCGCTGCTTTTGAAGATTAGAGAGGAGAAACAATCACTATTTTTGTAAATACAAGGATGGGGGGAGTCAGCAAATAGGTGCTTTAATTGCTTAAGCCTTGAATTTTAATTCAGTTTGCTTCATCTTCAATATTTAAGCTTTTCCCTTTTGATAAATTTATGTTCAAGTAACAGAAATCAGCAAGACAGAAGCAAATGTAAAGTGAAAATTAGCGTAGAATTGGTTTGCCCATGTTATTCAGTTTTCCTGTTCTTCGCACTCTACCGGGTATGTTTTCCCTAGTTGAGCGGAGGGAACGGAAAAAAGGCTCTCAAGGTTGAGAGTGCGACCGGTGGACTCTCACAAGAAGGAGCTTACCCTGGGCACGGAATCACCGCGCCTGAAAAGCAGTGTTTCCTCCCCCTCTTTCCTTTCTCCTCCCTCCTCGCCAAGGGTTGTAAGGAAAGCGGGAAGAATATTGCGAGGAAATGTGTGTATATATATATATATATATATATATATATTAAAAAAAAGAAATACAGCCGGGTCATCTGCGATTACCTAGATGACCCAGAGTATACGCCGCTGCACGTAGAACACTTTATCGTAGTGGCCTTGAAGTTCCCTCAGGGCACTCCTACGTAAAGGCTTCTGAGCTAGAAGGATATCTTCCCCATTGAGTGGAGGAAAAGTGGGTGCGTATAGAGGTCCCTCAACTTTCGTATTCTGTTTCATTTCAGAACCCGTGCTGTATCGTCGACTTAATCCAATCTATCCGATGTAGGTTTTAGGTTCTGTTTCTGTTCGGTTATTTCATGTTGTCTTCCTGCTTATGTTATTCGCGACGAAGGCTCTGGATTCGATAATCTGGACAATAACGGGATTGTGTTGGTTGCTTGATTTGGTGTCTTAAGTTCACTTTATGTCCTGTTAGGCTAATCGTGAATGGACCTACAGTTTAAAGGGGGATCCGAACCACTATGTTCCTCCACCGAGTATCGAACCCGGGATCCCTTAATTACAAGGCGCCCACGATCCCACTCCGCCATCGGGGATTGTGTTCGCAACGAATGAATCAAATTTGAGTGATATGATATGCAACCATTGGAAGACTATTGAAAGAAAAGCTACGGGAACCTGCCAGTTTTTCTACTGCAGACAGGAAACCATAAACATGCAAGAGAAGCTTATATTCTATGAAACCTGATGCTATGTGCTCGAATACTGGCTATATATAATCCATAGAGGCATAGCAACGTTAAACAACCTCTTATATGATACATATAGGTTTAAAAAGGTCGAAATACAAAGATTGTGTGCGCCTCACTGATCGCGTAGTGGTAAGGCCTTGTAATCAAGGGGTCTCGGGTACGATACCAGGTGATCGCACATAGTGGTTCGGATCCCACTTTAAACTGTATGCATTTCAGATTAGTCTATCTGTGCCGGTGACTCAGTCGGTAACGCGTCTGACTACCATGCTATAGGCCCCGGGTTCGATCCCCGGCCGGTTCAAGCCCGGGAACTTTTCTAACGTTGGAAGCGGCCCCGGCGCCCACCCAGCGTCGAATGACATGGATACCTGGGGGAAACCCTGGGGGTAAAGGCGGTCAGGGGCGTGATGCTGATCACATCACCCCCCACTCACGAACGAATCAAGAAAGTATGGGGCGGCGTGATGCTGATCACATCACCCCCACTCACGAACGAATCAAGAAAGTGTGGGGCGTTACCCCCACACCCCCTATACGCCTTCATGGCGTAGCGCTAAGCACAGGTGAGAACTTTACCTTTTTTTTTTTTTGCATAAAGTGGACTTACAACAAAATTTAAAATTGCGATAAAGATTATGATAAGGTATTAAAGAATTGGGTCTAACACATTTTTTTATTGTTTACCAATGACCTTGTTAACGGTGGAAGCGGTCCCGGCGTCTACCCAGCGTCGAATAACATGGGTACCTGGGGGAAACCCTGGGGGGTAAAGGCGGCAGGGGCGTAATGCTGATCACATCACCCCCACTCACGACCGGATCAAGAAAGTGTGGGGCGTTACCCCCACACCCCCTATACGCCTTCATGGCGTGGTGCTATGCACAGGGGAACACTTTACCTTTTTACCTTGTTAACTAATATTCTTAATTTCAGTTTCAAGATGAAATCGGCTACGAAATAAAAGGAGTGGGTTCATATTTCTGTTACGAAATTCCACTTTTGTAGTAGACCTGTGCCACACTAAGATGTGACATAATAAACAAATCTGAGACACTTTCAAAGTATTAAATTGCTATCTACGTATTTGGGAACAATCTTTCAATATAATACTTTTTTTGGACGCGTCAAATCATAGTATTTAATTCCTGTTTTAGCAGCTTTAAGAAACCTGATTTTTTGGGGGGGTTACAAATGCCCTTTCTGCTCCCGTCAAGTTACGCCTATGAAAAAACAGGAATTCAAAGTAAAAGACTGTCCCGACTAAATCGGGAGACACGTCTGATAGATTTACAATTGGGAAAATCATAATTAAGCGTGTAGTTGAAAACAACCTATTTTCATATATTGCATGCAGCTCTACTTTTTCTGCAATGTGGATCAAGAACTGGGGACGTGGAGAAGCACAACACTCCACGTAACCAATAGTCACGTGACCCTCTTTGCTTTCCTGTCATGTTGACCTTCGCGTGGAACACATTTCTCGGTGTTAAGACAGGCAAAATCACCCGATCATCGAAGGGTGCAATATGTGTTGCCTACCCTCCTGCATTACTTGCTCCTATTAAAGCCTTATGGGGAAGAACTTTTTTCCATGACTGTACATCATGCGAAAGAGAATATATTGTTCTACCTAAATTTATGTTTCTTTGTTACTAAGACACATTTTTCTGTTATTTACAGATCATTAAAATGGAATGTCAAGTTGAGTAGAATGAGCATTTTCGACACTTCCTCCTTTTTGCCTTTAATCAAGGTTCTAAGGCCACAGAAGCTGCTCTCAACATTTGTGCTGTGTATGGAGTGGGTGCTATAGCTGAAAGAACCACCCGTGATTGGTATGCGAAGTTTAAAAAAGGAAATTTTGACCTCAAAGATGCATCTCGTTCTGGCCGTCCAGTTGAGTTCGATGAAGAGCGATTGAACCACCTGTTGCATGAAAATCCGCGTCAAACAACAAGGGAACTGGCAGAGACAATGGGTTGCTCCCACACTACTGTAGAGAAGCATCTTCACTCGATGGGAAAGGTTCAGAAGTGTGGAGCATGGGTGCATCACACTTTAAGGGTCACCAACAAAAATCATGCAACAGGTGGTTCAATCGTTCTTCATGAAACTCAACTGGACGGCCAGAACGAGATGCGTCTTTTAGGTCAAAATTTCCTTTTTTGAACTTCGCATACCAATCACGGGCGCTTCTTTCAGCTATAGCACCCACTCCATACACAGCACAAATGTTGCGAGCAGCTTCTGCGGCCTTAGAACCTTCATTAAAGGCAAAAAGGAGGTGTCGAAAATGCTCATTCTTCTCAACTTGACATTCCATTTTAATGATCTGTAAATAACAAAAAAATGTGTCTTAGTAACAAAGAAACATAAATTTAGGTAGAACAATATATTCTCTTTCGCATGATGTACACCTTCGTGCCAAACGTATTTAATGTCATAGAGATTTTTCCAATTAAAAAAAACGGCGGGAACTTAGTTGCCAACCCAATACATTCTTGACCGTTGTGTCACTAGAGAATTCGGAGTGGACGAGAATGGATAGGAAAATTCCATCTCTCTCTTTCTTACTTTCTCCCTTAGTTCCTATAGCTTTCTTTCTTTTATCTTATCTCTTTCTCGGTTTTCGTTCCTTTTTCTGTCTCCTTCCTTGGCTTTCACTATCTTGCATGTTCATTCGTTCCATATTTTTCAAACCCTCTCTCTTCTCTTTCCTCCTATCTTTCTTTCTCTATTTCCCTTTGTTGACTTTCGTGTACTTTTCCTTTATTCGTTCTTTCTTTCATTCCCTCTTATCGTGCTTACTGTTTCCTTTCCTTGAATTTCTTCTTTCACATTTCTTCTTTTTGTCTTTCATCTTCTCTTTCCCCGGCTGTTTCGTAATCCTTCCTTCTCTGTCTCTCCTTTCTTTCTTCAATTCTCTGTCTCGCGGATTGCATTTCTTTTTTTCTTTTAATTCCGCTTTGTATGTTTGTGACTCTTGATCTACAAGTAATTCTGGAAATGTAATCAAGGGGTCCTGAGTTCGATACCTCGTGGAGGCACAGTGTATATCCAGTCCCGGACTTAAAACAAAAAAAACAGAAACTAATTCCTTTACCAACTGGTTAAACATATCAGTTGCAAACTAGTTGCAATGGTTTTACTATGGAAGCATCTTTAATTTTTGCTTTCTATTAAAATAAATATATTAATTTCATACTTAAATTTGTCTTGCATTCTTGTCTCACTTGTAATGTGCATATATTGTTATCAGTGGCGAAACCACGAATTTTTGTCGGGGGGGGGCAAGTACCAGGATAAACGTACCAGTAATAATAATAATTTTAACAATAATTTTAATAATAATAATGTTATTATAATATTATTATTGTTATTATTGATTTGCTTTATTTTTCTTCGTTTATTGTATCACTTTTGGTTAATTTGCGAAGACGGGGATGAGTGACGATATGATGAAATTGATGAATGGACACTCACAAACATCCATGCCCAAGACGGGATTAGAACCCAGGACCAACATTATTATTATTGTTAGTAGTAGTAGTAGTACTAAAGACGTTATTACCCCTAAATTATGCAAAGGGGGGTAGAAGTTGGTGCTAAAGCATTTGTGTTCGAACAAACTATTTGAATTATTTTTTCAACACGTTCAATTTCACATTAATAATGGAAAAGAAGCACACAAACTATTTTTGAAAGACAGAAAATGCGTGATAAATGCATTGCAAATATAATTCATTTTTACTTTAACATGTATAGCTTTCATGCCCGATATAAGTTTCACATGCAACATCAAGTTACGTCGACACTAAATTGTGTACGTATTCAAAGTTTCTTTAACAAATATTATATACAACATATATTATTTTTAAATACATTGCACAACCACAATAAACCAACAGCAAAAATGACATACATTATCTCCCAAATGTGCACGATCCTTTTCCTCCAAACAATTGTTCATGCATTTAAAACAAAATGAATTAAGACAAGTCTTATTTCTCTGTACGGTAATTCACAATACATTACATAAAACAATGAATGACAAGTTCCGAGCGAAGCGAGGGAAAAAAAATGGATCCAATCTTTTTCCAGGCTGAAATCAATATTGATTTAATAGGGTGCAAATAATTCCACGGGATGCCAATGCATTCTTTCTTTTACATCTTTTGTGCCACCCCGATGGTGTAGTGGTAAAGTCGTCGCCTTGTGATCAAGGGGTCCAGGGTTCGATACCCGGTGGAGGCACATGTCACAGTGGTTCGGATCCCACTTTAAACTGTAGGTCCAGTCCCGATTAGCCTTCCTGTGCGTAAAGTAAACTTAAAACCACAAATCAATCAATCAATTTTACAACTTATTTCTATTTAGATCGTTCGGCGCCTAGGGCCGACTCCCACCGTCCCCTAGCAACACTTGGCCGTAAATGTTTGCCCCCCCCCAGAACTCATTTCCATCCAAGGTTGGGGGGGCAATGACCCCCTGTGGTTGCGCCACTGATTGTTATTGGTGTAGATATGTTAATGGTCTCTTGAAAAATAAAGAGAGGGAGAGAGAGATTATGAAACACTCACAAAGACACAGAGATAGATAGAAATACATTATCCCTCGTTCTTTGTGTGCGTTTTCTAATCATTTCTCTTTTATCAGGACAAAATTGTTTGTGGTGGGAAAATTCCCCCTGCACGCCCCCATCCAGGATTACGCACTCTATGGGGGAGAATGGTAGAGAGAGAGAGATATGGAACGATAAACAGACGGATAAAGCTAAAGAGAAAGGTATAAAGAAGAGGCAGAGTAATAGGGAAAGATAAAAAGAAAAAGGGCAGAAAAGATATGGGAGAGAAGGATGTTAAAAATATATAGAGTAAGAAAGAAGACGGATAGAGAGATGGGCAGAAAAGTAGAAAGAAAGAGGCAGACACAGCATACGTAAAGAAGCAGAGAGAGAGAAAAGGATACAAAGAAAGAAAGGTCGAAATAAAGAGAGATACAGAGATAAGAAGCAAGGAGGATTACAGAGGCAAAAGAGAGATAGAAAGAAGACAGAAACTTTAAAAGTTAGAGAGAGAGAGAGGAAAGAGAGAAACCTAAAGTTTAAAGTGGGATCTGAGATCTGAAGTACTGCGAATCGAACCCTGAACCCCTCGATTATATACGCACCCTACTCACATTTTTCTAAAGTAAAAGTTTTAAAAACATTTCTAGAAAATTGTGTGGTTCTACCAAAGGCAAGCGAAGTATATTGACAAGCAGAGTAGAGATGTAAACGAAAAATTTACAAGACGAATCAATACGTTCTCTCTGAAACTTGGGCACCAACCGGACTGGCGGGTCTTAAATTCCCATGACTCATTGCGTGTTACCGATAGCCCCTGCATGAAGTGGGTCAATGCCAGGTGTCTACCGAGGGCAGCCAGCAATAACCAAGGATAGCAGCGGACGTAGAAATCGCCGCAGTGGGGCAGAGCTGATGGAAACTGCAAACCTGAATCTTTCACCTGGAAGACCACGGTGACGTAGTCCACATTTCTGGGGGTGGGGGCTTATCAACGGTGTACGAAATACTTTCAGTGGTGGTCGTAGCTGGTTATATACTCTGAAGCAATGGGAAAAAAACAGGGGCGTTTTTTGCCAGTCCACATCACTTTGATATTCTTTATTTCAATTCCGTTTTCTAACACTTTTGGCTAATCACGAATATGAGGATGAATGATGATATGATGAAATTGGCGAAGAGACAGTCACAAAGAACACCCATGCCCAGGGTTCGAACCCGGTGTCACAGTTTATATGATCCCCTCAGGAAATGGTAAGGCAGGACCAAATAAACCAGCGAATATGGTCCCCCTCGGACCAAATTTCACAGCAAGGGGGAACGAATATTTGGTCCGCTACCAGAAAATACGGTTCCCTAAGAAAACCATTGGCATTAACCTGCAAATGGAGAATGGTCCCACATGCGAAACAAAGTCAAGCATTTACTGGGGGGGACGCATTCCACCAGTGAAATAAGGTCCCCCTTGGAAATAAATCCGAAAAAAAAACTTTAGAAGAGGAAGAGATAAACATTTACACCAGGACAAACCGCATCCTAAAGTTCAAATATTTTTTTCTCGCAACATAATAATAAAAATGTAATTGTTAAGAAGCCATTCTCAAAATACAAAATAGAATATAGAAACTGCACCCATTCAATCAGAGATCAGTTTCATTCTATTGATTGAATTGCTTTATTTAACGTCTCATTTCGGCACTTTTGGCTAATCGAGACGATGCGCATGAATGATGAAAATATGATGTTGATGAAAGGACAATTGCAAACACTCATGAACAGCACAGTCTAATATTTATTTTCGAAAACATGCGCTGAGTAAAACATCATCCCTCCCCCCTTCCTGGCTGGTATGCCACTGGTCCTACGTGACCCTTTACAAGCGAGGGTGATGAGAAATGCACTTGGAAGTTGGAACCCAATGTTCATTTGCTTGGAACATATTCCAGGCTGCGTTAATAAAAGGGGTGTAATTTAAAAAGACTGCCATAATATTTTTTTCGGCAGCCGTGCGTAAAGTGACAAGGGTAGATGAATAAGCAATTGAACACTAAAGCCAGTTAACTGGCTGGCGACTCCAACCTGTGTCATATGAAACGCATGTGCTTCTGCGTTGATGATGGACTCATTAGCCTGAGTAACGCTAGGGCACCCCTAGAACGGGGTTAATGAACTGTTTTGCTACAATTAAAGACATGGCCGCAAGCAGCCTTTTTTACGTACATTGGCAGTTGCTTGGTCGGAATCGCAATTACACGTTACAGTTAGCAAAGCGGACATAAAAAGGAACATACTTAGTCGACAAATGAAAGCCAGGTCCAGTTAAATTTTGAATAATTATCTTAATTAATTTCTCCCTTGCATCCTACGTCGCACGCTAGTGCAGATGGGGGGGGGGGGGTCGAACCACTCGGTCGATCCCTCCCCCTTGGAATTGATAACCCTCGCTTCAAATACAAAATAGCAACAACAAATATTTTTTTTATAATTGATAAGAAACAAACTTAGAGAGTTTTTGTATAAACAATAAACACAAATAATTAGTTTGGGAATCGAATATACTTTACTGGAATAATATTGAAAACATACACAAAGAACAGACAACAAAGAGCCTCATCTCTAAGGACGCTGAACCCAGTAATCCCCAGAACAAGGAATTAGACTAACTTATTATTTCCTCTCCATTTCTCATCGCCTTTCATCAGCTACCGCAAAGTTTATAAATATATTAATAAAATACATAATAGCATTTAAATGCGAATTCTTTAATGTCTCTTAATTTTTGCCCCTTCCCCCTTAGTCACGCCAATCATCGTTCATATTCATAGCATTAGGAGTATATTAAAATATTCAATTTGCAATCGTATTTTAAATGAAGGACAGTCGATATATTCTATATTTTCTAATATAATTTGATTATTTAATAATTGACACACATTTAATGACATTATATATATATATATATATATATATATAGTGGGGGTCTGTCTCCTCCTCCCCCCTCCCCCCAATCTGCAGTGATTTCGCACCCTGCTGTAGAGCTGTAACCCACCCAATAATTTGTCTGATTGGTTAATTTAGTTTATTTTACTTCACTTTTCTGCTACTTTTGGCTAATTGCGAAGATGGGGATGAGTGATGATATGATGAAATTGAAGGGACACTCGCAAGCACTTGCCCAGGCCGGAATTCGAACCCGGGATCCCTATTGTCGAAGCGCGGTGTGATAACAATAATTTACATGAAGAAGCTTTCTAGGGGTATCAGCCAGCTGTAACACCATTAAGCCTTGTTTTCATGATATGAAAACATGCTGACCAAGGCATTAATTTATTTTATTTTAATAGATTTTAGTTTATGTTTTAAAATAAAGTAAATTTCTGCCTTAGTCAGCATATTGAGTTTTTCAGCCAGCTGATTTCCGGATAGGCTTCCGAGCATTCCTGAGCTAACATCACTCTCATCTTCAGGGAGAGATGAGAGTGACGTTAGCTCTCTGAAAGCTCGGAAACCCATCCGGAAATCACCTGGCTGATACCTCGAGAAAACTTCTTCATCAATAATTTACATGTTATTATATTTTGTTTTAGAAGTAAAGTCCCCACGCTTGAGAAAACAAAATGTAGAAAGAATTATCATAACTTAATTACCGAGTGTTATCAAAATAGTTCACAATAGTTTGGTACAACTTGTCCTATATTTTTTACACTATCCGATCCGTGGTCCCATAGCTATTACGAAAGTAAGGGAGGAAAAGGACTTATTACCAGGATGACGATCGATAATAGGCACTACAAACTCTCAAATTAGTAGGCAAGCATAATACGAAATAGGCAAGGAAACGGATGAACATCGACAGATTATACACTCAAAAAGCAGTTAGTACCTTCGAAATAGGCACTTAAGACTAAACCAGACACTATAAAACCCATATACGAGTTAAAAGATTTTTGAACTTTATTCCTACATTTTCTAGTCAAGGAACAAAAAAGGTATTTTAGGGAAAATTGTCAGCGTACTCATGACATAAAATTGCATAAAATTATAAAACAAATCTCCGAGTTCAGCCCACCCAATGTTTCTCTAAAATTAGTGTTTGAGTATTCTGACAGAATAATCTAATTAAAATTCAAGAAATTAGTACAAAATTCAGGAATCCGGTCCAAACTTCATGTTTTCATATTATTCCATTTCCAAATATTAACTAGCTCCATGAGTGTTAAAAATTCTAAAACTGATAATTTTATTTGAGAAATCCCACAACATAATTTAATGTTTTTAAAATTTTCCCAAGCTATCCAAATATTATTCTTGAACTAGAAAAATTAATAACAAAATAAGATCTGGTGGATTAAGAAGAGAAGATTCTCACAAAGAACATAATAATAATAATAATAATAATGACAATTAGAAATAATAGATAGTATTTCTTATTGGCTTCAAACAACAGTTTTATGTGAAGGGTCTGACCCTCCGGCCCTTGCAAACATTTCTGGCTGGTACTACTTATGTATTCTCCTACTAGTTGAATGAACATTCATGGTACCAAAGAATACAATAAACTGATATTTGATTTAACAAATATTAATAACAAAGTAAATTAGTCCTCTGTAAAAAAAATGGAATATTTGGTAAATTAATGGGGAGAAAGATGATAAAAAAATAGAATCAAAATAATGTCCATGTCATTACAGAAATCAAATATCTTTACAAGTTAACCTTTTAGAAACAAACTCTTCACAAGTGTGATGTGGTTACAATAGTAAAACTCAATTCGCAGGCGTTTCCCAAGGAATGCGTGGCAGAACTGTTGGCAACATCGCAAGGGAGGGGAGACGCAGGCATGCAGCTGTCTGTGGGAAAGAGACACGGCGGTCTTGCTGCAGCATGTGCTGTGAACATAGCTGTGACGTAGACACTGAGAGTAGGAACCGGTCATTGCACCTTTTTCCCTCGTGTTTTTTCGGCTGGCATTTTGTCAAACTCTCCGTACTGTAGTTCTTCTTGCAGTGACACAGCTTTTCCCTCCGCTGTTCACAATGTACATGTCCCTTACACTTACACAGGCCCGTAGCCAGGAATTCTTTGTAGGGGGGCAAATTTTTAATATATTGTGTCGCATTGGCAGATATAGCAGGGTACACAGAGGCACTTGCCCTCTCCCCCAAAAGAGATAAGTAACAGAAACAACAACAAACAAAAAAGACTTCGAGCAACATCAAATAGCAATATTTCGATAATTACCTTTCCAGATTGCCAAAGAATATAAAGTTTAACATAAATAGGCTAATAGGGACTGTATCTACTTGATATTTACAGGTCGATAATGTTAATAGATGATTAATATGTACCAACAGCTTTGGGTCTCTCTGCAGAACTGATTAAGGGAGTCCTTTATAAATCATGCTTCATAATGATTCCCTCTTAGTTTCCAGTATGCAAGATTTTTACGCACAAAGGAATCTAACGATAATCCAACAACACCATTGTGTTGTGTTATGCAAGAAAAACCAAATTAATTAAATAATAATGGTTACATATTATCTACACTTTGATGACTTGTGTAAAAATTTGTAATACATTTTTTTGTACTTGCTAAAACATTAAAACATGGGTCCATTGGTCCCCCACAGACTCTATTTCCTTCAAAGGGGAGACTTTTGCATCATTACAGACGATGTTTGCCTACTGGTTACATTAACCATTTTGCAAAATATTGTGTGAATTGAATATTATATTATAGTTCAAATACATGTTTTGACACCTGACAAACAAATAGGAATCCCTTGATTGATCAATGACTTCTTGGATTACAATGTCATCATTAATATTTCATATTAAGTTTCATAGAAAGAAATTGTTTTAATAGGGCGCAAATAAATTTACGGGGCGCAATGGCATTCTCTTTAATATTTTTTTTTTCATATAGATTGTTTGGCTTCCAGGGCAGACTCCCGCCGCCCTATACAGGATCTGCAGGCCAGGCTCTGAACTTGGACTATAATTATAGCAGAGATTGCGAGCGACGCGAACAAGAAAATTTTACGAAATGTATTTTTATTTGTATAAAATTTGAAATCGAGGGGGGGGGGGAATTGTCCCTCTGTGCCCTTCCAAGTGCCCTTGGCCGTCTGGAAGAAAAATGAAAGGAACACATAGAAACTAATTCCATCATGAGTACCCAATTGTCCTGCTATTCTGAGATTCTCCTAGTCTTGTTTTTTTTTAGTTCAATGTTTGCTTCCCCTAAAATAGACTTCCGTCCTAGGTCGGGGGGGGGGGACAATGCCTTCTGCCCCCTGTGGTTGCGGCACTGTTTATGAGTGTCTCTTCATCAATTTCACATCACTCATTGTTGCGATTAGCTAGAAGTGGCAGAAAAGCAACGCTAAATAACAAATATCCAATATCCACTCTCTGTATCTGCCACAGAATCACTATTATCAAAAGGTAGACTTGGGAAACAAAAATGTAAGCAGTTCAAAGTTCATAGCAATAGATCCAAGAAAAACATCCAAACACATTAGACACCTTTAATACAGACTACTCACACTGTCACAACTGTTCTAGATATTGAAAATTGCAGAATCATTTCCCGAAGTCTGAATCTGGACGGGAATTTTTCCTCCCAATCCTGATACGACATTATATGGAATCCCATACACCCTAATAAATCACAAAATCAATAAGTGTCTTTGTTATGTTGCTAGAGTAACACATGATATAATTGTAAAGATTAGTGAGAATTCCAGGTAGGGATGTGTTCTGTATTTTTCACAGGGGGGACAAAGCAGGCTCTCGGGGGGGGGGGCAGTTGCCCCCCTGCCTCCCCTCTAGCTACGGACCTGCACTTACACAATATTAAAAGCACAATTCTGTAAATCGTACATTTAGTGCACGAACACTAGCGTTAGAAATGATGTAGAGAACTTGCGGAACTCTTTTGCTCCCACAGAACGTTAATTATAATTATGCGTAGCGTACGTTTTATGTAACAAATATTCGATATGACCGATTTGAATTAGTAACGAGGTCAGGAGTACTAAGGAAGGAGCAGTGCGGTGCATATTTACCCATAATACCACACACAAAACTCATATTTGTATTAAATTAATATTTATTCGCAGGGGGGGTTATAAACTTTGAGTCCCTAGGCTACCCTTTGTTCTGGGCCGATAATATTATTATTTATTATTATTATTAAGTTTTGTTATCATGGTGCTTCACTTCCACTAATTGCTTGCTCTGTATTAAAAATACTTGTAATCCTTAAAATGTAAGCACTTTTGATTAAAATTATTCATTAAACTTCGATGAAACAATACATTTAGATTTAACAAGAGAACACAAACTAATAATTGTTTCCTTCTGGCTATTACGGCATGAAATTGACGACTCAGACACTCAAAGTAAATTCTGCCCCTTCAGAATCTAATTGCTGTCCCCTTTCTTTCCCCTGGATTTACGGCTCTCGTCTGGTTTTATTTGTTTGACTGGTCGACTGCGGAGGTAAGGGAGGGGGGGAGTCCAACCAATCGGTGACGTCCACATTCAGGATGTCCTGATTCAGGATCTCTTTGAAAAGTGTCTCGATTCGGGATGTGTTTATCACAGATTTGATGTCAGTGAAATTTGTCCGGATTGAGGATGTCCTTTAATTGCCCAAGGGAAAGGAGGGGGTAAGACTGGTTTCTTGAGAATTTCGACCTTTAGGAGCAAGGGGAGATCAAATCACCTTGAAAAGACAAAATTGCTTGCCAATACACATAACTTTAACAAAACATACAGACACAATATTTTTTATTTTGAACTAATAAACAAGTCAATACAGTATTTCATTTAAAATTTAATATAAGAAGAAATGGAAAGTTACTATTAAACTGTCTTTCCTTGAAAACTTTATTTGGGTTGGTTTTGAAATTAATATAAAGAAGAAGAGGTATTCAAAACATCATAATTAAAACTTGTAGTACATTTGTTACGTACCTAGTAAAGTATGAGAATAAAATATGAAGTTTGATTGTTCTAGTTAATGAAAATTTACGAAAAGTAATTAATGTAACAGACTTTTAGCCGCAATTTGCGTTTCCAGGGAACACCGCGGGGAGGTAGTTTGTTGTCGTTCCCCAAAAGTTCTTATTTTTAAAATATTTTTTTTACATTTTTATTGCCTTTAAAGCCATGGAATCCATGTTGTCAATTCATGTTTTCAAAAAGTGTTATTCTTCTGTTTCAGTCAAATTCCCCCTCCCCTACCTACAATACTACAAGGGAATTTAGGAACTATTCTTATCTACAAGAAAGCTCACCAAATCAATGGCTCAATAATACATTATTCCACGACGACTACCTATGCTTCAACGACTCTTGTTAACACGATATTCTCTATTTTTACAACAAATGCATATATTCGATTTAATGCATTTTTGTAAATTGCCTAAACATTTTGTAAAGTTACTAAGTCCAAGCTACCAAAAAGCATAGGGAATGTGACAAGCGGCTGTATTAGATAACGAACTTCACTTTTGATTTATCACTGGGAAATTAAAAAGAAGAAAGTTTAGAAGGAAAAGGATTACTTGTAGTAGATAGCACTATCTCAACGCCCTTAAGCGATCTCCTACCCCGGCGAAGGTCTGAGCATTTTCTATGTAAGCTTATGGGATGTTTTCGGTATTTTGGTCACGATTATCTCGAGAACCAGTCGACAAAAATTTTCCAAATTTTGATTGAACACTGAGAAAGGATGTTTCTAGAGACCCACTGATTAATATTTTCATTTTTTGCATCAACGTCCCGAAAATTAATTAATTCATTTTACTCTATTTTCACTTTTCTTGACACAGCAACCCTGCAGAGCCCAGTCGCCTGGCTCTTCACGGACCCTCGTTCACGACTAATGAGCCGGGAGGAGAAGGGAGGGAGGCCGAGGATAACTCACCAGATGTTTTCGAGCTGTAGAAATCTGCTTCAGGTATAAATATCCGGGGAGGAAAGCTCTCGGAAGATTTAACTGAGTATTTTTGAAATTATAGGGCTAACTTGAAAATGGACAAAAGAAAGTGTTCAGGAATGCGAATAGAATCAGCACAGATATATATTCACTTAGTCTGGAGTATGAAATTTCTCGAAGTACCGGGATGGCGAAAGTATGCTGTAAAGCATTGCTGTTCTCAAGGAGGGGTTGAGGGCAGCATATTCCCCAGTATCTCAGATGTCAAGAAGAGAAATAAATTACACAATGTCCATTTCAAGAATATTTCGGCAAAAATAAAGCGCAGGTTAAGTAGTTCATGAATATCTGGATAATGAACTTCTAACAATTGTATAGATCAGTCTCCCACCCCATCCATGACCAATAGCGCGTCCCCCCCCCTTAGATCATGCCATAATTCCCATAAAGTATTTTATTGCGACACTCTCCTATTACTGAAAGTCATTTTTTAAGATTTACTGAATAATTTACTTGATCTGCCCCTTCTCCCAATTATTCCTTTTCTTCATCTTGGAACCAATTATAGTGAGTTGAATTAATTACTAATCAAGTATGTTCCTCTCCGCCTCATCGCACACATTGCACAACGATGTCCTTTTTATACATATATTTTAGAAAAATATATTGAATTTTATGATAGTGAAAGGAAAAATATTCCTCACCAAGAATTTAGATGGGGCGGTCTGCGTCATTACCCCCTCACGCGCGAAGCGCCTAATAATCCGGGAGGAGGGGGAGACCCAAGAGAATAAACCCAGATGCACTCGACCTGCATGCAACCGGTTTCGGGTATATGTAACAGGGGAAAGACCCCTCAAGATCAATCTTGGTATTTCTTTTTCTAAATTGTGGACTGGAAGTTTCGGAGCAAACGTTTGATGAATAGAAACAGAATAATCGCAGATAGTGTATATTCGTGCTTCCGGCAAGGAGGGGCTGCGGGCGGCGGCATATTCCCAAGAATACAGATCAATTGCGCTAAATCAATTTCAATTTCAAAAATATTTCAACAACGACCAATACATTGTTTTGTTCCGTGGTGGAGGATTCTCCCCGATGGCACATTGTTAGCTTCATCGCCTTGTAATCAAGGCGTCCCTGGTTTAATAACCGGTGGAGACACATAGTACTAGTTCGGATCCCACTTTAAGCTGTAGGCCCAGTCCCGATTAGCTTTACTATGCATAAAATGCAATTAAATCAATGTTTCATGGTCGCAAGAGTGTAAAACATCTGAGTCACATAAAATATAACGTTTAGCTTGAATTAACAGTGTTACCTTCTCAAAGCATTTAAATAGAAATGGCATATGCATGGTTTCGTTACACATTCCAACTTTAGGCCAAAACCTAGTTTTACTAAATTAAAAAAAAAAATACTCTCAAAAGAGGAACACTGAAAATTTTGTTTAAAAGCAGATTTTCATGCCCCAAATATCGTACTAACAATAATATTACATACGCGTTTATGCATAATCACACAATAGCAGTAAAGTGGAAAATAAAATACGAAAATTGTATTTATTTTAATTCCACATACATACATGCACCTCCATAAGTGTGTTATGTATTATGTATCTGCATGTCTGTGTTAACTTATATTTCTGTTATTGGCCTGCAACCGTGGCGGAGTGGTTGACACAGCGCTCTACGACGCCATGGGTCCTGGGTTCGAATCCCGGCCTGAGCATGGATGTTCTTTGTGATTGTGCCTTCATCAATTTCACAATATCATCACTCATCCTCATTTTAGCGATTAGCCAAAACTGGATTAAAAGCGACGCGAAATAACAAGAAATCAAAATGATCCGTAAATATGTTTCATGCTTCAGGACGTACTGGTAACCTTCATTTTTCACCCCCTGGAAGTTCTTTTTGCCCTAGTCCATGTCTATGCAAGAATACGTTTATCTACGAATACGACAATTCTATTTATTACGTAAGGCATTATACAATATACCCCGAGGAAATATCATTATTTACGAGATTTTCTTCTCTCAGAAGATGTAAAATTGGGTTTTCATGTTGTTGTTTT
This sequence comes from Lepisma saccharinum, assembly GCF_977018435.1. Classification (NCBI taxonomy): domain Eukaryota; kingdom Metazoa; phylum Arthropoda; class Insecta; order Zygentoma; family Lepismatidae; genus Lepisma; species Lepisma saccharinum. The sequence continues at coordinate 93,295,352 of NC_139229.1, forward strand.
TCCGTGAAGCACTGTTCTTCCGTCGAGTAGCTAATCTGGAGTACGTACATTTAATAAATCTTCTTACACATCTCACTATGTCCGAACAAACTGTCGTACAACATGATTTTTACTCGCCAAAATTCGTACCATTTGTTTTTATTGCGCTTTCTGTCCTGCCAAGACAAGCAGAATGTCCTATTGCGCATGAAATACATATATAACAGCGATGTACGTAACGTATCTAACCGTTATGGCCAGGGTTATGTATGTCCGGTTGTCCCTATGCTAAAACATAGCACCAGCTATCGTAAGGCACAACCAGGGACTGCAGTTGAAACCTACTTTCAGTTTCAGTTTCAGTTCGGCTCGGAATGAAACATTGCAGTTCACTTTCAGTTCTCGAACTGAAACTGGAATGAAACCGGAGTATATATGTCCGAACCAGAACTGGAATGATCTGGGGTTTTAGTTTCAGTTCGGCCCGGAATGAAACCTTTCGGTTCACTTTCAGTTCTCGAACTGAAACTGGAATGAAACCGGAGCATATCTATCCGAACCGTAACTAGAATGATCTGGGGTTTTAGTTTCAGTTCGGCCCGGAATGAAACCTTTCGGTTCACTTTCAGTTCTCGAACTGAAAGTGGAATGAAACCGGAGCATATCTATCCGAACCGTAACTAGAATGATCTGAGGTTGTACTTCTAGTTCGGCCCGGAATGAAACCCTTCTGTTCATTTTTAGTTCTCGAACTAAAATTGGAACGAAACCCGAGTATATCTACCCGAACTGTAATTGGATGGTCTGAACTTTCATATCCAGTTTGGCCCGGAATGAAAGTTTTCAGTTCAGTTTCAGTTCTCGAACTTAAACCGTTTCCAGACCCAAATGTTAAGGATCTGGGCGCGTTTTGCTATGTTTGAGATCGAGAAAAATACTGAGTAACGTTTACATTTTCTTCATTTAAGAACTGTATCTCATATTGTACTGACAATTGTACTTTTTTGTAATTATCTGTGAAATGAAAACGAAAAGTTTATATGAATCCGCCGCGTCACTTTTACCTCAGTTGATTCAGTTCAAAATGGCATCAAACAATGGGATGAAAATTAACTGTGGAAAAAGTTCATTACAGTAACCAAATTGTAGTTAATCAAACATACATTTCTGAAAGTAGCGTATGACATCACAGCACAATAACCAAAATGTAGTTAAACAAATACATTTATGAAAGTAGCGTATGTCATCACAGTACAGCAACCAAATTGTAGTTAACAAAACAGATACAATTCTATGTGAGCTGTGGCTAGCTTCATAAGTGTGTCCATTTTCGCGCAAAACTACATCAATAAGATTAATACACATTAGATTTTCCTATGGTTTGGTTTTCTGAATTACTGAAAATAGAAAATTAAAATAGTGTATGAACTGTTAATTTATGAAAAACGCAATAAGCATCTATCCTCGATGGATATTTTCACATCTACAAATAACCATGGATTAAAGAAAAAGCACTTAAAAATATGCTTCACAAACTTTGGTTGATTGTAAATGATACATGTCATAATTTTGTAGTAAAGGTTCCTCCTCCTCGTATGTAACATAGTATTTGCACTTTAACAGCTATTATTTAAATTTTGAATAAAAAAGGAAATTAGGTCATACATAAATCTTACAATGTTAATATTTTAAATGTCTTTCCAAACGAGAATTATGAAAAACGACAGCAAACATGTGAGCATGAAAGACAATGACTATTCACCTTCCTCCTCGACGAACTCGTAAACACTACTGGAGCTAATAGAGAAACTGAAAGAATTTTCATCTTGGTTTAAGGCTAGCAAGTGCTGATCAGAACGCTTTTGGAATAAAGCATTCGTCCGCAAGACCATGAGATCATCAAGTGTTGGAGAGGAAAGGTTGTACCTCAAATCTGACATTACAAACTTCACACTTGAGAACAACCGCTCCACGCTTACCTGGGTGGCTGGTGCAGCCAAAACCACCGGTGTCGGGAAAAATGCGCCCGGGAAAAGTGAGCTCTCGCAATAAAAGTGGGAAAATTCGCCCTCCCAAGAGTAACTACAATGAAAAGTGGGGAAAATGCGCATTGCACTTGCCTTACCCAGTTACCCATTGAAATAAAATGTATTGTGGTTTAAGCCGACAGTGTGTCGATCCAACTTCTTTCGTGACCGCACAACCAATGACCACCACTCTTGGACAATGCCGATATGAGAATTGTTTCTTGAATTGCGCTGCAGCTGTGGTGAAAAACACGATTCCAATGTGGATTTGACTAATATCTTGTATGAACAGGGTTATATATAGTACCTGGATTTAAACAGTTTGATGGCATGGCAGTCGGGTAGGAGGCCAGGTGATTGGTTGGGAACGGGAATGCAATGCGATGTAAGGCACTGTTGGAAAATACATACTTCCTGTTCCCTTCCTACAGGTGGTGACGCAATAGGAACTGGACCGGACGGACGTAGTGACTAGTGAGTCACCTACTGACTATTTGAATCAACAATGTTATTTTTTTTATGTTGTAACAATATTACATTTATTTTGTTATAATTGAAATCTGGGCTATAAAATATGAAAAATGACACCAAACACGACCAAGATATACGAATTACAAACATATTGCCACTCAGAAGTAAAAACTACGTATCCATATTATTATGTAGCGTATTGGAAGCAATGAGTTCGTGTTTGGTGTCATTTTTCACGCTTATTTCATACAATTTTTAGGTATATAAAATATTGAGAATTCAGGGGGTACACAAAAAAGTAAAAAAAAGTAAAGTGTTCCCCTGTGCTTAGCACCACGCCATGAAGGCGTATAGGGAGTGTGGGGGTAACGCCCCACACTTTCTTGATCCGGACGTGAGTGGGGGTGATGTGATCAGCATCACGCCCCTGACCGCCTTTACCCCCCAGGGTTTCCCCCAAGTACCCATGTATTCGACGCTGGGTGGGCGCCGGGGCCGCTTTCACCGTTAGAAAAGTTCCCGGATTTGAACCGGCCGGGGTTCGAACTCGGGACCTTTAGCATGGTAGTCAGACACGTTACCGACTGAGCCACCGCGGTACACAGAAATATTCAATTATGTCAAGGGGGACTCTCAGGCAAAAAAAATATTAGAAACACTGCCTTAATGGCATTTCGGATCTTATCTGTTTCCAAATATTCGGATCTGGCAGCCCCCAAAATACAAAATTGTTCACTACGAAGTTTTATTCCGAAACAAAACTGAAAGTACAAGGAGGGTTATGGTGCACCAGAATGTAGCGAAACATTTCAGTTCAGGTTCGGGTGCGAACCAAAAGTGTTCACAATGAAGTTTCATTCCGGAACTGAACTGAAACTGAAAGTACACGGAGGGTTATGGTGCACCAGAATGTAGCGAAACATTTCAGTTCAGGTTCGGGTGCGAACCAAAAGTGTTCACAATGAAGTTTCATTCCGGAACTGAACTGAAACTGAAAGTACACGGAGGGTTATGGTGCACCAGAATGTAGCGAAACATTTCAGTTCAGGTTCGGGTGCGAACTGAAAGTGTTCACAATGAGGTTTCATTCCGGAACTGAACTGAAACTGAAAGTACACGGAGGGTTATGGTGCACCGGAATGTAGCGAAACATTTCAGTTCAGGTTCGGGTGCGAACCAAAAGTGTTCACAATGAGGTTTCATTCCGGAACTGAACTGAAACTGAAAGTACACGGAGTGTTATGGTGCACCGGAATATAGCGAAACATTTCAGTTCAGGTTCGGGTGCGAACCGAAAGTGTTCACAATGAGGTTTCATTCCGGAACTGAACTGAAACTGAAAGTACATGGAGGGTTATGGTGCACCGGAATATAGCGAAACATTTCAGTTCAGGTTCGAGTGCGAACTATAAGTCGAACTGGAGCATGTTTCAGTTCGAGTTCAAATTCGGTTCGCAGTCCCTGGGCACAACCAACACCCCCCAGCTATCAATTTTATCTTGGAACCTTGAATATATGTGTACGACAGAAACACACTATTAGATTGTAGTAGAAAAGGTCATATGGTTCAAGAATAGTAGAATTTGATTACAAGTAGCAAGAATGATTTCGAAGGATTTAAATTTGAAACAGATTTTCGTAGTGATTAATTCTGCATAGGTATAATAGTTCTGCAGATGTGATGGAAAGATCTAGTATTGAAATGCAAATTGGAAGCCCTTTTAATACTAATCTTTTCATCACGATTTCCCTCTATTGATCGGTCTTCGGTCTGATTTTCCGTGTGACTATGATATGTACCGAGATTCCATGTAACACTTTCCTAGTCTTCCACGTTCATGACAAACATGCCGCTCTCAATATAGCAACTGCTACCGATATTTTCATTTGATACTACAAAATTTATGAGGATAATCCGAACTTTTTCTCTTGGAAAGATCGACATCTACCATTTATTCCCGGCCGGTCATTCACGCCAAAAATAGTTTAGGCCTAGAGGCCATACCAGATGCGCTGTCCTGTTGAGCCATCATATTTCACGGCATGGTCCACTGCGTTCTTTCACCTCGTGTCAGTTCAAATGTGTGTGATCTTCCTTCGAGACAAGTGTTTCGGAAAGCAGTGTCTGTCGAAGATTTGTAAAATGAAAAGTGGCGACGTTACCAGCAGAAAGAGGAAACGGTGCTACTCTCGGCTCCCGAGAAAGAAATCCCGACAAGCTTCTGTACTTCGGGCATATTGGCAAACCCACAGGTAAGTGAACATTGTTAAACTTTTATTTATTATAATTGTAGCATTTTAAGAATATGGCATGGTGCAATCACGTATCAGAATTACAATTATACTAAATTAATTCTGAGAATATACAGTCACCGCAAGAATTCCCAGCAATTAAAGAACAGAATATTTACAATAAAACTGAATTCCTTGATGGAACGTGTAACAGGATGAAAATTGAGAAATCCTGGGATTTGATTCTATGTGTTCGTCCCTCATCTAATTCTTTAATTCACCATCACCATTTATTACGACTGTTGCGATCAAGACGAACATTCCATATACCTAATCAAGGGGTGGGAGGCCAACATTTGGAACATTTTTTGGTATTGAACATTTCTTGTCAAAATAGCGAGTGTGAAAAAGGAAGATACATACATGTATACTTGGAATAGAAAGGGGTGGGCGGGTGTTTTGTAGCTCTCTCTTCCGAAGGGAATGTTCGCCACTGGTTGCAATTAATCTGGAGAGGTTGACATGCGATGGGAGGTAAAAAGAAAGAGCATAGTCCATTTTATCTAGGAAAGCGTTTGACTTACCTGTCAAGGACGTATTTAGGGGGGGGTCCAGGGGGTCCGGACCCCCCCGAAAGATTTATCAAGTACTAAAATTAAATAATGAAAAAAAATATTCTTTTAGCTGTTTGTGTTTAGGATTATATTGGGATCATTTCTGCTTTGAAGGTCAAGAAGGACGTATTCAGCACATCACTGCTTTGTATAAATAAGTCGAAATATATGATTTTCTGTTCAATTTGTAGGTTTATTTTTCGCTGTTCCTTGCGCAAATTGTTATTAGTTTATTTAAGTCCGATGTTATTACAAATACTTTTTAATTTGCAGAAAGACTAAAACAAATTGTCATGCATTATTAAAACGTGGGAAGTAACAGACGGGATAACACAATTAACAATAGATTAGAGTGTTTTCGCCGTGCTGTAGACTACTTTCCTCCCTGTTTTTTGGACTCGTTTACGGCGGAAAATGTCGTAAATCTCATATCACCTACCTTCTGACTATTCTTACAAAAGCTCCCTTTTCGTTATAATTTTCGGAATGTTCCAAAAGAACATCATCATCACCACAAGTATTAACTAAGGATGACCAGATCCAGACCACGGGTAATAATGGATCCGGATACCTACCATTGGAAACCAGGTTCTGGCCGAGCACGTATCTAGAAATGTATTTCGGAGGAAGGGGGTTGAACCAAGTTCCTAAAAATAATAATAAATTAAAACAAAAATAATTATAATTATATTAAATTAATAAAAATAGTAATAATTAAAATATTCAAATTAACTAATACTATATTTTTATAACAGCTTGTATTCATTATGTAGCTTACAGATAGTTAAGCTCTGCAATATTTGAAAAAGAAACAACTGCCCTGTTAAGAAAATTAATGTCAAGTAGATAAAAAATATTTATCAAAAAAGGATGTTAGATCCAGTTGACGAAAAATAAAGTTCCTGGTAATATTTTATGCAATTAACATAAGTATTGATACATTTTGCATAAATCTCTTTTGGTATTGTCAAAATCGTATGATCCCAATATAATCCTTACCTTCCAACAAGTTCGGTGAAAATAAAGAAACCTTGATTAAACAACAATTAAATTTACATTATTTAATCTTAGTTGTTTCATTCTAGTACTTAGTAAATCTTTCTGGGTGGTCCGACCCCCAGGATTCCCTCTCTAAATACGTCCTTGGTACCCCCTCCTGCATATAGTACCGTGCCGTGAAGGCACATTTAGGGGATGTGGAGGTAGGGCCTACACATTCCTGATCTCCTGACACGCACATTAGACTTTTTTTCAAAGGGTATACATACCTCTAAGCGGTAGTATACACCATTATTGACTTTTTCCTCAGTTTTACACATGTCATATTTTAACAAATTCTCTGTTTAGTCATTTTTACAAACACAAATATCCATGTCTGGGATTCGAACCCGGTACCTCTGGCTTCGTAGCGCGCTGCGCTGACCACTAAGCCACGGAAGCCGAGAAAACTGGACCGGCCGACTAGACCACCACAGCTTTTCTTTTGGCTAATACAGGTTTTAGATAATTGAAATATGATATTAGAGTAAATACAACATTTCCTGTGTATAATGATTTAATTCAATAGTGATAAATGATAAGACCGAAACGCGAAACTATTGATCTAAGGGGCTATTATTTGTCAAGGTTCACAATCCGAAATCGGGATACTTCCATCAGAACTATGACATCTAGTCTTCAATATGTATATTTGTGTTTATTTCATGTTATAGTGTGTAATGAATTGTTCGGAAAGAGCCATTAAAGTGCCCCTTGCCATTTTACGAACATTTATATGAAGTAAATAATTTAAATGAATTTTATAGACTACACAAACTGTTAAATTCCATCAGAACTATGACATGTAGTCTGCAATATGTATATTTGTGTTTGTTTGTGTTTATTTGTGTGTTATAGAGTGTGTAATGAATTGTTCAAAAAGAGCCATGAAACTCCCTCTTTTCCATTTTACGAATATTTATATGAATTAAATGAATTATATAGACTACACAAACTGTTAAATTTCATCAGAACTATGACATGTAGTCTTCAATATGTATATTTGTGTTTGTTTGTGTGTTATAGTGTGTAATGAATTGTTCGGAAAGAGCCGCGGAACTGCCTATTGCCATTTCACGAACATTTATATGAAGTAAATAATTTAAAATTAATTTTATAGACTACACAAAGTGTTAAATTCCATCAGAACTAGGACATATAGTCTTCAATATGTATATTTGTGTTTCATTGTGTGTTATAGTGTGTAATGAATTGTTCGGAAAGGGCCATGAAACTGCCTATTGCCATTTTACGAACATTTAGCTATATGAAGTAAATAATTTAAAATGAATTTTATAGATTACACAAACTGTTAAATTCCATCAGAACTATGACATGTAGTCTGCAATATGTATATTTGTGTTTACTTGTGTTTATTTGTGTTATAGTATGTAATGAATTATTCAAAAAGAGCCATGAAATTGACTCTTGCCATTTTACGAACCTTTATCTGAATTAAATTAATTCTATAGACTACACAAACTCGTTCCCCCAGAACTATGACATGTAGTCTGCAATATGTATATTGTGTTTATTTGTGTATTATAGTGTGTAATGAATTGTATGGAAAAAGCCATGAAACTGTCCTTTGCCATTTTACGAACATTTATATGAAGTAAATAATTGAAAATGAATTTTATAGATTACACAAACTGTTCAATTCCAACCGAACTATGTCGTGTAGGCTGTGATACACACACATATTTATGGGTGTCGGAACCAGAAAACAGAGGCGATGAATTTGATGGTTTGGCTGATCATGCGTCACCCAATTAAAAAGGCAATGTGGCAGGCCCTGGCCCATAGCTGTCGCACCATCGAGTTTACATATGTCTGTAGTTTTAGTTTCTGTGTGTGTGTGTCGGATTACGTTTATTCATCTTCCAAACCTTTGGAAAGCACTCGGCGGGAGAAACATGATACTTCGGTGGTGATTCTCGGAATTTGACCCCAGCTGGCAGGTCCTTCCAGTTTCTCCACCGCTGGAAATCGGCGATCTGGTGGTATAGGTAGGAGGGAAAATGCCAGAAGTAAACAATAATAGCTGCAGAAAACAGATCGAGGTTGAGAAAAAGGATTTCTGATGTTTTACAGTCTTGCAAGAGCCGAAGTGGTCTATTTTGTCTACCCCCGTCGCGAACCTGTGAATGCAGCGCGCTGTGACGCCAGAGTCCCGGGTTCAAATCCCAGTTCGGACATGGATGTTTGTGATTGTTTGTCCTCAATGAACAAGTCGAGATTTGACATCAATTGAGATGAGTTTTGTGTGAGGAAAGCTGCCCCTTAGGGGCTTCACTTTAATAAAAAGAAAATAAAAAGGATCTGACTGCCATGCGAAAAACCCGGGTTTGATTTCCGGGTAGGTGATCTAAGGTTGGAGTTTTTCCGGCCTTGTACCCGTATAAAGTGGCTCTGGGGCTGCCCCAGCCTCAAATCAATGGGTACCTGGAAGGGGGGGGGGGGGGCTAAAAGCTGCAGTAGTATGGGGCTGATCACCACCTCCAAAATGGTCCAGTTCGAGAATGTGTGGGGCCCTATCCCCACATCCTCTAAATGTGCCTTCATGCCACAGTGGTACGCACAGGTAACTTTATCTTTTTATAGTGTTTGCAATGGAATTGAAATATTAAAATATTATACTGGCATAAATAGGCTACTTGTATTTTGTGCATGAAATGTTTCATTGCATTAGTGATAAGAGCTTTCGAAATGATTGATTTAATAGTTAATTGGTTCTAATGTAGCCATTATGTAAAATTCATACATCCACAACCCGAAATCCGGACAGTCGGGCCGACCTGCGTGAGAAGTGATTAGCATAGCGTGCTAAAACGCCGGGTGTCCTGGGTTCGAATCCCGGCCACGGCGTAGAAGTTTTTTTGTGAGTTGCCGTTCAACAATTTCATCTAATACGCATTCTTCATTATTGTTGCAATTATCCAAGTATCAGAAAGCGACGAATAATAACAAAATTAATCAGTCAATCAACGGACACTCGGTTCTAGGATCAGATCCAGGTACCCGGTTCCGGTTAATCCGAACTTTATATTGTTTGCCATCTCTAGTATATACGTATGTAATCATGTATTATTTATACGCGGATCTTCCCGATGCCGTAGTGGTTACGTCGTCGTCTTGTAATCAAGGAATCCCGAGGTCGATACCCGGTGCAGGCACATTGTGGTTCGGACTCCACTTTAAACTGTAGGTCCAGCCCTGGCTAGCCTTTCTGTGCATAAAACAAATTTAAAAACAAACTCTACATTTATTTATGCATATATAGTATGGTCCGTTATCTACATTTATAATGGAAGAATAGTGTGTTTTACAATAATAAAAATAATGTAGTAACCAGCCCTGTTACGGAAACGCCACTGCTTTAGAAACATATTTGTCTCTCAGACTCAAACTCTCGGACCAAATTCCAACTTCATATTTTTCTTGGTCCGGAACACACTTCACCAATTTCATGCCACCACTTCCAGTCCATAATTTAAAAGCTACCCAGTTAAAAGACAAAAGACATGTTGCTTTCTTTTCATCTTCTAAACCTGTTGTGTGTTGGGACGAAACCACCCGCCGTGTTCCAAACCCTCTTTCTACAAGGTCATTAGGCGACCGCGAGCAGCTGCAGTGAACCTGCCGGCCGGCAACAGGGTTGCCCTGTCAAGAAAAGTGAAAAAAAGTCTGATATTTCACAAATAAAATGAATTAATTAATTATGGAGACGTTGATACAGAAAATGAAAATATCGATCAGTGGTTCTCTAGAAACATCATTTCTCAGCGTTCAGTTAAAATTTGAAAATTATCTGTCTACTGGTTCTCGAGATAATCGTGACTAAAGTTACGCCCATAAGCTTACATGGAAAATTGCTCAAACCTTCGCCGGGGTAGGAGATCGCCTTAACGACAAAAAATAAAATGAATGAGAAGGTTGAAAGAAGCCATATTTTCAAATATTACATTGCAAAATGGAGCGTAAATGGCATTGGAGCATGTGATAAGCCGGGCCCGATATTTATGAAAATACATATTTCCCCTTTGTAGCCAAGGATTTTTTTTTAAAAAAAAATATCAGTAAAATACACTATTAGGAACGATATCCATGAATTTCGTGTGACATTTTTTTCAGTTTGTGATATAGATTTTCCATTTAGGCTACATGCAATGCAATATTTAAGCTATTTCTCTAGTTTTCATTGCGTAATGCAGACTTGTGGCACAAACATTCCGAATACGAGTTCTTTAAACAAATGTCGGTAATATTTATCTGATTGTGACAGACCCGTTATCTTACTTTCAATTGATCTTGTTTCAGGGACGTCGTTAGGGGGGGGGGCCTGGGGGGGCTTTGGCCCCGGCAGTTGTAACTCTGGCCCCTGCAAACAAAATTTTGATCGATTAAAAATTATCCTAAATTAATACTACATATTATTTTCTGGTAAATTTGTATCAGAGTTGGAAACACTGTTCCGAAGAAAATCTTCGGAAGCAAATGTAGGACAGCAAAATTCCACCCTTTCCTTGCTTACCAGATTATAACCAAGGTCATAAAATCTGCCTGCTTAGAGGTTATTACCCTTGCCCTAAGTTCCTGGAAACCAGAGATCCGACCCTTTTGTTGCAAATGACCCTTCCAATACAGATGGAATCAAAGACTCCGCTGTGGCCGAGCGGTCAACAGTAGGTGGTCGAGCGACATAGGCTATGGAGAGAGTTCTCCAGTACTGACATTGTTCTGAGATTTAAAATTGCTCTATGCTTCAGCTTCACAGCCACAGATTAGCTTTGTGTTCTTGCTTGCGAGGAAGGTCTGCTATCGGGTTCATACGGTCACTGTGTATTTGTTCGTGTGTGGGAAGAGTTCTAGCGTTGTTGTGCATTTCCATCTTGAATGGATAAATTTATCAAAACCGAATATTTTAAAACTATCTCAAAACATGTGGAAGATGACGGCAATGAAGAGGGTGTTGGTCCAAGTTCTGACGTTCGAAAGTTAGACAAAACAAGTGAATGTACTAATGTGAAAACAATTACTGATCTTGGGGTAGATAATCCTAGGCAACCACTTTTGCAAAACTATCCAAATACTACGTTCGGAAAGCGAAAGCGGTCATTTCAAAAACACTGGTTTGCATCTGCGCCGTGGCTAGAATATAGTGTGGAACTTGACGCATGCTTTTGTTTTCCATGCCGTAAATTTGGCACAGATTCAGGATATGCAGAACCAAATTTCAGGAAAATAGGAATGCGCAACTGGAAGAAAGCATGTGAAAAATCAAGGAACACAAAGGAACGTCATACCATCTAAAATGCATGGAACTGTGGGCGAATTACAAAGTGAGTACCAATTAGTTTTGTAAAACAATTATATATGTGTGTGTGTGTGTGTGTGTTCGTAGATTAAATTAAAAAAAAATAAATATGTGTATGTCTGTATCCAGTGTTCAAATTGAAAAAAATGCTGAGGGAAAAATTTCACAGCTTCCCTATTCTAATTTTGAGAATTGTACCTGATGGAAAGCCAACTGCGTTGGGCAGAAATTTCTCTAGAGGAGGGGTTTCAAGAATCCAGTATCTAAAACATACGGACTGATTTATATAAATTTCTTGGGTTCAAAGTAAATAACACAAATTTTCCAATTAGTGTACAAGGTTTCAGTAATCACTGATCTCGTCTCAGTGGACTTTTATTTAATATCAGAATTATTTTTCTTAGAGGAAGGCAAATTAATCAGGAAATATTTTCTCATTAAATATATATTGTAATTTGCAAACCTACAACAGTATTAATTTTAATGTAAAATTTAGTTCAGAAACTGACAATATATATATGTTGATATTAATGTAACATTTACTTGAAATTGAAAGAAATGATTGCGTCAAATTCTGAGCAATGGCAAAATATTTATTTATTTATTTGAGAAAATTTCAGATACAGCACAGGTGGCCATTTTACACTGAAATTGTCAACAATGAGAAAGCAATAATTATAATAAGCATAAAAATAAAAAAATAAAATAAAATAAATAAATAAAAATAAATAAGAAATAATTAAAAGTAACAAAACAACATAAAAGTGAATAGAAAATGAACAAAAAAATAAGTAAGAGATGGCACTATGTGATATTAATTACAAGTATTTCTTCTGATAGAAGACCGAAAGGCAAACTCGGAGGAAAATATGTCAATACTTGAGGGGAGATCATTGTATTGTGCTGCAAGTCTATAAAAGAGAGATCTTTTTTGAATTTCTAGTCTAGGTTTTTTAGTATAAAATAACCTTGTATTGCGAGTTGTGCGCATAGGTACTCTAAAGTGGAATTCCTCAAGGAGTGTGTTGCAGCGGATTTTGCCATTCACAATTTTGTATAAGTAACTGAAATCATTCTGCAAACGTCGCTGATAAGCAGTTTGTAAGTTTAGAAAAGACAAGAGATGCGGAGATGAAAAATTGCGTAATGAGGGAACCCTGTGACGGACTATAGCTAGGAAGAAGTTAAAGACTGAATCGATTCTGGAGAGGTGAGTGGGACATGCCATGGACCAGACGGGAGAGCAGTATTCTATTATTGGGGAGATGAATGATTTGAAGTACAAAGTGAGGGCTGAGATGTCACTAATTTCAGTGAAACGGTAGAGTAAACCTAAGAGACGCATGGCCTTTTTTGTGGTGCCTAAAATATGTTCCTCAAATGTGAGCTTTTGGTCGAAAACAATGCCTAGGTCCTTGTGAGAGGATACTGCTTTGATGTTATTGCCAGAGATGGAGTAAGATGACTTTAACAGATTCTTCTTGAGAGAGATAGTGAGAGTAGTACACTTGTCAGGATGTAATGTAAGGCCCCATGTCAGGCACCAGGAAGTAAATGTTGCTATGTCATTCTGAAGAAGATGAGTATCGTCGGAAGTGGAGATTTCCCTGAAAATTTTACAGTCATCTGCGAAAAGAAGGTAATTGCTAGAGGGAGCTGTGAGATGGTCGGCAAGGTCATCGACGAATAATATGAACAAGAGAGGTCCTAGAACACTACCCTGTGGAACTCCAGAGAGGACAGGAAGAAAGTTAGAAACAGTTCCAGGAAGAACGACACGTTGTTGGCGATCGCTAAGGTAGTCTGTGAGAAGGGTGAGAAATTTGCCATGAATGTTGAATCTATTGCATAATTTGTGAATCAGAAGACGATGACTAACAGTATCAAAGGCTTTGGCCAGATCAAAGTATATTACGTCTAATTGTGAATTATTTGAAATGCATTCCATAGCATGTGAGAGTAAAACAGACAGGTTTGTAAGACAGGAGCTACCAGGAAGAAAACCATGTTGCTTAGAGCTTAAGTACGGAGAAACAAATTTGTACAGTCTGTCTTTGATTACTTTTTCACAGATGATGGACAGAGGAGAGAGTAAGGAGATTGGTCTGTAAGATGAAACAAAATTTTTGTTACCACTTTTGTGAATCGGTGTGATGTTAGCTTGTTATGATCTACTTGTAGAATATACTTATGAGGGTAAATTCTTTACATGGTCAGGAGTTAAATTAAAAACTCCCCCCCCCCATTTTAATTCGAACACTGGATGTACTTTGATTTTCGTCAAAGATATGCAACGGTGATACAAGAAATTAATGAATGGACAGTAACAAAAGGCACGCCTGCCTGTCCAGGGGAGGACATCGCGTAGTGGTAATGTCGTCACCATATAATTCCATATATATCCTTGGTTCGATATCTAGTGGACGCACATAGTGGTTCGGATCAAACTTTAAACTGTACGTCCAGTCCCGATTGGCCTCCTATTTGTGCATGAAGAGGACATAGAACATTTGGGGACAAAATCGTAATTCGGGAGCTAACGTGATCAGCCACTGAGGCGGCTAAAATTCAATAGGTTTCCATTTTGGCTATTTTACCTTTTTTCCTACCTCGTAGGTTAATTTTTACGACAAGTCGATGTGCATTGATGAATGATGGACGGATGGAAAAGTGATGGGAGCATAGACAAACAGAATGAGTCACCAATGGCTGGTGGAGGTTTGAACATGGGATCTCTGATTTCGTAGCCCTTTACGCTTACCACTCCGCCACGAACACTGGAATACATTAAATAAGTAATGCCATGGTTTAGAATGAATGTCGGAGAGAGTGGAAGCCGAGATAATAACTTGTACACTAATGCATTGTTGGCATTGCTAGCAGATGTTAACGGTCTACCGATACCTCGCAGAACGGAGAAATAATTTTTACCTATATTTGCATTGTTTTAAAAAATATATACAGCACTGACGAACGAAGGAACTAAACTAATCTCCACTGTCTAGAGCAGTGTTCCGCAACCTTTTTTTACTCACGGCACACCCCAGACGGGCCTAGACTCAATACGGTACACCAAAATGTCTGTCCCATAAAAATCATATGAATCTTAATATAATTACGAAATATTACGTCGTTATGTAATCAATTATTATTATCATAATTTTTGTTGTTCTTATTATTATTATTATTATAAAACGTGAATAGACATGCATTTATTAAAAATGTATTAACTTTAATTCACTGTAGAAAATACGCATTTCTAATACGAATTTTAAAGTAAATTACTCTACTCATACCTTCAATGTGATACTTGAGCCTGCTTAGCTGCACACAGACGGCTGATTCGTGGCGGAATAATTGACAAAGCAAGCCTCATTTCTTCATCGATGGATTTGAGTCTCTCTCTCTTTGATGTTTTAATTGCAGTCAACGTCGAGAAGCACAGTTCACACAAATAAGTAATTGAAAATGGTAATAACACATTAACTGCCATCTCGGAGATAGCCGGGTATTCACTGCTTATTGACAACCAAAATGTATCCAAAGGCACTTCGAAAAATTTGAATTTCAATGTTCTGTCTGCTTTCAAATCTGCCAGTTCCTCTTGTAAGCGTAAATTTTTCGGAAGATATTTCAAATCCATACTGAATGGATCACGAACCCAGTCAAAATCTTCAACGCTCTCTCCAAAATATTTTTTGAAAGTCTGCTGCAAGAGTACTAAATGTTCTTAAATTAAGTCCATCAACACCTTGTTATCGTCAGCAAGGAGCCATACAGTTTGGAACATCTCACACGATCTACTTTCAATTGTCTGTATCCACAACTTCAACTTATTAATAAATCCTTCAATCTTATCCATACTAGTCAGAATATTTTCGTTTCTACCTTGCATTTTTCTGTTTAGTTTAAGAAGCGCCGACAAACAGGCACAAAACAGCCAGCCGTACACAAAAGATGCAGTGTTACAAACAAAGACCTCGCTTGAATAGCTCTATTGTATGATTGGTGCGGGAAACTAAAAGGCTTGCTAAAAGTCATACGTGGCTTTCTTTGCGGTGAACACAAAGCTTGCTGCCTGTAACCCATCAAACCGGCCCAATATTACAGGCGAGAATACATATAAGATGAGAAAACTACAACAATATTGAGTAAATAAATTACATTTAATTTCTATGAAAATATAACAGTTATCAGCAAGAAAAAACAAGCACCTTCTTACTTAAAATCAACAATTAATTTCTTACAATATTACAATAGTAGGTAAAAGTTCGCGTCACACCTTTCACCTTGTGACGGCACACTAGTGTGCCGCGGCACACCGGTTGCGGAACACTGGTCTAGAGCAGGGGTTCCCAAACATTTTCGTTTCACGGCGCCCTTCGTGTTTCACGATTCTTCCACAGCGCCTACGTCATGAATGTAGGCCTATCTAGTACTTGCTTTGATTGACTGAATTGATGTTTTACGTCCATGCATAGTAAGGCTAATTGGGACTGGACCTACAGTTTAAAGTGGGATCCGAACCACTATGTGACTCCACCGGGTAACGAACCCGGGACCCCTTAATTACAAGGTGGCGAACTCTAACACTACGCCACCGGGGAGGCCCTATCTAACACTTGTAACGCTCTGTTAGTGTGCTTACGTTGCTTGCCTTAAGTTAAAAATAAACATATTTAAAATTCAGAAACATTTTTTATGTAAAATGTTCTAAATAAGAACATGTATTTGGAACAATCATATCGATGACTGAATTTCATTGAAAATATTGGAACATCACGCGGCGGCCCCGTAAGCCTACCAGGGCGCCGCGGCGCACTCTTTGGGAACCACTGGTCTAGAGATTACAATTTCTGTAAAACTGAGTGCTAGGTTTGAATCCTGAAGGAGATATTATTTTCTTTCATTATTACAATAACTTGTCATCGTAATCAAAAATAGTTTAAAGTCCATTTTATGCTCAAATATATTAATTGGAACTGGATTTATAATGTCAATTGGACTCCGACTCATTGTGTAATGTGCCTCCATCGGGACTTGAACCTGGCACTCTTTGGTTATAAGGGAACGTGGTAAACCACACCTGGGAGGCCCGCCGTGGTGAACGTGTCGTTATAAGAAATATGCAATATAAGGCAAAAATGTGAATTTATGCTTGAGAATGTTAAAAAACAACAAGAAAAACCAGAATATTTGAGTCGCTAATAATATTCTGCATATTACATATAATTGTGATGGCCGTTTGCGAGTTTCCCTTCATTAATTGCCATTCATAATCGTCAACATTGCGATTAACTAAAAGTAACAAAAAAGCGGTACAAAATTTGAAAAATAAAATATACATAGAATAAAAGTAAATGGCAATTAATGAAGGAAAACTCACAAATGAACTGAAAAGAAAGGTAATAACAAGTTGATATTCACTACCTATTTTTGGGCTTTTTGAAGTTGTCATTTTTGGCGCCAATTTACCTGTCTATTTAGCATGGTTTGTGGCTATTATAAACGCGTTCCCTACTGATAACACGAACTGAGACAGAAATAAACAAAGTGTGAAAATACCTAAGTCAGTGTCTTCATGACACTTGTACAAACCACCAACGTCGTTTTGCGATAATGCAGGGTGCAAGTTTAGAGGTGCACAATTTTCGAAAGAAAAGTGGCACGCGTCCTATTTTTCCTATTACATCTCGAGGCATTGGTGTACACATGGGGGAGCTGATGAGGCTACAACTCTCCCGAAACTTTGAGAAAAACAAAATTTTGAAATGAAATCTGTAAAGAACTCGGGGAAAAAACAAATTGGTAAGTGCAACCCCCACACCCCCTAAACTGACCCTAGATACCATTTCTCTCTTTGAACAACTTTAAAAAGGAATCCCAAAAGTGGTAATTACCAAATATTTTATATTGTCTCTCTCCACCTCCCCTCCGAAAGAAAATCCTGCGTACGTTTGTGTCTGGAGGAGAGTTACAAATCACTCGCGTAATGTAAAGTGCTGCTTGCGCTGGAATACTGCTAGAATTTAAATTTGAAAATAATTTCAATGTTAAAGGCGTCATCATTATTACTATTATTAATATGATTTTGTAACGTCCTATTATTGTTATCATTACGTCCCTGCCTAAATTCGCAGCCAGAAATACGATTGATTGATTGAGTTATTGTTTTAAGTCCACTTTATGCACAGTAAGGCTAATGGGGACTGGACCTACAGTTTAAAGTGGGGTCCGAACCACAATGTGCCTCCACCGGGTATCGAACCCGGGACCCCTTAATTACAAGGCAACGACGCTACCACTGCGCCATCGAGGAGGCCCAGAAATACGAATAAAACGCGATCTTCTATCTTCAGGAAAGCAACGTCTTGACAAGGCACAAGGCGGTCCTAAGACCAGCACAAAGCTTGAATGGAGACAATACAACAAGCTTGTTCAACAAATGTTGGCGCGAAGGTTGCGGACAACCAAAGGCGGCACTGCGTCCCAAATACTCTCTGAACTGCCTGTCATAAAATATTCCTGGGAGAGGACAGTCGTCACCTGTCGAACCTGACAAATTGCAAGGAGCGGTCTTTCTTGCTTTAAGGGAACAAGGGAAAGATGGAGAAGATAAAGGGAAGGAAATGACAATCAAATGGTAGAGAAGACTTATCCCTGGGTTGTACCCCTGCTGTTTGAGAGCACAGTTTCTGAAAGGCAACACGCAAATATGGTTAAATTTTCCCTTCCCCAGTAAATCTTTGTTTCCGATTCATTTTGTTCATTCTGCTAGATTTTGCTTCTATCCAGGGTGCCAAGTACCAGAACGGTCCAATGACCTCGGTGGCCTCGAGCAAGGAATAACTTGAGTGAGGAGGCAGGAGGGCTTTGGGGAAGGGTGGCGGGGCAGATGCAAGAGGACTTAGAAAATGTAGCAGTTTACTTACATGATGACTCGTGAAAGTAAAATTGTTATTGCTTGCTTGAAAGAATGAAATTAGTAATATTTTTCTAGTTTGCTTCGCTCTCAATATAAGCGTTTCTAATAAGTAACAAATTATAATTGTTATCCCAAAAAACTGTGTATGTGTGTGTGCGTGTATGTAAGATGTTTTGTTAATGATGACATACTGGATACCAAATAATGTAAAAAGTAAAGTGCTCCCCTGTGCTTTTCACCACGCCATGTAGGCGTATAGAGAGTGTGGAGTTTGGGCTCCATACTTTCTTGATCACGGCCGAAGGTGGCCGCCTTTACCCGCCAGAGTTCCCCCCATGTACCCACTTTATACGACGCTGGGTGGGCGCCCGTGCCGCTTGAACAGATTGGAAAAAATCCCGGTTCACCTCCGCCGGGGATCGAACTCAGGTCTTTCTCATGGTAGTCAGACGCCCTAAGTATTGAGTTCTAGGACACCAAATAATGACTAAAACTATATGCGGGAGTGCTCTGAAAATACTAAATAGTTAAAATCTGAAAATGTGTTGTGCTTATTGATACATAGAAATTATTCTCAGTTGTAATTAATAATGGTAATTATGAAAATATTTCGTTGTGGAATTGTATTACAATTAAAGAACAGGTATAACAGTTTATTCAGTGATTTTATAGTAAAAACAGTATGCTATTCAGCGCAGCTTTGTGTTTGTGTGAATTCACTGAAAACCGCAAAAGTAGCTTCTCTACGCCTAGCTGTATCTTTTCTTCGTGTTATTATTGCTGGAACCAGAAGTGTGTTTTTTTTGCATGTCTCAGCAGAGAGGAATTTTCAAAAACATCTCTCCTCTGAAAGTGCTAAGCAGATTTCGTAAATTCTGAAAAATGAATATGTGTAAGATTTCATCTGTAGGTTTGTTTGTTTGATTTGTTGTCTTCACTTTATGCACAGAAAGGCTAATCAGGACTGGACCTACAGTTTAAAGTGGGATCCGAACCACTGTGCCATTATCTCCACCGGATATTGAACCCGGGACCCATTGATTACAAGGCGACGACCTTACCACTACACGATCGGCGAGGCCATTTCACCTGTAGGTTTGGAAGAATCCTCATGATGGTTGCATTTGTAGCTGTGTTGAAAATAAATGTAGTAGTTTTGTCTTTCCGGAAACTTAATATCAAATATCTTGACAGACAATAATGCAATCCACAGGAGGATTCTCCAGAATAGCTAAATAGGAAAAATCCTGCACAGAATAATTTATCAGATGTCAAGAAATCAGCTTAGCACTTCCACAGTAGTTTCGATAAAAAAAGAAGAAGTTGTCATTGAGACAGGCAGAAAGTAAAATACATTAAGAAAACTGTAAAGTAATAGTTTAATAGTAGTACTTTCATAAATTGATTTGCTTCCTGAAAATTCTTGAACTCTAATGTTTATTTGACCTCCAGTATTCACATATATATTATATACACTTCGTAGTAGTTTTATATACCAATGCACTATATATGTAGCAATATTATAATGTAATATAATGTACATATAAAACATTATATATAATATATATATATATATATATATATATATATATATATATCTGTGTGTGTGTGTGTGTATCACACAGAGTTGTTTAACTTTACTGTCTGGTAATATTTGCATAGGAACAAATTTTAGATTTGGCCCCCCCGAACTGATCAACCTAGCTACGTCCCTGTCTTGTTTCAAGCCATGAAAATCGAACCAAAGAAAGCTCCTTGTACTTCGTTCTTCACTGCTACCATGTTTCTGCCCCCTGGCCAGCCCCATCGAAGTTCCCGCGAATAGCCAAAGAATAAATATGTATATACAAACTTACACCTCTTATTTCTAAGAACAGTGAGTGTAAGCCACAGGCACGTATCTAGAAGTACATTTCGGCGGAGGGGGTCCAACCAAGTGTCGCAATAATAATAATAAATAATAATAATTAGAATAATTATATTTAACTAAATTAAAATATTAATTAAATATGTAACTTAACTAATATTGTATTGTTATTATTACATGAATAGGTAAAAGATAGTAAAAGAAGAGATATATCCGCACGTATTCATTATCTAGCTTACGTGTAGTTAAGATCACCAAGATTTGCATAAAAACAACTGCCCCGGCATGGAATTTAATGTCAAATAGAAAAATAATTGAATATTTATTGAATAACAAAAAAGGTGTTAGATCCAATTAACAAAGAGTAAAGTTCCTGATTTATATTTTATGGATAAATCTTTGCATCCCTTCAAAGCCGTATGAGCCAAATTCCTTGCTTTCCAATAAGTTCATCGGAAATAACCATAGATTATAACAAATGCTAAACAATTATACTTTGATTATTTACTTTTACTACTTGGTAAGTCTTTCGAGGGGGCGGTCCGGACCCCTCCCCCTAAATAAAGTCCTTGGTAAGCCTGAAGCCACTAGTTCAGACAACGATCCTGATGGAATTTCCGCACGATTCGCTCGAATATGAAAAATAGAACATTAATGAAAGAATGAAGGGAACTACCGAAGATAGCAAAAATATTTTTACATATTTACATTCAGTGGCGGCGATTAGGGGGTTGTAGGGGCAACTGCCACATTCTGCCCACATACTATGTGGCCTCTTAATGCTAAGCCTTGTCTACCAAGAAAACAAAAAAACAAACAAATAAACTGTCCTTGCCCCCCAATTTTGGCACCCAAATTTACATGAGTTTAAGTTCTCTTTATGCACAGATAGGAAAATCGGTACTGGACTACAGTTTAGGGTTGGATCCGAACCGCTATGTGGCTCGAGAGGGTATCAAACCGGGGACCTCGATATTATAAAGTGACGCCAGTAGCAGCAATTGGGTGCTAAAACTTGAAGGGGGCAAGAATATTGTACTTTCTCTTGGTAGACAAGGTTTAGCATTGAGAGGCAATAGTGCGGGGGCGAAGTGCCAAAAGGTTGATTGATTGATTGATATGGTGTTTTAAGTCCACTTTATGCACTGTAAGGCTAATCGGGACTGGACCTACAGGTTAAAGTGGAATCCGAATCACTATGTGCCTCCACCAGGTATCGAACCCGGGACCCCTTGATTACAAGGCGACGACGCTACCACTGCGCCATCGGGGAAGCCCTAGTGCCAAAAGGTGGGGGAGGCAACTGACCCCCTCGACGCCACTGAGTGACGACGTTACAAATACGCCATCGACGAGGCGCTAATGTACAGTGGGATCCATGAGTATTACCGTGCAAATTGTCTTATGTATATTTAAGTGATGGATTCTTTTGTATGCTGGTGGAGAAGTTGTCAACAACCTGCCTTGAGTTTTCTTTTAATTCTTGAAGCTCTTATTTGGCCAAATAAAGGGCACAAACATGGTGATGGACAATTTGCACGGTAATACTCATGGATCCCACTGTACACCCAACGACGAAAGAAACAGTAGGCCAATTGTCCACCGCCATTTTCATTCGGTCTGAATTGCACAGTGTGATGACAATGAATTGAAATAAAAACGCCAATTAGCAGAGAAAAATGCCTTCTTCGAACCAACATTGGATATAGAATAAAAAAGTAATGAAAATAGCAGTGGACAATTTGCTTACCATTATTTTTGCCGTTGACTGTGCTCCTTTTACATATTTCAGCAATATTTTCTAAATATTTAAAATGTTTAGGCAATGTAATAATCCCGGTCTTAGGTACAGTATTTTACATGCCTTAGATTTAGGGGAGAGAGAGAGAGAGAGAGAGAGAGAGAGAGAGAGAGAGAGAGAGAGACAAAATAGATCAAGAAAGGAAGAGATATGATATGAATGATGTCAAGAAACAAAGAAGAAAGAAATGTAGAGAGAAAATAGAATAAAAGAAAGGTGGAAGGAAGAAAGAAAGAAATGCAGAAATAAGTGGAAGAGAGTACGAAATCCCACCCCCCTCAAAATTCCAAAGGTAACGAGGACGACATTCAAGCTATTTTTGTTGTCTCCTTAAGATTGCGATAGACAGTGTGCCGTGCAAGTTGAGTTATTGTTCTCTAGAAAACTTTTCGTGCCGTTTTTATGATCGATTGTGAAACTTTATCCACTTCGTCATTTCCATCACGGCAGGAAAAAAAAACAGCTTTCACGTTGACACAGCAAACGCTGCGTAGCAAACATTCGACTAGCTAATCGATAAAGTTCTTGCATAAAACAGACGCTGTTTTAAGGTTATGCAACAAGAATTTTTAAAAAATAAAAGTCGCACGCGTGGATGTTATTTTAATACATGTACTTAGGAAACAGAACGCTCGTCAAACACAGACAGTACAGAAAGGGCTAAAGTACACCTGTGCAGTCCAGACAATAAGTGGAAGGGAGTGGGTAGAACAAGTTTAAAGAAACGTGCTGACATGTTGCACTAACCTAGTAAGGTAACTTGGCTCTTTCACTCGACGAGGCCTTGTCCATATAAGGACTGGGTTATGTCAGTACTGTACACGTCATATGCCCACGCGCAGACGCTTTGCATCCTACAACAGGCCGTGAAGATACTAACCCGAAACTGCTTGAAAGTTTAAAGCTTTCTTATTAAATGTAAGACACCACATGTTTTTTAATCGTTAAATTGAAGCAATACGGGACTAGCAGGTTAGGTTAGGTATTGTCAACATTGCCCTTGAACCTAAAGAAAGCATTGTAATAAAATTTTCGCATTACAATTTAGAAGGTGCATTACGATATTGATAAAAAAAAAGATAAGAGAGGTTCAAAACTTACTGGGTATAGTGGCGTGCCCAAGTGAGAAGATTGAGGCTTATATTCCGCTCCTTTGGAGATTTTATGAAAAAAATAAAGGTTATATAGCCTAAACGGGGGACTGTACTTACTTATATGACTCACACTCCCAAAATAGTGCAGATATAGCATCAGATTTGCACTTCACGTTTAACATAGTTTATTACAACTTTTAATAATGCAAAACATTATCCCATTGTCATGGCAAGATGCTTTGAACATGTCTCGAAACTAGTGGCGTACTCAAGGGGATGGGTGGTGCGGGTCATAAGCCCCCTTTGCCCCAATTTCCATAAACAAAAGAATGTCAAAGGAAGAAACAGATGGAAAAATGAAGGCTGACTTCTAAAGAAAGTGTACGTAATCCCCCGCCCCTTTCGAAAATCCTTGGCGCGCCGCTGCTTGAAACTTTATTATCAGAAAACTCAATTCTGCACACAGATGTAACTTTCTTGCCCAACTTTTCTTATTACGAAACAAATTCAAATCTACTTTAGATTACTCACTATTTATGGTGTGAAACTGACGAAAATAAGAATTTCTGTAATTTGTATGCATGAGGTTCTATTTTTTACAGTGCATTTTCGATTATTTTAAGTAAATGCATTTTCTTATTTGTTTTCACTTTTAAAAAAGCTCACAACATAGTACAGTCACGGACAGCAAATGTTATCGCTACAACTCAGAAGTGTCCGTGACTGTACATCACACCAGAGCCAATTTCTCGAAAATCTGTTAAAAAAACAGAATAAATGATATGGGTATGTTTTTGTTGTCGTGTGTGTGTGTGTGTTCGTATTCTGAACCGAGGGAAACCCATCCTCCTCGTTCTCAATTCGATATTGATTTGCTTGAAATAACCGGAGGCAGTGACCACACATATCATTTTGGAGGTCTTTCAGTTCGTGAAAGGCATAAAAAAAATCACCTAAAAGCAAAAGGATAACGAAAATTCCGCATCCAGAATTACACAGAAAAATGACGACTGTTTACTTCTTGGATAATTAATTATCTGAAGGCATAAAACTGAGAACTGAAACTAAATCTGAGAAAAACGAATCCAACTGATACGATAGCCTACATAATGTAACGTAAATAAAATACTAAAAAATGTAAATTGACCGAGGTAATAGACTTATTTCGAGGGTCATGTAACATCGACTAACTTTAGGATCTAACCTGGATCCAGGATAGTATTTTGGGGAAAGGAGGGGAATTCTGGAATCCCCCTCTCGTTGCAAATTTTATCCCACATTTGGTGATATGCAGACTCATATCATCTTGTCAGGCTGGCTATGAACAAACCTGCAGGGTTTACGTACACAACACACATACCTATACAAACACACAAGTGAACTTCCGTTTGGTGTTAAGTTTGCTAATGCTTAATTAGAAATATTATTTCACGGTAACTAGGTGGGTAAACGTTTAGATCAGACCAAATGTCTGCTTCCTGAGTACAAAAATGGTTGAAAAAGTTGTAGTTTGATAATTTCACACGACTGTTTCTTGTTTCTGAATGCTAAGGAAGGAACAAAGGAATATGGTGTTATTCTTCTCAGAAACATTCATTCATGAGAAGTAGTCTCCTTTCACCTTATCTGCAATCTGACGTTAGCCTCTTGACCTATTTATTACGGGCTTCAACTACCCGAAAACAGCTTTTCACAGTTTACATTTCATCCCAACAATCCTTTACTCAGTTTTACTTCCCATCCATTGTTTGATCATTTATCCTTTATTGCAAGTGTTTTTTAAACCCAGTGTACGAAGTTGTTTATAATAATTAATGCAATACTATCGGGTTGAAATTAAATGAAGTGTGTAATTTTCGATTGGAATTCACTTTATGGCGGGGGGGACGACTCCTGCTCTCCCCCTCGTTGGACGCTCATGCTGAATAGGTGAAGCGAGCCGCCAACCACTTATTTACAACTGTAATTAGCAACTCACATTGATTACGAAATCAAACAGAAGTTATAATGAACAGAATGTTTGCAAAAAAAAGTTTGCTCAAACCAGGGAACCCTTGATTGCGACAGCGAAATGGAAGATTTGAACGTGCGCCAATTTTTTGTTATTTACTTACAGTTTGTTAATTGCCGCTTATCTATCTACATGATAAGCACACCCTTATCACGATGATAAACCGATTACATACTTTTTTCACTATAATATTTCATATTTCTCGAGTGGACTTCGAGTTACTCGCTGTTTTGCCAGAGGTCCTCGGTTGAAATCCTGTGGTAAGGAATGGATGCTTCTTTTGTTTCTTTATCGTAAAACACAAACAGCATAAAAAAGTATTTCTAGTATTATTTGTACATTTGTATATCGGTATCGTTGCATGCAACTTTGATCAGGAGGGGAAAGGGAATCAGCTCGGTTATTTCTTCTCAACCCCACTGCGACGTTCTACATGCTGACCTACATTTCGGCTGTTTCTTTACCAGGTTAGAGTTAAAGTAGGATAGGGTAAAGTATCATGTTTTCAAATATGGGCTTATTGCAGGTAGTTTTATTTTACCGTTAATTGTGTTTCCTCATGATTGTGGACATTATCTCCAGGAAACTAAATTTGTAATAAATGTGCGAAATTCACTTCTCTCTCAGATCAGGAATATATTGACTTTCAAATGAAATTCGTCGCGGTTTAAACGCACGCTTTGGATTTTTAAAATTACAAACGAAATCATTTTGGCGAGAGGAATTTCACCAAAAAGTCTCACCTCTTAGAATCCCACGATCGAGACAATAGAATCCGTCGTCGCCTACCTCCTACACTTACTTCACACAAAGCCAAAGCCCTTATTCGAAGGAACAAATCAGAGGTCTTCCCGCCGAGTTGCCTGCACGGTTGATGATCAACAGTGTAGCCAAACGAGAGTATTAAAAGGAGCTATATTGATGTGTCCTGTATATTTGAATTTTTAATTACCTTGGGTAGAACAAAATAACTTACCCCCAAGGACAGACTGGCTAAATCAGAATAGGGGTCCAGGCAGCATGGGAGAAATTCTAGGTTTTCGTGACCACTGTGAAAAGTACCCTTCATATACAAATTTATAAGCTCTTATTTGTAAATTTATAGGATTTATAAAATCCTGATTGTTAATTGTCTTCGCGCGATCCACTGGCGGTTTATACATAGCTGCGTTCTAGTGGAAATAGGGGACATTTCTAGCCTTCGTTTTAAAGGTTGTTCAAAGACAAACATCACAATCATTGACACTTTGGTTTTTCCAGGGTTCTTTACAGCTTTCATTTGAAAATTTAGATTTTTCAAAATTTTGGGAGGGGTTGCAGCTTTATCAGCTTCCACTGGGTACGCCAACCCCCCCCCCACACAAATATTACATAACTTTATTCTCTTTACGTACTTCTCCATTCTTCCGTGACTGAGTTGTTATCACTATGAGCTACGACGCCAGGGGTTCGAATCCCGGCCTGCGCATGGGTGTCCTTTGTGAATGTAGCTTTATCAATTTCATCATGTCATCCATCACTCATCCTCATCGTCGTGATTAGCTAAAAGTGGAAGAAGAGAGACGTAATTAACCTAATTAAATGAATCAAACGTTTCACCATCTTTGCCGAAAGAAATGTAATCACTGTTCGACACTAATTACATAATTTTACTGATGATAAAGCTACATACAATTCTATTCTCTGGAGTTTGAGTTTTTAAAGTCCACTTTATTGCAGATGTAGGCTAATCGGGGCTAGACTTACAGTTTAAAGTGGGATCCGAACCAGGCCCGTAGCCAGGCAGGGGCCAGGCGGGGCTGAGCCCCCCCTGGCATTGCCGTCACCCCCCTTGACATTAGGTAAAACCATTTTGTACAATTTATTTGCAGTGAAGAGTGAAAATGTAGACAGCAGATATTATTTGCTCACAACTTTGGTGAAGGATAAATTCACAGAGCATGAACAGCAGCGGCAAGTATTTAGAAGATTCTCTTCTCTAGACTTTAGATAGTTCCTTCATAGGGGAATTTCTTTATCTGTACCTTTGCTGCCTCTGTTGCAAACTCCCGTTTAGACAGAAATCAGTGACTTTGACGTCATCATGAAAATTCCCTCCGCATCTGCGTCTAAGGTTAATAGCTCCCAAGTTTTGGGAATGAAGGGTTGTTTCATTGCTTCAGCCGGAGGTAGAATGTACTGTAGGTACTATGATTAAATTTTGTCCATTTTTTCTTGCATGATATAAATACGTATCTGTATTATCAAAAGTAGTATGGAGTGTGTAGTAAGGGACGATGTAGAAAAAATGTAATTAGTATCTGAATATTTCTAAAATGTATGTAACTTAATGACCCCCCCCTCCAACACACACACAATTTGCCTTCATTTAATAATGTTAAACTTTGGAAAATGGACTTGGTTTACAAAGCCCCCCCTGATAACCCTTGAGCCCCCCCTGGAGATCAATTCTAGCTACGGGCCTGATCCGAACAACTGTGCCACCACCAGGTATCGAACCCGGGATCCTTGATTACAAGGCGACGACGTTTCCACTACGCCATCGACGGAGGGAGGGCTCTGGAAACCTTGTACGTGATTATATAAATTATTCCGATGAACTCTCTGCATTTTCAAAATCGTATACTACCTGTCAACCTGATATTACTCATAGTAGTTTATCGATGGACAGTACGCCCTTGCTTGTATACAAAACGTCGAGATCTGGTTTTAAAATATCCCGGTTGGCAACAGTTAGAATCAGACCGCGCCCGTATGACTCTTCACATGAATTTCTTTCGAGTTTAACCAATGGCAATGCGCCATTTGTATGACGTCAGGAAGTCTATATAAGCTTGTAACCGCTGAGGTGAAATCACAGTTTGTGCAGGAAGATAACCAACGTTACTCGGTGTACTTCCTTAACTACAAAAACTTCAAAATGGTAAGTTACGTTTGTGAGAATTTGTAATTAAGTTATTTTGCAAAAGTGTTAGGGTGTGTGTAATTGTATTTGTGCAGCAAACTTTTGAAGGAAGTCGCAAATTGCGGTAGAATGAGAATTGTGGAAATTTCTGTGCTTGCTAGAATGTTCGACATGGCGCCATAACTGTATTTGCTACGTACTGCAAGCAAGATCTTCCGCCATCGGCGTGTAGACATGCGATCAGACTTAAATATATGTGAAATCTTGTAAGGCTATGAAGCGTAATAAAGGGTAATTGTCATATTTACTAATATGTATGGACACTAAAAGCCTATAATAGGTTATAACTTGCCGGGTGTAACCACGTCTGGTTAATAAGTTGCATGTAATCTATTTTAACAATGGTTCGTTCTGATCTGTATATGACGCACATGTTTGATTTGGCAATTTGTAGCACTCTTTATTTCGCTTATTTTTATTGAAAGTCTGGGAAAGGAAGTTGTGCGCTCGTGTTTGGTGGAGACTAATGTCAAACTTGATAGGCATCAGTCATTTCGGTATTAGACTGAATTTGCCCCCTACGAACCGAATATTTGAATAGGAATAATTTTTTGGAAGACTGAAGTAGCCAATCGGCTTCGACAGCCATTTAGCTTTTCAAGCAATTTCCAGGGACTTATTCTTAACCTAATCGAAACGGAGAAACTAACCTTATTTCCTTTGTTTGCCAGTGCCATCAAATCTCGAAGGTTCGTGTTGAATATTGAAGAGTGAGTTATGTGCAAACTGAATTATGTAATACCTGGGAATGAAAGTAGCTTCTCTGTGTATGAAGAAAGTTGCTGGTCTGATGTAATTAACGTTAATATTTTGTTGCAAATTGTGAATCTATATGCATAGCAATAGCCGGGTTATGCAGTTGTTGGAAAAGCACGCTAATCAATCTCTAAGTATCTTGACAACTTCATTTTTTGCCCAAAGTGAATGTGCAAAGTATGCAATTTCTCGTGTTTAATAATTTTCTTGCTAAAAATTAACTTTGTTTTCAATAGGGTAATTGTCGTCCGGTTTTTCAACAAGCAGTAAAAGAAAGTATTAAATGTGACATTTGGAATGGAATTTAAATAATGAAACTAGTGGTGTGCACTAAATGTTAGATTTGCTACCAATAAGATTTTTTAAACCTGAAAGTAGTAGTGATATATCTATATTTTCATAACACAAGTGTTTTCTTTCCAGCGTGAATGTATCAGTATACACGTTGGCCAGGCTGGTGTGCAGATTGGCAACGCCTGCTGGGAGTTGTATTGCCTTGAACATGGCATTCAACCAGATGGCCAGATGCCCTCTGACAAGACTATTGGAGGAGGAGATGACAGCTTTAACACTTTCTTCAGTGAAACTGGTGCTGGAAAACATGTCCCACGAGCAGTATTTGTAGATCTGGAACCTACAGTTGTTGGTGAGTAAAATTTTTAAATCTTGTATTTACTAAAGAAAGCTAGAATTTTTCACGTTACCTTGTTAACTTTCGGTTCAAAAAAATATTTTGAGCTCTTATTAAAAGTTCCATTTTAAATAACTTGGAGTACACTGAATTTTTAATGTACATGTGTTCATTGTATCAAGTGTATCATTACATGGGATTATAAATCTTGTGCACTGTTAGCCAAATTTCAAAATCTGCAGCGATATATTAGAATGTATTGCATAGTTAGGGTCGGGTACCCTATTCTACACCCTCTAATTTTGAATTTTTTTTTTTTTCATTATGAAGGTTGTGATCCTATTTGTGAATAAAAAAACATTGGAGCGCGGAAAGAAGTATTTACGACTGTACAGCCGTTTAAAGTGGCGATTTTCTAGTTTGCAATTCTTGAGTCAAAATTTCCCACTTGTTCCCGGCTCCGCCCCTGGGGTAATTGACTTACCGCCCCCTACCGCTACCGCGGCCCCGCCTGTATCTATAGTGTCCCTTTTAAAGGCATGTTAGAAATTGGGCGAAGTCACCTGCCCCAACACTATTTCTCAGTTTTCCGCATTGAAGGCTAAAATTAAACCAAAGAAGGTAACTTGCCTCTTTTTACCAAGGCCAGGTATTGAATTGTGGGTTGAAGTTCAATTTGTAAGTCCAAAAATGAAGTAACTCCTACGTTGAAAGTCCTTGTCCTTTTCCACAGAATACCAACCTCTACTCCCTTCCCATTATAAAAATTAGAAGTCTCAAATTATCCCATCCCACAAGTCATTTAGAAAAAACAACCCTCCCCTTTACGGCATGCAGTTGCCAAAAAAATATTATTTCCAATTTCTTAAGTCGCATAAATGAAATCGAATGTCTGAAATGTCAAATCCGCCAATGTCACACAAAGAACATATCGCAATCGCAAATGTTCCTATTGCACAAGTCAATCATAAGAAGAAAAAGAAAAAAATCAGACGTGCGCCTGTGACATAAATCGATCATCCGAAATCTTCAGACTTGCGCCTGTGACATGAATGCATCATTCGCCATCATAAAGTTGTGAAAAACCTTTTTGACGTTACGCAAGGAATTTTAATTTAATGAAAAACGTAAGTTTCGTAGCACGTAGATCTCAAAAATTTATTTCTGCGCTATTTAGAAAAATCGTTTATTATGAACTAATTTTTGTAACGAGAATATTTGAAATGTGCGAAAAATCGAGGGTGTAGAAAAGGGTACCCGAGCCCATAGTCATGCTGTTACTGGTACTACCTTCTTTAGCAAGACCACTCTGTTGCAAGAATTAATTTTAATCCAATCTTGTAATAATTAACATGAAATGTTAAGGTAGTATTTCGTAGCTTGTGTGGGTCCATGTCAAAATCTTACACCCTCTTCATTTATTTGTCCTGCTAATTGTGAATAATAAAATTTGAAAAGCCATTTGAAGTTGAGATGCGGTTGCTGTGTTGAAATTTCCCACTTTCCGGGCTCTGCCCCTTGGGTAATTAGCCTACCGCCTCCAACCGGGAACCCACCTTTCTGTATAATCCCTTATGAAGGTATGTTAGAAACTGGCCGGAGCCACCTGCCCCTAAATACTATTTTTCGCACGACACATTTAGGTACCAAAGAAATAAGGCTAAAATTAAACCTCAAAAGGTTTACCTCTTACCTCAAGTGCAGGCTGAATTGCAGGCAGAGTTAATTTGAGAGTCCAAATGAGAAGTCAATTGTATGTCAAAACTTTGTTTTAGAAACCCCCTTATTTGACTAAAACATTTTTTTATTTTAGTCTACCCTAAATTAAATCATGCTTGTTCTTCAGAAGTATCTTTAGTACTTCTAAATTTAGTATTGTGGGAAGAGCTAATCTGCTTATTTGAAGTGTTCATGACAGTAATATCAGAATGCTATCAGAATCATTAGAAAACTGATATTTTTCTTTAAAACTGAATTAGTATTGCAAGAGATTTCATTTCACTGCTAGCATGAAATTCTTGTATGCACTTTTTTCAATTTGTTAATGTACATAATGTGATGTCTCCAGACACTTATTTTTTTTGGTTGTTTGGTTTTATAAAGTGTTAAATTGGCATTTATTTTCCTTCCAGATGAAGTACGAACAGGCACATACAGGCAACTATTCCACCCTGAGCAGCTGATCACTGGAAAGGAAGATGCAGCCAACAACTATGCACGAGGTCATTACACTATTGGAAAAGAAATTGTAGACTTGGTTCTTGACCGAATCCGAAAGTTGGCTGACCAATGCACAGGACTTCAGGGATTCCTCATCTTCCATTCCTTTGGTGGTGGTACTGGTTCTGGATTTACCTCCTTGTTGATGGAAAGATTGTCTGTGGACTACGGAAAGAAGAGCAAATTGGAATTTGCTATCTACCCAGCCCCACAGGTGAGAACATGGAAAACTTTTTAAAATTTTGAAATCCAGTAGTTTAAGGTAGTTAGTTTCCTGGATTCCTTGATGTTCAGGGATCCTAGACTGTACCCTCCTCGTGGATTTGTAAATTTTTTAAATTTATTTCGATATTTTATTTAACCAAATATTTCGGGCTGTAAAAACTAAGATATTTGACCCCAAAGCATGGCTTGCATAAGAACCTATCTGTAACTACTTCACTTTGTGAAAGCTTGGTAGTACACAAAACTGAATAGTTTCTTGCAAATGCATGTAATGTCAACAGGCGCATGAATGAATGACATACTTCTAGTAAGATAAAACCAATTTATTTCACTACATGTCCTCTCAAATCTTAAACCGTGCAAACTTTCCCCACTTTTTTAAGAGAGCAGAAGGTCAAGGTTACATACAATGTTTTATGTAGCAAATATTGTTATTGGTTATATGGAATCTGCTTATTAATTAATAGGCTAAATTATATTTTGTTTTCCTAATATACACTGGAGTTGACTAATCACCCACTCTCATAACAGTGTAGTATATTTGTGGTGCATAATGGTTATGGAAAATTTTATACAGTAAAGTTAATATTCTAGTTCATTATGCTTTCATATTTTGTGCGTGTGCGTATACCATAAGCAGTATTACTTACATTATGCGAATATGTTCAATTTACCAAACAAGGGGTTGAGTCTACTGCTCCCTTCAGGTTTCTTCCTAGGCTAAAGTTATCACCTAAGTTTCTTCCTGGGCGATAACGTGAGCCTAGGAAGAAACGTGAAGGTAGGGAGCAAGCAGTCGACTCCCGAAACCTTTGGTAAAGGGAACATGCTCACATAACGTAAGTAATACTGCTTATGGTATTTTATTAAATAATTTGTCATTATGCGGACTTAAAAATCTTAACTAGAGATTCTTTATAGAGCTTGAGTGAGTTCGGAAATTTCATTCAGTATTACCAGTGCAAAGACTGACAATTTCCACTGCTCCATTTTTTTTATAAAATTCAGTTATTCTGTCAGTTTTTATGGGAAAGTTACAGGTTTAGTTACCAGTTAGCTGCAAAATGTAGTTGCAGAAGTTTTTTTATTCCCATTACAAATAGTAATTACAAATTTCTTAAGCATAGTTGTATGGAATCTTACGGGAGGTATTTTTTTTGTTTACTTGCAGGTTTCTACCGCTGTTGTAGAGCCATACAACTCAATCCTTACAACCCACACAACTCTTGAACACTCAGATTGTGCATTTATGGTCGACAATGAAGCTATTTATGATATCTGCAGAAGGAATTTGGATATTGAGCGACCCACCTACACAAACCTGAACAGGTTGATCGGCCAGATTGTTTCCTCTATCACTGCCTCTCTTCGCTTCGATGGTGCCTTAAACGTTGATCTTACGGAATTCCAGACCAACTTGGTACCATACCCCCGCATCCACTTCCCCCTCGTTACCTATGCACCTGTGATATCTGCCGAGAAGGCATACCACGAGCAGCTGTCAGTTGCGGAAATCACCAATGCCTGCTTCGAGCCAGCCAATCAGATGGTGAAATGCGATCCAAGACACGGCAAGTACATGGCCTGCTGCATGCTGTACAGAGGAGACGTCGTACCAAAGGATGTGAACGCAGCAATCGCAACAATCAAGACAAAGCGTACCATCCAGTTCGTGGATTGGTGTCCAACTGGCTTCAAGGTTGGAATAAACTACCAACCACCGACCGTTGTACCCGGTGGAGATCTCGCCAAGGTCCAGCGTGCAGTCTGCATGTTGAGCAACACGACTGCCATCGCAGAGGCATGGGCTCGTCTGGATCACAAGTTTGATCTCATGTACGCCAAGCGAGCCTTCGTCCACTGGTACGTAGGCGAAGGTATGGAGGAAGGAGAGTTCTCAGAGGCTCGTGAGGATCTTGCTGCTTTGGAGAAGGATTACGAAGAGGTTGGCATGGATTCCGTTGAAGGAGAGGGGGAGGGTGCTGAAGAGTATTAAGTGCTCTGATGTAAGTCTTCCTGCAAGGGCCCAGACCGTTCAAAATTCTTTTTTAACTTGGTTCTTCCATTCTCTCAGCATTCCTGTTTTTATTCTTGAGATAAATTCCTGTTTCTATTGAAATAAAGTTTTTTTTAAGATACTGGGCAAATATTTTGTTTAATTTGCAATTGTTCCTCGTATTTGATTTCTGTAATGTTTAAATTTGCTCCAAATTTATGCCAACAAGCACGTGCCACACTTTTTTAGTGCATGTGCATATTGAATGGGTAAGAAGTGTAAATCTTTCTACAAACCAGGTGGCTTGGTAACTAATTTGCGTAACACAATTCTGAACATTGGCTCCATATGTGGATTAGTAATGGAGGCAAACTAATTGCATAAGTTCTTCCAGTGCATACATGTGAATTTTTTTGCAGATTAAATAGTATTTGTAATATCAGAAGCAAAGCATTCGGATTCATATAAATGCTCTGGAAGGAATTCTTTGTATAATTTATAGTGGTTTTGACATCATGAATGGTTTTCCTGCCATCAGCCAAGAGGTCCAGCCGAGCCTGAAGTAGTTGCACTAATTCTGGTACAGAAGTTTTCAATTTGTTGTATTTTAAAATTCACAAACCTTATGCTATTGAAAATGTTTTCCACTCAATTTGATTTACATCCAGTTTTTGTGAGGACCCTATTTTCTTGCACAAATGTCCAATGATTAAGATTGAATATTATTTATCCTCTACATTGGAGATTGAATATTATTTATCCTCTACATTGGAGACTTGTTGCCAATTCTCCTGGATGTTAGTGTAGAAGATACTTTTGTTGATTTTCTTTGCTCAAAACTGAAAGTGAATGTATTACATGGCCACAATTCAACATAGAAGTGCATCAATATACTGTATAAAATGCACCATATTACTAACTACTTGGGCTCGGTACAGAATGAATTTTACACAAGGTTTAATTTCCTGTAAAACCACCTTTCTGGTCATTGTAGTCATTAGTCTAGTATTGCAAGGATTAGGGTCAGTTATGTTGCAGTGAAGTCCAGTAATGAAAACTGGATACTCTTCAGTCAAGGTAAGTGCTAGATTTTTTTATGTAATAGACCACTAAAACTTGTGTAATTTGTGTTGCAAAGCTGTTTTTTCTTCAGCATAAGAGAACATGAAGAGTAAAATGTTACTATAGGACAATTATCACCATTCTCTCAAATACAACATGCTGAAAAGTAATGAAGCATAACATATAGCAGTAACAGCAGTCATGTTTTACCATTTTCACTTTTATAGAGAAATCTTGAAAAGCCCTTAGTTTGAACACACATCCAGAAAAGTTAATGTTTTCATCAAAAATGTGGAAAGTGGCAGACATTGAAGGGCTCCACCATAAAGAGAGCATTTACCTCAATGTTACTGTTTGAGGTAATGTTAGGATGGACTTTTAAATAAAAATAGGAACTTTATATAAACAATGCATTAGTAATAAACATTTGATAAGCTTTTAATATTCTAATTGTTACTATGCAATACATAACTCAAGTAATGTTTTTTTTTTTCCTTTACTATGCTATGCTTTGAAAATAAAATTTCCTGTATGTTCAAAACCTCGGGTGTCACATCAACAATTGCAGACCTTTGTAGTTCAGCAAAAAACAAAACCTGCATCATGCAAAAACTGATCTAGTTTCGTAGAACTCCTGGAGGTTCTGGCCAATTCTAACTTTTCCCATTTTGATGCTTGTGTAGTGCAGCACTTTCATCCAAAACCAAAGCATAACAGTTCCTTTGGTTTCTTGTGTGATTTCTCAAGATGCACCAGTTCAGTCTCCAAAATGTGCTTCCTTGCCATAGTTACATTGTGTGTGTGCCACTAGTTTGAATGCTTTGCAACCCTCCTTATCTAATTTGAAACAATACAAAGAATAACTTGGTTTATTTTTACCTCACTTTTCTGGCTAATTGTGAAGATTGGAATAAGTAGACCAGGCTGGGATTTGAACCTTAGGCCTCTGGCATCATAGTGTATAAGGTAGCTCCATCTGAAAATTGCGAATCATGCAAGAGTGCGTGACGTCATATGGGAGGCTGCTATAATTTCAGTTTCAGAGGGGGAAAGTGTTTCATTACTTTGAGGGGGAGATATTAATTATCATACTTCGGGATGGTATTGAGGTATTCTTTTAATGATTAGCAACATAATTAAAACATGCTACTTCTAAAAGTGAAAATTGCACATGCAAAAGTATTGTAAAAATCATGTTTCTGAAACCTGATCGATAATTGCAAAGGTTGTCGTCGTTCTCATTAGCATTTTGGATTTCATCATTTCATAAATCTTATGATTTTAATGAAAACTTTGCATGCTAAAGAATTGCATAGTGAGAGAGTTACAAAGAAATAATTGATTGACAGATTTTGCTTTTCAGTCTTTAAATATGAAAAGAAAACCCATAAGCAGTAGTCCCCCCCCCCCCCCCGTCGTTCTGTTTCCACAAGCCAGCCTCCTTGGTGTAGTGGTTAGCACATCGTGCTTCAATGCCAGGGGTCTGGGTTTCAATCCTGGCCGGGGCATGGACGTTTGGGAGTGTTCATCACACATCCCTATCTTCGCAAATTAGCCAAAAGTGGCACAAGAAGCGAAGCAAAATAAAGCAAATCAATCTTACCCGATTAGATTCGAACCTGGCATGGCATCCTAGTGCGCTGTTCTAACAACTCCCCCACAGAGATCGACAGAGGCCTCCGATGTATTGCGGGTCTTACAGAACGTCACAGGAGTATTATTGGATTATAAATTATGGATATTAAAGTTTGGATAATAAATAAATAAAAAAACACTCGTTCTTTGTTTATAGAATTTCAAAGAGCGATAGTTTGCTAAACTAAAAAATATCCTATTTTGTTCTCACGTTGATAAAAATAGAAGGCATAATTGAAAAAAAAAATTGGTAACTATATAGATTGACACAGAATTGAATAAGCTGAATTTTGATGTAACTCGATTTTATGTAGTTCTACTGGTTAACTTTTAATGGGAGTCCGAACTTGAATATCCATAAGTTTTAATCCGATAGTAGTCCGGTATAATCTATTTACAACATTTAACACAACGCAGTACAAAAGCCTAATATTTAGTTTTCAGACTGAATCCTTCCTGCCTTATTCATTCAGAATGTTGCAATCATTTCCAAGAACATTTCAAATTTTACATAACATCAGAAAGTATTAAAATAATACTGATATACTTAGAATCCAATCTTTACATTCTCCATCCATAATGTAACTTTATTTCTCAAATTATCAAGTGAAAGTAATTGAGGCCTCCTAATCACAAATCATAAGTTAAAATTTGTCGGAAACGTCTAGAAATTGCAAAATAAGTGAAAATAAGGCGTTAGTTTTCGGAATGAAAACTCTCGATTTTCGTGAATTTTTTTGTTTCACAACCAAATATATATATTCCTGATACTACCACGACACCAAATTTCAACTATGTTTGCCTAACCTAACCACGTGCCAATGGTTCGCAAACACCTACGCACCCATCCATTGCACTCTGTCGCGACTTTATGCAAAAAAGTTCCACTCAGGTGTATAGCCAAAGGCTTTCTCAAAAAATAAGAAGCGTGATATATTGTACTTATTTTTGAATTGTACTGCTGCATATCAGATAATATTTTATGTTAAAAACAATTTATATAAAAAAACAGCATAATAAAAAAAAACACTAGTTCTTCCACTTTCAATTCAATCTGAATCATCATCAGGGCTAACGCCAGCTAGAAGAACTTCAACCGCATCCCTTTTGTCGTCTATGGCCTCCCCTCCCAGGTTCGATACCTGGTGGAGGCACATAGTGGTTCGGATCCCACTAAGCTGTAGGTCCAGTCCCAGCCTTACTGTGCATAAAGTGGACCAACTCAATCAACCTATCATCATTTCTCGACCAGCCCAGATGATACTAAGATGGAATTGAAAGCTTGGAAGAACTATGCAATTTAACAAATATGTTGCCAGCACAGTTTTTTACTGTCAATATTTTACCTTTGTTTAGGTGTGAGTACAAGCTTTTAGTTCAGTGTTGGATGCAAGCATACTATATATATTTATAATTTCAAATATTAATTGCATGTTTTAAAAATTGATCTTTTAATCATTACAGAAGATCACCATTTACCAATAGTTGTTCTTTATTTAGAATTTTCATGGACTTCTTGTTAATCTCATAAAAGAGAATTTTAAAGGAGTAATTTAACATGAATTTAATTTTCTTATCTGCTGCTAGCGAGCACCAAAGTGGGTTTGATATAGCTTAGACTGAAAAATAGTGATTTGTTCCTTATCCACCAGTAGTACTTGTTGCTTGTTATGGTCAGGACAAATATAGAAAACAGACCATTCCTTCAAAATTCGCTCTCCCACATCTCCGAAGCTGTAGTTTAAAAAGCAGGGGTTCCACCAGGATCAATTTTAGGACCACTCCTTTTCACCCTCTACACCGTAGACTTAAATAAGGTTATAAAATTTTTCACACCACATTTCTATGCAGATGATACACAACTGTATTCTTTGACTAGATTAGATAGACTACAGTGCTAGGAAGTAGTATTTTCTCACTCAACACCGATTTAAGAGTATCTGCAAACCATTCACAGATAGCCCCATAAAACATTCATAAATGGCCCCACGTACCATGCACGGCAAGGTTAGGTTAGGTTGTGTTAGGTTAGGCAGTTAAAATTGTTTTTTAAAATTAGAAAAATTGAAGATAATTTATTTTTTGGGACATTCCAATTCCTTCACAATTCCATGGTGAATTATAAATTCTACTGGATCTTCAACGCCGTGCAATTTCACCATGCATCCTGTGTACGTCATGTTGTCGCAAGTTCGTAATCAGAAATGATGAACAGTAACGCACATTTATTTACGTTCTACAACTGTTACACAGTTACAAAACTGCATATTTGGAAACACTGACCGGTTGTTATAGCATGTCATTAAAACGCACACAAAAATTTGGTTCACGTAGTAGACGGACATCAAGGGAACAGCTTTCGTGCATCGGAGTGAAATTAATGTCGAAAATTACATGATTTAGCGGCAAAAAAATTTAAGTGAGGGGAAAACACACTTCCAAGACCTTCCTAAAGTATAAATAAACTCATTTCGGTAAGTACTTTCTCCTGTAAATTTGAAGAAATATGTTTTGCTGAAATGAAAATTTTACCCAAAGTTGCCTATATTTGAATCAGGACCTGTTTCCAGCTAACCACAAATTGTACAGTTGTACAAAATTTGGTCGAAGTAGTGCGGTAGGACACACAAAAAGAGCCGGGCATCACTATTTCCATTCCTCTCTCACATTTTGTATGTTTTAAAGGAATCAAATTGTACTAATACTATTGCAGAGGTTGCCTTTGGGGTAGATGTTGAATCTCACATTGCCTGAAACTGTGAATGAACACGGTGGTGGACAAATTATTTGGTACCATTTTATGCATCGCCTTTATAATGCATTTCTTATGATGGATAGGGAGGTTTTCATTGGCTGGTATAAGGTGATGTAATCAAGAAAACAGATACATGCTACTTGTTTATTCACACTAGCTACAATAATTATACAAAAATCAGATTGAATTGTTACAATGTTGTTTCATTCAGCAACCCGGATCGTTTAATGGTAATTTTATTCTTACCCGATGCCATAATCTGCTCCATATACCTTGGCATTGGTTCTCGCAAGACCCCATCTTCGACCAGCTGCTTCATGTATTTTACTACATTTGGGGCCTTGAATGTAACTTGCATAGGGAATGGTGTCTCTTGCATGGCAGGAACAATGTTGCCAGCTGCAAAATTCCCTTGACACTACACAAAGAACATAAAAAAATGCAAATAATAGCTTATGTGCTATGTGAACATGATTGTGCTTTAATTCTGTTACATGTTTCAAGGTAGAGTAAACATGACTGTCCCACCATGGGTCCTTAGATGTTTTTAAATATTCAACTTTCCAAGTATTTTAAAATCAAATTTCCACACCATTTTGTAACATTTTAAGTTACTTCAATTAACCTTAGCTTACTTGAAGGGGCCGCGGTGGCTCAGTCGGTAACGCGTCTGACTACCATGCTCAAGGTCCCGGGTTCGATCCCCGGCCGGTTCAAATCCGGGAACTTTTCTAAGGTTGGAAGCGGCCCCGGCGCCCACCCAGCGTCGAATAACATGGGTACCTGGGGGAAACCCTGGGGGGTAAAGGCGGTCAGGGGCGTGATGCTGATCACATCACCCCCACTCACGACCGGATCAAGAAAGTGTGGGGCGTTACCCCCACACCCCCTATACGCCTTCATGGCGTGGTGCTATGCACAGGGGAGCACTTTACCTTTTTTACCTTTTTTACTTGAAGGGGTCTGTCAGGCCCACCTCCTCTAATTTTTTTGATGTTTCAACTGAATTTTTTTGTCCAAAATTGAAAACAAACTACATTATTTCCTAGGATGTGCCCAATATTTCTGTAATACTTTTGTTCATAAAAACATAAATTTAATGTAAATAGGAGGCAAAATGCACTTCAGGTGCCATCTTTGAATGTGTGTCATTCGAGGCACTCATGCCAGTGACAGTATAATGATTGTATTTTTTGTAATTATTATAATTAATAAACAACTGCATCTCTATGAACAAAAAAGCATTAATTTTAAAAAAAATCTGTGACAGTATTTTTTGTAATTATTATAAATAACTGCATATACATAATCAACAAAGGAAGCAGTGATTCAATAACAAATT
Source organism: Lepisma saccharinum (assembly GCF_977018435.1). Taxonomy (NCBI): domain Eukaryota; kingdom Metazoa; phylum Arthropoda; class Insecta; order Zygentoma; family Lepismatidae; genus Lepisma; species Lepisma saccharinum. The sequence continues at coordinate 93,336,315 of NC_139229.1, forward strand.
GGTTCCTTGAATTTTAGTGATAAGTTAGATTCTCCTATGGCATGGGTAAACTAGTTAATGCTTTAACCTTGGCTGGTAGTGGTCCCAGATTTGAATTTCACTGTAAATTCGAAAATTTGACCCAGCATCATTAGGACAACTGAGGAGCTACTTCAAAGCATTAGTGACAGGTTCTGGTCTCGAAAGTCAGAAAACGGTGGCGACTGATTTCAACTTAGCTTCATCCAACCAATGAAAAGCCAGTTGATAAACCTTGTGGCCTTAAAGGGCTTTTGCCCCATAGAGTTAGGGATGGTTGGTTGATATATTGGCCACGACTGCATCATTTATCCTGAAACATTTATCATGAACAAAAGTACACATGCTATCTCAGTTATGTTTCCTTTGTTCGTTTGTATACACGTATGAGGGTATGGCATACCTGAATCACAAAACTCAATCGTTAATATTTTTAATAAACGATTCCTGAAAAAGGGTTTTTTTTTTCTTTTCAGAAAACAATGTGCAATGTAACTCAAAACAGTTGTTTGGTGATTGGTTGATTTATTTTACTTCGCTTTTTGCCACTTTTGGCTATCACGAAGATGAGGATGAAAGACGATATGATGAAGGGACACTCACAAAGAATGCCCAGGCCAGGATTCGAACCCAGGACCCCTGGCATCGTAGCATTCTTTGATAACCACTGCCATGGAGGTCAGCAGTTTCTTGCTGATATGTTTTACTTATAACTGCATTAATGACTAATATTATGTACTATGAGACAGGGCTGTTTTCTTCGCAGTGCAGAAATTAGAGCTCCAGCAAGAGGTGCCAGATTTTGAAAATTTAATGGAAATTATAATTTTATAAAAATTACCCACATTTTCCCCAGAAATAGGGAGTTAAAAATTATGTGGTATCGAAAACTGGCCTTCGTTGTTCATTTCTGCAAATTTGATGCATCTAGCTTCCATAGGGTGATGCCGGAAGCAATTTTCTGAAAATCATGGCCAATAGACCCGTGTATTAAATGCTTGTAATAAAAAGATTTGTTAACCTTTTCGTAACACTTGAAGATACATATCAAACAATCTTAGATTACATAAATAAATTTTTGATAGCTCTTACAACTATGATGTCACAATATGAGATCTATTACAGTTACTGTTTTCATGCATGGTTGGAATTATTTGGTACATTTCTTTACCCCCCTAATGTTGTAAACAATAAATGTGCCACATAAATACATGTTTAAAATGGCCATGCTTCACTTAATTTTTTGTGTTTTAATCAAGATTTTGCAAAATCTTACATAAAAAGAGACATGCACAATGCACTTGAATGTTTGTTCTTGAAATGTTCAAAAACGAACTCTACAGGATATAGAAATAAATGTAACATTATGGTAATTATATTAAAAACTTTCAGGGTATAAAAAGGTAAGGTTAAAAACTGTAATATATAGTAATGTTAAAAATGTATGAGCATTTTGTTGATGATATTTTTTTTTGTTTAGATTTTCATCTTTTAAAAGAATGTAAGTTTTTAGCTTCTTTTCTAACTCCTGTAGTAGCCCAGTAAATATGGTGTTGAGAGCTGAAATAATTTATAAAAAGCTAATTTTTGCTCTTTGTGACTTCCCAAATAAAATCCCAAACTCCCCTAAAATCCGATGTGCATTGAAAAATGATTCTTTACATATGTAACGTAATTTTTACAAATTTCCACATATGTGTCAACATCAGACCAAATAACAGTGTGAAGTAGGAAGCCACCATCTACAATATAAGTTAATTCTGATGGTGGTTGTACACAGGGTTCGATACAATATCCATAACTACAGATTTTCTGTTTTTTCTCATTGAAATGTCATCAAATAAAGATGGAGGGTAAGGTGCTAGTTTGTATTTAAAATATTCCGGCAGTTCTTGATGTGACTGCAGCACAGCAGCAATCCGACTGAATAGCTTTCACTTTGATGTCAGCTACTAATCCGGTTGCAATATTGATGAGGTGCTCCTATTGCTTGGTCTGTTCAAAGGGGTTGTGAAGACGGAACCAATAAGAAAGCTTTATGATGTCTTCATCAATTCTAGCTTGGCGGGTGATGTCTTCATCATCTCTAGCTTGGCGGGAAGGTCTAAGTTCTACATGCTGTTCCGATGATGACAACTGTTTTCCACAGGAGTTTTCTATAGCTTCACTCACCTCCATGGTTATAGGAAATGACAAAACCCAGTGAGCCAATGTGGAATCCATAATACCTCGGCCATGACTCAAGCCTCCTGAAACTTTCATCGCCCTCATCAAACTTTGCTCAATTACAATATCTGCTGCAGTTCCACTCCAAGAACAGTCTTTCCTTCGAACAGTAAAATATCCGTGGTGAAAAAGTTTCCCAAGTTCGTCTGGTTTCATTTTATTTCCCAATTCCTCCATCTGTTGCACATAAAATTGTACAGATTTTGCATAGTTCAGATGTCCAGCTGCGTGAAAGTATGGAAGCATGCACTTAAGAGCATAAACGTAAAGGTCCCAGTCTCCAGGTGCTCTGCTTGAATATAAAGCATTATCAGTCTTACTTGTTCTAGGTACTGCAGCCACAATTTTGCTGTTCGGCCTTTATCCTTAATTTGTGCCTTTATCTCGGCTAGATCTGCTATTAGTTTTATCATGTCTGGATGATCCTTTGGTCATTTAAAGTTTTAATGCCGTATATCAAATCTTCACAACTAGAACGTATCCTACTTTCCCTATCCATAGCTGCTGGTAGACTTCTATGTACGTCAAAAAATGTGCTCTTGCGTATGCAGTTCCATTTAACATGTGAACATCAGTATTTTGCGCGTACAACAAAGCCCAAAGTTCTTCAAGGACACTACCTGACACAATGTGTCCAATGGTACCGAAATATGACATTAATAAGTGAAATCCTCCCAGTTTGACTACTACTTAGCTAAATCACTGTCTGGGTCAGCTGATGTGACAATTCCTACAGGCTTCCAATAAAGAGGCTGGTCAAAGGTAACTTTCTTTGCAAGCAAAGAGATGAGAAGTATAAATCGTACTGAGGTTTGATGCTTCCATATTAAAGAAAGGGACTGCAGTTACCAGTGGCAGCTCGTGGTGAACCAAAATAGAGGGGCGACAGCTCAAAAATTTGCTCTACTTGTAATGCGAGTTTAAATGATGAATTTCATATATAACAGCTAACGTGATAAGAAATTGATATATTCGAATATCATGTTTTGCACGTTTGCACATACTATGATAAATTATTTATTTATTTATTTATTCAAAGTTTCAGATACAGCACTTTTAAGGCCATTTTACACTGAAAACTCTAACAAATAACAAGAACAAGTTAAGATGGTTTAAGGTAAAAACAAGAAAAGTTAAATATAAACATAAGGCATAAACAAGGAAACAAACAAAGATTTTCATATTCATTTCTAGGGAAGATCGGAAAATGCTTTCAAGGGCAAGAATATCTATGTTTGTGGGTAGTTTATTGTAGAACTGGGGCAGCCTCTGGAATAGAGTGCGCTGTATAAGGGAAAGCCTAGCGGTAGAGTTGTGGAACAATTCAGCGTTTCGGGTGGATCGAGAGGGAACTCTGAAGTTGAATTCTGTGAGAAGAAATTCAGATCTTAATTTCCCATTGATGATTTTATAGAAAAAATTCATATCGGCCATATCACGTCGGGTCTGCAGTAACTGAATGTTCAAAGTAGTCAGGATGTCAGGTTTCTGAAGATGCCGCAAAGAAGGAATTCTAGGACGAACAATGGCGGTAAAGAAGCTGAGGACGGAATCCATGCTAGAAAGATTTGTATTGGAAGCCATGGCCCAGACTGGAGAACAGTATTCGAGAATCGGAGAAATTAATGACTTGAAAAACAGGCTAAGAGAAGTTGGAGTATCAATTTCAGTGAATCTGTAGAGGAGGCCCAAGAGGCGCATTGCACTTATAGTTGTAGCTGCGATGTGTTCCTTAAAGTTCAGTTTTTCATCTATGATAGCATCTAGATGTTTTTGGGTTGCAACTGTAGTAATATAATTGTTTTCAAGAACATAATGAGAATGTATTTTGTTCTTTTTTAAAGAGACTGTGAGGGAGGAACATTTCTGCGGGTTAAGTTGTAGATTCCACTGCTTACACCATGTGACAAGTTCGGAAAGAGTATTCTGGAGAATCACAGCATCTTGTGTGGTTGAGATTTCTTTGAAAAGTTTACAGTCGTCAGCAAACATGAGTATATTGACAGGTGGCTTTGGGGGGTGGGAGGTGTCTCCCTTTCTCTCTCTCTCTTGAAGGAAGTGAGGAAAGTCTTTGAGGGAGATCGTCCATGTATAGGATGAACAAGAGAGGGCCTAAGACGCTCCCTTGTGGCACCCCAGACAAGACAGGAAGAAAATCAGAAGAGGCACCTGAAAGGGTGACACGCTGTGTCCGTGAGTGTAGATAATCCTGGATTAAGGAGAGAAATTTGCCATGTATGTTAAATCTAGTTCGTAATTTGTGAATAAGAAGTGCATGGTTTATTTTGTCAAAGGCTTTAACAGTAATGCGAAGATTATGAAAGATGGAAGAAGAAATAGAATTCTAACAGATTTAATCGTAGCATTTTTTTGACTTAACAGAGGGGAAAATTCAGAAGAAGGGACATTAGTTTTTACACAGCTTGATAAGCACAATGACAAATGTTTACGTGCATTGAACGTGAAAATTACTAGTAAAAAAGTTTCCTGTCCAACATGACTAATTTATATGTGAAATAAGACAGCAAAGTAAATATCTCACTGGAAAGGTGATATCTGTGTTACCAGAAGCTCTACAGTAGAAACTTCAAAATTACCAGAAATCTTCTTGCGACATGCTTGTTCTAGATTCAAATTCGGCCTAGGTTTTTCATATTTATTTTTTCATTCTGGAAGAAAAATTCGCACCAACAAGTTCTCCACACTGTTCATAGCAACAAACGCACAACTACAGCAACAACACACTACTACCGAAAAAGCTTCACTTCTCCATGGAAAACAATGAAACAAGTGTCAAAGTCAATGCTATCGTCTTCCCATCTGGTTGTTTTATTGCCTAGGGGTTGCCAGACAATTTTGCCAAATTTTCAGAAATTTGTAGTTCACAGGTTGTAGCGGCTCTTGCTTAGTTTAGATGACGAGTTTCTAATTTATTTAACAGCCAGCTTGAAAAGAAATTGCGACAACTTTGTCACATTATCAGGAATTTTTTGAAACATGCTAATCAAAACATGTAATTAAATCTAAATAATGTACTCTACGTCATTGTAATCCAAATGTACTTTCCACTAAACTCAGAAAAAATACAACGCATACATGTGATAAGTTCACAAGTAATAAAAACCTGTAGCTGACTTCCGTGACTGTAGAGCGACCAAAAGGAAAAAAACCTTGGACGAAAAGTCCCTGCACAGCTTTCCCTTCTTCCCTTCAGCTCGGGCCATAAGGAAGCATGTGTCCACTCTCCCAATCCCCTCCCGGAGGGAGTACGGTGCACAGGAGTTGCGGGTCTGCGCAGGTTTCTTTGCTTGTGGTTTCACTATAGCATACTCCAATGCAAAGCCAGGGGTCCTGGGTTCAAATCATAGAATGGGCATGGATGTTCTTTGTGAGTGCCCCTCCATCAATTTCATTATATCATCATCATTCATCCTCATCCTCTTGATTACCAAACAGTAGCAGAAAGCAACGATAATAACAAAAATCAAGCAAGAGCGTACTTTTTCAGTTACCGATATTTTATTTATTCATTGGAAATTGCATTATTTATTGCTCTACTCTTATGTCATAAGTGAATAAGTTTATGGAATACAGAATGATTTTCTTTCTTGTGTTAACTCTATTGCTTCTGGCAGTTGTGACAGTCTGTGGCGATGGACGAGTGAAGTGAAGTGGCTTTGGTGCTCCGACATTTTGTGTAAATTTATCTAGTTTGAAGTGAGTGATGGCAACAAAAGTAAGACACGGAGAACAGTAAGTATTACTAATGACAACTGAATACAAATTATTCATTATAATGATGAGTTAAGCCAGCAATTCAGTTAATATTTGCCTTGCGGTAAGATACGCAGAATGTAAACAAACAGTATTGCCAATCACAAAAAAAAAAAAAAAAAGATTTATGTGGAGCGAAGTCACTAGTCGTTTGAGTATATATATACACAGGAATAGGGTTAGAAATGGTGCCAGAAGGGCGGATAAATACAAATAATGAAGGAGACAGTAAACACTTACCACACGAATAGAAATAATTCAATATTTCGCGATCTGAGTCGCATTTTCAAGAAGGTAGATAAAAGATCGACGACACTGTGAGTAGAGGTACAGAATACTGACCGTAGCATCTCTACGGTCAGTGTTGCCAGAAACAGTTGAAAGGAAACACAAAATACTTTAGCCAGTGTTTACTGTAAGGTGGGTGGGTAGTTTCGGGGAGGAGAGGAAAGAGTTACTGGTTGGCTAGATTGAGTCCGGGGGGTATAGTGGCGTGCATGCCTGCTATATAGGCCCTTTCCCATCGCCTGCGGAAAGATGTGTCAGAGCGGGGGGGTAAAAGGTGGATGATGGCAACACGGAAGCAGTTATTGAAGGTGGTGTTATGGCTGTTGGTGTGGATGGCAACTGTGAAATCGGAGTTTTGGGTGGAGGAACGGTGATTATTTATCCTTAGATTCAAGGGGGTGGAGGTTTCGCCTAGGTAGAAGTTGCCGCAGATTTGACAGATGAGGGTGTAAATTAGGTTGGATGAGTGGCAGGTGCCCTTGGGGTGAAGGGTGAACTCACCTGCCGCTGTAGGGATCAGGAGGGTGGGGGAGGTGATGAGTATGGGGCAGGTCTTGCATCTGGGTTTGTTGCACCTGTGGGCTGGGGGAAGGGGTGCGGAAGGGGTGGGGGTGTTTCGGACCAAGATGTTTTGGAGGTTGGGGGGGCGACGGAAGACGACCCTAGGTTTTTCCCGAAAGATGTCTCTGGTCTCGGGATCACTGTGCAGGATGGGGAGGAGGGAGTGGAGGGTATGTCTGATTTTCGTAATGTGAGGGTGGTATTGGGTGATCAGACTTGGAGGGTTGGTTTTGGGTTGTTTGGTGCGGTTGTGGGAGTTAGCTCTAGTGATTTGTTTGTTGATGAGGGTGGAGGGGTAGCCACGGTTGGTTAGGGCTTGGTGCAGGCGTAGGTTGTAGTTTTGGCAGGATGAGGGGGATGAGTTGAGGCGCTGGCCTCTGAGGGCAAGGGAAAATGGGATGGCTTTTTTGGTGTGGTAGGGGTGTGAGCTGGAGTAGTGGAGATACTGGAGGTGGTTGGTTGGTTTGATATGTATGGATGTTTCCAAGTGGTCTCCCGCAATGTGGATGTCCACATCGAGGAAGGTCACTTGGTCTTTGGAGTGGAACCAGGTGAATTTGAGGGTGGTGAACTCATTTAGTCGGTTTAGGAATGTTGTGAGGGAGGGTTCGCCATGTGTCCAGAGGAGAAAAATGTCATCAATGAATCTTAGCCAGAGGAGTGGTTTCAGTTGCTGGGAGTCAAGGAATTCCTGTTCCAGCCTGCCCATGAACAGGTTGGCATAAGAGGGGGCCATGCGGGTACCCATAGCTGTGCCACGTATCTGCAGGTAATGTTGGTCACCGAAGCAGAAGTTGTTGCAGGTAAGTACAAGGTTGGCTAGTTGTATCAAGAAGTGAGTGCTGGGATTGTGGGGTTTGGGTCGGCTGTTAAGGAATGATTCCGTGGCACGGAGGCCATGGGCATGGGGAATATTTGTGTAAAGGGATGTGACATCAACTGTTGTGAGGATGGTGTTGGGTGGTAGGGATGGTAAGTTTTGGATGATGTTGAGGAAGTGGTTGGTGTCACGGAGGTAGGAGGGCAGGGCTTGGACGAGGGGTTGGAGGTGAGAGTCTAGAAAGGCTGATATGCGTTCAGTGGGTGAATTGTAGCTGGACACAATGGGTCTCCCGGGGTTGTTAGGTTTGTGAATTTTCGGGAGGAGGTAGAAAGTGGGGGTGCGGGGGTTGTCAGGTATGAGTGAGGAGATGGTGGAATTGGATAGGCCTTCAGGGGGTCCTCGGGAGAGGACAAAATCCCGAATTTTGTCTAGGTGTGTGGTAGATGAATCAACCGTGGTGGGCTTGTAGGTCGATGAATCAGAGAGTTGACGGGAGGCTTCCGCCACGTAGTCAGAGGAGTTCATGACTACTGTGGTGGACCCTTTATCAGCGGGGAGGATTTTGATGTCTGGGTTGTTGCGGAGGGACCGGTGGGCTTGGTGCTGGGCTGGGGTTAGATTGTGGTGGGAAGAGGGGTTTTGGAGGTATGTACTGTCGGAAACATTGTTGACAACAGAGGTGATGTATCTTTCGAGGGGGTGGTTGTTGGGAAGGGAGGGGGGCAGAATTGGAGGAGACTGGGATGTATGTCAGAAGGATTAGCTTTGGAGGGGGGATTCTTGGCCCAAAAGTATGTCCACCTAAGTCTGCGGGCGAAAGTTTGTATGTCAAATAATAGCCGGAAATTGTTAGGGGTGGAGGCTGGGGAGAAGGTAAGACCTTTGGAAAGTACGTCAATTTCGGTGGTTGTGAGGTTGTGGTTGGAAAGGTTCAAGATGGAGGTGCAGTCAGTGGGTGGTTGGGGGTGAGGAATGTCAGTATGCTGGGGGGATCTTTTGTCCGAGGACTGGTGCTCTTCTGTGGTGTGGTGGGAGGGAGAGGCAGGGTTAGAGATGGTAGGTTGGGGTGGAGTGGGTAGCGGCAAGGGTGGGTCTGGAAGTAAGGGACATGTGGTTTTGTGTTGGTGTTGTGGTGGGAGGGGGAGGGGGAGGGGGAGGGTGCATCCTGCATTCAGGGCTTGTCTGCAGAGAATGGAAAGTTTTTGCAGGTGTTTTTGGTTCAGGTTGTGGGCAATGGACTGGGAAAGGTTCCAGAGTGTGTTATATATATATATATATATATATATATATATATATATATATATATATATATATATAAGTATCGACATGAGTATGAGTGTGTGCGTGGAATGTTCTAAAGCCGTACCAAGACAAGACATTACATCAAAAATACAGTGTTGTGACTGTTACAATTGGTTTCACATAAAATGTGTTGGTCTAAAGGAAACTGATGTAGAATATATGAAGTCCGTAAATCAAACATGGCGGTGCAAAAAATGCTCAAATACGAGGAGTAGCAGCTTGCAAGATAATAACATGCCACTACCTTCGCATTCATCAACTCCATCAATATCAGATGTTTACAACATGTTACGGGATTTAAAGACAGAAATAGAGAATTTGAGGAAGGGTAATGAGGAGACTGAGCGTGAGCTGGGAAAATCCCTAAACCTGGCACATGAGAAACTGGGCGAGAATGCGAACTTTATGAAGAAACAATCTGAGAGTATCAGTGCTTGTCTAGCACAAATTCAGGAACTGAAGGAGGAGAATCTTCTCTTGAAAAAACAACTGAAGGAAACTCAGGAACAAATCGATGATCTCGATCAATATGGAAGAAGAAACACGCTTGAAATCTATGGTATTCCGGAGAAGAAAAATGAAGACCCGTATGAAATTGTAAAATGTGTGGGATAGGGCATTGGATATTGAGATGACAAATGATATGATAGATGTGTGTCATAGGTTAAGAAAACTACCGAATCAAAAAGCAGGAGGTATAATTGTTAAATTTGTAAGGCATGCAGACAGGGATAGGTTTTTGGAAAGGCGAAAGGTGAAGAGAAATTTAAATTGTATTCATTTAGGTTATGAAAGCAATGAGATGGTATATGTTAATCAGAATCTTACCCCATATAGAAGGAATATTTATAGTGAAGCTAGGAAACTTAAACGCGAAAGAAATTACGCCTACCTATGGGTGGATAATTCAGGCACTACTAAATTGAGAAAGAATGAGGGAGAGAAAAATGTATATATATTGAGAACACTTGAAGATGTATCTAACTTAAATTGATGTCATTACCACTAATTACTTCTAGATGACGACTATTGATAACAACAGTTTATTATCAAAATGTAAGGGGGCTTAATACAAATACTCAAGAATTCTATGTAAACAATATTAAAAATGGCTATGACATAGTTATTATTACAGAAACCTGGTTACATGAAGGTGTCTTTAGTAGTGAGTTGTTTAGTGATAATTATAAAATATATCGTCACGATAAGAAAAACCGAAATAGAGGAAGAATGAATACAGATCCGACTAACCAACGATCTATAAGCAACGGAATATTTGCAATTCTGACAATGTAAAAGGTAATATATAAATGTTAAAGTAATGTTGTTTATTCACACGGCAGTGTGGCGTCCGTATCGTCCTTATGAGTGGTTACCCTGCTTATTTGAAACTCCGAGTGGTCATATTGAGTGATAGTGTGCATGAGACCATTCCAAGATGGTTTAGGTGAATTTTTCGTGAGATGCATTATCAACCAAACATTATCTGTAAAGAGAGCATGCTGGAGATTAGGTATTGTCATAGCCTCTGCTGACACCAGGCTCTTTATTTCAATATTTAAGAGTCCACTCTTTGTTGGTCTCTTGTAAAATTTTATATCCCTTCTTGCAAGAGCAGATACCATATCTGCTGGAGAAGGTACAAGACGTTCTACATGCATATCTTGGAAGATTTTCTCCAGAGGCATAGATATTCTTATCCCACCCATACTATGGCAAGTACCCTGTGGCAAGTACCACCTAATGTTCTCGTGTTGATATCTGTGTTGTCAAATACTAACTGGATCAAATTTTCTGAAGATTGAGGTTCTGTTGGAATATTTGAGCACATTCTAGAATATTCGTATCTTCTTACTTCGCTGTAGCTGGTCGACATTCCAAGACTGAAGGATGTCTACCAATTGTCGAGATCCATAATGTGGCAAACAGTAAACTCCAACTGCAATTGGTGATATAACAGTACGTTGTTGACACATTGAAATAATTGAATGGCAGATCATGAGACTTTCCAACACAACACATTCGGATCTCCTTTTTTTGCTTGATGTCAAGGCCTCAACAAAAATTTTCAAAGACACTGGAATGAGATCATCTTCTAATTATTTTTGCAGCCATTTTAACAATACGTCCTCTCTCATTTTGCTCGTTTTGTTCTCTCTTTTTGTACCAAAATTCATGTAGCAGCTTTTTTGTTGCACTTTTGATCATACAACTGGCTCATTGAAAATTGGCATTCATCTTCATCAACAAAATAACAAAGTTTGTCAAAAGCCTGTCGCTTTCTATCATCAATTGGTCTTCCCGCTTTCACAGATGTTACAGTTAAAAAAGAAGCAAAACAGTAAACTCCAACTGCAATTGGTGATATAACAGTACGTTGTTGACACATTGAAATAATTGAATGGCAGATCATGAGACTTTCCAACACAACACATTCGGATCTCCTTTTTTTGCTTGATGTCAAGGCCTCAACAAAAATTTTCAAAGACACTGGAATGAGATCATCTTCTAATTATTTTTGCAGCCATTTTAACAATACGTCCTCTCTCATTTTGCTCGTTTTGTTCTCTCTTTTTGTACCAAAATTCATGTAGCAGCTTTTTTGTTGCACTTTTGATCATACAACTGGCTCATTGAAAATTGGCATTCATCTTCATCAACAAAATAACAAAGTTTGTCAAAAGCCTGTCGCTTTCTATCATCAATTGGTCTTCCCGCTTTCACAGATGTTACAGTTAAAAAAGAAGCAAAACATTCTCTGTGATACTTTGCTTCAGCGGCCACCAAGTCCACTACACTGTTCACTCTAACAAGCACTAACCTACCCCATTCATCATTACGTTTTTCTGCTTGATCAATTATACAGGGGATGTTCAGCATATATTTGACCAAACGCGATTCCTTCCCTCTGCACTCAGAATGAACTCACCCAACCTTGGTCGGGCATGTTTGTCAGTGTAGTGTGTGAGCTGTAAAAGTGTGGTTGTGTTTTCTCACTGGGCCAAAAATCCCACCCAAACTGAGCCACTTTTGGGAGGAGTGCATTGTATAACTTGTATAACTGCCAAAACAGTCGCTTTTGGGAAGGTTGTAGCCTTTCGCAACGCAAAGTTCAGTGTGTCAATGATCAGGAAGTAGTGTAAGAGCAAGGATTGTGACGTTAGTTTGATTTTATTCAAGAATGTGATCGGCAAGTATAAGGATTGCATGGCCCCAGCGTTCGGTTCTCCAACAAAGGGGATGAGAACACGGCCGTGCACACAAGCCACCACCAGTATGCAGGCAAAACTTCGCAGAATGGCCATGCAAGAGAATCCACCGACCCAAAGACAGATGGAAAATCATCTAAATATGTCTTTGGAAACTGTAAACCGCACCTTGCACCTGCATACTGGTGGTGGCTTGTGTTCATGGCCGTGTTCTCGTCCCCTCTGTTGGAAAACTGAGCGCCGGGGCTATGCAATCCTTATACTTGCCGATCACATTCTTGAATAAAGTCAAACTAACGTCACAATCCTTGCTCTTACACTACTTCCTGATCATTGACACACTGAACTTTGCGTTGTGAAAGGCTGCAACATAACCTTCCCAAAAGCGACTGTTGGCAGCATTTTCGGCCAAGCGAGAAAATGCAAACACTTGGAAAGTTATACAATACACTCCTCCCAAAAGCAGCTCAGTTTGGGCAGGATTTTTGGCACAGTGAGAAAACACAACCACTCTTTTACAGCTCACACACTACACTGACAAACATGCCCGACCAAGGTTGGAGGAGTTCATTCTGAGTGCAGGGGCAAGGAATCACGTTTGGTCAAATATATGCTGAACAGCCTCTGTAGTCCTCTTAATGCTAAGCGTAGTTACTTCATGAATTGACCTTCGACATTTCTTATGCTTTTTAGTTTTGATTTCAAATGACACCTCTTTGGAATAAAACTAGCAATTCCTTTTAAAATCAAAAGGTGATGCCGCAATGCGTGTTGAAACCCTTGATGTACTGGGGGTGGCAGTTTCATCTACCTCAGATTTTTTCTTAATATCCTTTTTAATAGTAGACACTCGAGTGTAATTCTTACGACAGTCAATATGTACACAAACACTGCTCACATGTTTAAAATCTGTATCTAACTTACCAGAGCTGTTAACCCTCGCGTAGTTATATTTACAGTTTTTCCAGCACTCAATGGTATCTTGCAAATAACGCAGCTATCCAGTTCTACTTCCATCGTAACATTCATAGATCACAACACGAAGAAACACACAAGGGCGGACACCTACAAACACACATATGTATGCGAGAAAAAAAATATTATAGTAATCAAATTACAGTGTTTTATGTTAAATCAGTTTGAACGTTCCACAATGACAGATCGTGGCGGAAAAAAAATCATTCACGAACCGAAAACATGCCAGACAACAATGAGTAGAACTTCTGAGACGGAAGTAAACAACTGCTAATAAGTGCAGATCACGTGGTGAGTGAGTTGTGCATTGGTACGCTTCTATTTTTAAATACACCTTTCGACAGAGTTTATGAGTTAATTTTACATGCACCAAGAATCCTAGTGTTTGTTTTCCGAATGTGATTACAACGAAAATTTTCCGTTACTTGTTATTTAAGAGCTAATGCATGTTAATGAAAGTGGGTTATCTTGCAGTAGTATGAATGATGTGAATGATACGATACCAACAAACTACACATATTAAGCCTACCAAGCAATATTATTGGACAGAATCATCTTTAAGAACTTCCTCCTATGTGACAGAAAAAAAATGAGTGGGCCTCTTAAAAAGTGCAATATGCATAGCTGGGTGAACAACAAACAGCTTCACTCGTGTCTCGTTAAATAGTCCCTTATCGCTTTATCGTAAGATAAATTTTATTTTCAAGAGCATCGTTTTGCAGTCAGATAAAATCTCTACGGATTCCATTTCGAATCTTTTTCATTATTCTCTCAATTTTATAGATATATATATTTAAAGGTGGAGAAATGAAATTGTATGGAAATAATAAAGTAACATTTTTGTTGTTAGTATCGTTAAATATGTATTTTCTGGATATTTTAATATATAATCTGATTCACCAACATTTCTTGAGTAAAATAGTGAAAACAGGAATGACAGCTTTAAATTATCGATTAAAGAAAAAAGGACAACATGTGTTGCAAGCCCGGCCACTATCTTTGTCCGCCATTTTGGAGGTGATGCGCACATGGCATTTTAGGGGTCTTTTGGGATTTCATTTGGGAAGTAACAAAGAGCAAACCCTAAAAAAAGTAGTTTTTTATAAATTATTTCAGCTCGACACCAATTTTCGTCCTTCATTTACTGGGCTACAGAGGTTGTTGAATATTTGGAGAAAACATTCAAGTATTTCGGTAAGTAGGTCCAGGCCCTCAATGGGCTGTTGCACCATGGGTTATAATTATTATTAATAGTACTTACCGCAATAGTAAAGTTTTCAAGGCATGGAGGATCTGAACCAAAACAAAGTTCTGTATATGCTTTCCTTTTACTAGAATTGGTCCTATCTTTTATACAAGGGTGGATATCTGGTACATCTGTAAAATAATAACAATAAACATTTCACCTGTTCTTCTAAACTGCAATAATTTCAATTCTGCCAGGAAAATCTGATATCAAACACTTCCCTGATGTACAAAGTACATTTCAAAAGTAAGGGCAGATTATTTATAAAAATGCAATTGTCAACAGTGATTGTATCGCGCCTGCGCAGTAACATCAACTAGTCCATTGGTGACCCAGCAGTAATATTTTCGCCAGTCAGCTGTTGGTTATCCGTTAGAGCATGTTAAAATGGCTGCGCGATTACACAATCCCGCGAGTAGAGAAGTACGGTCTGTGATTTGATATCTTAACACCAAAGGTCATAATGTAGCCGAAATTCATGGAGAATTGTATGAAGTGTATGGTCCAAGTGTAATGAGTGAAGGAAAAGTACGGTAATGGTGTAGTGCGTTCACACCCACCAAAGGAAAATGTTCAAGCAAATTCCATCTGCACGAAAAGTCATGGCTGCCATTTTCAGGAATCAACAAGGTGTTCTTTGGGGTATTTCATGAAGCTGGGGAGAACAATCCCGTCGCAGGCATACTGGGAAACACTATACAAACCAGACATGCCACACAAAACCAATGACGTTGAATGCTGCGATCAGGAAATGTTCTTATCCATGACAACACTAGACCACACACTGTCTCTAGACAAGTCAAGAGATTCGGATGGGAACTTTTTGATCACTCCTCAAATGGTCCGAAACCTGCACCTAGTGTTTATCATGTCTTCCTGTATCTCAAAAAGTGGCTTATGTCTCAAAGATTTGAAAAAACTGAGTTGATGAAAAATGGTAGCGTTGGATTAACTGAACTCTCAGATGGCAAACTTCCATGCGGAGGGTATAAAAACCTTGTTCAACAATACCAAAGTGATTGCAAAATAATGGTGACTACGTTGAAAAATGAAGTGGATATGTAGGTGTTTGTAACCACTAATACATGATTGCTACACTTCTTTTATTGTTTGTTATATTCAATCGGTCCTTTCTTTTGAAATGTGCCTCGTACAATAGTATTCAATCAATATGTAGACTTTCATTAGAATAAACTGCAGAAATTAAAAACATAAGGAATTAACATTTCTATATTATATTAAAAGATATGAATTATAAAGCATATCTCATATCTTGTCCCAACATCTTATAAATAAGAACATAAGTGGTTTCTAGATTGTTTTTTTGGGATTCAATAATTTTTAGTACAATGTTTCCACTGTTCTAAAATAGTCTTCACCTGGTGGGTTGATGAAAAAAGTTTATCTTTATCAAGTCACCTGATGAAGATTAAAATAAAGAAGAAAGAAAGTAATTAATAATTATGTGCCACAGACACCAATAAAGTGTAAAACTCTATTAAGAGACCTGAATTATTGAAAATTGTTAGAATAACTTGTACTTTGACGTTATTATCCTTTAGAGGCATAATTTTATCCTAGTTCCCAAAACAAATGGTTGGATTGATTGATTGATTTGGTGTTTTAAGTTCACTTTATGCACAGTAGGGCTAATTGGGTCTAGACCTACAGTTTAAAGTGGGATCCGAACCCCTTCATTACAAGGTGACAACGCTACCACTGTGCCATCAGGGATGCCCCACAAATGGTTGGAAACGGATATTTTATGTGGAATAAAATCATTATCTTAAGCTGTTTAGACAGTACAATTCCCCTATCCCCCCTTACTGGAAATTTCTTAAATACCACATTGTATGAGTGTGCGTGTATTACAGTGGAACCTCGACTTTATGTTTTTTAGGAAGCCAGGCTGAAAAAAAACTTAAAATGCAGGAAAAATGTAAAATCTGGGTTGCACTGTATGTGGATTGAAATTTCTGTTGAAAAAAAATATCTGTCTACATGGAAAAACAATATTTTCAGGTCAGTTTG
The DNA here is from genome assembly GCF_977018435.1 of Lepisma saccharinum. NCBI lineage: Eukaryota > Metazoa > Arthropoda > Insecta > Zygentoma > Lepismatidae > Lepisma > Lepisma saccharinum. The sequence goes on from NC_139229.1 coordinate 93,352,768, forward strand.
CTAAGTGTTGAGGTAAAATTGTAAACTATTTGGCCACACAGGAGCCTATGCAAATGTAAAATGTACATTTCAGCACAAAGCAGAATACATTATTTTGTATTGCTTCATAAACATACCTGGTATGACATCACGAGGGTCAGTGTTAATTGAGTTGACGCAAACAGCTTTGGATTCTTTCTGCTGCAGCATTTTCCGGAGGGAGTCCAAATTATGACCCTTAAGGCCACACGGGCGAATGTCATCACAGTCAAAAGCTTCTCTCCAAACCTTAAATAAAATCACAAAACATTAGAAATTTTTCACTTCTTCAGAGATTCAGAAAATATATAAAATTAGTATTGCGTTACTGTAAACATCAGCAAGTAAGGCAGAAGTGTGATGTATTTTAGGAGAATAATGGAATCACTTTTTGTCGGTTCAACTTCCTTGAACTTCATTCATGGGTTTTGTAGAGATCAGAGACAATGCATGTAAATTCACTGATATAGGTTGTTAACCACTGCTATCCAACAACCTTCCTGAATGGTAGGAGCCATAATTATCAAAAGTGAAAGCAAATAAAGGACATTTGAACAGGATTTTGAAGATAAAGTTAATTTTGGAGGTTTGTTTCATCAGATATCTAAAAGCCACATATCGAACAGTGGAGTATTCTCCCATGTGATCTTAGATCTGTTTGTATTTTACTTGCATGCCTGCATTGGTGTTTTATTTCCATTATATCTAATTAATATATACAATAAATAAAAATTGTTGTAGTAAATGAGGTAAAATTTCCACTGATATAAAAATCTAAATGACTAATAGAAATTGAAATTTGGGTAAATTTGATATCCAGTGATGTTTCTTGAACTCTTAACGTATTAGGCAATTCCCATCAAACATTGAGAAATAACGAACTATTTCCAATTTAAAACTTTTCCTATTACCATTTTTAATATTAATACATACTTTAACATGTTAGTTTACATGTTTTCAATGTAGTTGTGCTGACCTCAATGGCTGAGTGGTTAGCACATTATGCTACAATGCCAGGGGGTGCCAGGTTTGAATCCCAGCCTGGGCATGTGTGTTCTTTGCGAGTGCTCCTTCATTATATTATCACTCATCCTTATCTTTGCGAGTAGCCAAAAGTGGCAGACAAGTGAAGTAAAATAAACCAAATCAATCCATCAATCAATATATTTGTGTGCAAACTATTGGCAACACTAGTTAACTAATCTTTCTTGTATGTCTGTATTGTATGTATTGTAGAATTATTTCTCTTGTAGTTTACAGTTCTTACGAATATATAAAAACATTATTTAATGAAACATTTCAGGAAAACAAATGCTCTCTTCAGCAGACATTTAAGGGCAGGAGAAACAGTTTGTGTCGAGCCAGCCGCGAGATCCTAAACTGCTACTCCCCCACGGCGAGCTGGGAAAACAGAGGTCTGTGTGCTGGGTGTTCGTAGGAGCAGGAGAAAACTTAGCATTACACTTATGAGACTATTATTTTATTTGTTCTCTTGGGAATATCAAATCCCCGATGGCACAGCAAAACATATCAATGGAAAGAACTCATCTTTAAGATTTCAGTTGTCGGAGGAAAAGTCGAAATTCCAATTTGATTAGCCATAACTTGAAGTTGGTTCTCCATAAGTAATACATGAGATTCTGTAAACACTTATTATCATGTTTTTACAGATCGTATCTTGCTTAATAATCAACTTTAAAAATCGATTCCACTTGCAACATGGGGAGAAATTCATACTCTCTTATGTAGTCCGAGTTTTGTAAAGTAGAGGTGCCCATTCCGACGATATTGAAATAAATCCATACCTGGTGCAAAAGTATCACTCTTTCCCTTAATGGCGTTACACCAAATATTGTGTTTTTATGCTTGTAAGAACCGTAAACCACATGAGAAATAAAACTAGTTCAATAGTCTGTCTATCTCACCTTTAAGAATTCTTTATTATAAGAGCAGAAAAAGTACTTTTCTGAAGGGTGATATACAAATACGGACTTTTTCCGCGGACCATGGACAGATTTTGCACCCTTCTTACCCTTTGCAGGACGACGTGTGTGCAATACGATTATCCAGCAGGCTGAATTGTACAGTTCAGTCTCAATAATCTGTAAAGAAAAACAATCACAATCAGTTCTTCCAATTCGTTCCTACTTCTATAGTAGCACATGACAAGTCAAAATCACACAAACTTTCTGTAAATGTGTGATTTCTATGTCAGCGTTTAAATTCAACAAATAAATAATTATCATAAGAAATAATCCAAACTTAAGAATTGAGAACAGTGTTTATTATCTTCTAGCATGTACGTATTGCTTTCATTGTAGAACTATTAATCTTGAAATTTACTGTTGTTACAAACATTTAAACACACTATGTAGAATTTTTCAGAATCTGTAGCCTTTGAAACACTGTAGACGTTGACATTGCCCGGTTCCTCTCAGCATAGAGATGTACCATTGCGGTAGCACTAGTAGAGACGATTCCACACAGGCTGGCTCGGTAGCTCAGTGGTAGAGCAATGGCACTGTATGCCAGGTTCAAGTGCTGGTTGAGCCTGCATTTTTTCGCTGAAAAATTTTATGTAGTACATCTCCTGTGTGTGCCAAATCTTCATGTAATTTAAACACAGTTTGATGTAATGTTTAGGGAGAACACACGCTCCCATCATCTGACATTATTTTTAGTTTGATAAAAATAAAGAAGAATACAAGACAAATAAAGTGTTTGATAAAGCCATTGGTGGATTAGACCATATTCATCTAGTTCCTTCCTTTTCTTGGTTACACTACACACCATGCATTTCTTGCACCACCACTACATATGCAGGCACTAGGATGCAGACAGACATTTTATTAATTTTCATGATCTATACTGACTACTTCATACTTTCCCCAACTTGTTTTGATTGATTGATTGAATTGTTGTTTTAATTTTAAGTTCACTTTATGCACAGAAAGGCTAATTGGGACTGGACCTACAGTTTAAAATGGAATCTGAACCACTATGTGCCTCCACCGGGTATCAAACCCAGGACCCCTTGATTACAATGCGAGGATGCTACCACTGTGCCATCAGGGAGACCCGTCTAACAACTGGCATTACATATTTGGGCAACCTGGAACCCCTGGCATTGTAGTGTGCTGCGCTAACCACTCTGCCACAGAATGCACCGAGGTGTTAATCTCAATAATAAGGATTAAATGACGGAACAAATACAATGAAACTGGCTGGAACTCACACCCAGAAACTCTTGATGTGACTGCATGCCCAGTGACCAAGGCAATTTCAGATATTTGGTGCAAATTCTATCCATATACAATGTGTATGTATGATATTTTTATGTACACTTCGCAACATCTTATTTGACCGACCCGAAAGAATTCTAAGTCCCGAAATCGTAAACTTAGCAACATTGCACTTCAGCTCCAGGTGAGAGTAGCCAACTTTGAGTGGCCCTTCCACTAGACGAAAAACGCTGAGGTGATAGGTTTTCAATTTAACACTTTCCATGAACTTAGAAACTATAAACCGCTATTATAGTACACAATCAAACAGAAATAATAAATTGGAAAAAGAAACTTGAGGAATTTTTACGATTCTGCTTGCGCAACTTGAAATTTGAGGGGTTTGAAACACTGAATACAGTTTTCTCCACCTGGAGGAAATTGCCATCAAGTTTGCGCAGAAAGAAGCAAATTTATGAGGAGTTTATGCGACATTTCATTTACAATACCTTGCATAATATTGAACAGTTCTCAAAAACATATATTTTACACGACTTGTCGAGAAAATGTGCTTGAAACACAGGAAGGTGGGAGTCTTCATAAACGTCAACATGTTTTTAAGGGTATAACGTCATTAAGTTAACGTAGAGCAGTTGGTTAGGCACTGCTATCCTAATTTTTCATCAAGCGTGAAAGGTCGCGGGTTCAAATCCCACCCTCTCCTCTTTCTTTTCTTTCTTTTTTTTTTGTTTGCTGAAAAGATACCGTTGATATTAGAATATTTAAAAAATAAATCCGATGCACACTTGAGGAACGTCCCTTCTGCGCATATTTCCCCTTAGAAGTTGGAGATTTCCAGGATTTAAAGTTAAAACTTTTCTTTTTAGTTATTGTTCATATGTTGTGTTAACACACACATCATGATTAATTCACAAATCATATATATGTATTCAGGATTAAAAATGTAATGTTATTTAAGTTATGTATTGTTTGTTCTTCACTGACACCTAAATATTGATTATTTGATTTCGATATACTAAAAAAAGATACACAGTTATGTTAAGTAGTGATGTAGTGCAGTACTGTAACGTAGGAGAGCGTTTAATGAGTTCAAATTGCTAAGATTGGTAATTTTATGTCCATTCCTTCGTAATGACTGTTGCCAATCCCCTCACCACCATCTTACCATGCGTCTAAAACTAATAGTAAATTGCTAATTAACATAAATAAATTGTTATTGCGACGAAGGCCGATTCGATAAGAATCTACTAATAAGTATTTATATAGTGAGTGACAAACAAAAAATTCAAAACCTCATAATGATCGTTAATCCCTCACTGCTTTGTATCTAAAATGTTTGTCTTCTTTGAACAGAAAGTACGAGTATCAGATATAACAAATTTTCCCCACTAACTTTGCAATATTCGAAACCACCATTACAGACTTAGCTCTCTGTAACTTGATTCTGCGCATTCCACGTGGCATGTGACTTCCTCCTATCATCGAAATAACTTTCTCTTACTACTTCCTTTCCTCTCGTGAAATACAGAGACCAATGTTAACTTCTTAGCACGGTGAATAAACTTTACACCCAACGATATACTCCTGAAAAAAAAATCTGCCTAGGTGGAGAATCGAACCTACGACCTTCCTCGTAAGAATCAAGCACGCTACCTCTTCTCCAGGTAGCTGATGTTAAAATTTGCTACCAGTTTGAAGAAACCAATTCACACATAATGTCATGACTATAATTTCCTCATGGCAATTTTCATGAGGAAACGAATTCAGATAAAATCAAGAAACGCTGAAAGGGAAAAAGATGAACATATCTATTGGCGTTTTGTCATGTTTTGTAAATTGTGTAAAAATTCTGTGTTTTGAACAAGCAATCGTTTAGTTACGAAGTATTTTGTTGTTTGTTTAAAGTAGGAACAGGAGAGCGAAAAGGAGTCATTTGAACCAGACCCCGTTTGACAAGAAACTTCAGCTTTTTTCCAAAGACTGTATGAAAAGAGAGAGGAACGTATGAAATATAAAATATGTGTGAAATTAAAACAATGGAAACCTTGAAAGATAATACTAACAAACTTCAAACTATGAAAAACATATTTTCGTGGTGGAAAACTGCAAGTCATTTTCGAAATATGAACTTGATGTTTTTCTTTATTATGAAGTGGAGATATGGGACGATATGATCCCTCAGCAAGAAAATTTTAAGTAAGCTACCTCCAACTTTTTCAATGGTCATAATTACTAATTAGGGTCCGGAAGTTGATGAAAAATCAACTTTTTTTCTGACCCTTAAAAACAATGCTCGAACTGATATCATATCCGTTTCCCTTCAGTTAGAGCCGGAAAACACTTTCTATTTTACATTTCTTTATTTATTTTTTTATTTTTTTTTGCATTTTTCGGCCTTTAGTTTATTTGTCAGTATTTGTAACAGTTTTTTTTTTGCATTTTTACTTATTTTTGAGGTTTATTTTTCTCCTCCCCTGTTGTTTCGTGCATTTTAAATGCATTTACTAGTAAAACTTACATATTTAGATTTCTTGACATGGTCCTTTTAGCAAATTCACCATGAATCGAAAATACGGTCAATGGAAAAGCATAATATTATTCTTAACTGAAATGTTTGGCAATGGATTAAAATACTTTGTGTGTAGACTACTTTGAGGTTCTTTTTCTGGACACTATTATCGCTTTAATATGTGGTTTTAAAGTAAAATTAGTCACAATATTAAATGCAATTACACTCTGGTATATGCGAAGCAGAACTGTATTTTCAGATGCTGGCCGACTACAGTGTCATAGAAGGCTAATCGGGACTGGACCTACAGTTTAAAGTGGGATCCGAACCGAGTGCATAAAATAACGTGAACCGTGTGGTATAGGGGGATCGTTTGCTTATGGAATGGAAGGTCATGGGTTCAAACCTACTTCTTTGCAAAATCTTTTTCGGGAAGTAAAAGGCTTTGGACGAGAATGCTTATCTACGTTTCTTGGATATTTCCGTTGATATTTATGCGATTTATGTCCAGCATTACCGGATGCAGAAAGTTGACATGTAAGTTCTTAATATGTGTTAACTTATAACAGCTGAATGAAAGGAAAAGCATTTCCTAAAATCCTGCCAATCACTGAAACATTAAAAATATTAGTAGAAGCATCACTTGAGGCATGCACAGTGGAGACATTTTATGGAGTGTGGAGGGGCAGATGACCCAGCACTATGCTAAACATTATCTACCAAGGGAAATAAACTGTCCTTAACCCCTCCCCCATCCCCCCCATTGCCCCATCAGTTTTGAAACCCAATCGCCGCCACTGAGCATGCATCGCATAAATATTTACAGTAATATCATATAATATTATATTACGTTATTAGAACACTTCGAACTCGGTAAATAAAATGGGAAAAAAAATAAGCAAAGGGTGGGATTTGAACCTACGATGTTTCGATCTTGACGAAAACTGTAAAAAAAAAATGAAAGTACTGTCATCTAACCAACTACTCCAGGAGATTGCTAACAGATATCCCAGTAAAACACGTTAATCTCAGTTGAAGCAACATTGTGCCGGAGTTTCGAACCATTTTTCGCCAAGAACCAAGGGAAAGACACGCTTTGCAGAATCGTTTGGTGTTGTGCAAGGTATCTTTACTAAACATTTCGCATAAAATCATCATAAATTTGCCTTCTTGCATTCAAATGTGACTGCAATTCTTTCCACGTGGATGAGAACCTGTTCAGTGTTTCACAATGCACATACATTTTCCTATTTTCAAATTCAGAACGAAGAATCTTGAAATATTTTCAACATTCATATTTCTACTTAACATTTTTTTGTCTACTCATGTATTTTATTACTGCTTTAGAGTATCTTTACTTTATGGAATGTGAAAGAATGAAAAAAAAAATCACGAGCGTTTTCATTCAGGAAGAAGAAATGTTGCAAAGTTGGCTACTCTTAGTTGGCTCTGAAGCGTTATGCTGCCAAATTTACGAATTCCGGACTTTGAAATTTTTCAGGGCGGTCAAATAAGATGTTGCAAAGTGTACATGTCAAAGTTGTCTGTATTCTATTGTATATCAGGCCCGTAGCTAGAATTGATCTCCAGGGGAGGGCCTTTGCAAACCAAGTCCATTTTTTAAAAGTTTAATAGTATTAAATGAAAATAAATTATGTGTGTAGATGAGGGGGGGTCATTTAGTTAATATAAATTAAATATTTAGAAATATCATACAAATACTAGTTTTTCTTATATCTTCTAAAACATCTCTTGGAGTGTTAATTGACTGCTACTGACATCATTCCTTACTACACACTCCATACTACTTTTGATGATAATAGAAAATGACAATACAATAAAAAATGCACAAAATAAATATGCCTACCATACATTCCACCTCCAACCGAAGCAATAAAACTTCCCTTTATTTGCAAAACTTGGGAGCTGTTGACGAAGGTACAGATAAAGAACCTCCTCTATGAAAGAACTTTCTGAAGTCTAGAGAATCTTCTAATACTTGCCGCTACTTAGACTTCGCCTCATAAACAAGATGAACGAATGTAATAGCTGGAATTCAAGTTTTGAAAATTTATCCTTCACCAAGTTGTGAGCGAAATAATATCTGCTGTCTACATGTTCACTATTCTGAGCCTCCTCCTGGCCCCTGTATGGCTAAGGGCCTGTTGTATATTATTATACAAGTGAAAATTTAGTGATTAATCAATTATGAATGATCATCTACTTACCGCATTGTATCCAAATTTCTCACATGCCCTAGAAAGCATCAGTTTGATTTCACTTTTTGTACAGTGTTTTGTGTCGCTCTTCACTGCCATCATTGCTTCCCATTCAATTCTCATGCTATGCAGCATAATATCTAAAATAAATGTCTATTTTAAATTGCAAACATACAATTCAAGAACAGCACTTTGTTTTTTTGACATTTAAAACATGAATAGTAACACTGTAAAATAACTTGTAAAAATGCCAAATAAAAAAGGTATTTATGACCTAAAAATAGTAAAAAAAAATCCAAAAATTTAAAAAATAAAATAACCGATAGGGGTATTTTAGTGTTACGTGTGTGACATTCAAACACAAAATGTAAGGTTCTAGACATGCGATTGGATTAAAATATTCGTGCTGAACAGATTTCATAGAATTATGAAGTGCTTTGTGGTGTCTGCTAAAAAAAAATAACGAAAATGTGTCACGTGTGTGACACTTTAAAACTGTAGCAAAGTTTGACTTCATTTGTCTGTGAAGCATATGGGCTAGTGATGCTAATAATTTTTGTTATCAAATATGCAATGAAAAACATATAAACCTTAATGCAATTAAAAAAAAAAATCCAAATTAATTCATTTTGTTATTCACGTGGAGTAGGACTATTTTCCGTGGAATGCCCCAATAACTTTTTAAAGTCATTTCCCTATTATTAAATCCTTAACAGGTAATGAATCATTTTTAGAGAGCAATTTAATGGACGACGTTACAAAATGCTTAAATTTACTATAAATCATTTCCCTGGACATCCACCCTGTAAGAAACACATTGATTACTGCAGAAGTGGCAAATATATGCAACATAAAATCAATTTACACAAAATAATTTTATCCAGTATTGGCTTTGAAAACACAAATAAAAATGATTGCCTATCTTCTGCTAGTAAAGGCATGTACATGAAGAAGTTTGTTCACTACCGCCACTGAAGCAATTGACTGGATTTAATTCAGTCAGAAAGAGAAAATGTTTTATCTGACAGAACTTGAAAAATAGGAGCAGGGCTTAAAGTCTACTATGGTTCCTGGATATGTTGTTCATTTATGTATGGACAAGCATTAACAAGCAGAAATATTCAATTATAAATAAAATCTTACAAGGAAAAATGCCAGTGACTTCCGGAAAACTATTAAAAATGCTCAAAATGACCTAAAAAGTGACCAAAAATGATGAAAAATGCAAGCAAAATGCCCAAACAAATTGCCATTACTTAATTAATTATTTCATGATACACATTTTTATATATTTAACAGGGTGTCTACCAAAATAACAATTCCAAAATTCTTGACCTTTCCCCCCCTTTTTCTTAACATTTATTTAATGGCCTCCTACTTAGGTATAGTTGGAAATTAAGAAATTAAGAAAAACCCCTACTACAAGACCGGTTAACATGAAAACTGAAGCTCACAAGAGATTCGGACTTACTTTAATTATTAACGCATGTAGAAATTTATGCTGGCACGCTTCATCCTGGATTGGAAATGGGCACATTACTTTATTTAATATTTTTACAAAACTTCACACATACAAGAATGTAATTCTTAAGAATCAAAGTGAATAAAACTTAACCACATCTGAATACAATTTTGATTTTCAAATATTCAATTTTATGAAATCCCAGTACGTAAATTCACTATACTGTAAAACAAAATAGCAAAAATTCTTGACCGCAAGCATAATTTCTTATCTTTTTCTTGACATTCTTGACTGGTAGACACTCTGTTTAAGTAATCTTTCAACCATTTTGTCTTAAAAAAAAAAAAGCAAAATCATCAAATATCTTGCTCTAATTATAATGCTAAGACTACCAAACCTGATCCACTTAATCTACTTATGAAACCATTCAGGAACAGAATGGAAAAAACCCGTTCTGCTTCTAGGCAGAAACACACTAAAAACATTTAAAACAGGCCCTTACAAAGTCCTTTTAAAATTAAAAAAGCACCTAACAGACAATGAACACTTGTTATTTCAATTCTCCTTGCCACTTGCGCACTTACTGTATTTTATTTTTCTTATTTTGAATCATTTTGCCTATCACAACAAGGAGGATGAATAATGATTACATGAAACAAATAGTCTACTGATCTGATATTGGAAAATCCCACCACAAGGAACTTGAATCAAGACAATGATTGATTAATATATTTCTTCACAAAATTAAAAACTGGGTCATTCCATGTCAAATCGAGTAATTTGAGAAAAGTTTCCAGATCATGGTTTTTTGATTTGGATGAAATTTAGCATGAAGGTTCATTCATGTCTGGAAGGCTTGTATTCCAAATATTAGGTTCCTCCGAGAAATAGTTCTAGAGTTATAGCCTGTGGAAGAAGGTGGTGCGCAACAGAAAATGTGATCCAATTATGAGAAATGAGCCTCAGAGCTAACTTCAAGACTCAATAACTTTGGAACTATTGATCACAGCCTAGTGATATTTACACACCAAACAATCCTCTCACCAAGGAACATGTGTATTGCATCAAAATAACCTCAGCTTGTTTACATTAGCAAATAAAATACGCCAAAATATGCCTTAAAAAGCCTTGTGGGAAAAAATGCATATTTTGTGTGCCTGCTGTTACAACTGTAATCCAACCAGGAAGGTGGCATTAATTTTTCTAGTAACCCTGATGTGAGCTCAGTATGCACACATTATGTCGTCTCCATATATATCACCCAATCCATATCATATGTGGTTGAATATGCAAGAAATTGAAAAATCACCGGAAAATGGTGGATTTTTGAAATAGTGTAGCACAAAAGGGACAAGAGATATCCAAGCCAAGTTACATAATTAGACCTTCCTGTAATGTATGTCAAAATTTCAACTTGTTATTGGAAGGCCCTAGTGCATAGTAAAGGTAGACACTTCAACGCCCAGCACGTTTTCAGGGGGAAGTTTAAAATTGCACAGGGTTTTAAATGAAGCTTTATATCTCTGTAACTATGAGTGCCATACTTACAAACTATAGCTTGTTTCTTTCAGTACAGTCTCAGCTACACACCTATTGTTGAAAAGATCCAATTTGAACTAACCAAATAAAAGAAGATGATGAAAGTTAATAATTTTATTTTTTCTTTAGAAAATTTCAATTTCGTCGGGCCCCCACGTAAGCAACGCCAGGACATAAGGGTTCAAAACAGTTCCTGCGTATTGCCTAATATGTATTTCATTCTCGTATCAAGTATTGTGCACTTACTGATGACACTTTCTTAGAAAAATATTTTCCAATATAAAAGCCATGCTTTTTAACGGGAAATTCAAAATTCCAAAAATTGTTATCTCGGAAACAATGAATCCTAGAGTTAAAATGTATATCTCGTTTTCTTTCGTACACACTAGACAATATGCCTATGGTTGAATAAAATTAATTTTCATTTATCAAGTAGAAGAAGAAGAAAAAAGTTAAATAAAACTATATTTTTACGAAATTTAAATTTCATCAGGCCCCCATGTAGGCAACGCCGGAACGTTATGGTTTAAAATGGAACTTGCATATTGACAGGGTGAATTGACTATCATAGGACACCCTTTCATTTCAGAAAAGGAATGGATAATTAAATATTCGAGTACCACAGGTAAAAAGGTGTGACGGGACCTACCTTTCAAGATATTAGAGGAAGGTCTAATTATGTAGTGTATGCAACTTGGCTTGGATATCTCTTGTCCCTTTTGTGCTACACCATTTCAAAAATCCAACATTTTCCAGTAATTTTTCAATTTCTTGCATATTCAACCACATATAATATGGATTGGCTGATATATATGGAGACGACATAATGTGTGCATACTGAGCTCACATCAGGGTTACTAGAAAAATTAATGCCACCTTCCTGGTTGGATTACAGTTGTAACAGCAGGCACACAAAATATGCATTTTTTGTCACATAAGGCTTTTTAAGGCATATTTTGGGGTATTTTATTTGCTAACGTAAACAAGCTGAGAGTAATTTGATGCAAAACAAGTGTTCCTCGGTGAGAGGATTGTTTGGTTGGTGTGTAAATATCACTAGGCTGTGATCAATAGTTCCAAAGTTATTGAGTCCTGAAGTTAGCTCTGAGGCTCATTTCTCATAATTGGATCACATTTTCTGTTGCGCACCACCTTCTCCCACAGGCTATAACTCTAGAACTATTTCTCGGAGGAACCTAATATTTGGAATACAAGCCTTCCAGACATGATTGAACCTTCATGCCAAATTTCATTGAAATCAAATAACCATGACTGGAGTCCCTGGTCGATCTGACGTGGAATGACCCAACTATACCTGCCGCAAAATTAGTTTGGTATTGAGAGCTGAAGGAACACGCATCACGGTGTTGCCATATCATGCGGTACGCTACGGCAGGCACGTATCCAGAGGGGGGGCTTAGGGGGCTCGAGCCCCCCCCGAAAGTTTTAGTTTTACACTAGATAAAATGAGTTTTTTTTGTTTCTTGTGGTGTGAAATAAAATAATGTGACAATAATTTAAGGAAAGAAATAATTATCGAGGCAAGACGGACCATGTTTTATACCCCTGTTATTATTAATAGCACGTTGCCAAGGTGGGGATGAGGTGGCTCGAGCCCCCCCCTCAGGAAATGTTTAAATTTACACAAGATAAAATTAGATTTTTGGCGTCTTGAATAATGTGAAGATAATAAATTTATAAATCTGAGAGAAATAATTATCGAGACAAGACGGAGAGTGTTCTATAACCCTATTATTGTCAATAGCACGTATCCAAGGTGGGAATCAGGAGGCTTGAGCCCCGCTTCAGGATTTTTTTTCTGTTTACACTAGATAAAATTAGGATTTTGGCTTCTTGAATAATGTCATGATAATTTGGGAGAAATAATTATCGAGACAAGATGGAGAATGTTCTATAACCCTGTTATTGTTAATAGCACGTATCCAAGGTGGGGTTGATGTGGCTCGAGCCCTCCCCCCCAGGATTTTTTTTATTTTACACTAGATAAAATTAGGTTTTTGGCTTTTTGAATAATGTGACGATGATTTAAGGAGATAGACAAGTATCGAGGCAAGACTGAGAATGTTCTATAACCCTGTTGTTGGTAATATTGCACATACACTTTTCTTACGCTTTCGGTGTTGACTCAGCGCACTTGAGGACTATGTAGAGACTTGTCAGCATTTGGAAGCTGCACAACAAAGGTAGAGCCACACGTAGGGCGATTCGTTGTAATTTCTAATCTCTGGAAGGCGAGAGAGGGTACGTTCTTGAATGAGAGAAGGAGTCAATTACTGGCGATATTAACGAATCGTTTTATCTGCGGAACGTTCTACAATATAATGAGGATATAAATACGCCGATTCAATTTTTCGATTGATCTGTACAAAGAATCGGTTAATGAGATTTCAGAGGTAAGAGTGACAATTCATACAGTCGATTGGTGATCAGATCAGTCAGCGTCCTCTGGTTGCTTCATAAGATATTGTGATTCGAAAATGAAGACATTGACGACACCAGAACTTTCGGGACCTCAAAGTAGTGCTAGCTCGGTTCGAGGGCCGAAGAAATCAAGGCCTCTCTCTCTCTCTCTCTCTCTTTAAAGTGAATATTTCATCAGTACCGGATATTAAAACAGAAATAAACTGCATAGATCAACTGAAAATCAAAGTTTTGAGTGATGATTTAGTTTTGCCAGAACTAAATGTCGTATATGCATTCTGAGAATTTCATGATATAAAAAATACTTTTTTATGAATGTCGATAAGAGAAAGCAAGAAGATGTTGCATATGTAGACATGTTAGGCGGAAATTGCAGGCTCTACCAGGACCCACATCAGGGCTCTACCAACTGAGCCACCTAGTCATCCTTGACTTCAACCGATTTTTCGTTAAAATGTCTACATAGTACATGTCCTGTGTACATCAAATCGTAAGGTGTTGCCTGTATAGTGAACAAGCACAGAAAATATAGGAGAGAGAAGAAAACTGAGGAGCATTATCACCGGTTGAGGATAATTTTTTTCTGTGGTCAACAAGAGCTACTACTTCAAAGTGACAATGACAGTGGCCTAATAAGGGAGATTTCACACCGTGTCGCCTGAAGATTAGGTTTGTGCGGCCTTTTGTGTCGCTACGGTGTGAAACGTTGCTGTTGATTGGCCCATTCCAATCGACATGTATCGCGTGTCCCTTCGGTCTGAAACCTTCCTAAGTCTTGAAAATCCAAGTCACAAGGATGGAAAATTAGGGCCTTGTTCAAGGTTAGGTGTGAAGGCAGGCAGACGACAGCACCCTAAAGGATCATATCCAAACCTGCAGGAAGAACACATCTTACTTCAACCTCCAATACGATGATAAAAACTTCTGGTGAGTTCATTTTAAAAAAATGTGTCCGAGATAAAGAGAGGCGTGCCCAGGATTTTCGGAAGGGAGAGGGGTTACGCATACTATTTTTGGTAGTCAGTCCTGATTTTGCCATTTTTTCCGTCTTTGACGTTCCTTTTTTTTTTTTTAAAAAAAAAAAGGAATACTGGGTCAAATGGGGTTATTACCTCACCAACCCTCCTTTGGGCACGTCACTGGAGATAAATGAGTAAGCATTTGATCATACTGGGAGACGAAACATTAGATGTGTTGGGAACGGAAGGGTTTTCATTATGCAATAATTGTTTCCTGATCCACCTGTATTCGAGAAAACTTCCTTTGTTTCGTGCCGATATATAACAAGACAGCGAAAGCTGTGACAGGCATTTTTGAACACTTGTGAGTACAAAGGCCTGAATCGGAACAATTTGGTTGGGTTTCGGCTTTTATAAGAGCTGAAAAAATGGGAGGACAAGACACGTTAGTGGTGTTCAGGCTCGAATCAGAGAGAAATATTCGAGAGCTGTCTGCGTCCAGTTCGCAACCCACAATTTGAATCTCGTGTTGTCGAGTGGATTGTCCATCCCGTGCATGTGTAACAGCTTCGTAGAAACACTCAAAGATACCATAGATGTTTTATACCTGATGAGAAGAAATGGACAAACACACATACTGAGATGGTTCCGGCACACATTATTAATGCATGGAAACAGAGGAGTCGAGTGGTAAAAAATTTTCCGATTTCACGTTCTGATTAAAATGATAGCCTTACAGTGGCAACGATTTAAGGGATAATTGCTCCCCATTTTTTATTTTTTTGCCTCAACATTATGATCTCTTAATGTTAGCCTTGGCTACCAAGAGAAAGTAAACTTTTCTTACAACGCCCTCTGCACCCCCCCCCCCCCCCTGTTTTGGAACTCAATTGCCACCACTGGTCTTAAACACACAATTGTGAGGTTCTTACTATACCCCTTAGAAAATAGTGTTGAGCCCCCCCCCGAAAGGAATTCCTGGATACGTGCCTGCGCTACGGTAGGTACGCAGTGCAGCCGTCTGACGCTGTGTCGAGGAAAACGTGTTATAAAAAGGAACAATGATGAAATGTGTTGTTGTTTTTCGAGGAAAACGGAATAACAATGATGACAACAATGATGAATGTGTTATTGTTTTCTCTCTTCATTTCCATCTCCCTTACAACATGAACGAATTAACGAAACGAGCATTGTTTACAGGTTACCTTTTCAATCCATTCTGTAAATACACTTTCAATAATCATTTCTTTCCGAAGTCCCCGTTAAAGTCTGCCCGTCTTTCAATTATACCGCAACTGAGTTGGTGGGGCATCTGACTTTCACGTGTGAGACCCGCGGTGGTTTGTGGAACTTTTTCAAATATCCCGAGCGGCTCCGGGGTCGACTCAGTCCAAGTGAGTACCTGGCACAAACCTGCGGTAAAGGCGGTTGGTGAACCACATCACCTCCATAATGTGGCCTAGGTCGAGGTCGAGAATGTGTGGAGCTTTACCTCCACATCCCCATATGCCTACATACTTTACTTTATTTTGCGTCCACTGTTTTTTTTTGTATGAGAATCCCAGATATTTTATGACTGTCCTTAAAGATGTTTCCCCACCTTGAAAAAATGCCGAATCTTTCAACGAAACTCGCAGTTTCCCAACTGTGGGATATTCTTTCCTCCTATAATAAGAGTAAATATGGCGACGAATAGCATATTGCTGAAAAATATCTAAATTTGTCACGCATTTATTGATATTCCTCTTCTTTCCTGGGGTTTCCAATTTTGAAGCCTCGCATTTATTTATTTATTTATTTATTTCTACCACATTATATTTTTATTTCCCTATGGTAACAATAGTGTTCTTAGACACGCCGAAAGCAGCAGCAGTCCTGTCCAGAACTTTATTTACAGAAATGATTGGAGCCCCATTGTTTCTCTCTTGCTCAAATTATTTGCGCTCAGAACAAACCATCTCCCGCGTTTGTCCTTTGAGAAGAATTCCTTTTTCTTTTAGTGCATGGCCTCTTTGGTACATTGTCATCTCGAGTAATGTCTCCTGTGCTTGACATTCTTCACACAAGCTCACGACACACTCAAGAACACAGAAAATTATGTACAAAAAATAACAACGAAAACAACACGCTATATACAACAAAGAATACTCTAAATTAAATAAACACTAAACAACGGACCGGTTAAAATATCACAGCAACGCAACAAACAAACAACACGTCCTCTCCCAACAACATGAAATCTGATCGCAGGAAGAATCGCCCGATAAGCGGCAACACCGAGATAAACGTTTTCTGTTGCTAGGTAACCAGGGCTTGTGTGAAGCACTGGGAAGATTTTGATTGGCTCGCATGCCAGCAACCCACCCTCCCGCAGTGCCATACACCCGATTTCAACACGTGCTTCCCAAGCGTCAATACCAAACTAATTTTGCGGCAGGTATAGCTTGTGATGATGCATCTGCATTCACTGAAAATAGAATCAACAAGTTTTGAATAATTTCCAGATATGTTATTTAGTATAGTACGACAACTTCTTACATCTATTTTACTTGTGAATAATACATTCTTGTGCTACAAATAGTATACAATTGAGACTTCTGGCCCATGATGTACATAGTGTGCTACATTGAGGGCTTTTTGCTCTAGCGTCTAATAGTTCGCAAGTATGACAGTAGATAGCATATGTAATCGACAGTTTCTTCGCTCAAGCGAATAACGCTTGAACAGGCAAAACAATCAGTATACGCTCCAAGCCCAGCAGTTCACATATAACCGTATTTGTCTGTGACAGTGGGCCCTCAAATGTGGATCATGAAGTGAAAGATGCAGTGAAATTTAAAGATAAGAGAACATAGTCATCATCTCCATGTTAAAATGTAGTTTTGTCTATCTTACCAATACATAGTGATATATGAAAATGAAAGATGATTATGGGCTGAAACTACCAGGGCAGATTTTTACAAGTATATTTCTATGATTATTGTCACATTGAGATGACATTTGACTGATGATATGCTCGAGCGTGGGAGATTTGACAACTATGATCGAGTGAATGTGGTCCCATGCACTACTCTAGTGTACAGTCACATATTTTCATTTGTATATGTATTTATGCATGTAAATAAAAAGTAACATTACATACCATACAACTCAATGACAGGCAACTGCTGATCAATATTGATGTTGTCATCCTGTAATAACAACATTTGTAAGTTTAAGAATTACTGTGGGACATAAAATAATTAATTTTGGAAGATAACAGGCAAGTGTGAAAGCAATACAATATTCCTACACATAAATAAAGAATGGTACCATGCATTAACCTTTACCTAGGTATACTTTAATTTCCTACAGTTTTTACTCTCTTCAAGAAAGTGAGTACAAAGGTAAGATTTAGAATTGAAAATGGAGACAATCCAAGTTAATTAAACATTATTGGAACTTATGATAGCTTATTTGCTTGCAGAAAACAAGGGGTAGTCAGAAAGATCCAGGAATTGTGGTACAGCACTGGAATGGTAGGACATATGGCAATGCTTACCTAATCACATTCAAAGTAGGACCCTTGCACACACACACACACATGTTCAATTGATGCTACCATTGTTGGAAACACCAGTGCAAGGCTTGGGAATATTCCAGAGTTCGGCCATCACATGCAATAAGATGCGTTCCATAGTTGCGAAACACATCCCTAGAGGCCATTTTCACAGCAAGAAGCAGCCAAAAATTACTCAGAGCAAAATCCAGAGAGTGGGGTGGTTAGGCAAAGACAGGAATGCTTCTCACGCTGAAGAATTTCTGCACAAGCAATGTGTGACTCAATGCATTACCACTCTCCCTGCCAATGATCATGTCATTTCCTCCAAACTTGGGAAAACTCAAGGTAGGTGCATTGCAATTATGATGAGTAGTTTTAATTTTATACTGTATTGCCAGACTTCCAGGTCATGCTGGACATTTGGCTAGCACCAGCACGGTCATTTTCTCTTTTAAAAAAACTGCTATGATATTCTAAATTCTAAACATTGCATCTATTTAGAATTGCTACTAGAGGATTCAACTGCAGACAACAGCAGAATAAAACCACACAAAGAATCAATTGAGTGTTCTAGAAAGAATTCTGGACACATGAACATTTTCAGACAGCCATTTTTTTGAAAAGAGAGGAATTTGCAAAAACGAGTTAGCTGGCACAGGCCAAACACCCAGTGTAGACTTAAGTCTGATTGATTGATTCATTTGGTGTTTTAAGTCCACTTTGTGCACTGGACCTACAGTTTAGAGTGGGATCCGAACCACTTGTGCCTCTATCAGGTATAGTCTCTCTCTTTCTCATAGAACCCAGGACCCCTTGATTACAAGGTGACAACACTACCACTGCACCATGAGGGAGGCCCAGACTTAAGTCTGGTAATGCAGTTTAAGATGAAAGCATCTCAAAGGAGAGGTAAGTTTGTGAAATGTCTTTCATAAGGTGACCAGATTTTTAAATCAACAAAACATGACTTTTTCAGATTTTCCTGAAGGAAAAACAGGATGGCAAAATGTACAAATTTAATATAAAAACTGTTTCATCATAAATACCTATGAGTGAAATCTAACTAAATAAATACTTTGTAAATAACTTACATAGTATACTAATATGCCAGCAGCACTGAATTCCTTTCAATTTGTTGACGGAATTTATATACAGGAATAGAGGTCACGAATGTCTAAAGATAATGATCTACCGCAAAGCACTACATGCTACCTAAGTGTGTTTTCAAAACAGATCTGCTGCTGATTCAGAGCTACGAAAGTCAATTGCTTCTGCAGACTTCTAATATAAACCGTGCTGTAGTCAGATATGAATGAGTGAATGTTACTATGTCATAGTTCATAGATTACTTAAGTAGAGAAGGTGTATTGTTGCAGTAAGCGTATGCCAATAAGTCAGTCGCAAAAAGTAACATTTTGGCATTCCATATCCCATTTTACATTTAAAAAAATTCGGGGCAGACTCAAAAAAAGGGAATGTCCTGGTTAATACTTGGTCACCATAGTCTTTGATCTTCCTGACTTTGTTGATCAATGAGGGGACAGCAGACACAAATGAGACAAAGTGTTGTTTATAACAAGGGGTAAAGCAACAAAGTGGCAACATAATAATGTTCGGGTCTTCTCACATTTGGAATCAGGCTGTGTAACTGTTCCGTACCTTGTGCTTTTCGAGCCAAGATGGCCACCATGTTATTCTCTGGAAACAAGTGCCTACTGAAAGTGAGAGAGAGTGAATAGTCTGTGAAGAGAGAAGCGACGTGATGTAAGATACTTAGTGCAGGTTGGCTGCAAATAATGTATGTTTTGCGACGAATACATCAGTTCGATGTAATTGAGTGTCTCATTTATGTGTATTAGTCTACCTACAGCACCATTACCTTCCTGGAAATGCTACAAACAGCGGCCGAAACAAGAAAAGTGTTTTCTTGTTGGATGACGGGCGCGAACATGGTCCTCCTTGTGCCGGATGTTGGCTGCGATCAGCATTCGTTGTGTGTTGTGTTGAACTTTTGTGCTAGCGTGCATTCGTGAACTGTGAATAAATACATTGACATACTGTTTGCTACGTGTAACCAATTTCAGTGCACCTTTTGTAGTGCCAGGAAGTGTTTCATGCGTGCATTGTAGTTTGGACAACAACAATCCGTGCGCGACTCAATAAACATGGAAGCCAAATGGACAGCAAAGACTGTGCTCAAGTGAGAAGTTACTCACCTTGAGAATAAAGTGAACGCGGGTTTATTGGACAATGTGACAATCGTGTTATCGGTAAACACAGCCAAACAATTAACGGACGATTGTTGAGTTGAGTTGGTGTTTTAAGTCCACTTTATGCACAATAAGGCTAATCGGGACTGGACCTACAGTTTAAAGTGGGATCCGAACCACTTGTGCCTCCACCGGGTATCGAACCCGGGACCCCTTGATTACAAGGCAATGACGCTACCACTGCGCCATGGGGGAGGCCCTAACGAACGAATGTAAACAGTTCTTATTAGACCTGGCTAGTGCGTGTGATGATGCAACTTTTGAGAGTTATGACTGTGCAACCATGTGCAGGCTTTGTTCGTTGCAGCAGCAACAGACTCAAGCTACCGTGACGTCATCGACAGAAGCACGAACAAGTGAAGTGCGTCTCCCGAAGCTCACGCTGCCTGTGTTCACGGGACAAGTACAAGAGTTTCTTTCTTTCCGTGATTTGTTTATCGCGTCGGTGGACAAAAACAAACAGTTATCCAGTGCGCAAAAGCTACAGTATTTGAAAGCTTCATTCAAGGGGCAACCTGCATTGCTTGTCCAGTCCATGTCGGTGACTGATGATAACTATGCAGAGGCGTGGAACATTCTAAATTCACGTTATCAAAACAAACGGGAAATTGTTATGAAGACAATCAAGCGTTTAGTCGCGCAACCCAAAGTGCAACATGAATCTGCAGCAGCCTTACGTAGCCTGCTAGACACAACTACCCAGTAGCGTACGCAGGATTTCATCAAGGGGGGTGTTATTTCTAAAACTTTTTTCCAAATTCACATTACCATTGTTTTATTATACTTTAATTAAATAATAATCATCACAATTAATAATACTTATAATTAATTAATTAGCTAAATTAATACTAATAATACTACTAATACCACTACTACTACTATTAAGTAGTAGAGATCTACATAAATATAGTATTTATGAAAACATTAGAACGAAATTACTTTCTAGTCATTCGATTTTCTTGTTTCTTTGTTACGAAATAATTGTCTGGTCAACGAGGTGAGACATTTCAAGAGTGAAGAAGATCCATAAATACAAGAAAATATATTAAAATAAATTGAAATAATCGAAGTATGGAACTCATCCAAGGAGCTGCGGTGATCTGGTTGGTAGAGTGTCTGAGAAGCGACAATCACGCCAGAGATCCGGATTCGATTCCCGAAATTGGTTGGAAGTTTTCCGGCTTCTTCCCGGCATAAATGTCCCCGATAATTTACATCTGGATTGTCTCCCTGTTCTTATCAACAAAATATTTTACAATAGTTAAGCTTATTGTCCTTAATTGTCTAGTCTAAAAGGTGATACATTTTAAAGAGACATTTAAACATGCTGCGGTAAACAATACAATGGGAAGGCGAATTGGTGTGACTGTATTCTTGTCCGCCTAGCCTTTGTCTATACATTAGCCTCTTAGAACGCACCAAGAACTTTATTTAGTTAATTCTCATTGTTCACACACAAAAAAAGTATAATGAACACTGGCGTACGTAGAGGGGTGGCCGATGGTGTTCCAGCCCCTACCGAAATTTTGAGAAAAATCAGAATTTTCAAATAAAAAACCGTTAAGAACTTTAAAAAATCAAAATGTGTAAATGCCAAACCTCTTTTAAAGTGAATCCCGATGACTATTTTTGTCTTTGAATACAATTCTAATAGACTGAAAAGCTCCAAAAATACGAAATATTTTATTATGCATCCTGCCCTCCAAAACGAAGCCAAGTGCTACCCACATTTACCATTCCAGCCTCTCCGAAAAAAAAATCCTGCATACGGCAGTGTATTGAACATTATTGCAACTGAGATACAAATCAACTTTTTTCTCTTTTAAATCACAGTTACCCTAACCTAACCTCATAAACTCGTGTTTATTTTCAAGGCATCACTCTGAAAGACGCGTGTGTTTGGAATGCTGTGCTTTTCTCCATGCTGCATGGAAATAATAATTCAAATTATTATTATTATTATTATTAGTAGTAGTAGTAGAAGTAGTAATAGTAACATTATTGTCCCAGATCTTTGACTGTGAAAAATTGGCCATTTAATTTTTTTCTACAGCATTTTTCATAATATTTCACAAGCTCAAGGGGGGGGGGGGGTTTAAACCCCGTAAACCCCCCCTTGCGTACGCCACTGCAACTACCGAGTGTGTTTGCGTGTTGCAAGTGCTTGACATTCCCATAGAACATTGGGATCCTATCCTAGTATTTCATGTGACAGAAAAAATGGAGGTGATACTAGACAACAATGGGAACTTTCATTAAAGACACTCGAGTTGCCTACGTTTCAGGAGTTGAGTGACTTTCTTGATCAGCGTTCTCGTGCATTATCAGCTTCAAATCTCAGTGCTCAGAGATTGAAGCAGTCGACTCACATTAGCTCCCAGTTCAAGGGTGTGTATCATGCACTGTCGGATGATACCTGTGAAAAATGTAAACTGCATCATGCGCTATACAAGTGCAAAGACTTCAAAAACCTTTCGGTGATGGACAGAATGAGATTTGTTAGAGAATAGGGTTTGTGTTATAATTGCATTCAAAGTCATCATTAGGGCATCGGTATACGACTCAGGGGTGTGCTGCGTTTGCAATAAAAAGCATCATACATTGTTACACTATTATAAGCAGAATGACTCTAGTGAGACAACAACTTCCCCCCAAGAAGTTTCTTCTCATGTGGCTGGAGAAGGGGACAAGGGACTAAAGCCAGTGTTGCTATCCACTGCAGTTGTGTATGTGCAGGGAAGAGATGGTGTTTATCAACCAGTTCGTGCGCTCCTAGACTGTGCCTCAGAGACTTCCTTTGTCACCTCACGCTGTGTGCAAAGGTTAGGTTTACATCAGCATAAGGCAGACATCACTGTGAATGGGATTACAGCAACAGGGATTACAGCACTTGCAGGTGTAGGCAGTGCAGTAGTGAATCTACAATTCCAACCCAGTAGCAGAAGGAAAACATTCACCACAAGGGCAATCGTACTTCCTAAAATAACAGGAAACATTCCCAGGGAACCTTTACCAGACTTCAGGAAGTGGACACATATTCAAGGACTGAAGTTGGCAGATCCAAGGTTTTATGTGATGGAACCGGTGGACATTTTACTTGGAGCAGATTTGTTTCCTTTTCTTATGCAAAGTGGCAAACGTGTTGGGCCAAAGGGAACACCTACTGCACTATGTACTGTTCTTTTAGATTCTTTGTGGCAGTGTGGACTTTCCCAAGGTAAGGGCAGTAGCATCATTTCATGCATCTTGTAGTCTTGATAGTGCACTTCGCCAGTTCTGGGAGGTATAGGAGGTCCCAAGGCAAATGCATCTGACATTAGAGGAGATACAATGTGAAGAGCACTTTTCGGTGACTCATGTTCGAGAAAACAATAAGTTCAGTGTGAGCCTTCCATTCAAGGAAGACAGTCCTCCCTTAGGATACTCACGTGAAACAGCTGTGGCGAGATTACAGCAAATGGAACGGAAGTTTGCAAGGTCTCCTGTTTTTCATCAGAATTACTCATAATTCATGCATGAATATTTAGACTTGGGAAATATGGAGCCTGTTCCTGCAAGTGAAGTGAAAAATAAACCATGTGATAGTTTCTATTTACCGCATCATGCTGTAATCAATCCAAATTCCACCAGTACACCTCTTCGTGTAGTTTTTGATGCCAGTTCAGTGACTTCAACAGGGATTAGTCTCAACGATAAGCTTCAAGTTGGGCCAAAATTGCAAGGTGATATCTTTCCATTGTTACTCAGGTTCAGGAAGCATCAAATTCCTTTGTGTGCAGATATTTCCAAAATGTATAGACAAATATTGATCCATCCATCAGATACAGACTTTCAGCGAATAGTGTTCGCGACAATCCTAAAGAATTGATAAGGGACTATAGGCTACTCATGGTGACATATGGGACATCCAGTGCACCTTATCTTGCAACAAAGTGTCTTCAACAATTAGCTATTGATGAAATTAATGCATTTCCATTAGCAGCCCCAGTGTTATTAAATGATTTTTATGTTGACGATTTTGTATCTGGTGCCGGCAATGTGGCAGAAGCTATCGAATTGCAGTCACAATTGATACAGTTACTAGCAAAGGGTGGTTTTGAGTTATGTAAATGGTCCTCTAGTGAGCCACAAGTGTTGACAGCAGTACCTGTAGAGTTGAGAGAAACTTATGTGCTTTTAGATATCCATTGCAGTGAACTTGTGAAAACGTTAGGTCTAAGGTGGCATTCTGGTGCTGACCACTTCACTTTTCTTGTAACTTTACCACCAAAACGTCACACATTGACGAAAAGACTATTGTTATCTGACATTGCAAAATTGTTTGATCCTCTTGGTTTCTTATCCCCAACAGTCATACAAGCAAAAATACTCATTCAAGAATTGTGGAAGGAAAGGTTGGGCTGGGATGAGGCATTATCCATTGAAACATGCGAACTGTGGCTACATTTTTGTAGTGAACTTCCTGTACTGCAACGATTACAAATCAAATGTGCTATTGTATCTGCAAATGCTATAGCTTGTCAATTAGTGGGTTTCTGTGATGCATCAAAACAAGCATACTGAGCGGTAGTGTACCTTCGCTCAGTTTATGTCGATGGTCATGTTGAAGTGAGGTTGGTAGGAGCAAAGACTAAGGTGGCTCCAATCAAGCAAATGTCTCTACCAAGGCTAGAACTATCAGCGGCAGTTTTATTGACACGATTGCTCGTAGTAATCTCCAATGCACTATCCTACAAATTGTCAGATGCATGTGCGTGGACTGATTCTACCATTGTGCTTGCTTGGTTACCCTCAACACCAAGCAAGTGGAAAACATTTGTAGCAAATCGAGTGGCAGAAGTGCAGGAGAGTCTTGGTCGTGAACAATGGTCTCACATCATGGGAAAATCAAATCCTGCAGATCTTGCTACAAGAGGTATCAGTGCTTCAGCCTTAGCTCAGTGTGAGTTATGGTGGGCGGGACCAGAGTTCTTATGAGCAACTTCATTGGCAGCGTTTGATCATCATGAGACAAGCAACAAAATTTTGGAAGAAGTTACAAAAGAAGAGAAGAAGATTGCCATTACAGTTATGTACATTACAGTAGAAGAAGATCTGATCAGCAGATATTCAAGCTTTTCTAAAATGCAGAGAATAATGGCATGGATCCAACGATTTGTGTTCAATGCTCGTCAGTCAGTGAATCAGAGAAGGCAAGGAGCATTGGCAACTGAAGAGCTTATGACAGACACGACCTTTCTTCTAAAACAAGCTCAGAAAAGTGAATTCTCAGCAGAATTACATTGTTTACAAGCTAAAATTCCTCTGCCAACAAAAAGCAGGTTATTGTGTTTGGCTCCCTTTGTTGATGAGGTAGGTGTCATTCGTATTGGAGGGAGGCTACACAAAGCAAGAATAACAGTGGACCATAAACATCCAATGTTGCTACCTGCAAAGCACAAATTGACTCACTTATTAATTAAAAATGAACATTTACTTAATCTTCATGCTGGTCCTCAGTTAGTGTTGTCCTCATTGCAACGAACATTCTGGATACTGAGAGGGCGAGATACAGTGTGTAACATTGTGAAGAAATGTGTAACTTGTCATCGCTTTTGTACACAAGCTGGGGAACAATTAATGGGTAGCTTACCAGAATCTAGGATCAATCCTTCTCGTCCATTTATAAACTGTGGTGTGGATTATGCAGGACCCATACTGTTGAAGGAAATGGTTGGATGCTCTCGTAAGCAGTATAAGGGTTATATTGCCTTATTTGTTTGTTTCGCAACGAAAGCAGTTCATTTAGAAATAGTGAGCAGTGGTACTACAGAGACGTTTTTGGCTGCACTTAGGAGATTTGTATCTCGTCGTGGAAAACCCAGTAATATTTACAGTGATTGTGGGACAACGTTTGTTGGTGCTAATAGAGAGTTAAAGGAATTCATGAGATTGGCAAAACAACCAAAGCACAATGAAACTATTTCAAGTGCTCTAAGCAGCTTAGGCATCCAGTGGCATTTTAATGTTCCTCGTAATCCTCATGCAGGAGGTTTGTAGGAGAGTGGTGTCAAATCAGTTAAATACCACCTCAAAAGAGTTGTGGGGAATGCCATACTTACCTTTGAGGAATTGTCTACAGTATTAACACAAATAGAAGCATGTTTGAATTCCAGACCATTAACTGCTCTATCCAGTGATCCCAACAACATGCAGGCACTTACTCCAGGCCATTTCTTAATAGCAGATGCATTGATAGCTACTCCACATAGGGACTTTGCTACAATAAAAATGAACAGACTGTCGAAGTGGCAGCTCGTGCAAAGGCTGACGCAGCATTTCTGGCGCAGATGGTGTAGGGATTATCTTTCTCAGTTACAACAACGTCCTAAGTGGAGAAGGGAGCAACGGAATCTACAGGTCGATGACTTGGTTGTGGTCAGAGATGATCAACTTGCACCCCAACAGTGGAGACTTGGCAGAGTAATCAACGTTCATCCAAGTGAAGATGGATTGGTTAGAGCAGCAACAGTGAGAACCAGTGAAGGAACCTACAAGAGGCCAGCAGTGAAGCTGTCTCTGTTACCAGTGAGTGAAGTTGAACACCAATGAGAAAGAACTTAAACTTTCAAACTTATGCATAACAAGCAATCATTGGTTTGTTCAATTTCTTTTTAATTTTGTGTTGTCATTTTCAGTAGGAAATTTTGGGAAAATTGCATTCAATTTACATTTGTTCATCAAAAATGTGTTCTATATTGTGTATTTAGTAAAGTGTTAAAATTAATCATTTCAAGGTGGGCGGTATGTTCCGTACCTTGTGCTTTTGGAGCCAAGATGTCCACCATGTTATTCTCTGGACACTAGTGCCTACTGAAAGTGAGAGAGTGAAGTCTGTGAAGAGAGAAGTGACGTGATGTAAGATACGTAGTGCAGGTTGGCTGCAAATAATTGCGACGAATACATCAGTTTGATGTAATTGAGTGTCTCATTTATGTGTATTAGTCTACCTACAGCACCATTACCTTCCTGGAAATGCTACAAACAGCGGCCGAAACAAGAAAAGTGTTTTCTTGTTGGATGACGGGCGCGAACAGTAACCTACAGGAGACTACCACTCTGAAACGTCTTTGTGAAAGTAAATAACCTACAAATGACTCCAAATATAAAGTACTTATATTGGCAAATTACCACTTAAAATAATGAGAAAATTTTGTTTATTGAAAAAATGCAGCCAAAATGTTTTAATGATGTTGTTAATATAATGGAAGAAGACATTTTAAAAGCACTAACAATTATTAAGCTGCACTTACCCCTAGCTTCTTTTCTACAACTTGTGCCAATGAGGCCCTTGTCAATTTCTTCTTGGAATGGATCACTTCTTCCACTAGTGATTGCCATGTAATTCCTGGGCATAACCTTGGCAAGAACTGTTTCAACTCAGGTATGTCAAACCGCACAAGCAGACTCTTCAAAGAGGGAACCATGGCTGGAAAATTTACAAAAACAGAATAACATGTCTAGTGTGAAGCATCTGAGTGATCTGGTGTAACATTTTGATGGATTTTGCCTTTGTAATTGTAATTATAATTACAAAATACAGGGTGTCCCAAACGAAAGTATATCCAAAGGTTACCACCACTTTTGTTTGGGACACCCGGTACAATATTGCATCATGTAGAAATTTCAGAAAAAAAAAATGCAGGCTCGATCAGGACTCAAACCTTGGTCTCTGGCACACTGATATACAAACCGAGCTACCAAACCATCTGGGCTTTGCCTAATTTTCTACTTTCACCGTTTTATCTGTGTGGTAATTGTATCAACCTATGATACAGCAATGGCACATTATGCAAGAGATCTGGGTTTGAGTTCAGGTCAATGTGCATTTTTCGCTGAAAGTTTTATGTACCTAGTACATTTTTTTGGGTGTGCCAAAATGTTTTAGTACATGTAGTAGATATATAAAGGCAGGCTCACCCATGACTTAGCACGTGTTTCTAGCACACTGTAAAATTGCTCTACTGTCATTAGTGATCGATGTTGTTCCAAAAAGTTTGCACAATCACTGTTGGACTACTCTTCTTGTCTTCCCTCTCCTCCTCCTCCTCCTGCTGGAACTGACCTCTACCCTTCCTGTTATTTGGCCTGATGATGTTAACACTTGTAAGTTACAGAATACAATAAAAAAAAAGCTGGCTCCCCCTCTCCACATATATGTAAATAATAATAATAAGTACAGAAATAGTACGGCTTCAAACTACACCTTCCTAACAATTCAGATTAAAAATGTTGGACACATATCAAGTAGAAAAAGAACGTGACGAAAAATGAAGGGAATCCTTCCTAACCTATACGTTTCCCTGTGTTTGCAGGTTCAAATCCTGGCATGGACATGGGTGTTTCTTGAGTGTGTCCTTTCATCACTTTCACCTAATCACCTTCCATCCTATAATTTGAAAATTCAAAAAATATGCAAAATACTCAAATGTGTAGAATCGCTTGGAACATGTAAAATAAAAAAAGAGCGAATGTAGAATATAGAGAATGTCTCTAATTTCGTTAATATTTGGTATACTAACTAAATTTGGCCTTTTAATCACGAATGTGTTGTTAAAATGCCACGGACACGTCTGGAAATTGTGAAAAAAGCTGATGTAAGTTGAATTTTTTGGTAATTATGCGATATCGCCCGAACACCTCTCACTCGTTTATTTCTATAATTTTAGTATTGATACTTACCTATTCTGTATTGCGGAAGATTCTTTAAGGTGAAGTTATGGTAACACTTTCATATAGGTGAGATGGATTTCTTACTTTTTACAGGAGAAAGTATTTACGCAAATCATTTTCATTAGTGTTGTTGAAGTTCGGGAATGTAGTTTTGATCCATTTTAATGCAAAAAATCATGTGTTTTTCTGCAAAAATCTCTCTCCCACATACTATTGCTGCTGCCGCCATTTGCTTTCTGCACAAGAGCACAATGATCCGTGTCTTAGATGACGTAAACCCCATAGTCAGTGTTTCAAACCACGTTGTGTTTTCGCTATAGACGTGTCGAGGATGCATCGTGAAGTTGTTGCCGGGTGTGGAAGATGCCGTGGAATTTGTAATTCAACACGGAATCTTGAAGAAAGAAGTGGAATGCTGAACGTAGAAAGTTAAAATTCAAAAGAATTCTGTGTATTTTCTTTCATCGAGAAAAACCGATGTTGTCCGTATATGCTAAATTGAATGAAATGAGTGCTAATGGAACCTAACCTAACAGGCCTAACCTAACCTCGTAGGCATACCTCGTCCCCGTGATGGTTCGTGGGGCTATTGTGAATTTTTGGGGCTAAAGTCAATGGTTTTTGAGGCTACCCATGGATGGTTTTGGGGCTAACATCAATGGTTTGTGGGGCTACCTGTGGGTGTTTTTTGGGGCTAACGTCAATGGTTTAATAATTACTCTTTACGTCAAAAATTTAACTTTTTTCGTGAAAAAATAGTAACACTTTCATATTAGCATAATTTCAAATCCAGGCACGAAAGTAGGTATTTTTCTGTGAAAAAGGTTGCAACACTGCATGCACACTCCAAATCGACAAAACACTGGCACAACGTGCGATGAACGGGTACGCTATCGCCATATTGTGTGTGGAAATAAGGAAGAACAGTAAGTACTCATTAATGTAAGAAATAGATATTATTTTCGTTAGAAATTAATTATTTCACATAAAGAAATGTTCCGCAATGCAGAATAGTACGTTAGCAATGTAAAAAAGTGTGAAATAAATGATTTATATGTGTCTCACCTATATGAAAGTAGTACCGATGTTATGCCTTTTTCCATAAAATAGTGTCAACTTTTCATATAACGAGTCATTATTTGTCTTCCTTGTTCCACTTGGGTAACAGACAATATGGCGTGCACTCATCATGGATCATCACGTTGTGCTTGTGTTTTGTCGATTTGGTGTGGTTATGCAGTGTTTCAACCTTCTTCACTGAAAAATACCTACTTTCGTGTTCATTATGTCATCACAAACCATTGACGGATAGCCCCAAAAAAACATTCACGATAGCCCCACAAACCATTGATGGAGAGCCCAAAAAATTATTCACGATAGCCCCACGAACCATTGACGGATAGCCCCACAAACCATTGATGGATAGCCCCACGGACCATTTCCAGCAAGGTTAGGTTAGGTAAGCATAGTTAAAAAAAGAAGAAAAAATTCTCATAAAAAAAAGGCACGTTTGAAAACACTGGCGAGACCGCATGACTTTCGATGCTCGCACCATCTGCAGGTACATAATGGAAACAACGGCATAATGTTGTCGCTTTACAGAAAATGCAAGCTCCTTACATAAAAAGTGATTATTTCTTGTTCTGCATGCAGCATTCTATGGTGAAGTTTTCAGTTTCCGTGAAAGAAAATACCTCTAAGAACTTTGACAATGCTACAGAAACGGAGGTAAATTTCTCGTATCGGACAAACAGATTTCTTCAAATTTGCAGGAGAAATTACTTACCGAATGCAGTCTCTTTAGACTTGTGGAAGTTCGGGGAAGTGTTTTCTCGCATCGTTCATTGAATTTTGCCGGTAAATCATCTATTTTTCGATATAAATGTGTGACCGATGCACAAAAGCTCTTGCATCCATTTACTTCCAGGTGGATGTAGCCTGGAACGTAATCCCGGTCAGTGTTTCCAAACACGTGTTTTTGTAACTGAAGAAGGTACGTTTCCGCAAATGGTTTGTGGGGCTATGTGTCAATGGTTCATGGGGCTATGTGTCAATGGTTCGTGGGGCTATGCGTCAATGGTTCGTGGGGCTATGCGTCAATGGTTCGTGGGGCTATGCGAGAATGGTGTGTGAGGCTATGCATATTTTTTTCGAAACCAATTTTTAACTATTGTAACCTATAGTGACCCTACCTAACCTAACCTTACCGGAAATGGTTCGTGGGGCTATGTATGAATGGTTCGTGGGGCTACGTAGGTATTTTTGGGTGCAGTGGGGTGGAAACACTGTATACCGAGTACGGTAGTGAAACTGTGACCGCCATTTTGCGTGTCACCGAAGGCAAAAAGAAACGAAGAAAACTTACTCGATATGTCGCAAATAGAGCTTATTTCCGTGAAATAAGCGAAATGCCACTTTCAGCAATGTTTCTCAATGCAGAATACGTAAGTACGAATATTCAAATTAAATGAACTAGCCAATTTCATCCGTTTGTCCGATACGAGAAATTTACCGAAACTGATTTCAGTAAGTCGTTTCGGTAAAAATCTGATATTCCCCGGACACCTATAACTTCTTCGTTTTGTCAATTTTTGACATTTGTACTTACCTATCTGCTTCGTGGAACATTCTTTAAGGTGTATTCACGTTTTTCGTCCGGAATCGATGGGAAATTTAAACAAAAAAAATATTTTTGTTTGAAATTTTTGAGTCCAAATTTCCCACCGATTCCGGGCTCCGCTCCTGGGGTAATTGACCAACCCCAACCGCTAACGCGGCCCCGCCTCCGCTCCGGCTCCATCTATAGAGTCCCTGTTAAAGGCATGTTAGAAATTGGCCGGAGTCACCTGCCCCCAAATGAGCCCCAAACTTTTAAATTTGAAGAAATCTGTTACATCACACAAAACACCTTCCAGATGTTAGACAATGCTACAGGAACTTATTACCGTAAGTAGTTTCTTCTGTAAAAATGAAGAATTCTGGGTACTTGTTTACTACCCTTCGGACACATTTATTTGTTTTTACATAAGAAACTACGTACCGTAATAAGTTCCTGTAGCATTGTCGAACATCGGGAAGGTGTTTTGTGTGATGTGGGAATGTTTCATAGCTCAAATTCATGTTGTTCGTTGAAAATTAATTAATTTTCCTAACAATTGGCGCGTGGATAGGTTAGTTCTGTTAGGTTAGGAAACATAGTTAAAATATGGTGTTGTGTTAGTATCAGGATCTAGAAATTGGAAATAATTGCGAACCATTGGCGCTAGCCCCACGAACCATTTGCGCGTGGTTAGGTTAGTTCTGTTAGGTTAGGAAACATAGTTAAAATTTGGTGTCGTGTTAGTATCAACAACGTTGATACACCTTCAGGAATGTTCCGCGAAGCAGATACGTAAGTACGAATGTCAAAAATTGACGAAACGAAAAAATTAGAGGTGTCCGAAGGATAGTAAATTTTTACCGGTCAATTACCCCAGGGGCGGAGCCCGGAATCGGTGGGAAATTTGGACTCAAAAATTTCAAACGAAAATAATTTAGTTTAAATTTCCCACCGATTCCGGGATGGATAGCCCCAAAAACCATTCACGGAATGTTCCGCGAAGCAGATAGGTAAGTACGAATGTCAAAAATTGACGAAACTAAGAAGTTATAGGTGTCCGAAGGATAGTAACATGTTACCGCAGATTGTTAAATTATGTATACTACCTTGATTACTTTGCACGTCAAACAACGAGAAATATCAAATCAAACGCACAGACATTTTGGTTCTAATAAGCTTCGATTGGATATTTCCTTATTTTTTCATTTCAGAGAAAGAAACACAGATTTCAAAACTTGCTTTGATAATCTCTAAATTTTCCCATACGAGCCACAGATTTCAAAACTTGCTCTTTGTTAATCTCTTACAAATTTTCCCACACTGCATAGAGGTATATTTTGGAACGTGAAATTTAGAATTTCCCATCTGATCCACGCAACAATACTTTCGCATAATTAAACTTATATGTTAAATCGTTTAAGTGAAGTTCGTGCTGGAGGAGATCTAGTTTTATATTATTAGCAGCCACAAATCATATTATCAAGCTGCTTTACGGAATGGGATAAGTCGTATATACCACAGATTAGGTATATACTGTAAGGACATTAATGAGCAATTCTGCAATCCATCTGTCCCTCTGCTGGGCAAGATCAATCCAATCTTTTCCATCCTTAGCCGAGTTCCTTTAGGTCCATTTCAACGCCATCCCTCCATCTTCGTCTTGTCTCTTATCATCAGGTTTCTCAACAAGAATCCTGCAAACTCTTCTTCCCTCTCCCATTCATGCCCACCTAAGTCTTCGTGATTTAATCATTCTAATAATATCTGGAGATGAATACAAATTATGAAGTTCTAAATTATGTAACCTTCTCCACTCACCTGTCTCCTCATCCCTTTTAGGTCCAAAGATTTTTCTAAGGATTTTATTTGGCCGAGTCTGCTGCCACGCACGTGTCAGCAGTAAGAATAAGCGTCAAATTTGCTCCTGCCACGTAATTCGTCTGCTAAGAGGATGTTACAAATCTTAAGAACAGATTGAGACGAGAGAAATGCAAGTTTATGATTAGTGGGAATGAATGTACACGTAATTTAGAACCTTTTTCTTTAGAAAGCATTTAGCGTTATTATTTTAATGCTAACAGAACCTAACTACGAGAGCATTTAGGTTTAAGAATGCTAAGGGACATAATCTTAAAACATTTTTGTGAAAGTAATCGCTACAACTTCACAGTATGTGTTACAGACGTAATTGCATACATAGCATGATGAAATCACGATAAGACAAAGACCGAGTCTGCTGCCACGCGCATCTTTTTTGAGGTTCCAGCAGAAAAAGAATGTGGCAGCAGACACTACCATTTTATTTTCAAATACTCTTAATTTATGTTCCACTTTCAATGCAAGAGACAAAGTATCGCATATATAAAGATTATTATTATTATTATTATAACACTACAGACAAAATTACTGTTTTGTATATTTTAACTTTTAACAGTGACGTGCGGTGAAGTCGACACTTGGATAGCAATCAGTGGCGTGCTCAAGGCAGGGTTGGTGTGGGTCATACCCCTCCCTCCTTTAGGGCCCAGTATACCTAAAAAAATGTCAATAACAGGAAAAGATTGCAAAATGATGAATGAGTACTAAAAAAAGTACACGTAACCCCCCTCATTCAATAAAAAACGATTTGATTTGACTACAAGCCAGAGATCCTGGGTTCGAAGCTCGGCTTGGCCATGGTTTATTCTTTGTGCGTGTCCCTTCACAGGGGCGCCGACTTGTCAAAATTATTGGGGGGCTCTGATCACTGAAATAAATTAATGAATGACTCACTCCCTCCCTTTTTAAAGTTTTGGCCTCAGTCTTCGGAATCTCATAAAAGCCCATGAATTCCTAAAAAATATCAAAATTTTTATTCACAGTTCGAATGCAGAATATTAACTGTCCATGGATGGATGGATATGTCAGAAGTTTCGTCAACCATAATAGCAAAATATTCCCGACTTTTAATACCTGCTACCACGGAGCGCAAAACAGATCTCCCTAATATATCAATGACCAGGCACGTATCCAGAGGGGGGGCTTAGGGGGCTCGAGCCCCCCCGAAAGTTTTAGGTTTACACTAGATAAAATGAGGTTTTTTGGTTTATTGTGGTTTCTTGTGGTGTGAAATAAAATAATGTGACAATAATTTAGGGAAAAAAATAATTATCGAGGCAAGACGGAGAATGTTCCGTAACCCTGTTATTGATAAAAGCACGTATCCAAGATGGGGCACAGGGGGCTCGACCCTCTCCCAAGGAAATGTTTCAGTTTACGTTAGATAAAATTAGGTTTTTGGCTTCTTAAATAATGTGAAAATAATGTAAGGAGAGAGATAATTATCGAGGCAAGACGGACCATGTTTTATACCCCTGTTATTATTAATAGCACGTAGCCAAGGTGGGGATGAGGTGGCTCGAGCCCCCCCCCAGGAAATTTTTAAATTTACACTAGATAAAATTAGATTTTTGGCGTCTTGAATAATGTGAAGATAATAAATTTATAAATCTGAGAGAAATAATTATCGAGACAAGACGGAGAGTGTTCTATAACCCTATTATTGTCAATAGTACGTATCCAAGGTGGGAATCAGGAGGCTTGAGCCCTCCTTCAGGATTTTTTTCTGTTTACACTAGATAAAATTAGGATTTTGGTTTCTTGAATAATGTCATGATAATTTGGGAGAAATAATTATCGAGACAAGATGGAGAATGTTCTATAACCCTGTTGTTGATAATATTGCACGTACACTTTTCTTGCGCTTTCGGTGTTGTCTCAGCGCACTTGAGGACTATGTAGAGACTTTTTGATTTTTTTGATTTGATTTGATTTAGTTTATTTTACTTCGCGTTTTGTGCCTATTGGCTAATTTGCGAAGATGGGGATGAGTGATGAAATGATGAAATTGATGAATGGACATTCACAAACAACCAAGCCCGACCGGGATTCGAACCCGGGACTATGTAGAGACTTGTCAGCATTTGGAAGCTGCACAACAAAGGTAGCGCCACACGTAGGGCAATTCGTTGTAATTTCTAATCTCTGGAAGGCGGGAGAGGGTACGTTCTTGAACGAGAGAAGGAGTCAACTACTGGCAATATTAACGGATCGTTTTATCTGCGGAACGTTCTAGAATATAATGAGGATATAAATACGCGGATTCAATTTTTCGATTGATCTGTACAAAGAATCGGTTAATGAGATTTCAGAGGTAAGTGTGACAATTCATACATTCGATTGGTGATCAGATCAGTCAGCGTCCTCTGATTGCTTTATAAGATATAGTGATTCGAAAATGAAGACATTGACGACAGCAGAACTTCCGGGCCTCAGTGTGGTGCTAGTTCGGTTCGAGGGCCGAAGAGATCAATGCCTCTCTCTCTCTCTCTCTCTCTCTCTCTCTCTCTCTCTTCTCTCAAGTGAATATTTCATCAGTAAAGGATATTAAAACAGAAATAAACTGCATAGATCAACTGAAAATCAAAGTTTTG
This sequence comes from Lepisma saccharinum, assembly GCF_977018435.1. Taxonomy (NCBI): domain Eukaryota; kingdom Metazoa; phylum Arthropoda; class Insecta; order Zygentoma; family Lepismatidae; genus Lepisma; species Lepisma saccharinum. Next base: position 93,388,752 of record NC_139229.1, read on the forward strand.
AGTGATGATTTAGTTTTGCCAGAACTAAATTTCGTATATGCAGTCTGAGAATTTCATGATATAAAAAAAAATCTTTTGTTTAAGCCTACTGGGTTCGAAACACATTCAAACACTTAACTATCATAAAGAGACAGCCGAAAATTTTATGAATGTCGAGAAGAGAAAGCAGGAAGATGTTGCATATGTAGACATTTTAGGCGGAAATTGCAGGCTCTACCAGGATCCAAATCATGGCTCTACCAACTGAGCCACCTAGTCATCGTTTACTTCAACCGATTTTTCGTTAAAATGTCTACATAGTACATGTCCTGTGTATATCAAATCGTAAGGTGTTGCCTGTATAGTGAACAAGCACAGAAAATATAGGAGAGAGAAGAAAACTGAGGAGCATTATCACCGGTTGAGGATAATTTTTTCTGTAGTCAACAAGAGCTACTACTTCGAGGTGACAATGACAATGGCCTAATAAGGGAGATTTCACACCGTGTCGCCTGAAGATTAGGTTTGTGCGGCCTTTTGTGTCGCTACGGTGTGAAACGTTGCTGTTGATTGGCCCATTACAATCGACATGTATCGCGTGTCCCTTCGGTCTGAAACCTTCCTAAGTCTTAAAAATCCAAGTCACAAGGATGGAAAATAAGGGCCTTGTTAAGGTTAGGTGTGAAGGCAGGCAGACGACAGCACCCTAAAGGATCATATTCAAACCTGCAGGAAGAACGCACCTCCAATACGATGATAAAAACTTCTGGTGAGTTCATTTTAAAAATATTGTCCGAGATAAAGAGAGGCGTGCCCAGGATTTTCGGAAGGGAGAGGGGTTACGCCAGCGGCGTGCATTCAGGATACGCAAGGTACGCACTGCATACCCACAACACAGTAAGAAAAAATAAACATTTTTTCGTCTTCCCCGAACATGAAAATTCAACAATTATCGCTCCGAAAGCAGTTCCACTGCAAGAAATTCCGATTTCCGCACGAACACGCTGCTGCCTTCCTGAAGGCAGTCCCGAATGATCCCGATTGTGACTTCGGCACCCACCCGATCCGCGTTGCCGATTTCCGCAAAAAGGCCAGAAAGACGCTGTTTCTTCTGCTTGGTACCCTAGAAATTCGGAAGGTAACCCCATTGGCTCATATCAGCCTCGACCACGTGTTTGGGTCTGCCCGCGCCTACCCTCTCTCCCACTTCTTTCCCGGTTCTAAGCATCGAGGGTACCCAAGATTTTGACAGCGTATGCAGTGTTGACAGTAGTCAACATATTTTTTTTCTGGACTGCTTAGCTTACTAGCATTTAGCAGCCACGCGTAGATAGATCACTGTTGGGTTGCAATAAAAATACATTATAAAAGTGATACAGGAATCAGACAGGAGGGCAAGAATATGTAGTGGTGGAAGATCATATTTAATATACGCGTAAACTATCACATATAAAATATTTATGTGAGGTTAAAGTTACACTAGCAAGTTTTTTTTTCGTATAGGGAGGTGAGGACCAGAATGGACTGTCACTGTGTCGAGGGGAAAGTATGTGAACAATTTGCAAGTTTCGCACAATTCTCAGAGTATGAAAGTATCTGTTTATCTCCTTTCGGGATCAACATTTCCTTTGAGTTCCATAGCATGGGTGTTGATTGTTGACCCGACGATATGAATGAATGATAAAAGAAAAACATAATAAAACACAATGCTTACAATGGGATTAGAATGAGCCCCCCCCCCCCCTCCCACCAGACATTGCAAGGTGATGTACGGTAGTTTAGCTTTTGAAGTGTTCTGGGATGTATGCTGACGTATTTTCTACTTGTCCTTAATTATCTCCCTTCTACAAAATACTTTGTCGACTGGCAACTCCGATTCATTCGTCCACAAGAACGCGTGTTTTTCGAGCATAGCGGGACCGGACACAACGTACCGCGTGAGGTTGTCTTTTGCTTTCTTCTGTCGTGTGAAATTTGCAGCGAGTGTTTCGTTCATATTATTTACATTACAGGATCTCGATTGTTTGTCGGTGCTGTGAAGTGATAAAATAGGGGGACCGGGAGTTATTGATGACATACTGGAGAAGGGATTTTCGGAATTTACGAAAAAAGTGTAAACAATCCGAAATGGAAGGTCTGTTCCTGATTTGGAAAAATTGTTTCAGGTAGGAGTTGTGAAGGATGGTAAGCAGTATATTAGGCATTTTGATTTTTGAGAAGAAGAAAAAATATCTCTACAGAGTGATTGACTGAGTAGAAAAACAGTGAAACTTTATTGTTGGCCTTATTCGTTGGTTTCCTCTGCGAAAGGGGTGAAATAGTAGAGGATACTGAGATTTATCAAATTTATTACATGAAATTTGAAAGGACGGAAAATGATTGTGCCATTTCCTTCCCGTTCAATGTTCATCGCACTGCATGAAGGAAATAAACAAAGGTGAATTGTTGGACTCTACGTAGCCACTATCAGAATATATTTGCAAATATAAAATATCATACATATATTTTACCTCGTTACATTTGGATATTGATACAAGGATGAGAAATTTCCCATTATAAAATTGTAGAAAAAAGTTATTTTCTGAATAACATGATGGCCAGGGAGGGGGGGGGGGGGTTCTGGCCCCCATAATTCATTTCGGTTGGCCCATGTTGCGTACCCTAGTTTAAATGTCACCGCACGCCACTGGGTTACGCATACTATTTTTGGTGGTCAGTCCTGATTTTGCCATTTTTCCCTGTCTTTGACGTTCCTGTTTTTTTTTTTTTTTTTAAAAAAAAAAGGAATACTGGGTCAAATGGGGTTATTACCTCACCAACCCTCCCTTGGGCACGTCACTGGAGATAAATGAGTAAGCATTTGATCATACTGGGAGACGAAACATTAGAAGTGTTGGGAACGGAAGGGTTTTTCACTGTGCATTAGTTGTTTCGTGATCCACCTGTATTCGAGAAGACTTCCTTTGTTTCGTGCCGATATATAACAAGACAGCGGAAGCTGTGACAGGCATTTTTGAACACTTGTGAGTGCTAAGGCCTGAATCTCAACAATTTGGTGGGTTTCGGCTTTTATAAGAGCTGAAAAAATGGGAGGACAAGACACGTTACTCGTATTCAGGCTCGAATCAGAGAGAAATATTCGAGAGCTGTCTGCGTCCAGTTCGCAACCCACAATTTGAATCTCGCGTTGTCGAGTGGATTGTCCATCCCGTGCATGTGTAACAGCTTCGTAAAAACACTCAAAGTCACCATAGATGTTTTTATGCCTGATGAGAAGAAATGGACAAACACACATACTGAGATGGTTCCGGCACACAATGTTAATGCATGGAAACAGAGGAGTCGAGTGGTAAAAAATGTTCCGATTTCACGTTCTGATTAAAATGACAGCCTTACAGTGGCGACTATTTAAGGGATAGTTGGTCCCCATTTTTTTGCCTCAACATTATGGCCTCTTAATGTTAAGCTTTGGCTACCAAGAGAAAGTAAACTTTCCTTGCAACGCCCTCCGCACCCCCCCCCCTTTCCGTTTTGGAACCCAATTGCCACCACTGGTCTTAAACATACAATTGTGAGGTTCTTACTATACCCTTAAAAAATGGTGTTGAGCCCCCCCCCCGAAAGGAATTCCTGGATACGTGCCTGTCAATGACCTCGTTATGAATGCCATGTGAGAGTCATTTATAGCCAGAACGTCCCATCCACTCCCCTAGTTCATGCACATCGTCAATTGAAACTCTTTTTAGTAAAAATTTTAACAATACTCATAATTATATACTTAGTATATAGTAATATGTCATGTGTTTTGCTGTCTCTGGTCATAGCCCCCCCAAAGTTGATGGTGTAGCGGTCTCAGCCCCCAAAGTTGATGGTCTAGAACATTTCAAATGTGTATTTAAAGTTAAGTTCATGTGGCACAATTCAGAGTAAACTTTACAAGAGAAGCAAAAATAATACATTAGATCCTCTTAAGTAAGATTATTGGGGGGGGGGGGGCTCTGCCCCCACATCGTCAACATTGGGGGGGCTCGAGCCCCCCCAAGCCCCATGGAGTCGGCGCCTATGTCCCTTCATCAATTTTATCGTATCATCTTTGCGATTAGCCAAAAGTGGCGGAAAAGCGAAGCAAAATAAACCAAATCAAGCTATCAATCAATGACATTGTTACATTTGGTTAATTGCGAAAATGATAGGATAAAATTAATGAAGAGACAAACACAAAGAACACCCATGTCCAGGTCGGGTTTCGGGTTTCGAACCCGGAACTCCTGGTGTCGTAGCGCGCTGTGATAACCACTCCCCCCACGGTTGGTTGATTTGGTGTTTTAAGTCCACTTTATGCACAGAAACAAAACAGGTAACAAAACACACATTTTTGTAGTTTCTTCAATAATATTCATATGGCATTTTGAGTTCTGAGATACATTTTTTCATTCCAACTTATTTCAATTCACTGCAGAACATAGGAACAAGAATGCGTGCTCATCACGTGCTCGAATCCTGGGCTGGATTGTTCATATGAGGCCCCTTCATCAATTTCATCATATCATCAATCATCCTCATTTTCGCGATAACCAAATGTCATAGAAAAGCGAAGTAAATAAACCAAACCAACAAGAATATGAACGCGCATTCTCTTGCCCAAATGAATACATCCGTATTTATGACTGTTAGAGGCCAAGAGATTGGTATATTTAAATAAAACACTACTCAAACGAGAGTGAGAGAGAGAGCCTGAGCACATATTTGTAATCGAAAAAAGAAAGGAATGAAAGCCTAACATTATTGTCTGCACCAGGGCCGGCGGAGGATGGGTGGGGGAGGTGAACCGTGCCACCGCCCAGAGCGGCAAAATTTGAAGAGAAGGAAAACAATAAGCCTATTGAAAACTTGAAACTTATAATATTATATTATATTATATTATATAACTTGGAAGTTAATATATGCCAACCCACCGTTTTGAAGGAACATATCAGTAGTCTCACTTTAAAATCTCTGAGTGCTGCGACAACTACAAGGTGTGCGACGCGTGTCACCGCACTCATATATTGTGCAAACGCTATTGCACTCGAATAGAAGGAAAAAAGCATAATTGTTGCGAAAATAAAAATTGCGTCATCACTAGGGCTCGGGGGTTGAAGAAAAATCATTTTTCCCCCTAGTGTCCGAAGACGAGGCCTAACATAATATACTGTATAATTAAGCAAACAATATATGTTATGTATTTGTGATACAAATATTTGGAACACTATATTTATGTAGTAGCTACTTTGTTTATGATTTCAGTAATTTTGGATATGTTTAAGTATGTCAAAATAAGATACGAATGCAGGCTATATCAGATTAGTTACTTAATTGGAAGCACCAGCATCCTATAAACTCGTAAAAAAAGTGAACACAAACTATTATTTTTATCTAGCGCGGTGTTGCCTGGAGAGCGGGGCCTCGGGTGAGCGCCCGAGTTGCCACCCCTGGGGCCGACTCTTGCTGTCATGATCCCCTTTCCGTATTTAGTGCGTTTTCTGGCAGAAAAAATACTACATATCAACAACAAGGGTAAATTTCTTATACATGGCTGCGAACACACAGGATAACATATTTTTTTTCTAGGGCTTGTATCGCTAAAACAAGGTGTCAATCAGCAGTCAGAAAAGCTGGTTGCCAAATTTTAAAATTTTATTAGTGCTTAACGGCGATACTGCGAACGCGCGCTCGTGCTTAACAATAGGTAATAATTACACAATTCTAATAACCAGGTTGGCGCTAGAGAAGAATTTTACGAGATACGGATGTTATCGATATTTTAACATTACATAACACAAAGGCTTCGCGGATATGGTTCGCACAGGGCCTCGCGTTTCCTAACGGCGGCCCTGTGACAGCGTGGCTTTACATCCCTTTGCTCACTAGTTATCTGGTATGACTTTTAACTCCACGTAATGTAATGAGCAAATGTCTTCTAAGCATTAATCTACGATTTGTTAGATGCTGTTAGACATGGCCCAGAATTTTTTTTTTTTGGGGGGGGGGAGTGTTCACTCATAATTGTTCCCATGGGATTCGCAAGAAATATGAATAGAAATAATAACAACAATAATAATAATACCTAATTATTAAATAATAAAATTACTAAAATTTTATAATAATAAACTAATTTTTCCAAACGTATTATTATTATTATTGCTGTCCTTATATTCTTGAGGAGACTTTTCTACTCTATCCATCAGAAGTGTGAATATGCAGCACAAAGGTTTTTATTTATTTATTATGTTTTTTTTTTACGTTTCATGCAGTGTGTACTGAAATAAACAGTTATTTTATTTTGTTATTAAATTTTAGATACCTCAAGAAAGAGCTTTAAAAGTAATAGAGCAATTTTAGTTGTTTGACCATTCACATAAAACTTAATTTTTTGAATTTTGAAAACTGTGGAACCAGCTATTTTTTGGATTAAATGGTAAAACATAAACTGGTGCCTATATTGTAGCCTCAATTTTTCGATCTGACGCCGTTTTTCTTTGGTTTTTCTGTTCGAATACTTACTTGACTTTATTTCCGTTATTAACAATAAAACTAACAAAACGTTTTGCTATTTTGTAACTTGCAATAAACGATGTCAATTCGAGGGGGGGGGGGAGGGAAGATTCTATGGACCAGTTCGATCCCACTTTCCAACGCTCTTAATCGACCGCTGGCTGAAGGATAGTGAACGTAACGCACTACGAAGCTGGAGAGCCTAGGTTTGCACTCTTATAAAGGGGAATTTAAACCCTTATCCATGGGCGGAGTTTGAGCTTTTGCTTTGGGGGGGGGGGGGGGGCAGACTCTGGGAGAAGCATATGATGATATGATGTACCTGAGGGTTGTTGAATATCCCCTAGCTTACGTTTTTCTTTCTTCAAACTGTACACATCAATGAAATCGTCTAAGTCCCGCTATTGCGGCGCAATTACCGCACATGCCATCATGCCAAAAGTCAAGATTTGCGGCATGGCTTCATAACAAAAATGTAGTAACTAAACTTAATCATGTGTTATTTTTTTAGTCTTTTTTAAGTTAGGGGGGGCAGGCCCCCTCAGGCTCCTCCAGAACTCCTCCTATGCACTTATCGAACAGGAAATTTAAAATTTGCAATGGGAATTTTAAGACAATCACAAAGGAATTTTCAGTCTGATCCAGGAACAGCACTGGAAAGAGGACAGCAGAAGTGAAAATGAAGTAGTCGCAGGTGAGTTGCAATTCTGAGAATTAAACCAGTTTCGCTCAAATTTCAGAATTAAAAATGTTTGAAAATTCTAGCTCGATCATATCAGGATTGTCTCCCTGTTGTATTTTTGTGAAACTGCGAATACATTTTTGAAAATGTGTTACAAATTTTGGTTTATGAACTTCCATTAATCCAACATGCCAGAAGTTTCGGGGGGGGGGGGGGGTTGAACCCTAAAAAAAAAACCCTCTAAATTCGGCCATGCTGTTAGATGATTTCTTGCAAACATATCAGCGCTTTGAAAAAGCAGGAGTGATGAAAAATTTCAAAGTTTCTTAGATGCCACTTGACAGCCTGGCAGGGCCTCCCTCCCTCCACTCGTGGAGGCATCGGGGGGCGGCGACCTGTGAGTCCCGGTTGATGAGAGAGAATTAGCATCGAATTTAGATATAGATGATCCAAAGATAGGCAACACTGTACAGGGCCGAAATCGAAAGAAGAAGCAGTTTCAGTATGATGAAACTGTTGAAGATCCACAAAAACGGTACAAAGTTGATTCTTATTACCAGGGCCTAAACGATTTTTTAGCTCTAAGAGAAAGATTTGAGCAGCTTGAACATCATAGTGAATTTTTCAATTTCTTTTTGATATTAGCAAGCATAAAGACATGCCATCTGATCTTTTGTCTGAAAAGTGTAGAAAACTTGCCGGAATGTGAACACATGAAGGCTACTGAATTAAGAGATGAACTAAAATTGCTTTCGGCTATAATAAAACAATTACTCCAAAGGAAACCTTAAACTGATAAAGGGTCGTGATTTTGCACCTAATGTGAGTGTAGAACTTTGAGTTTATTAACTTTGTCGGTAACAGTGGCAAGTGGTGAACAAAGTTTTTTTTGGAAATTAAGGTTAATAAAAATACTGTCAATACGGTCAATCATGTCTGAATCATGCTTGTTTCAATTTTATGCAAGATAGCATTATATGAAAAAGAATATTACATGCAAAGGTAATGTTCTCTGTGCATATATAGCACCATGTCATCAAGGCACATTGAGAGTATGTGGGGGTATAGTGGAACCACGAGCAAAACAACCTGCGCAGACCCGCGAGTCATGTGCACCGTACCCCCGCGAATGGGGGAGGGGGAGAGTTCACCATGCTTCCTTATGGCCCGAGGTGGAGGGAAGAAGGGAAAGTTGCGCGGGGACTTCTCGTCCCAAGGTTTTTTTCCTTGTGGTCGATCTATAGGACCACACACATTCTCGATCTTGGCAACATACGAAAGATATGGCGGATAGTACTAGACGCGTGTAAAGTCGGCTCCGAAAATAACGTTCGCTTTTTATTAACATAGAGCATTATCACGCCACCAAATGTTCTTACGGCACGTATAAGTAGTCAACCCGTGGCTTGTAGTACTATAGATTTCGCTCCATATCCCACAACGTACTAAAATTCCACTTTTTACAAAAAAGTTCTCTGTTCTCAATTCTCGTGCTTGTGAGTGAATAGCGACGCGGAGACAGTGCTACCACAAGAGCCATGGCGAACAAGCACCTCGGCCAACGATTCAGCGCGCTGGAGGCGAAACTCAAGACCATGGAGGACAAGGTGGAAGCGGCTCTTTGCGGCGGGGCGCAGTTGGATCCCGGGGCAAGGGTGGCTGATGCCCCTTCTGGACTTGAGGAGTTACGGAGGGAATTGCAGGACATCAGAGGCGAGCTGGTCGTCTTCCGGGAAGACATGGAAACTATTCAATCCCAATTGACTCACCAGGAAGAGGAATTAGATAAGCTGCAACAATACAGCCGGAGGGAGTGCTTGCTGCTGCATGGAGTACCGGAAACGCCGGAGGAGGTCCCCACGGAAGTTGCTCTACAGATATTCTCCACAAAACTTGGCGTTGAAGTTTCTTCTGACTTCGTGAGCAGATGCCATCGCCTGGGAGCACCGAGGAAGAGAAGGTCGGCGGCCGACGTCGTCAGACAAGGTCATCGACCTTTGATTATAAAATTCATCTCGTATAAACATCGCGATGCTTTGTGGCGAGCGAAGAAGAACTTCAAGGGGAGCCAATACCTACTAACGGAGTCGCTGACTCCAAAGAGGCAAAGGCTTCTCCAAGACGCCAAGGCAACGTTCGGCAACAACAAGTGCTACACGATCGATGGAAAGATTGTGGTAGTTACGCCGGAAGGGAAACATTTTATAGAAACTGAGCGTGAATTGAAATCTCTCACGTGCAAGCGGTCGTAATGTGAGCGTCGCCGAAAACTAAACTATGAGTGTGTTTTTAGTGTTCTATGTGAAACTTTTTCATATCTTTTTAACCATGTTAAAGAAACAGCCATTGAAAATTAACCTTTTGTATTCGTGTATGTGCGTGTGTGTGTGTGTTGTGTGTAGTGTTCATCTTTCATTATATGTAATTATGCTCGAGCTGCTCAGTTGGACACCCACAAGGATTTCTCTCAACGTAAGTACGCTGTTTCATATCATTAATATACGTATCTGCTCTGTTCCTTAACTCACTAGTAAACAATGTCTCAAACTAAGCAGTTGGTAAACCTGCCCGCGCACGGCGCATCTGGAACTCGCCCCTTCCCTCGGACCCCTAGGAAAAGAGGTAACGGTTTCACAGGCTGTCCGTCGCCCCCGACACTTCCCAACCGGACCCCTCCTCTCCAGTGCCTCACAATCGCGTCAGTAAACATGAGGTCCATCTCGGGGAAAATAGACGAGTTCAGACACATTGTTCTCGAAAGCGAATATGATGTAGTAATCGTCACAGAAAGTTGGCTGAAATACAACGATGACGCTTCCAGTTTCCACGTCGAAGGCTACACGGTACTTCGAAAGGATCGAGTCCACAAACGCGCCGGTGGCATCGTTGTTTACTGTCGTGCTGATATCCCTGCCCAGATGCTTGACTGCGAAAATGTTCCTCCCGGCGAGGACATAGAAATACTATGTGCGTCATTGAAAGTAAATAACAAATCACTTGGCATAATTGCCGCATATAGACCCCCAAATATCCCCTATACTAGGTTGTCAGTTCTTGAAGATTACATTGCGCACGTGTTTCCTACTGTGGATAATTTAATTGTAGCCGGTGACATGAATAGCGATTATTTATCACCTAATAAACCAGAAACAGTTTTCCTCAAGTCAATAGTAGATACTTTCGGCATGACGCAAGTCATTCGTAAACCCACTAGAATCACAAGAACCTCTAAAACATTAGTGGACGTCATCATTGTAGATGATCTATCCATTGTACACTCCGCTGACGTAACGGTGCCGATCAGCAATTCAGACCATTGTTTGACTTACATCACGGTCCTTCTTGAGAAACCCGACAAACGTTTCAAAATAATTTCGTACAGAAACTACTCATCGTTCGATATGGAGAGTTTTGAAACGGACGCTAAACATTTTCACTGGGACAATATTAAGCACTTAGAGAGTATTGACAAAAAAGTAAACTTTCTTAATAATGGTATTAAGACTATTTTCGATAAGCATGCCCCTATACGTACTGCACGAATAGCCAAGAAAAAAGTACCGTGGGTAACCGACAATACCAAACTATTAATGAAACTTAGAGATAATGCTCTCAGAAAATATAAACTGACGAACAATCCGTCACATTGGGATTATTATAAAGAACTGCGGAATTTCACCACGTCGGTTATAAGACAGGAGAAGAAAGCCTACCTCTCGTTCCACATCAATAGAAACGTCCATGATTCGAAATTAATGTGGAAAGAGATAAAGAAATGTGGTATTTACGGAAAGGTGGAGCCGAGTGTCCCACACTTTTTAAATGATCCGCATCTGTTAAACACCCACTTTATTGACAGCGCCAGTCCCTCTAACCAAGAAACCGATCTCATCCTCGAAGAGTGCGAACGCTTCCTTACAACTACATTTACTGAAAACGGCGACACCTTCTTCTTTCGACCCGTCAAAGAAGTAGAAATTGCACAACTCGTGTCCAAAATCCGTTCCAATTCCTGTGGCACAGACGGCATAAACCTAAAAATGATAAAGCTAATTCTTCCACACATTCTTTCACCTCTGACTCACTTGATAAATTTCTCGTTAGATGAGAACACCTTTCCCCTTGCATGGAAGGAGGCTAGAATCCTGCCCTTGCCGAAGAAACGACACGTGACCGACATGAACGACTTACGACCAATTAGTATATTACCTGTCTTATCAAAAGTTATCGAGAAAGCAGTGTACAAGCAGATAGAAAGTTTTGTTACCAAAAATCAAATATTGCCTGCAGTACAGTCTGGTTTCCGACCTTCCCACAGCACCGCAACGGCGCTCATGAAAGTAACAGACGACATTTTACAAACACTAAACGAAAGTAAGGCCGCAGTCTTGGTGTTGCTTGACTTGTCCAAGGCGTTTAATCTTGTATCTCATCAGCTACTCCTTTCGAAAATGAGTTACTACGGTTTTTCGCCGGGAGCAATAAAATGGTTCCAGTCTTACCTTACTGGGCGAGTGCAATCGGTGACGCTTCCCTCAGGAGCTACATCGCCTCCCCTTACGATACCCTCAGGGGTTGCGCAAGGAAGTATTCTAGGCCCTTTTCTATATTCCCTCTTCACCGCCGACCTACCCCTAAATGTACGACACAGTGTACCTCATTGTTATGCAGACGACACGCAGCTGATGATGCCAGTAGACCCCAAAAATGCAAAACCAGCAATTGGTCTCCTGAACCGTGACCTTGATGCTATTTATAAATGGTGTAAACGTAATGGTCTTGTAATCAACCCCTCTAAATGCTGCTTTACATTAATTGGTTCTAGCGCTGCCTTAAATAAAATTCAAATAAATGGGTTATCAATTAATATTAATGATGAGAGGGTCCCACACTGCACAACTGTTAAGAACTTAGGTGTGATATTTAATGAGAAACTTGACTGGCAAAACCACGTAACGTCTCAGAGTTCAAAAGCTTATGGTATACTTAGATCACTATATAAATCATCGCACTTACTTTCGACTGATGTTAAATTGCGCCTTATGCAAGCTCTAGTTCTTCCAATTTTCGATTACTGTGACGTTGTTTACGGTGTTAATCTAACAAAAAAGAATGCTAAAATTGCACAAAAAGTACAGAATTCTTGTATACGTTTTGCATTTAGCTTGAAACGAAGGGATCACATACTGCCTTACTTAAATGACGTTAATTGGCTGAATATGACACGACGCAGAAAACTACATCTGGCCTGCACGATATTCAAAATTCTGCAAACAAAAACACCCACATACTTATACGACAGACTCAAATTTAGACACGACATACACAACTACACGACTCGACACTCTAAGAAACTTAATCTGGACAGATTCTCAAAATCCATATTCCTGTCATCCTTCAAAGCTGCTTCTGCATATTGTTGGAATGCGCTGCCACCAGATGTTACCTCGTGTGCGACATATAACAGCTTTAAAAGGGCAGTAACAAAAGTACTTCTACATGAGCAAGGACAAATCATCAGTACACATGACTAGATTCAGCATGCTTACGTTGAAATCAAAACAAAAATGAGCAGATTCGAACCCAAGATAAACATTTTGATGTGTGTGAATGAGAAAAATTGTTTTTTTTAATCTTTTTAGTGTGTTAATTACTGAAATATTTAGAAGTGAAAATGTAATGGAATTCGTATGTTATAGTAGTAATTGTATTTTGTCTGTTTTATTGTAGTAGATTTTGCGGGTTAAGTGGTAGAGCAGCCACAGGCTGAACTTCGCCCATGAATAAAGAAATTCTAAGAAATTCTAATTCTAATTTTGTTTGATGTGATCAGCACCATTCTCTGGCCACCTTTACCTCCCAGGGCTGCCCCTAGGTACCCATTAATTTGAGGCTGGGTGAACCCCAGAGCCGCTTTATGCGGGAACAACGCAGGAGAGAATTCAGGCTTTAGATCGACACCCACATTTTAAAAATCCAATCATATATCACAGACCTACAACGGTAAACATTTGAAGTCAAGCCTTCTTTTCTTTCCTAATGCTTGTTACGTTTAAGAGAGAGAGAGAGAGAGAGAGAGAGAGTTTTCATAAAATATAATAATATAAAATTAGTGTCGCTTTTTTAAAGTTTAACTGTGATCGAGCAAGATATCCATTTGTGCTTAATAGTATTGAAGTAGCGTAACAAGTCTCATTATTTATTTTATAGTTTGATGTTTTACTTATAATTAGGAATATATTGATTTTCAATTTGAAAGGGAGCGGCATCTGCCGCCAACGACCAGGGCAGCAAAATAACTGGCGTCGGCCCTGGTCTGCACATAACACATTCCCATTTCATAAATAATAAAACTAAATCCCATATTATACATACACATTGTACAACGTGTAAAAGGTTGTGTTCATACAGAGAACATAAGTACTGCAGAAAATCCCCCCCCCCCCGAGTTCTTTAAGAGGATTTAAAAAAAATATTTAGGGTTGCCAATCCCCTATCTGTCCTATAGGAGATAGACTGGGGGACCTGAAAGCACGGGCTTTCAACCATTCGCGATTAAAATTATACAATATGCCAAAGAGGCAGGTTGGTTTAATAACAACACAGGATAATAATAATAACAACAATAATTTCATTGAGGCTGTCTTCAGTCTTCACTGAAAATTGACTTACTGAATGAAACAGCAACATTAGAATGTCAATTTCCTTTTCCTGACTTACCATTATGATTACAGACATTAATTAATTCTCAAACTATTTTCATCTTCACACTTAATCGACTTACATACTACATTGTTTTCGAAGAAAAATGTTATATTAAAAAAGAACAATTTAAAACTTACTTTCATGGTAATAAAATTATCTTTCTGAAAATAAAGTGAACAGACTCATGTGTTCTTCATAATTTCCTTGCCGCATTTCAGTTATGCCAATCTTGTCAATCAGTTCTGTTTTCCCCGATTTATTTACAAATTTCGTTTTGTTGATTCCACGGGGTGGAAAACACATGTAAGCTTTTCACTTGTCCTGACCCACAAAATGATTTAGAGGAAAAAACTAAACAGTAGACGACTTTTTCGCACGATCCCCATGATTTGAACGGCTTCAACACAGCAAAGTGTCCTACTTGGAGTGGTTCCTGAAAATCTCACCAGATGGCATATCAGATAATTTTAATGGCGAATAGGCAAAGAAATAAAATTCAAATGTATTTTCCTCTCTGAATGGAAGAATTACCTCTGAAAGCCAACAGCAACATTTCAATTTCAGTCAAATAACACTTATCCAGCTTTTAAAATGATGGGATTTAATTTCCGAAATTGAAGTTAAACAAGTTACAATATGCAGCCTTGAGAATTCAGAAATCATATGTGCCTTTGGAAGAAATGCTAAAATGTTTGAAAATTACATTGAGTTACAATAATTGAAACTTCATCTAATAAACATCTCATTGTATTTCGTGTCTTACGATGCATTAATTTATTCAATTTTCTTGAATATATTTTCTTCATTGCAGGTATTATGGTTAAATTTTAATGACAGTCGGTTAAGACGATTAACGAGCTCTTTGGATTTCAATTGTTTTGTACTCACAATAAACTTCAACAGAAACGAATCTGGGGGGGGGGGGGGATCTCATTCCTGTGATAAAATTGAAACAGTTTGAATTATTTAACTTATTTACAGCCGTTGTTCCAATGGATTCTTAAGGTACCGAGCAAAGGCCAGAAAATCACAAACACCATATTAGAGCATCTTCGTGGCCGTAATGTTGATGCTAGTTTGTATGACAGAATACCAAATTTCAACCAAAATACTTTCTGGGATATAAAGTCAACGGATTTGCTCTTCTAGCCTAATGGATCACTTCTGTTTGGTTACAAATCATCTCTTTCATATTATTATTCATATTTCTTATTGGACAACATATTATTGGCTGCATAACTACTGAGAATTTTAAAAAAAGTTGCGAAAATTGTGAATGATATACTCTTGTTCAGAGGATTGGAAAACCAAAAGCAGCACAATATTTAGGGGAACTAGCAGACTGTTTTATAGAGAAAGTATTTTCTCATGTTGTTTTCCATCAGTAGGTTTCACAATCAATAAAGTCATGCACAAGTGTAACGAGGTGCAGCAAAGCTACATCTATTTGCAGAATTATTAATGCTAGAACAATTTCATGGCACTTGCCACGAACAGAGAGAGTCTAGTAAATTTCTGAGCTGAGGAAACTCAAATTATCATGAAAACAACTGAGAAGCGACCAAAAACTAATGGTTGTATGGTTTTCATTAGGAAATGCTTAAAAGAAAACTCCCAAGAAGTAAGCATTGCTGAACTTCATTCCCAACAAAAAGATTCAGACACACGAGAATAATACTGAACGGGAAGCTTTGATTATATTCCCACTTTTTTCAAGTGTCTGTCTATAGTTGATCTGTTACATTTAAATCCACATTGATAATCACCTATAATTTCATTACATAACCACTGTGCTTCACGCGTACCAACCCAAGATGTCTCGTGCTGTGGCCAAGGAACTCGGCGACCGGCTAGAAAGCTTCGAAAAGCAGGTGCGTGGCGAGCTGGACAATTTCAAACGAAAAATTGATAGTATTTGTATTTATTTACATTTTCCTTGTGCGAGCTGTACGCTGTACGCACTACATTAATTTTACATTACACACACTTTCTCTTCCCTCAAAGCCATGTATTAATATTGTACCTTCTTTACGTTAGTATACAAATAACTCTTAGCAGTTGATCAGATACAAAAGAAAAAATTAAACATAATTAGTATATTTTAACAATCGAAATATTGCACATGCAAATAAAGTTGTGTGTCCGGTTCATTCGGCCTCCTGTCTGGAGACTTACTTGAATTTGAATTTCTTTGTTGAATAATGTGAAAAACAAAACAGAACAAAACAAAACAAAACACATATACATTGCACACTGCTCGACCCACAGTACACGTATTACACGCTCGGTTCACTTTGTGCGGTTTCTTCGTTCTTATCGCTGTCCGCTAACGCCTTTCCTCGTCGCTCCCTCACTTCCCACAAATATCTCCCCACTCGTTGCACTATCTCACTTATGATTCCTCTTCTGTCTTCTACCACTTCCATTATTTCCCTCTCTGTTACGTTCTCAACCCACTTGTCTCGTAAATCACGCGTAGAGGGGCAGGCAGAGAGCAGATGCTCGCCCGTCTCTCCCTCCCCGCACAAAGAGCATATAGTTTCCCCTGCTTCATTCTTAATTTTTACTTGTTTCCAACCCCCCAGTCTGAACCATGCTATCCCTCCCCTTTCTTTTTTGCCTGCCAAGTTTATGTATCTTGCTTTCCCCCAATCCCTTGATTTCAAATGATCTCTTAGTGAAGTCTTCGTCTGACAGTCGGCTAGTATTTCTTGTCTGTCTATGTCCATAAGTCTCCCTCTAATTTGATTTTCAACTGATGTATCTACCCTCCCTCCTGCTTCCCAAACCCACCCCATCCCAATAGAGTTCAACATGTTTTTTATATCCCTCGCCCAGTTCCGTGTATTTTCTTCTCTTACTTGCATTATCAGACATTGACCCTTAAGTGTCGTGTTACCCTCCCTTGCTAGCTGAAGCCAATACTTTAAAGTTCTCATCCTAGCTTGTACTGTCTCTTTGCTTAGACCTAATTCTTTAAGTACCCCACAATTGGCAGTACTTCTACTTACACACAACACTTTTTTGTAGTATTCTGTTTGAATGCTTGCGACTGTGCTCCCTCCTCTTGCCCCCCACAGTTCAACCCCATAGTTCAAAGTTCCTGTTATTATTGACTTGTACAAACCCTGAATCACTGAGAACGGCATTTGCGGTACTTTACTTATGGTACGTATTACTTGGTCTATTGCGAGCTTTGCTTTGCTTTTTCGTGTCTGTATATGTTGCGTCCAACTTCCAGTCATAGATAATGTTACTCCTAAGTACGTGAAACGCTTGACAGGCTCAATTACTTCCCCCCCGTAATTCCATTTTTCTTGTTTGCTGAAAGTATACCCATTTTTGAAAGCCATGATTTTAGTTTTTTTAATGTTAACTGTCATTTTGTATTTTTGGCACCCCTCGTATATGCTATTTAGTCCCCTTTGTAGCCCCTCTATTGTCTCCGACATGATGACTATATCGTCCGCATACAAGAGTACAGGTATCTCTTGCTCCCCTATAGATGGGGTTGCGCCCTGCTCCCATGATACTTCGTTCGCCACCCAATCAATGAAGAGAGAGAATAAAATTGGCGACAGTATACATCCTTGTTTTAACCCGGAATGCGAGGGTTGTAATGATGATACTCTGTGGCCATCGCATCTCACACAAAATTGTACGTTTTCATAAATAGCTTGTAGCGCCCTTATCATGCGCGCCGACATTCTTTTTTCTTGCAGTTTCCCCCACAAAATACCCCTGTGGACTTTGTCAAACGCCTTCTCGTAATCAATGAAGCACGCGTACAACTTTTTTCGTTTCTCTTTAATTCGCTCAAGTACTAATGTGTGCAATATGAATATATTATCTAGGGTACTATGCCCTTTCCTGAATCCTGCTTGTAAAGGGGAAATTTTATCAAATATTTCTGACCACTTTTGTATTCTACGGTTTAAAATATGCGTATATATTTTGCTCCATATTGGAAGTAAAGAGATACCCCTAAAATTGCCCGCGTCGCTCCTATCCCCCTTGCCTTTATATATAGGGCAAATTATTGATGTGGCCCAGTCCTTCGGGAAATGTCCCTCTTTGAAAATCTTATCTAGTAGTCTACGGATATTTTCTAACATATTAATGTCTTCCCCAATTGCTTTAAAGAAGTCCGTTCCGATATTATCCAATCCAGCCGCTTTCCCTTTTTTCAATTTCCCAATCGCCATTCTTAGCTCATCCACTCGTATATCCTCATCAAGTATCGGTATGTAGTCCCCTAGGAAGTAACGTTCCCGTGCAATTTCTGTTCGAGATGTCTCCCCCTCCCCTCCAAGTAAAGAACGACAGTGAGATTCCCAAATATGTGGCTCAATATGCACCCAGTTGTTTTTCTGACCCCTCAATGTGCGTAGAGCTCCCCATAGTGCCGAAATATTCCTCTCCGAGATTGCCTTTCTAATTTCTTCGAATTTTTCAACTTGCCATTTTTCTTTTTCTTGCTCTAAAATGTTGTTATACGCTCTTCTGACCATGAGGTAGTTATTTCTGCCCTCTTCGCTATTTGTGTTTCTGTAGAGTTTCAAAGCTCGGTCCAACCTTTTCTTCATTATTTTGCATCTCTCGTTGTACCACCCCCCCTTAACATGTTTGCCCCCCTTCCCCTCTCCCTTTATCATATGACTTCCGGCCCTTTCGAGAATATGATATCCTAATCCCACTGCTTCCTGTATATTATTTCCCTCGATGGCTGTTTTAAAACGCTCTTGCAACATTTTTGTTACGTCATCGGTCATAATTATCTTGTATTGTTCCTCCCCCTCTTTAGTCCACACGTATTTGCGTAATATTTTCTCGGGCTCCAACGCGAGTTTGGGAGTGTCTACGTTACTATGAGTATCCCACTGAACGTCGATTTCAAGTGGCATATGATGCGATTGCGTTTGCGCCTGGACGTGAAAACCCTTGATTCTTTGTAACAGTTCGAGGGAGCCAATAGCATAATCAATAGTACTACTACCCCCCGCCCCCACGTATGTGAAGTGCCCCGGACAGTCTGTGAAAAATTTCCCATTTAATATTTGGAGCTTATGTAACCCGCATAGTTCTAGGAGCTGCCTCCCTCCCGCGTTTACTATTTTATCCCTGCTTTGTCTAGGTTGTCCTAAGTACATGCCGTCATGAGTCGTTTGGTCACTATCTTGCCCCCCATAGTCGTCCCAGGATACCTCCTCTTCCCCAATTCTGGCGTTTAGGTCACCAGTCACCAAGAAATTGGCCCCAGGATGTTCCTCCGTCAGTTGTTGAATAGTTGCCCCTAAATTGTCAAAATGTTGCTCTGAATAGAACTTGGAGCTTGGGGGTTGTCTGTAAACTGCCAGCACGATTAAGTTCAGGGACCCCGCTGCAAAGTGGATCCCCAGGATTCCCTCCTTATCTATACATATCTGTTTTATAAACTTTTTCCATTTTTGTTTGAAAATGATTGCCAAGCCCCCCGGGTACCGCCCTCTGCTGGCCCTTCTACGCGTGATTTTTGAGAACCCCTCCCCCCATGACTCTGGCATGCTATTAGAGCTTCCCCACGTTTCTACGTAACACCGTATATCAAATTGCTCCACATACTCCCTAAAATTCTCGTCACAAAATCTTTTTGCTAGCCCTTCTACATTCCATACTACCACCCGTAGCCTGGGATCATCGTTCGGGTAAATTTCCTTGGGACCCTCCCCTTGAGGCCCGAATAAACTGTTCCTGCACAAACTTCCCCCCTCTTTAGAGACATTGACCCTCTTACCTTCTCTGTCGGTTTGGTCACTCTCTCCTGCCGCCTGCAAGTTTCCAAAATTAGACGCCCCCTCCTCCTCTTCTTCTACGTCCGGCGATGGCCATCATATGTGCAACCCTCCGCGCCCCCTGCGGGTGGCGGGTGGGATCCTTTCACCGTCATCCTGTCTTCGTTCCCTGAGGCGAGGGTCTCTTTGCGAGGCACTCCTTCTTTGACCCTCCTGCTGTGAGGTAAACTGTCCCCTTGATGTCGATCTCCCGTCCTGGTTGCTCGGCGTTGCCACATTGCAGTCCAGCGTCGTCTCCTCTTGCCTCTTTCGTAGCTCCTCCAGAGTCCATGGCTGGCCGTTTATATATAATGTCCTGTATTTGAGTTGCACTTTGCTGCCTTCCTCGCGAGCTTGGGTCATGAAGGTCTTGAGTTCCCTTCTGTGCTGGCGCGTGTCGTACGAGAAGTCCTCTGCCACGCTCACTCCCGCCTCCCGGATATCCTTCGCTCTTCGTAGCACCGACGTCCGGTCCTTGAAATGTCCGAATCTCGCGATTACGGGCCGCGGTTTGTCCTTCTCTCTTCTCCATCCCAGCCTGTGGACACGTTCGAAGACCCTGTCGTCCATGGCGATGCCCAGACTGTCATTTAGTACTTTTTTCAGGGTTTCTTCGGACTCCTCCCATGTTTCATTTTCCTTCTCCGGCACGCCATAGAACACAAGGTTCGATCGTCTGCTCTGGTTCTCCAGAGCATCCAATTTCCCCTCCATCTCGTGAACTTTGTCGAACAGCCATTCTGTTTGCCTCTGTGAAACCGCGAGTTGCTTTTCTAGTTCACTATTCCTGTCCGTCAGTGCCTGCACGCTCGCCCTCAGCTTCTGAATTTCGGATTTTAGGCTTTCTTGACCCGATTGGACAAGGTTGTAAATGTCGTCCAACGACCTCTCCGGGCCCGGATTGGGTTCCACGCCTGCACACAGTAAGAGCACAAGAACCACCACGCCATACGCTAGAAAACAGTTCACTTCCTTTTGTCCCTCTTTCTGTCGGCCCTTTCGCCCGAAGCCGCATAGACCGATTCGCATCCTCCAAGTGTTGAGGTCCACCCCCATCACGAAAAACTGGCAACGTCGCACTCAGGAGCACTTTTCGAAACGTCCTTCTCTGTACCCTCCAGACGACCAAGTCAGGAGGCACGGTTGGAGGAAAGTTTCAGAGTGCAAAAGGACGACTTCCATTATTTACTGGATAGGATAGAATCACAAGAAGATAGGCTGGACGATTTGGAACAATATTCAAGGCGCGAGTGTCTCCTTATTCACGGAGTGCAGGAGAACGTGGAGGAGAAGGTCCTGGACTTATTCCGAAATAAGATACATGTCGACATCAAGAGTGACCAGATCGCGAGGTGCCATCGTTTGGGAAAACCAAACCGTAGCATGGCCGAGGCCATGCAGGAAGGAAAACGCTGCATTATTGTTAAATTCGCAACCTACAAAAACAGGCACTCCGTGTGGTCGGCGAAGAAAAAGCTAAAAGAAGTCGGGTCGCGAATCTACATTACCGAGTCGCTGACTCCAGTGCGACAGGAGATGCTGCGGGCGGTGAAAGAGAAGTTCGGGCGCCGCGCGTGCTACACGGAAGACGGCAGGATCGTGGTGCGCACCGCTACTGGCAGGAAACTCACTATTACAAGAATGAAGGAACTATCCCGATTGGCCCCTGAGCCTTACCCCTCAAAAGATAGACCCATAAACAAGACTGCTCGGACTCCTTAGCCACTTTAACATTAGTAACCGGTTAACATTGAAATACTTTTAATATTTCTTTTATTTTTATCATTCCATATTTCTTTTTATTATTATTATTACTAGTTATTTTTTCCCCCCACAAACTTAAGTGTATAATCAAAGTGTATATCCGTGATGACCATCCTCATTTTATTTCTTAGTTATATGTATTATGAACGTGTGTTTGAAATCGTTTCCCTATTATGTCCATTGTGTGTGTCTTGTGTGTCAACCATATCCCTTTATGCGAATGTTTATGTTTCTCTGCGTGTGCTCAAGTGCTCCGCAAGTGTTTCGGTGTGCGCTACTGGGAATTATTTCATACAATTTTCCTTGAGTGATGTTTTAGCGTCAAATATACCTGTGATTCACGAACATCCAAGACTTCACAAGAAGGCAACATGTAAGTACCCGAATTTCCTTATGTCTTTCTTCTCCCAATTTGCACCTACATTCATATTTGAAATAATGCTAAAATACGCTATGACGTTATGGAAGGGAAGGTTCGATTTCCCTCAAGCTCGCAACAAATGGTACCCCTGTCTTTGTTTTCTCCCTGATGTCGACTCCACCGCCTGAAATTCCTGCAACTAACGGTTTCCTCCCTTCTGGTCATCACCCCCCAAGGCCACCCTTCCTGACCCTCGCTCAAGCGAACGTCAGGTCCTTGTCGTCACCCAAATTAGAGGAGTTGGCGACCATGGTGCTCGAGTCGGCTTTCGATATCTTCCTGGTCACCGAGAGCTGGTCTTTCCGCGAAGCCCTCGCCTCGACCTTCTCCATACCGGGTTACGCAGCAATAAAAAAGGATAGAACAACAAAGGGTGGGGGTGGCCTAATCTTGTATTACCGTAAAGACCTAAATGTCAAGATCATTCCCTCTTGCAACGAAAATGACGACGAAGTCGAAATGATTAGCGTAACTGTGAAGCTCCAGCATCTAACTCTGGGAATAATTGGTGTGTACAAAGCCCCCAATATATCGTATACAAAATTATCGCGCTTAGAAACCACGATTTCGGAAGTTTTTCCAGTAGTTCACAAATTACTTATTTTAGGTGACGTAAATGCAGATTTCCTTTCTCCCCATAAACCAGAAACAGTATATTTACAATCAATAATCGACTCTTTTGGCATGGTTCAGATCATTAACCGACCAACCAGAATAACGGCAACCACCCAATCACTCCTCGATGTGGTAATAACGGATGACCCGGATCTTGTACGCTCATTTAACATAACCGCTCCCGTCGGAACGTCCGACCACTGTCTAGTAAACATGACACTTGCCATCGAAAAACCAAAATTAATCAGTTTATCAAATGTCGAAACTTCTCTACCCTCGACAAAGAGATATTCGATAGGGATGCTACAACAATTGAATGGATGCAAATTGATAGCTTCGACAACATCGATGATAAAGTACACTTCGTTACTCAAAACATAATAAATCTCTTCGACAAGTATGCGCCCCTTGAAACTAAATTAATAAAATCAAAAAAAACTCTGTGGATATCCGAAAATACAGAACTGCTCATGAAACTCCGTGACAATGCCCTAATAAAATATAAGAGCACAAAATCCCAGGCAAACTGGGACTATAACAAAGAACTGAGAAACTTCACCACCTCGGTCCAACGGCAAGAAAAGAAAGCATATTTTAATCATCACCTCCGCTGCAACAATAACAGCAAAGAGTTGTGGAAAAAAATAAAAACGTGGGGTGTATATAGTAAAAATATGAACAACGAGATACCTTCCGACTTGAGAAACGTAGATTCAATTAACCGACATTTTTCTAGGGTATGCAGCAAAGCGAATGTCTCAGAAGATGCCGTTAACAAAACTCGAGAGTTCTTTGATGGTAACACTTTTAACGAAAGCGCTCAAATTTTCCACCTGCAAGAAATAAACGAAGCCGAAACAATGAAAGCGATAAACGAAATATCATCCAATGCATTTGGTAATGATGGAATATCTATAAAAATGATTAAACTGTTATTACCGCACATCTTACGTCCCCTGACGCACATCGTAAATTTCTCATTCCGGACTGGACAATACCCGACCAGCTGGAAGACAGCACGTGTTGTTCTGATACCAAAGAAAAAAGTAATAACGTCCCAGAATGACCTTCGACCAATAAGTCTCTTACCTATATTTTCCAAAATCACTGAAAAAATTGTTAACAAGCAAACTCGCAAACACGTTAATGACCTAAATCTGCTTCCGAAATGTCAATCCGGTTTCCGTCCCTCACACAGCACGGCAACGGCTTTACTTAAAGTAACTGACGATTTATTACGATCAATCGACAAGAGAATGGCAGTAGCGTTAGTATTACTGGATCTCACTAAAGCCTTCGACAGTGTCCATCATGACCTGCTCTTGAGCAAATTAAAGTACTATAATTTTTCACCTCCCGCTCTCCAATGGTTTAGATCGTATCTGAACAACAGACAACAGAGAGTATTCATAAACGCTGCCACACCCCCTCTCTCTCGCACCCTGCCATTGGAAACTGGTGTCCCACAGGGATCCATTCTAGCCCCTCTCCTCTATACCATTTTTACAGCTGACTTACCTACCGTAATCAATCACAGTAAAGTTCATTTTTACGCAGATGACACTCAACTACAAATTCCTTTTCCACCGAAATCGCCGGATGCAGCCTTAGCTTTGCTCAATGATGATTTATCCAACATAAATACCTGGTGTAAAAATAACGGTCTAAAAATAAACCCACGAAAATCAACTTTCTCTCTTATTGGTTCCCGAAATAGTCTCTCTCTGATAAATCCTAATGAGATAGGTATCAAACTAGACATATCTATAATCCCTTATTCAACAAATGTGAAAAATCTAGGCGTCATTTTCGATGAACACCTTAACTGGGATATTCATGTACAAGAACAAATTAAAAAAGCTTACGCTGTGCTAAGATCGCTGTACAGCTTTAAAGAATGTCTAAAAACAGAGATTAAAATGAGACTAGTCCAATCACTTATCTTTCCTTTACTGGACTACTGCGACGTAATTTTCGGACCAAATCTATCCGTTCGAAACAAAACCAAAATCCAGAAAGTCCAAAATTCATGTTTCCGTTTCGTGTACCATATAAGAAAATACGATCATATCCTCCCAACCCTAAACGCAAACAAAATGTTGAACATGACCAGACGCCGAAAATTGCATCTGTGTTGTTTTATTCATAATCTTTTACAAACCAAAACACCTAGAAACCTATTCCAGAAATTAAAATTCAGAAGGGAAATACATGATTACAAAACAAGGGGAAAATCGAAACTTCAACTTCCAAAGCAAACACTAGTGCTTTTCGAATCATAATTTACGTATTCAGCTGCCAGAGCGTGGAATGAACTTCCTCCTTCCATGATGTCCCTCACTAATCGCAACAAATTCAGACAATCTAAAAACTCTCTTGTTAAATGAACAATATCTGTGTTCCAGCACTCACGAATAATAGCTCGCATATCTCAACCAACTTCCTAATAACAAGTATTTTCATCTTCATTTTGCTTGTTTACTTTTCCTCTTACATGTTGCCAACCCTTAACAATATTTTGTCCTTTCTCGCATATTAAGAACATTTATGTGTTTTTTACACATAACATTAATATTAATTTGTATTATTCTTAACCATATCACACCAAGCACAATTGTGTCAATTAATTTGTGTATCCTTGTGTATTTGTTTTCAATCTTTTTATTATTATTTTTAGTGCGTAGACGAGCCTTTGTTCTCAATTTTGTATTTGTTCTTTTTGTGTCTTCTTTATGTTTCTCTCTTTCTTCTTTGTTTGTTATTGTACAAACATTTAGTAGGTAGAATGAATTTAGTATGTATATGTATCCATCAGGGTTAGATGGTAGAACAGCCCCAGGCTGAACCTCGCCCTTTAATAAAGGAAAATTGAATTGAATTGAACATATGGAGTTATTCTTGTTAAAAGAATGTTAGATAATATTTTATATGTTGTTGCATTTTACATCTATGAAAGATTTTTGAAACAATTCCCAGAACTGGAATTAGTAGGGAAGATTTTTGTCTGTGCTCAAAGTTTAATTTTTTTGTATTGATGTCTACAGTCACACTGGTATGCACAACCATGAAAACACACTTCACAGAACACTTTCTAAGAATCCATACCGGCCGAATTTAGAAGGGCAAGATGCCTTCTCCCCCTCCTTCAAACACATGAATCAAGAGGGACAATATATAGAGTTCTAAAATGTCCTTTCGGTCAAACATGCCAAAATTTATTTGAATGTGTTTCCTACATAGCAATATGTGGTATAAAAAAAAAAGTAAAGAGCTCCCCCGTGTGCTTTGCACCACACCATGAAGGTGTATAGGGGGTGTGAGGTTAGGGCCCCACATTTTCTTGGTCACGGCTGAGAGTGGGGGTGATGTGATCAGCACCATGATCCCTGGCTGCCTTTACCCCTCAGAGTAGCCACTTTCACTTTATATGACTCTGGGTGGGCGCTAGAACTTCTTGAACAGGTGGAAAAAAGCGTGGTTCAACCCCACCATATGTAGTATGGATAACATAATTTAAAGATGAAAAATTATTATGCAAAATGTTAGCTTCTCACGACCATCCACCAGATGAGTTCTGAAAAGTTTCCAAGCTTTTGAGAGCTAACGTCACTCACATTGAAAGCTTGGAAACATCTCCAGAAATCACTTGGTCAATAGCTTCAAAACTTGTTCTGTACTGTAATTTTTTTACCTTTTTCTCTCCAAAATTTACTTTTTTCCAAATATACCAAAAATACATCTTCATTGTGTCAAATGCTTAGTGTGCCTTAAGCTATTTCATATTGCTAATTCAGTCCAATAGTTACTAGTTTTCTTGCAACTGACTAGTATTAAACAAAGAAAACACTTTGACAATGAAGAAAGTGCACATGAGTAAGGGTGTGGGTTTCCCCTCCCCATACCATATGCAAAATGGTAAAAATTAATTTTGTCATTCTTTTGTTGTAGGGAATGATGCTGTCGCAAGACGATCGTGTGGAAATAATACTGCTATGTGGGTGTGAAGGTTACTCAAACAGAGATGTTGGCAGTGAGTTCAATCGACGCCATCCCGAACGACAACCAGAATCTGGTTAAAAATACAGTATCAAGGAAATATGCAAAGTGACTGGCCCAGTTTATGTCCCCCGTGTGCTCAACAATTTGCGATTCCACCTACAAACACGTGTGGAACTCAACGGAGAGCACATTGAACAAATACTGTTACTTTGCCTATGGTGCGGGACTTTCGGACACCCTGTATTGTTGCACATGCCAAAACCATGAACGTGCTAAATCTTACTTTGAGTTAAAAGCATTTTAAAATTAAATGTCCTGGGAAAAAACAGGTTAACTATCAGTGACTGTCCATGACTGAACCTACTTATTACTATTATACAAGTCATACGTTAGCATAGGAATCTTATCAACAAATATAGTTGGAAACTACTCTTGGTGAAAGAGTCAAAATTTTACACATTTGTGGTTTTGGCATTGGTGTGATGATATATGAATGAAGAAAATTGTTGTGCATAATTCTGTTACTAATAGACCCTATTGTAACAACCACAATCCATAACACCTGCATAGGAAAAAGGGTGTGATTGGTGACATTGACCCTGAATGTGACTGACCAGTTCTTTTGCATTTATATTGTGACTCACAACACTGACAGACAAAGTCAACATCAGCAATTTTCTTATGACGTGGATACAAGAAATTTTGATCCTCTTAATGTTATTTTAAGCAATCAGTAGTGGTGATTGCAACTTTTGGCTCCGCACTATGCTGAACCTTGTCTACCAAGTGAAACTAAACTGTCCAATCGATGCCACTGTAAACAATGTATATGTAACTTTGTTTTTACACTGCAGAGATTATAAACTATTAAGAAAAACAGCAAGAGGAGTCCAATCTATATATTTTCATTTTCAGCAAAATCATTCTGTATGTTTTAATTTTCAGCAGAATAATCAACAACTTAATAACAGACAATTCAATTGTACAATCTATGTTGTACTTGTAGAATAATTATTGACAGCTTCTGACCATTAGTTATCAATACAGCCATTATAGCTTTCAGTGTTCTTAGCAATATGAAACATAATTTCCAGACAACAAATTGTCATATAAAATGTTTTGTAATAAGTCAAATAAAAAAAAAAAATGATAATGTACATGCAAGATTCTGATTTAAAATTTCTACACTCATGATTTTTGCTGTAATGTTTACGTTCATCACTTCTTGCTACAAAAATTTAAATTCTTATTTTGTTTCAGAAAGATATGAGCAGCAATTTTTTTTATTATCATTCTTCATAAATTGAAATAAAATTATAAGAAGCAAGTTGCATCCAATAACTGTTCTTGTTTTATGGTTAGGCTTGCCAAACCCGAGAAACTTCACAAGAGATGGTGAAAGTGCACTTGTATTCCCAGCTTCCAGAAGGTGTCCATGGGTTGGAAATCTCTATGAATTGCACAATGAACGAGTGTACAAAAATAGTAAAGCAAATTATTTTTGGTGATTTGTATGAGCCAGTCTCATTAATTAAAATAATATGCCAATAATAATGCTAGTAATTAGGATTTTATTTTATGAAAACTTTCGAGAATGTTCAGGAAATGCTGAGGTCCATGTGAAAATCTCCACAGAAAATATGCTAATTCAATTTTGATACCGGATTGATTTGTTGTTTTAAGTCCACTCTATGCTAATTGAGACTGGACCTACAGTTTAAAGTGGGATCCAAACCACTGTGCCATGTGGCTGCACCAAATATCAAACCCGGCACCCCTTGATTACAAGGAAATGACGTTACAAGGCATCGATACTGAAATGGCAAATGACATACAATGGGAACTGTAAGGTAAACAATGCCCTGAAATTCTTACAACAAAGTAAGATACATGTAAATTTGTGGTATACTACTCGAATCTGCAACTACTTGGAAGAGATGAATTATGAATCTACACAAACATACATCTTTGGCAAGTCTAGAACTGTACTTCTTTTGATATTAAATATGTTGATCTTAAGTGAACATGTACACATGTTTTCCTTCAACTTTAACAATACTAAAACTATTTTTAAGTGAGATTATCTCCATATCATTACCAACAAGCAATAAACCTTCAATAGATTCATTTTTTTTACATTCATACGTACACAAACCAACCAAAAAATCTATTTGTAATCGAGGAAGAAATCAAATTTTTTTTACACTTATAATACTGTTTGTACACACTGGATTTTCACTTGCATAGTTTACTCCATGAGCATGTAACTACATCACTGTGTTGAAAAAATACCATGTAAGTTGCAAAAAAATAACAAAAAATAATAACAAAACCATCCTTTTCAGATCTCATAACCAATTTAAAATACAAATTAACAAAAAAGACATTGATCCAACAAAAATGTTGCAAAAAAACAAATATGCACATGAAAACAGAAAAAATCTTGCTACACTTTTATAGTTTTCAATAATTAAACTTATAGGACCATATAAAGTTTTTTTTTCTTAAAATCACTCATATTTACCTGTTCTTAAAAATAAATCTCAAAATATAAACATGACAGACATCAACTTCAATTGTAGTTCCGCAGTTCAAATTATTTTTTTAAAAATTCATTCATTCAAATTATTTTTCTCAATAACATTACAACAGTACCATCTTCAAGGGTACATACCAGGGGTTTATCCTGAATTGTGCATTGGGAGAGGACAATATTTAGAGCCAAAATGATCATAAATTGGGCCTCTGTGGAAAATTTTAGGGGTGTGGATAAATCACTGGTATTTACACCTGAAAAACACAGTCTCATTTATCTGGCCATCTTATTTCCTCCTCTCTCTGTGCAACTGGATTTAAGTTTGACAACATGCAATGCCAGTTCTGGATTGTGAAATGTCTACATTCAAAAAATTTTATTTTTATTTTCAAGTTTCCTTGACACGACATGAAATAAAACTAAAAGGAAGAAAAACTAACAATTCTTCTACTACCAGATAAAGCATCCTCACATCCTTATTACAGTACCACTGTGGCATTTACTCTTTAGTTAAAAAATAATAAAGCAGACACTTCCTTAAACCAATAAGCAAAGAAAGTGTTTCTTGGTGTGTGTTAGTGGTATGAAATAATTTCCTTACTTCATCTATTAATCACATGCACAGGTTATATTTAGTTCTATGAACTTCACACTATGGCCATGCCCGAAAGGTGCAAGACTGCACTTGAAGCGAACATACTTCAAGAATTGTCAGCAGTTCAATCTCAAAGTCTTGGATTGAGAGCTAAAATCTTTTGAATTACACTTCGACTGCAGTGCCTAATATGATCAGTAGATAAAACTAAGAACGTTGTTTTTCACCACAGAAATCACATAGCATTTTAAAACATTCTTACACTTACATTTCCATATGTTACAACTAGCAGACTTTCGACTTCAATGACCTCAAGTGAATAACTAACACACAAGGGAAGTAAACAAGCCTGCATTCTCAAGTCCTGTGGACTACAAACTTGAATGCTCGTTTAATTGGAGCTTTTGAACTGCACTAGGCAACGTCACTTCCGACAACATGTACTTCAAGCCTGCTTTATGGATCTTTCGGACAAAACCTATGTCTCAGTTAAACATTATCTGCAATATTGCTTCTGTATACCAGTTGATACAGTCTTTTATTTGTACTTTTGTGTAAAGTATATTTTATAATCATCTTTGATTTCTATATCTGAACAGAGGTGTCTAATAAATAATAACAGTTTTTAGTTACCTAGCTAGTCACGTATACGAGGGTGGTTCAGCATGCTCCGCCCCTGACCCATTTCCAGTAATAGTAGAGACCTGTAATTTTATATGTAACATTGTTCATTCTTTAGACTAATATCCACAAAGTTTCAAGAATTTACAACAATTTCTCTTTTCGTTACACATTGATGATCAGTAAGAAGTGTAGCCACATGTGAAGCAATGGAAAAATCTGAGGTCCGAGCAGTGATAAAATATTTACTCAAGAAAAATCTAACACCGAAAGACATCCATGCAGATATGGTGGGAACTCTTGGGAGAGACTAGCCTTTCATATGATCTAGTGAAGAGATGGTGCCGTGAATTTAAATGTGGTCGGCAGACCTGTGAAGATGAGCATGGTGGTGGCTCATCTGCAACGGTGACCACAGCAGAAATGATTACAAAAGTGCATGACATGATTTTGGCAGACCGGCGAGTGACTGTCCGCCATATAGCAGACACATGTGGCATCTCAACTGGCAGTGTGCATTCAATTATTCATAATCATTTGTTAATGAAAAAAATCTCTGCACATTGGGTCCCGAGAATGCTGACGGTCAACCAAAGGAGGACACGTCGTGTGACAAGTCAGAACCTGTTGCGGACAATAAAGACTGACAAGCCAAAGTTTCTGAAGAGATTTGTTATGATGGATGAAGTGTGGGTTCACCACTTCGATCCCGAAAGTAAACGCCAAAGCATGCAATGGAAACACCCCCATTCTCCACCCCCAAAGTAATTCAAGGTTCAACCATCAAAGGGCAAAGTGATGGTATCTGTGTTCTAGGATGCAGAAGGAATCCTTTTGATAGATTATCTCCAACAGGGAAAGACAATCACAGGTGTTTATTCTGCAACCCTAATTGAAGAATTATGTACTGCCATCAAGGAGAAACGCCATGGAATGTTCGCCCGTGGTTTGTTGTTCCATTGTGACAATGCTCCCGCCCACACCTCCCAAGTTGCGGTGGCTGCAATTCATGCAGCAGGGTTCGAAATTGTCCCTCATGCCCCTTATTCTCCAGATCTGGCCTCCAGTGACTTCCACCTGTTCCCAAACATGAAGAAACACCTTCGTGGAAAACATTTTGCCAGTGATTCCGAGGTTATGGATGTTGTGAATGCTTGGTTGCAGGACCAACCAAAATAATTTTTTTCTGCTGGGATTGAAGCACTGGAAGGCCGATTGGAAAAGTGTGTTAATGTTGCAGGGGACTATGTTGAAAAGTGACAGTGATTTGGTTTTCCTACGAGGGTTCCTTCTATGTCAGGGGCGGAGCATGTTGAACCACCCTCGTACATTTAATTCAATTTCTGTGTTTGTTTTAATATACAAAGGCACACACAAATACAGATGTTATGAAACTTTGAAATTATAATTTGTATGTGCATACATGCCAACTTATATTTGACAGGAGAAAAATAATTAGCATAAGGCATATTTCTAAATTTTGATTCTCGTACGTGAAAATTTTCATCAAGAGTAAGATTGAATTCTTGTTATTCATTTTTGCTTTCCTATTTCTAACTCAGATAATGGGGATAGAGGCTGAACAAAAGAAAACCATGATTTATCCTTGCCTTTTCCTGGAATTTAACTCGGAACCTTCAGAAGTAAGACAAACACTCAACATATTTGGTAATCACTG
Organism: Lepisma saccharinum; assembly: GCF_977018435.1. Taxonomy (NCBI): domain Eukaryota; kingdom Metazoa; phylum Arthropoda; class Insecta; order Zygentoma; family Lepismatidae; genus Lepisma; species Lepisma saccharinum. Next base: position 93,420,691 of record NC_139229.1, read on the forward strand.
CAACACAAGGGCTATTATTAAAACACAAGAGTTCAAAAATGGAACATCAGGGTAAACAGAGTGTTAAACAGCATTTGCTATAACTGTACTGTTCCTGCTGTTTTAGATTTGACATTTTGTTTTACGTCTACTTTATGCACAGAAATGCTAATGGGGACTGGGCCTACAGTTTAAAGTGGGATCCGAAGCACTATGTGCCTCCAGTGGGTATTAAACCCGGGACTCCTTGATTACAAGGTGATAACATTACCAGTATGCCATCGGTGAGGCCTGTTACTTGTACAGTTGAGACTGTATTCACACTAAGTGCCTGAAGTGGAAAATGCTGGCTGGAGGATGCTCCTATGGTTTAACATGGTGACAGTTGGGGGATGCTTTGCAAAAATTTTGCTACCTGGGGGGCCTCATTTCGAGCACTGCACTGTCTGCATAAACAAATTTAGTGTATGTGTGGTAAACTCGGCAAGGACTTTTCAGACAATGGTTCGATCAATTTTACTTGAATCTGAACATAACTTACTACAATCTTCACGAACACTAACAAACAACAACAAAAAGAAACAACAACTTCTGCATTGCAAAAACTTCGGCGCATTCAATTTTCAGCAAACAAGCGTTTTCAGAGGAACAACATTCGCCCTTAAAAGGTCAGCAATCTCTCAAGTGATCTGGCAAGCTGTAACAACTGTCATGGCTGGCCTCGTTGGTTTTTGAGGATGCACCCTTATAAAGATATCTGCAGTTTTGGCACCAAGAGTACAAAGTTAAGCTGCAATCACTCTAAACGTTTGTAGCCTAATATTATGGGGACAAGCATCAAAAGCAAACTGAATAAATTGACCAGCTATATATGAAATGAATTATCCCACCCTAACGACTGGACATGAACAATGTATAACACAATGAGGCAACAGCTAAAGATGTACTTCGTTTAGACCACAATAAACTTTATACATAGTTCTTGTATCTATGGATGCAATATTTGTATAACTTCAGACAAGAAGATACCATAAGTAATTAATGCTAATTAACTAATCCTGTTTAGTAATGACAACTTATTGTCATTGACTTCAATGCAAAGGAGAAAAAAGAACCTTAGAAGGTTTGCATTGTTTTTGGCACACACACAGCTGTTCAGAAAAATGCACATTTGACCATGAGTGAATCCAGTTCTCTGGTATATACATCCCATTCTTTTAACCACTGAGCTCTGGAGCCAATCGTAGGTTAGCCAGGTTCTTATTTTTCAAGTGAAACAGTTGATATGAAAAAAAATAAAAAATAAATAAAGTTTGAGAACAATCTTTTTTTTTTTAATAAAAGTTAGTAATGATTATTACAGTGAACAGTGATATGTAATAATAGTAGTATACAAAGGAAATTACAGATTATATATTTCACAAGCTAAATCCTGCAGACCTCCGTTGCTGAGTGATTATCACAGCAGGGGGTCCCAGATTCGAATACTGGCCTGGGCATGAGTGTGAATATCCCTTCATCAATTTCATCATATCATCACTCATCTTCATGATTAGCCAAGTGGCAGAAAAGCAAAGTAAAATAAACCAAATCAACGAAACAAGCTAAATCCTGGCCCCTCTGGTGGCATAGTGGTAACATCATCGCCTTGCATTCAACGGGTCCCACGTTTGATACCCTGTGGGAGCACATAGTGTTTCGGATCACACTTTAAACTGTAGGTCAAGTCCCGATTAGTCTATCTGTGCATAAAGAACAAACAAACAAACAAGGTAAATCCATTAGTTATTTTATATTAAAACAGTGATAGATATATATGCTTGATTGGTATTTCTTATATTTCTTAAAGATTCAATGTGCTAAGATAATTCCGCACAGGCAAGAGAGAAAAAGCAAAAAAAAAAATATGTGGCTAAGTTACGGCTGGCTTGATAGTTCTGTCACTACAGCAATGACATGCTGTGCCAGTTACCTGGCTTTGAGTCTATACATTTCACTTGGTTTCCACTTTACATGTTTATGTTTACATGATCAATATAATGAACCTAGTTTGAGCTTCTACGGATGTTTTCTTTGCTTATTCCTTGTTTTTAGAGAAGCTTTCAATTTTTCTAACAGACAAAACACCAAACACCAAAATCTAAAAATTAACAGCACCTGTCATTCCACTTTTCAATGTGTACCATACCTAGTCTTCTAAATAATTCAATCTACCCTTGCGACTCATTAATAATTCTCAGTTCTACTCTGACTGTATTAATTATTTAGCATAAACTAGGAACTGTTTAATGCAGAATAATACCATATTTACTCATAAATAGTGCACACTTTTTTCTAAAATTTTTGACACCAATAATGGTGGTACGTATTATGCACGAATAAATTCAGACAGCCAATATTAAAACCAGGCATGTTTTCACTATGTCAAGGCGTTTAATACGTATATATCAACAGCCACAAATACAAATTACCAGGTTCGATTTCTTTAGTAATAATATATTTTTAAGAAATACTAAAAGTCCATGATTATTCACTTTGCAACAGAATGTTTTGCGACACTGAGAAAAGCAGCGCTGCGCTGTTCTGGCAGAATTCGAGCTTTACCTCCTGTCACATGGGATGTGTATCAGTGGTAATTATCGGGCTATGCTATGTCATGTTATGATCAACATAGCAACAGCTTTACGATCCACAACTAAGAAAGCCATTTCTTGAACCTGAATGGTACTGTGCATTATATAAGAGATACAATTGTTTGTTGCTTTTCTCATCAAAAACCAGGGTGCATATTATACACGAACATGCATTATTCATGCGTAAATACAGCAATAATTACAATGCTTGAAATAAATCTTATTACATGAAATTTTTGTCACTCCAAAATCAACCAGAGACTTAATTATCACAATAGTATTCACCCAGATTTGCATATTATACATTGCAAAATGCAACCACCCAATGCACAACGATACATGCAATTATTTCATTTGGTAGAGCTTCTCAAGCCTTTTCTTCTATTATTATCATAACCACGCAAATAAATACTTGCTCTGAAAAAAATCATGTAAATCTAATGTATGAGGGGTGTTCAAAAAGTAATACCTCCTATTTCATTTTGCTGGTTCATGATGGCCAGAATATCATTTCAGTGTGCTGGCAATAGTAATAAAGATCAATAATATATGTTCATAAGAAATTATATTAAAATATGCTTCTTTAGAGAATAACTTCCACACCATCCTAGTGGTGTTAGCAAAATGATTGGAACTCATGTTAACCTTCTGTTTCTTCTCACACCGATGATGCTATAAATTAGCGAAAATTTTGAATTTTCCTACTGTCCGGTGAGTGTTTCCTTTTACCTTATTTGATATATATATATATATATATATATATATATCTCTGCAGTCTTCATCAGGTGATGATGATCAAAAAATAACTTGAATATTGTTTGAAACAGTTGAAATATTGACAATCAAAAAAACTAAGCTTAACAGTAAGCCTAAAATATATTATTTATCATACAATAAGATCATCACGCAGCAAATGAGACACCTTAAAAATATTCACACCATATGACAGAAATCTATTATGTATCCTGTTGTATAAACAAACCTATTGTGGAAGAAAAAAATGAAGACTGCCTATCTATTAGGGATGCATACTCCTTCTGAATGCAAACTAAATTAATTTCAAATCTGCTACAGAGGAGAAAATGTAATATACCCAATAAGGACAGATTTGCTATGATATTTTCATTAAACACACAAAAAATTCTCGCACACATACCTCAAGACAAGACTAACATGTTTTTTTTTTAACATAATTAATCCTTATGCCCGAGTTTTGGTCTACCTTGAATATTGAGCATTGATAGAAATATTAGCCATGGAAACAATGCTGCTTGTAAACATTAATTGGTTGGCATTAATGTAATATTTGGCATACTTTTGTATATTCACTGATGCTACTTACACTGTAAACTATTTTTGGAAAGATTCTACAAGATTATAATTAAAATTTATTTCTTGGAAATTGTGTATTTGATTATATACTTTGATTAAAATGCTAGTTTTGTATCCAACAGTGAAATGCAATCTGCTGCTTCTTAACAGATATGCATTTGTTACGACATACTAATTTCATTTACTGCAACTTCAGACTCTTTAGAATACATTCCACTTCTGTAGCAAATTGCTACAGAATTATATATTTTAAGTTATCATAATGTTGAATTATATTGTCAACAATCATACAAATTGTACTTTTGCACTTTACTGTTGCCTGAATCAAATTCACATTCATCTTGTAACTTTTGGAAACTCAGTCCTTCTCTACCACTACAAGTGTTTGTAATGGTTCCTTGAAAAATTCTAAAATGCAAATTTCATAGTTTTCATCAATACTGCAGGAAGATCAACATATGAAAAACTTCACTGAGATCTTGAAAGGTAAATGGCTGCTAATTGGACATTTTGCCTACGTAGAATTTATTTTTTTACCCCTGATAATCAAATTACTTTGAGGGTCAAGAAGGGTAAAACCTACAAGTTATGAAATTTTTAAAAGTCATACATATTCAAATGCCGAATCCAGTGTTTGAAGTGGAAAATGTTAGCTGGGGGGGGGGGATCTGGTCAAGTCTTGGGGGTAACCTGGGGAATGCTCCTGTGGTTTAACATGGTGACAATGAGACAACTGGGGAGATGCTTTGTGAAAATTGTGCTAGTTAGGGGGGTACACCATTTCCCAAATCCTTCCTCACTTCAAGCACTGGCTGAACCTAAAATAAATAAGATTTTAAATGTTGTACACCCTAGGAAACTCTTTTCTTGTATCCTCATGGGTTCAATAGCTCCTCCAGAGGCAATTAAAACTAAATATGGATTATATGAATGGCTGAAGGATGAATAAAAACCTCTCAGAAATAATAAAAGAAAGCACAATATCATTAGGCTTACAACTACTGATTGAAGAAAACTGCACATCATCTTGTGCTGACATCATGATGAATGTTGAATGAGAACCTTCTAACTTGGGAGGTTCCATCTTACTGGCTATCAATTATCTACGAACCTATGGACACAAGTCACTAACAATTCACTCACTTAGTTACTATTTGGAGGGAAGATTGATCACTTGAAACCTACCCAGAGGTGAATGAACACAAGATATTAACAGAAGTTACAAAAAAAGAAAAATATCCATTTCTCGTTTGCTTACATAAACCTAATTACTTCAGTTCACCTACCAAGTAGTTAACAAATTTATATTAAAGCCAGTTTGACATTTAAACACAACATAACCTACGAAATATAAATTCTCTGATGCTAAACAAAATCAAAACTTTATCTTCTTTGACACACATACACATTCATTGACACACATCTTATAAACATTACTTCTTTCTATTTACACTACTATAATATAGTGTGCATGAACGTATGTATATCTATACGTAACATGCACAAAGTTTGTACAATTTAAGTACAGTTTCTACATTAATTACAATATGTACAATATACCGGTAAAGATTTGTAAGATACGCTAAGCCTATGTTTTGCATATCCTTGAGGAAAAATGAACATCACATGTTAACTCATCAGGTACTACAAATGTTTCAAACTCGAAGTGTATACCATTTACAATGCCATATAGCATACAATGTACATTCCCAATTTTAATACATTACAAAAACTGAGATGATGTACTAAGATTACATAATAGTCCACCAATTATTGGGCACTTATATGATACACACACACTTCCTTGGGAAGTACTCCACAAATGCTAGCAATTCTCACGTTGAGACAGGAGAATAGCCTTTTCCCCAAATTCATCAGAGTTCGACTGCTGTCGACACATGACGGTTGGCGTGATCAACGTTGTATCATCACAGTTACCCTCAGTTTTGGTGTCACCCGTTCCATTTGAGAGCTTTATATCATCCGAATGAATACTGTTGGCCAAGCTGTTGACGAGGCTGTTCATCTTTACGCTTCCGTTCTGTGCAGTCACCACAGCCTCGTGGTGAAGAGCAACAGGGGATGTGTTGCTGTCTCCACTGTGTGCTGGGGATATTATCTGAGGCGTGTTGGGTAATGATGATAATGCGTTGCTGTCGATTTTCAATGACACCCTCTCCCCGACAGAAAGGCGATGGCGCAACACTTCTGGATCAACCTACAAAAGGAAGACGACAGTATGTGAAACATTCTAAGTCACTTTTCTACTCTCAAACCTAATGTGAATTAATGAACATGTTGATTTGATCTTTTGATTCTTGTTATTTAGTGTCACTTTTCTGTCACTGTTGGCTAATCGCAATGATGAGGTGAGTAATGATATGATGAAATTGAACAAAGGACACCCATTTCCAGGCTGAGATTCAAATCTGCGACCCCTGGCATTATAGAAAGCTTTGCCGAGGGATCTCTCCCCTATGGCATGATGTTAAAAACCCCAGTCGAGATATTGTACAGTGGTTTGGATGCCACTATAACTGTAGGTCCAGTCCCAATTAGCCTACCTCAGCATAAAGTGCACCTAAACAAACTCTGATCTATTAGCCCTAGCCTCATTACCCTAAACATCTGCCAAACAGCTGAAAACTCTTGATAGAGCTGGGATACAGCATAAGAATTGTTAAAAAGTTTAATACCATTCAACAGCACAAGGCAAAATAAAAGTGTAAATTTGTAACACAACAAAACAAGTGTTAATAACAATACAAACTGATCCTTTGTTAAGCCACAATTTTCATGTGAATTTTCAGTGTTATATGCCTATAATATAAATTAAAAAATACCTTTGTGATTAGCCAAAAGTGGCAGAAAAGAAAGTAAAAATAAACCATATTAATCAACCAATCAAAATATGAGGGATTTAACTACTTAATTGGTATTCTATGAATAGTGAGTGATAAGCCACTTTGCTTTATTGATAAAATTGACAAAAAATACTGATCCTTCTGTAAATAGGCTACACTTTAGCGCATAAGTGTGCTATTTTTGTTACTTCTCTTGTCAATATAAAGGTAAAATTCATGCATCTTGCTGTTTCTCTTTTGTAATATATATAAATATTGCCAAATATGTAGCCTAATGAAAAATTCATCAATATCATTAATTAAGGAGACGAATGAATGATTCAGGTTTTTTGTTGAAATATTGGAACTTTCAATGTATCATATAATTTATACTAAATTTGTACAAAATAGCCTTACTTACGTGAGTGAGTATAGAATTTCGAAACTACGTTTCGAGGTTCGACTGCCCCCTGCCTCAGGTTCTTTTTCTCTCTAGGCACAAATCATTTTATGCTGCGTCAAGAGTGTTAAAAGGATTAGGTTAAAAGGTTTGGTTGAAAAACACTTGTTAAAAACAGGTCACCATTCATTTAAAATCCCCAGTTAAAAAGAGAGGAGGCTGTCAGAGCAAACAGAACCACGGAACGTGTTTAGTCAATTTAATATGATCCCGTGCAAATGAGGTCTTATGGAGAATGGGGAACACCTTATAGCAGGATTTTTAACTGGTTTTTTTTAAATTAATGGTGTCCTGTTTTTAACAAGTGTTTTTCAACCAAACCTTTTGACCTAATCCTTTTAACACTCTTGACACAGCATAAAATGATTTGTGCCTAGAAGAAAAAGAACCCGAAGAAGGAGGCAGTCGAACCCCGAAACGTAGTTTCGAAATTCTATACTCATTCACGTAAGTAAGACTATTTTGTACAAATTTAGTATGGATATTATACAGTGAGTAACTCACACAACACGTAAATATGTTTTAATGTAACAGCAATATGCAGGTTCCTTACATGGGCAAACATTGTATTAGTCCCATCCTAATACAGTGGAATACCAATTTTAAATTTTTTAAGTTTAGTGCAGAAAACATACAATCGAGGTTCTACTGTATTTATTTTCTCTCTTTTCCACAAAAAAATCAGTCAAGTGACATAGCAGGCATTAGTAAGTAAATATAGATTGAAAGCTGACCACTTAACACTTTGTATGTTCATATATTGGTGTTGTTGAACCAGTGGCGAAGCGTTGTCTTAAGATAAAGGCAAGCAATGCAATACTCCAAAAAGCACCCGCAGGATTTTTTCTCAGGAAGGCAAAAGTCACAGAAACATTTATTATTACTATTAATATTATTACTGCTTTATTGTTTTTATTTTTGTTGTTTTAAATGTAACCCTATTTCAAATAATAATAATAAAAGTAGTTTCTGTAACTCTCAGAAAACAATACTTTTTGTTACAAAATATCTCTACAATTTCACTATTCGAGTTACATTAACTCTTTCCAGAAATCTCATGGGGGTATGGGGGGATAAATAAATTATGCAGCCCTTTGCCCCAGTTTTTCTAGGAAAGAAATGACATTTAAAATGATAATAACAGATCTCCTAACTCCTCTCTCAACGGAAATGCTTCTTAGTTCAAAATTCTTGGTTGTTATTGATATAATAAAATACTCATCATCTTATTATTTACAGATTCTCGCACACAATTTGAAATATCCATGATTGTTTTGGTAAATTCACAACACACCAAACAAAAGAGAACACTCACTTCAAACCACTTGTTCTTCCCACAAATGAAAAATTTTCCTAAAAGCTCCGAAACTAACAGAAAAGTGATACCAACCTCGTAAAAATTATTGTTCATGGGAGAGTAAAAGAACTGACTTGAAGCTTAAAATTATATTAAGCTTTGGAATAATAGGTCATTACAACTGGAAGAACAGGCGCCGGATGTATCATATTAATAGAAATAGTACTTAGGACTTAACATTTTTGCTATTTGCAGGACTTGGAAGAGAGTTTCATTGCTTTCTTTGCATTAGTTTTATCGAAAAAACATCAGTTTATTGAATTTGTTTGTATAGAAACTCATGATAAATATCGTGTAAATTATTTGGAAGTTGTCAACACAGGTGTAATTTGAGATGATTGAGGCATGAGGCAGACAACAGCCAGCTGTTCTGCAGATTCCAGCGCTCTCCAGGGCTGGGGACACCATGCTTGTCTTAACCCCTTAACGTTGACATTATTGACAGTTTTACAAACCATGAAATGTATAGTAATGCTTTAAAGTTTGTCTACATGGAATTTGGAACAGTTAATATAATTTATTTCAATAATTCTGTGTTTACAATAAAACAAATATTCATCTTTGAGATCGTGTTAACACTTATATGCTTTCTGCTAGTAGTGTTTGCTTTCTGCTTAGCTCGGCTGTTTTCGAGAAGCCAAAAAGCTCCGAAAAGCAGAGCTTTTATTAGTGGTTTGGGGATTGTATCTTGACCAGCATCTACCCTTCGCCATATGATACTTCAGAAGCATTGGTTTCTCGTGCAGTGGCAGCAAGCAAAGAGGTTGCTGCTTGCCAACTGGCTGCTGAGAGAGTTTGCGGCCGTAAAATTTCGCGAAATCGAGTTGGATAGTAACTAAATAAGACACTCAACATTAAGTACATTAAATAATACAGTATTTTAATAGTGCAAGCAGTGCTTGCATTGCTTGTATTATATCTTTGCCACTGTCTTGATCATCCCAGATTTGTAGCATGAGGCTTTTATGTTAACCATTTTTAACAGTGCAATTTTACACATACACAAAACAGACCAACTACAATTGGTTAACCTACACATCTCCATACAGTTAGAAGTCTACTGTAGTGAAAATAAATCAGAAGTCACAATTTATATTAAGATTAGTTACACAATTAAATAACATACTAATGTACTGTGTTACGATATTAAACTACGATTAGAAATTCATAGACCATAGTGTTGCGTTAAAAATGGCATCACCCAGAAGAATAAAAAAACTCAGTTCTACAACGTAGTGATAAATATGGCTACAATACTGTGCACTCGGAAACAGCAACAGCGCACATACTTGCAGGAACATTTTTTTTTTAAGGAACGCTGTCAGCAAAACCCTTCGTTATCCAATCTCCCTGCATTTTGCTGCTCTGTATCAAACGGGGCATAGAAGAACAATGCTCACTAATGAGACTACATTCTGCATCAAATGAAAAAGGCTACGAAATAAAAGTAGAATTGCTTGCTTAAAAAAGACATGAACATGTTACATGAAACAAAGATGGTTCATTTCATATTTTATAAATGTTTGAAAGGAATTTAATTTGGATAACACATAAGAAATTCAAGTAGCTCCTTTAAAAATAACATCATAATAATCAATCATAAATAACTTTATGGTTGACAAATATAATAAAATGTAAAATATCAGAAAAATGAGGAATGTGATATTAGTATCATTGATAGTTGTAGTTCATGGGATGAAGGCAATTGTGAATGAAGAACATGATTGAAAAAGTAAAATAAAATACAAATGTTATAAATAATACTCATTCTATCACTATCATATTGTATAATTATTCAACCTAAATAATTAAATAATAATAAAAAAATATTTTCATATTAATGATCAACAAAACTTTACATAACAGTCATGAAATATGTATAAAAAATGCCAATTTGCACAGCTACTAATTGGATGTAAATATATACTTTCACTAATAACAAGCGTGAAATTTTAAAAATATGGCACTTGTTTGTATAATAAGTGATTTTATTGTTTTTTGAAGTATTATTTTGATATCACCCCAGGGGTGCCCACAGGGGGGGTTCATGATGTGCCTGTGTCCCATATTTTGTGGGGAGACAAAATTTTATACCAATTCTATATACTTTCACACAAAAATGAGGGGGGGTCGTATTGTTTGATTGACTTGTCCTACCTACGAGTGATCACAGCGATAGGGTTGAAATGAAACATTTTGAGTAGATTTGGATAGAAGGGGGGGGGGATCTTGGTATTCGCATTAATACAAGGTTAGTCGAGCAGACAAACTGTGGAGAATAAGGTTGACAAACAATGGCAGTGAGCCTAAAATATCTAAAGTAAACATATATTGCTTAAATATTATTATACAGTGACGCAACCACAGGGGGTCATTGCCCCCCTCCCCAACCTTCGACAGAAGTCAATTCTAGGGTAGCAAGGGGGGACAAACATTGATGGCCAAGGGCCCCTGCATGTGGGGGGGGGGGGGCACAGAGGAGCAATAACCTTTTTGATTTCAAATTTTATGCAAAGGAAAATACATTTCGTAAAATTTTCTTGCTTGCTTCGCTTGCATTATCTGCTTTTCTCGTTTTCGTCAAGTTCAGATCTGTAGCTAGGGGCGGCGAGAGTCGGCCATGGGTGCCGAATGATCTAAAAAAAAAAGTTGTAACAGAGAGAAATTATTTGAGCCCTATTAAATCAATATTGTTTTCAATTGCACAAATTGAATCTAAAAATTTTGTTGCTCGATTCCTTCGCATTGTACTTGTTTTCTGTAATGTAACGTATTTAAATAATATGTGTTGTATATTTGTATTGAATAAGCTTTGAATACATACACAATTTAGTGTTAGATTGTTGCATATGTATTTTCTTATTTTATGTCGCTCCACACTGCATATGTGTAAAACATATGTTGTACATGAAAGTTACAGATGTATCTTCAGAATGCATTTATCATTCATTTTCTGCATACAGTTTGTGTGCTTGATTTCCATTATTAGCAGTGGTGATTTCTCCATATAGGAAGTGAGGAACTCCCTACAGTTCCATTTATACTTATTTCCAGTTTTCTACTTTTTAAGAGTTTAATGAGCGTTATAAAATTTAGAGTGCAATCAAGGTTAGCTACTTGACTGTCGAGAGTCAATGTGCTAGCTATCACCCGCTCGTTCCAGATCTGTTGCCCAAAGACCATCTTTGCCTACCGCTGAGGAACCTTTCTCGTCATCCTACAGGCAGACGAGGTGCAGTGCAAGGGAGGGTGGGGGTAGGTGGGGGGGTTGCCCAGTTATACGGTCCGCGAGGAAGGTCCCGTGGGTTCTTCAACAGTGATGCCAACTCTAGCATAAAAGATATATTTCTTCCTAGAAATTAAGGGTCCTGGGTTCAAATCCAAAACTCTCCAAGAAATGTATTGTTCATTTCTTTTTGTAAATATGGCATTCAGATACATTGAGTATGAAGTTTAGTAATTAAGTTGAATAATTTTGTTTCGGAATGTTCACAAAAAATAATTTTGTATGGAATTTGACGAATGTTTCCAGCAGCTTAATGTATTTGTTTCTTCTTTCTGGCAGTAAGGTATACATTCACACCGAGATATAACTACTGACATACCTGTGACTGAAAATTGGTATCACTGATCATACGTCCCAAAACTGCAGAGTCCATGGAAGCACGACTCCGGTCATCATCCTCCAAGGAATGTAACAGCTGCAGAAAGAGGAATGTAATAAGCAGGAAATGGATTTATATGTAGTAAAAATGTGGTAAATATGTAAATACATATTTAGTTATTTTCACCAAAATATGGAGTTAAACATGGACTTAAAATTGTAAAAATTTACCTTCCTAATAATATAAGACACTACACAAACTACATAAAATAGTCTCGGCATTGTAACTATTACCATGCCTGTCTTGAAGAGAAACCGGAAGCGAATCCCATACTAATAACAAGGATATGGTTAGCAATGGGCTGCTCGACTTGGGACTCTCTTCCAACGTTGCCAAAATAATGTTTGTAACGAGGAGCAGATGCTTGAGCCCTGACAACAATTGTAAATAAACAGGAATTTCAAGTGTTTTACAATAGCAAAAGCAAACAGTTGGGAGGTGTAAAGTTGAAAAAAGAAATGATCCGATGACAGAAAACTTGTAAATAACACAATTGGAGGGTATAAAAAAGGTCGTAAACTTTTGTTTCTTTAACGTTGATTTGGACTTTATCAGTTATTCGCAAGAAATTCACCCAACTCTTTTGGTCACATGGGTACATGTAGTTGAGCGAATTTGGAGTATATGTTGAGAAATGTTCTGAAATATGGAAATAATATGTAAAAATAACTAAAATATGAGTCAATACCTAATATATGTACAAGCATGAAAAATAAACACTGAATTTTTGGAGTCTACATGCCTTGATGCGGAAAGATAATACAAAATTTCAGCTTCATGCATAAATATGTATTTTCATAAAAATCCGTTCCCTGGCAATAAGTATTGTTAATGGCAATTGGCAAATAACAACTACTATACTTGACTGAGCCACAACCAATATCCTGGCTGCATGAAGAATAGCTCGAGGCACATATTTTTTGTAAATAAATAATAATAAAAAATAAAAAAAATTTGGTACAAAAACCAAATCAATTTTAGGTTCAAAAGCTGTAAATAAAATAAAATTTTGCTGTTATAGCGGTGAAAAAGCAGTATATAAAATGACATTTTGGTTTTAAAAATGTGAATATAATCCCAAATTTGATTCAAAAACTGAACTTACTGCACAAAATAAACATATTCCTTCTAATAACACATTTATGTCATTTACCAGCTTATTAAGTTTATTCATGTATAAAGAGGTCCTTTTTGCTTCTCAAATATTTACAGAAGAATTAATCAATTTTCCATAAATTGCATAACTCACAGGATAATTCTTCACTTCAGAAAGTGTCATGTTGGTAAATAAACTCTAAATAAGAGTGTTTAAGAGTCTATTTTGCATTTTTCAGTTCATTTCGCATCATTTTGTGACAAAACAGGGTACGAAAATGCACCTCTCACCTTTCAGAAACATGAAAAATTAACATTACAATGTGTTGATTCACATTTCGTGTTTTCGTCAAAAATGAAATATGTATGCCTCTAAGCATAGCCAAATGAGTTCTATTTTAATACAAACATTTGGGCTGTTCCAACCTGAGGTACATTGGGGTGACTGAGACTGGGTTGCAACAGATCATGCCATTCTTAGATTCAGTTTCCTCAGAATAATGGCCATGATCATGAATTACTTGCATTGATATTTATTCCTCTTACAGTTTACAGTTCTTACAAGAATTTAAACACACTTTTTGATGTAATATTACAGGAGAACATAAGCTCCCTTCATCAGACATTCAATTTTAGTTTGATTAATGAACATTAATTAAACAGGATGTTACTGAACATGTTAATGAACATCAACCATACACTAAAAAATGAAAAATTTTACAATATGTACATTAGAGTGCTGTAGTGAGAGCATTTCGCTCGAGCGCAAAATAGTTTGCGGGGTGATGCTAGATTATGTATGGAATAGAGAGCTTCTTCGCAAGAGCGAATAACACTCGAACAGGCAAAACAAGCAGTTTAAGTTCGAAGCCCAGTAGTACACGTATAACAGTAATTTGTCTGTGGTAGTGAGCCCTCAAATATGAACCGTGAAGTGAAAAATGCAGTGAAATTGAAAAAGTGAACATAATCATTATCTCCATGTTAAAATTTAGTTTTGTCTATCTTACCAATACAGTGATATATGAAAATTAAACAGATGATTGTGGGCTGAAACTGCCAGGATGGATATTTTACATACATGTGTCTAGTGTCTATACGATTACTGTCATATTAAAATGATATTCCATTGTAAATGCTCGAGCGTGGGAGACTCAAATGAGTACGAGCTAACGAAAATGGTTCCATGCAGTAGTCTAATGTATATACAAGAAAAATTGATACTTTGTTATTAAACATCTCTTTTCTACTACTATATTATTTTCTACTATATTATATTAAATGAAATCATAATTAGGAACATTTTCATGAAAATTTCCCCCTATAAAAACTCACATTTCCTAAAATTATATAACTATGTATGTGTATAGTTCAGAAAGTATTGTGTTGGTAAATAAACTCTAAATTTTGTGTTCATGAGTTTATTTTGCATTTTGTAGTTCATTTTGCATCATTTTGTGACAAAACATGGTAGGAAAATTTACCCCACACCTGTGAAAACCATGAAAAATTAACATAGAAGCATGTTATTTCACATTTCGTGTTTTCTTCAAAAACAAAATATGCACTTCTCTAATGATTAATGAAAAGAACAACAGTGAAACATGCATGCCCCGACTATGACACAAACCCAGAACCCAGCATAACACATAAGAGAACCCTTTATCCAGTTCTAAACTAATTAGTACAGTCACACACACTTGTGAGAGGCCAGTGATGAATGAATGAAGGAGTGGCTGTGATGGTACACTCCTGTTCATATAAAGTGGCAATTTCTTCAACTGTTCAACGCTATAAATTGTGCCACTTTATGTGAACAGGAGTGTACCACGAAATACATTCAGTCATGGGGAGGAGAATGGAAATCAAAAAAGAAGAAAGAAAAAGGAAATAATACAAACCTTTTCTATTTCCTTTTCGAAATGATCATCTTCAGATCGAACATCCTTCTGACAACGCTCCATCAACGTAGCCCTCTTTGCGGCCAGATACAGAGAACGCTTAATTCTCACATAGAACACATCTGTTACTGCACGGACTGTGTAGTCTGGGACAAAGGTCTGTTTAACCAATGCATCCAAATTCACAGACTGAATGCTGCCATTTCCTTGTGGTGTTACTGATGTTGGTGATCCACCTATGAACAGAACAATGATTAGCACCACACAAGACTATTTACAAAATTATTTATTTCTATCTACTGGGCTACACGAAGACATGGTACAAATTTGCCATACACTGGTACATAATACTCTATGGATGGATCACTGCATCAACAAGATCAATAGGTAGAGCCGCATTTTCAAGATTTCAGTACTAAAACTGGGCACATTTCGGGATCAAGAGTGATACACAAAAGGCATTTCGATGTTAAAATGTTGAATATAATCCTAAATTTCATTTTAAAACTACACATATTAAACAAAATAAACATTTCCTTTCTAATATCACATTTAAGTAGTTTGGCCTCCCTGATGGTATAGTGGTAACGTCATTGCCTCGTGATCAAGGGACCCCAGGTTCAATACTCAGTGGAGGCACATTGCACAGTGGTTCGGATCCCACTTTAAACTGTAGGTCTAGTCCCGATTAGCTTATCTGTGCATAAAGTGGACTTACAACAACAAAACAACAACATTTATGTAGTTATCAGAGAATTCCTCTGTAATGTAAAGGTAAAAAAAAAAAAGGTAAAGTGTTCCCCTGTGCATAGCTCCATGCCATGAAGGCGTATAGGGGGTGTAGGGGTAACGCCCCACACTTTCTTGATCCGGTCGTGAGTGGGGGTGATGTGATCAGCATCACGCCCCTGACCGCCTTTACCCCCCAGGGTTTCCCCCAGGTACCCATGTTATTCGACGCTGGGTAGGCGCCGGGGCCGCTTCCACCGTTAGAAAAGTTCCCGGATTTGAACCGGCCGGGGATCGAACCCGGGACCTTTAGCATGGTAGTCAGACGCGTTACCGACTGAGCCACCGCGGCCACATATTCCTCTGTAATGGAATTTTGTAATGTAATATTTTTAGCAGAATTAATCAATTCTTCATGATTTTGCACAACTTAGTCTTAAGAAAGTGTTGTCTCGTAAATAAACTTAAAATTTCGTGTTTAAGAGTTTACTTCACATTTTGAAGTTCATTTTGCATGATTTAATGACAAAAATATGGCAGGAAAATGTACCTCAATATTCCAAAAACATGAACAATGAACATTACAGCTTGATATTTCACATTTCCTCTGTTTTTGTCAAAAAGGAAATATACAAGTCTATATTAATTGGAATTTAGAATATTATTGCCAATAACATTGGCCGCGGTGGCTCAGTCGGTAACGTCTGACTACCATGCTATAGGTCCCGGGTTCGATCCCCGGCCGGTTCAAATCCGGGAACTTTTCTAAGGGTGAAAGCGGCCCTGGCGCCCACCCAGTGTCGAATAACATGGGTACCTGGGGGAAACCCTGGGGCGTAAAGGCGGTCAGGGGCGTGATGCTGATCACATCACCCCCACTCACGACCGGATCAAGAAAGTGTGGGGCGTTACCCCCACACCCCCTATACGCCTTCATGGCGTGGTGCTAAGCACAGGGGAACACTTTACCTTTATAACATTAAATTATTATTTTATACAATAATTGATTTTTAGCCACTATCATAAATTAGATGAGATTTATTTATTTATTTATTTCACCTATAACAGAGCTTTCGCTCCAATTACAATAGGCTTACACACACACACACACACACACATATATATATATATATATATATATATATATGTGTGCCTATCCAATTCCACCATCTCCTCACTCATACCTGACAACCCCCGCACCCCCACTTTCTACCTCCTCCCGAAAATTCACAAACCTAACAACCCCGGGAGACCCATTGTGTCCAGCTACAATTCACCCACTGAACGCATTTCAGCCTTCCTAGACTCTCACCTCCAACCCCTCGTCCAAGCCCTGCCCTCCTACCTCCGTGACACCAACCACCTCCTCAACATCATCCAAAACTTACCATCCCTACCACCCAACACCATCCTCACAACAGTTGATGTCACATCCCTTTACACCAATATTCCCCATGCCCATGGCCTCCGTGCCACGGAATCATTCCTTAACAGCCGACCCAAACCCCACAATCCCAGCACTCACTTCCTGATTCAACTAGCCAACCTTGTACTTACCTGCAACAACTTCTGCTTCGGTGACCAACATTACCTGCAGATACGTGGCACAGCTATGGGTACCCGCATGGCCCCCTCTTATGCCAACCTGTTCATGGGCAGGCTGGAACAGGAATTCCTTGACTCCCAGCTACTGAAACCACTCCTCTGGCTAAGATTCATTGATGACATTTTTCTCCTCTGGACACATGGCGAACCCTCCCTCACAACATTCCTAAACCGACTCAATGAGTTCAGCACCCTCAAATTCACCTGGTTCCACTCCAAAGACCAAGTGACCTTCCTCGATGTGGACATCCACATTGTGGGAGACCACTTGGAAACATCCATACATATCAAACCAACCAACCACCTCCAGTATCTCCACTACTCCAGCTCACACCCCTACCACACCAAAAAAGCCATCCCATTTTCCCTAGCCCTCAGAGGCCAGCGCCTCAACTCATCCCTCTCATCCCGCCAAAACTACAACCTACGCCTGCACCAAGCCCTAACCAACCGTGGCTACCCCTCCACCCTCATCAACAAACAAATCACTAGAGCTAACTCCCACAACCGCACCAAACAACCCAAAACCAACCCTCCAACTCTGATCACCCAATACCACCCTCACATTACGAAAATCAGACATACCCTCCACTCCCTCCTCCCCATCCTGCACAGCGATCCCGAGACCAGAGACATCTTTCGGGAAAAACCCAGGGTCGTCTTCCGTCGCCCCCCCAACCTCCAAAACATCTTGGTCCGAAACACCCCCACCCCTTCCGCACCCCTTCCCCCAGCCCACAGGTGCAATAAACCCAGATGCAAGACCTGCCCCATACTCATCACCTCCCCCACCCTCCTGATCCCTACAGCGGCAGGTGAGTTCACCCTTCACCCTAAGGGCACCTGCCACTCATCTAACCTAATTTACACCCTCATCTGTCAAATCTGCGGCAACTTCTACCTAGGCGAAACCTCCACCCCCTTGAATCTAAGGATAAATAATCACCGTTCCTCCACCCAAAACTCCGATTTCACAGTTGCCATCCACACCAACAGCCATAACACCACCTTCAATAACTGCTTCCGGGTTGCCATCATCCACCTTTTACCCCCCCGCTCTGACACGTCTTTCCGCAGGCGATGGGAAAGGGCCTATATAGCAGGCATGCACGCCACTATACCCCCCGGACTCAACCTAGCCAACCAGTAACTCTTTCCTCTCCTCCCCGAAACTACCCACCCACCTGACAGTAAACACTGGCTAAAGTATTTCGTGTTTCCTTTCAACTGTTTCTGGCAACACTGACCGTAGAGACGCTACGGTCAGTATTCTGTGCCTCTACTCAAAGTGTCGTCGATCTTTTTTCTACCGTCTTGAAAATGCGACTCCAATCGCGAAATATTGAATTATTTCTATTCGTGTGGTAAGTGTTTACTGTCTCCTTCATTATTTGTATATATATATATATATATATATATATATATATATATATATATATATATATATATATATATATATATATATATATATATATATATATATATTTTAAACAATTAAAAAATTATAATTCCAACAATACAAAAACAATAGAAGAAAAAGGAGAGCAAAACTACAATAATCGTTTCATAAAGAACACCAGCACAAGTATTCTAGAGAACATAAATCCAAAAATGATTTTCACTGAGGTAGAACAAGGTACATATCTATATATAGACTGAGGCATTTATAACTATACACATGTAAATACTCATATATAAACAAATATATACACATACAGGCAAATTGTATTTACAAACATACCCATATACACAGAAAACATCTATAATTATTTATTATTTATTCATGATATTCTTCGAAGGACGGACAGGAATTGCATGAATGGCATAGCGAAATCCAAGTCTCCACCGTTTCTGACTATTTCATTATGTTTAATACATAGTCTTAGAATGGGGGAATTCTGGTGTTCTGTTGAGTTGGATTTACTGTAATAAAAAGGCTGCCTGAACCGCAACATGTCCTTCTTAGCATTAAATTTTAATGTTTGGAGGAGACTTGGACTGTCAACCAGCCCGTTGACTAACTTATATAAAAATAATTGATGTGATACTACTCTCCTTTCATACAGAGGTGTAACATTGAATTCTCTGAGTAGTTGTTTATATGATACCTGATCCTGAAAAGATGATCTTTTGTGTTTTTTGTAATATAAGTAACGAACAAATTTCTTCTGAATTATTTCTATCTTTTTGCTATTACATTGAGTGTAAGGTGACCAGACTACACTTGCATATTCTAATTTGGTTCGAACAAGGCAATTAAACAGGCTTGTCAGAGCTCTTTCATTATGCATGTCTTGTGAACTTCTAATTAGAAACTCTAACGTTCTGTAAGCATCATTACAAATCTGATCAATGTGTGTTCCAAAAGATAATTTATTATTTAATGTAACTCCTAAGTCATTTATCTGATTTACTCTTTGTAATGCACGATTATTCATTGTATACTGATAAATATTGGGTTTGATTTGCCTGGAAAAAGTTATTGCAAAACATTTTGTGACATTAAAGTTTAATTTATTTTCGATGCTCCATCTTTGTGCATTTTCCAAGTCTTTTTGCAACTTATGTGCATCATTTGAATCTTTCATTACTTTATACAATTTTACGTCATCAGCAAAAAGTAAGCATTTTGAGTATTTAAAAATTGTGGGTAGATCATTGATATATAATATTACACTCTCAGCATTGGCTGATGCAATATTTTGATAAATAGTTCAAAACTATGCCAATTTGTTGTTATTTTAATGAATTACCTACCTAATGCTATGGTATGGAATCTACATAAACTGTCAACGGGGTCCAGATGGGCCTCATATAATAATAATTTTGTGTGGTAATTCATTTATTTTTTAATTTTACTGATCATTGCAAAGGTAAAAAGGTAAAGTGTTCCCCTGTGCATAGCACCATGCCATGAAGGCGTATAGGGGGTGTGGGGGTAACGCCCCACACTTTCTTGATCCGGTCGTGAGTGGGGGTGATGTGATCAGCATCATGCCCCTGACTGCCTTTACCCCCTTCCACCGTTAGAAAAGTTCCCGGATTTGAACCGGCCGGGGATCGAACCCGGGACCTTGAGCATGGTAGTCAGACGCGTTACCGACTGAGCCACAACGGCCACTACTGATCATTGCAAAACATTATTTTTTAATCTTGAAGTAGAGTACAATTGTAACATTAAAAAATTGGGATTCTTCAAATATACTGTTTTCTCATATATTTTAATAAAATTAAGAGCTGGGGTCCACTTGGATCCAACTTAGCATTATGAAGGATATGCAAGTAAATTCACATAGCATTATTTTGTAAACTAAATGTCAAAGATTCTAATGAAAAACCTATTGAAGTCGCGTGGCTACACTGATTGTGATTATTGGTGTTATATCAATCTTCCCTTTTATGAATATAAAGAAAAGGATGCATCCTCTTTTTAATTCTGTCTGGCATTAAAACATTGGGAAATGTCCAGAATTTTGCCCACTTTCAAAGTTTTAAAATGTCTTCCAAGAAGAAGGAATGTTACAACAAAAATTGTGTTCATATGCTTGTAACAACAATAAACAACAAGAGAAATAATTCTACAATGGAAGCAATATGTACATACAAGAAAAAATGATGTTACAGTATGAAAAAAGCAGTCAAAACAGAAAAAAACTTACCAAAAACCTGCGATAAAGCCTGTGATCCAAAGTACGTGAATGGTCCACTCTCAAAAGTCATATTCTCACGGCCCACAGTTACCTCCACTCGACCCTCCAATATCAAAACAAAACAGTCTGTAGGCTTACCCTAAAACAAAAATGAAAAATATACATACATATTTCATACAGTTTGAAAACACAGTGGGTCCTTATTTTCCTATATTTTCTTCCTGGATTAATTTTATCAAAACTTCAAACACATTATCTATGTTCTGTGTTATAACTGTGTTAGATTATTTTCGCATTCAAACACATTGCACATCAAAAACTCAATGGTGGGTAACTTCTCTCATTAATTCAAACATCAATAGTTTCTATTTCCAGTATCATAAACATAATTCCTTCATTATTTCTCTTCACTGCAATAAGTACTAATTTCAAATTCCACCAATTTTATTACTATTTAATTAATATGGTAACAAGGATCTACTTGTTTTCTGGATGCATCCTTTTATTAACATTAATGGTGTTTACTGGTTGATTGATTGATTTTGTTTATATTGATTCGCTTTTCTGCCACTTTGGCTAATTGCGAAGATGAATTGAAATGTTTGGGTGCATCAGCACTTAAAGGCTATTTTGCACCCCTCATGTTATACGGGGTCCAACTCCTTACCATAACCAAAATAACTGTCATGTAGTTAACTAAAATATTAAAACATTCTGACTTCGGTTAAAAGCTGAGGCTGTAAGGTGGCACTCAGCACACATAAGGACAAAACACAGGACAACACAAACAGTCCTACGAAGATTATACTGGCTGTAGATCCAGACGCCAGAACCTCATTAGTCTGTAAAATGCAGTCCAGGGTGTGGGAGCGAGTTTGACAATTGGGTGTACTACATGGAAGGATCACCCCTTACACCCCAATTGCGAAGATGAGAATGAGTGATGATATGATGAAATTGTAACAATTAAAAGTTGTTTCAAATATTGATTAATATTAGTGGTTGAGTAATTTAATCAAATTATGTGCATCAGTTTAGCAGATTTTTCTTCAAAATATTCAAGATTTACATCACAATAGTAAAATTTCTGTTACGAATCACAAAATACATCTTTTCCACGCAATATTGCTGCAAAATAAATGGAAATTTCAAATTTTGCATAACGTCCAGGATAATTACTCTGCAAAGGTGTAGCATGGCATTTTTGTGGACCCTGCAAGAGGCCAACAACAGCAAATAAAATCCAACCTGAAGATAATACCACTGGTATCAGGAAATACTGATATACTGGCATTGGTATTGGCTCAGCCTTAATAAAAACCTTAATTGCAGATAATATGTATGGTAAAAAGGTAAAATTATAATGTGCTCATTATACCATACCATGAGGGCACATGTGGGGAGAGGTTCATGATCTTGGCTATAATAAATAAAGGGGGCAACCCCCTAGTTGTGTCCATCCTCCACCCACACATTCGGGGGTGTGCGCTTATTGTCCTGGTGCCTTAAGTTTAGACCAGGATGTCTGTTCCGTGAAAGTTGCATGGTTCCCCCGTTTATTTTTATCAACTTTTTATTTACTAACTATTAATATGGTTACAATATGTTTGTAATTAATTACCAAGTCTGTTCTGGTAACCAGTACAGGCTTGGTTTACATGAGGCATGAAAATTATTTATGTAGTTAGGTGATTGTTCCGGAAAGGGACTATGGGAGAGAGCCTGGATTGGGTAAGGGTAGGGAGCGAAGTTTTAGTGGAGAAGGAATTAGTAGTACTGGTGTAGCCTAAGTACAGTAATCCTGGGAACTTCAGGGAATAGGGGGGGTTGCCCGGGATGCATCAAGATGGCTTGTAGCGAAAAGTTTGTGTCAGTTCCGTTAGGCATTTCATTAAGTTCCGGAATCAGTTGTTCTGGTGACTGGAGACGTCTATGGTTCTGTCGCCTCATTGGAATAAGGGGTTGAGGTATTGGGAGTTGGTCTTGTGATGATTTGCATTTTCGCAACTCAGCTGCTGATACCACATCTGCCAGGTCATTTAAGGTGTTGTAGTGCTCTGACTGATGGAGGTGGTAGGTTTCGTAGTTTGGGAGCTTATGCCTTAGTGTGAAACCCACAGCCTCCTTTATGCAGACAAGGTCCCACCTGAAACCATCCACCCTACTTACTAGATCACAGTGGCTCCAGATAATTTGTATGAGGAAGCACAAATTTAAAAGTTTAGTATACAGCATGCAACAGTATTTAGCTAATTTTCATGTATTCTAAGAAATGGTACAAAATCGTACAAAGTGAATAAAGATGGATATTTTAAACTGCATAAACAATGATGTGTTAATTAAACTTTTCTGCTTTGGAGAGGGGTGGGTACTGGACACGAAACTAGGCACCGTCTATGTCATCAGTGTTTCAAATGAAACAGATCCCATTATAGTAGCAGCACAGAGACAATTCCATGCAGTTAAAGCAGCAGCAGTGAAAAATCACGTGAAAACCGGCCTGGCCTTTAATATTAGTCACTAAGAGCAAGGGCATGGTATGTAAGAGACCCAGGTTGAGTCTTGGTTGAGCCTACATTTTCCGTTTCAATTTTTATGTACAGGGTGGTGCAAAAAAAAGATAACTGAAATTCTGAAACATGTACTAATTCATTTGTCTGCTTCTTCTTTGTTCACAGATTGTTGTCTAATCATGCCACAATATACTTTGGAACAATGCAGTTGGAGCGTGGAACATTATTTCCGAAGTTATGGTACAGGATGTATGAATGGTCCATCTTTGGCTAATGTATGCAGTGGTTTTGAGGAACATTTTCATTTACGAGCACCACCAAAGAAAACCATATTGCAGTGGGTGGAAATGTTCAGAACAACTGGTTCAGTGAATAATCATAATGCAGGACGATTTGGACGACAATGAAGCACAAGAACAAACAACAACACTGATCGAGTGATGAACAAGGTTCTCCAATCTCCAAAGAAAAGCATACGGCATATGTCGAAGGAATTATCTATAGAAAAAAACAGTTTTTATCTATAGAAAGAACCAGTTTCATACGTATGGTTAAGGACATTGGAGCTTACTCCTATCGCATACAGGTGTTTCAGGAGTAGAGACCTCAGGATTTCCGTTCTCGCTTGCAGTATTGTGGACATGTGCTGGCGAATCTTTATGTAGACGAACATTACATTGACAATTGGTGGTGGTCTGATGAATGTCATGTTCTCTTTAGCGGACATGTAAACAAACAAAACATGTGTTTTCTTGGATGGGAAAAAAAAGCCAGATGACAACGTGCAAAAACAACTTCACTGAGAGAAGGTAACTGTGTGAGCCGCAGTTTCAAGCCACAGCATTATTGGCCCCTATTTTATAGAGGATAGACATGTATAGAGGATAGACATGGTAACACAATATCCATAACTGCTATGGTATACAGCCAGCACGTCATAGAGCGGTTTCAAGTAGACCTAAGGACATTTTGTGAAATTAACAATTTGGATTTTGACGAGCAGTGTTTCAGCAGGACAGAGGCACTGCACACATAGGGCGAGGAAACCAAGAACTGTTAGAGGAACTGTTTCCACATCGCCTTGTGTCAAGAGGATCTGAGTTTCCTTATCCATCTCGAAGTCCAGACCTCACAACACCCGATGCATTTCTGTGGGGGCTGTTAAAAGAGAAGTGTTTCACACCACCTCCACAAACTCTACACGAGCTTCACACAAAACATTGAACCAGTTCTCTCCGAATTAACGCCCGAACAGTGCTCTGGAATGGTTTCCAGAATAACCAAGCGCATGGAATAAGTTATTCAAAAGGAAGGAGGACATGTAGAACAAGTAATTGTATGGTAGAGAGTTCTAACTTGAACAGTAGTGTATAAATTCATATAACACAAAATAAACAAAGTAAACACAAAGCAAAAACGGCTAAATTGTTTTTTGCACCACTCTGTAGTATATCAAGTGGAATAATAATTTGTGTATGCTATTAAATATCCATTCTAGCAACAGACAGATGTTTTGTATGTTTACAAAATTTACTAAAACTCATGTTGGACAAACTGCAATTTGGTGTATGGGTAGGAGTTTCTGGTCTAAAAGCTATACTTGTGTCAAGATGTGTGAAACCTCGGAAAATATGAACACTACTACAGGTTTCCCCTGCGCTGTTAAAGTGACACTAGCACCACTGATTCCACACCAGGGTTTGAAATAGAATGGTGGATCAGTATGAACATTGATGCCTACCTGTTGATAAATGACAGTTTGATGGTCAGCACGAGCTTTCTCCTTACTCTTTACTTTTATCTGGAATATGACATCTTGCTTCAGAAGACGACGTAGTATTGTTTCCGAAATAAGCTCTGGTTTGAACGCATCTACAGCTGAAAATGATAACTTGTTATTTCATTATAATGAATGAATCAAACATGTTATTTTACTAATATACCTAAATTATACACACTTGTAAATTTGATGTCTAAATAATTTGGAATTATCTTTGAAATGGCTTGTCATCACTAATGTTTTACATTTTCTCATTTTCAGTTTAAGATAACAATAAAATGACATGTATGGGGGTGGTCAGGCAAAGATATTAGAAGATGGCAGCATGATAGTTGTGTGGGTAAAAGGCAACTGTTCTCCCATTTATGAGGAATTCTATGGTGGACATGCTGTTGTTATATTAAATTACAAGGTAATTTCATTTTGACCTGAAAAAAATATGCCAGAACCATACAGAACCAGTACTATAAAACAGAAATTTAATAAAACATGATTGTTGACAACTGGGAAGATATAGAAACTCAACATAACGTTAATATTTGCAAAGCATATTTCATATTGCTTGCAATTTTCACAATTCAAGTGCTTTGTTGTTGAGAGTTGGTGTATTTAAGCATTCAGCACAACTGTCCTTTTGTTTTCGAAGTTGTGGTTATAAAGTAACTTCTTTTTTACACATTATCACACTTCTCAACATGGTAACAAAAATGGTCACCTGTTTTATAAATACATTTGTCAAGAATAATAATTATTATTTCTTCCCTGTTCCCCCCATCTTACTACGTCATCAGCAAAACAACAGGGTCTTCATCTCTTCCTCTCAAGAAGAAGTACATAGACAGCTTGATAGTTGGAATGAGGAAATCAGAAGAGCAGGAAAGAAATTCAGTGCAGAAAACAGTGAGGTGCTAATAACAAAAGACACAGAGCCAGAAATGAACCAATACTAAAGATTGACATGAAAGAGTTGAGGGTAGTGGAGAGCTTCAAATATCTAGGAAAATATACAACACATACTATGTGGCAATGATTATGTATGGAGCAGAGACTTGGACAATGACAGAGAGAGACAAAAGAAAGATGCAGGCAGTGGAGATGAAAATTTTAAGGAGTATATTGGGGAGGACAGAAGGGATACAATAAGGAATGAGGATATCTGACAGACAGTGGGTGTGGTGAAGCTTCAAGACAGGATAGATCAGGCACAGATGAGGTGGTTCGGACACATGAACAGGATGTATGCAGAAAGACTGTCAGTAAGAGCTTACCATGCACAAGGAGTGGGAATAAGGCCAAGGGGGAGACCAAGATGTTGGTGGAAAGAGCAGATAGTGGAGAGTGTTAGGAGAAGAGGAAAAGATGAAATACCGTGGAAAGAGTGGAGTGGTGGAAGACCAGGAAAAAATGGAGATGCTTGACTTCTATGCCAGAGGCAGGAAACTGTGAAGGATGATGATGATGAATAATTATTTTCTTAAAAATCTTCTTTTTCACATCTCGTAACCTGTAGGGTATTCTATACAGGTATTATAATTTTGAAAGTACAGCAGACAAAGAAACATAGGTTAGCATTAAATTATTTGTGAGCACATAGTGCATAATAATGAATATATGAACACACATTTTTCTGGATCATTTGTGGAGTTTCTCAGATTCCAACACCTGCAGTTGAATTATGCATACAAGCAAACCAGAATAGAACAAAAACATGAATTTGATCGTATTTATATAGTGGGCATTCTGTTGCCTCACTCAGTTGCAAATACACACTGAATGCTTTTCTAGAAACTGAAGGGAAACTGTATATGAAATTTGTGATAGTGTTGCTTGTTTTGGTGTTGAAACCCTGGGTCAAATGTCACCTTCCACTTTGTAGTGAAAGCTCCACTATTATAAAGGAATTACTACATAAAAAGTCCAGCGGAAGAAACAAAATCATTTTTAAACTGCTTACTCTTCTTGATATTTATTTATTTTCCGTTCACGAGATCATTTATGTACCAATGTATGTGTATGTAAAATGCCAACAAATATCTCCTTACTAGCTGCTACTTACTTGTACTGAGATACTGGAATGTAGCTAGTGTGAGTTGTGGTGATATGTGGATCCTCTGGTTCTCCCGTCTCTCGGCAAACACGGTGAAGTCCTGCTTCATTCCGTGATCTCGTCTTCTCTTCGAACGATTGTCAGCTGCAGAAGCAACATGTTTTATATTTGTGAATGTCATTTGATAGATATCTTATGATTCAGGTTAGGAAATTCATGCCTTAACCCTCCCCCTACCCAAAACAACAGAAGAAAAACACTTACTTTACAGGATGTCCCTGTACAATACCAACAGGCTTTCACAGTATGTACACGTCGTCAAAGTACATATCCCTGTATACAGTGTACAGTGGAATCTTGATTTTACATTCCTGGGTTTTACATTTTCCCACATTATGCATTCAATCTTGATGGTCCCAACATAGGAAAATGTTATAAAATTTTTTTCGATTTTACATTTTTCTGCACATTAAGTTTTCTTCAGTTTGGTCCCCTGAAAAATGTAAAAACGAGGTTCCATTGTATATACTAGGGATGGGACAGAATTCACATCAGTATTTTAGAAGGAATTCTATGCTAATGTAATTTTTCAGATTTTGGAATATCACAGCGGTTTTTCAAAAGGAGAGAAAAATTCAAAAACATTTGCCCTGGCGGTGGCCAAAGGTCCAGTCGAGCACTAATAGCCACTCATGTTTTTTAAGGAATATTTGCAATTTTATAATGGATCAGTAGAATATCAGTTATCGATTATATTGGTACTTTATCAATATTGGTACATCCCTAGCATACACTCGCACACCATTATCTACGGATTACACATCCTGGAATATTGCATGAACTTTTCAAGATATAAGTTAAAAAAACAACAAGAGGCATTGTTCTAGCAATTTTTCTTAGTTTTAAATTTACTTTTCCAGTTTCAAAAGATGTGCTGCTTGTAAAGTCAAAACTTTAAAAATCACTACCTAAAGAAGAACATTGTAAAATATAGGACCAACTGCTAAAAAAGAAACATAACCCCCCACCTTTTACAAAACTCTTGGGCCTGTGACTAGGTAAGTATTTTTGATGAATCAATAAAATGAAAGAAAAGCATGTGTATTACTTACTCCAGATGTCAGTTTCATCCATAATCTCAGCTTGGATCAACTCTTCAATAACATCTTCCAAAGTGACTAGACCTATGGTTTCATAGAAAGGATCACCTTCGCCCTCTGAGTTGACACGCTGCACAAATGCCAAGTGACCTTTGTTACCTGCAGAAAAACAAAACTAAAAATAAAGGACAAACATGGAGAATCAAAAGGAACACTGGTGTCTAAATGAGCAGTCGTTTTATGAAAGTAATGAACACTATAATGAAACATCTCAAATAATTTTCACACAAGTAGTTTTGCACAAACAGATTTTTTAATCTGACAATTTCAAGTTGACTGCAAGATCAACTTAACCTGAATAATATTTTAGGGTTTGAATCATCCCAGGCTCAAATGCACAAGCTGAAATCAAGTTTTTGCTGATGAGCAATACATGGACTGATCTGAGAAATCAAAGCAGCTTAAAACTAATCAAGCCAGAGATAATGGTAGCAAAAAAATTAAAACATTAGTTGTAAATAGTTTCTGAAATTTGCGCAGGAAGATAATTTATAAATTGTTATTCTATTTTGTGACCTGTATATTATATACAATGTAAGCTAATTGTTTTGTTAATATTATTCAACCCATGAATATTTGCTGAAGTCATGGTCTGCTGCAAAAAATGGTAAGACTGTACTGGGAGTGTATATATAAGATGATGGTTGTATCTTTCATCAATTTATTGTGAATATTCGTCTGAAGAAGACCCTGTTAGAGGGTTGAAATGTTACATTTTTATATATATTTTTCTATACTATAAAAGTTTGCCTTGGTCAGCATTTTAATGTTTCATTTTAATGCAAAAAATGGGCAAAATTTGTCGTGACTATATCTCATGGCCAAAAGTTGATCACCCTACCCTCACACAGTGGCGAAGTGTCCTATGATGCCAGGAGGCCGGGCCTACCCACACCATTACTATTTTACAGGCGTCTTTACTCATTTCGTCAAAACATACGTAATGCAATGCAAAAGTTTGGAATTTTCATTTATGATAATTACAAAAAAATTCTAACCCTGTTCAGTATACGAACTTTCCACTGAGTGAGGCACATTTGCTGGGGCCTCTTTTTTTCACAGTCTGTTGTACGGTCGTATATGCGGGAAGCCTAATATTATGAGTACTGAACATATGCTTATAAAGTGCTCGTGAGGCTGGCCTCGCGGTGTTACCCACTAGGACGAACAGAATATCAGCAACACTGCATTTCCACCAGGGTTGGAAATTTGTGGTGTACCAGCAGAGAGATTTCTATTTCATTGTACATTCTCCATATTTTATACGAAACTTAGGTTTTCCTTCTTTTCATCGACAAGAGTAAGTGAAATTGAAAATTACGGAGTACTGTAGTTCTGACTTCGTTTTCTGGTCAGAGTGCTGGTGGTCTTGTCGATTCACCCAACACCGTAGCGTAAACGGAAAGTTTAAAAAAACTTATATTTGTAAAGTAAGACTTGATATCAAATTATGTAAATTAAAATGCTAGTTACGCCTTATATTTAAATAGTAGTTTTACTTTCACTGGAAATAGAATAATTTATTTTTATCGTCAACGGGGATTCCCTGGCTTCTTCCCTGTCTGTGAAAACTTGCCTCCTGCTCATGATGCTAGAAGGCAGCTTGGCTCGGAGCGCGAGGTTCGTGACACTAGAGCTTTGTTTGCGATTCGTGTCGTGTACAGCGATCTGATTTATGCAAGAAAGTGCCTGATTGGACTGAAATGCAATCGGTAAGGTAGGACCCACTTTTGTTCTTTCATGTTTCCTTCTTATAACAATCATTTCTAAAATATTTTCAACTCTATTTTCCTTTGCAAGTAACAATAGCAAGTGACAGCAAAATTTTAAAAATTTAAAAGTTGTTGTAACGTTGCGTTAACACTGTCGTCGAATAGATATTGCAAGCAGACATTTTTTTATGCAGCCGACACAAGCGAAGAGGTAGGCTGTTTTGTTTACCCTGAAGAGATAACAAGAGAAGAGGGCGTTGAGAGTACAATGCAAGGGAAGATTTTTTTTGGGTCTAGGATAAAGAGTGTTATGGGGCTATTCGCGTGGGCCATGTCCGGTTCCGGTCAGGCTGGGCTAGTATTGTCACATTGGATTGGTAGAAAAGTGCTAAATCGCACCTAAGAATTGGGATTCTATTCTCTCAAGCAACTACATTTATTATGACCTGTTTATATGTTACATAGTAACCTGTCGTGTTGCCATCCCAAACAAGAATCCTATGTTTTATTATCACGTAAAGGTGTCTACTCACACGAGGGGCAGAACAAACTACAATGCAAAGTATTCACACTGAATGAGAGAGGTCACTTTCACCTTTGTTTTTTCTTGAAAGCTTACGCCCCATAGTGGTCATCCTAACACGTTACGAAGCCAGGTGATCTGATTGTGGTCATGTCATTGTTTCCCGACCCTCTTTAATTCATTCTCCATACATTCTCATTGTCACGATTAACATAGAGCAGAACAAATAAGATGAAAATAGCCAAAATTTCAATTATGTTTACTTTCACATACAGGTGTTAGAAATTCATTTATCTGGAAAGCCAAGACTGGAATTAACTACAACCATTCCTTTGGTTAGAC
Source organism: Lepisma saccharinum (assembly GCF_977018435.1). Lineage (NCBI taxonomy): Eukaryota > Metazoa > Arthropoda > Insecta > Zygentoma > Lepismatidae > Lepisma > Lepisma saccharinum. Next base: position 93,452,017 of record NC_139229.1, read on the forward strand.
AACAGGTAACAATGGTGCTTTCCTCGGTGTGAGGAAGTCTTGCTAATAAAAACTAAGTTGGCAACACTAGAACGTGCCAAACTGACAGTCGCTGAAAGTGCGGAATTCTGTCGTCTGCTCACGGCACAAACGTCATCCTGACCTGGAAATGATGGGGTTCTTCTTACCCTTTTCACCTCAATTGCAAAATAAATAAATAAATTTAGAAAAAAAAAAGTGAAGAACAATTGACAGCAGGGCTCAACCACTATTCGTTGGATTTTTGCGATGTCTCATGATTGGTGTTCTTCCTGGAGGTGTGTGCAAAAATCACACAGGGGTTGAAAAAATACAAAAAAAAAAATAAAAAAAAACAACAAAATGAACAAAAATCTAGATCCATGACATCTGGTGGGTGGGAGGAGAACGTCCAAGACATAATTATCGTACTGATGGCCGGTAACAACACTTTTGAAAATGTCACGCCACTGGCAAGTAAAGAAGCGGCCTGTAGAGATATTGAACCACTCTCCATGACATACCCCCCCCCCTTTCTTTTTACAAATTCAAGCAACTAATGGAAATTATCGAACTTTTGTGCCTACCCTACTAGCAACTCTATGCTTCACACAATAAAACTCCCTGCTGATTGGACTACCTTGCTCCTATAACAATAATAAAATACAAAGGTTTGAAAACTACATTGTTGTCGCAATGAGTTTGCATCTCAGGCCTCAAAAGAACACTACACATACCTTCCTTGAACTCCTTAAACATTATATCCAATGTCGTATCTTCAAACACAAAATTACATGGATTCTGGTAGAACTGGCAGAGCGTTTTCAGTGGAGTGTTATCATCGGGATCCACAAATGCTAAATCCTTTATGTACAGAAGAGCAATAACATTTAATCGCTCACCTTCATACACTGGTACTCTAGAATACCCTAAAATAGAAAAAAATGTAAAGTAAGCAACTGGTAGTAGATGGACGTAGATATAGCTGCAAGTTAAAATAATAAAATATAGCTTCCTTTGAGCAGGGCAAGTTTCAATAGCACAGAGGGTCAAAGTGACCACCTACATGTTGGGAAAACTTGTTTTTCCACAAAAACTATATTGGGAACAATGCTGGGCCATTGTGTAGTATATCTTTAGTCACAGACAGGTGAGGATCATGTTTGCCAGTGCTTGGGTCACTTTGTCCCCCAATGCGTAGCTATGGAAGTTTTTTTTTTGTGTAATGCTATTGATTCATGCTAATACAAAGTGTGTTTCACCTACCTTTCAGATATTTTTCTGCATAATACTGATCAAACTATCTTGTTTATGACATTCTTATACTAAAAGCAATATCTCACTATTAAATAAATTGTGGTATACAAAGGTGATAAGTGAGAATCAAAAAGTTACTAAAATATGTTGAATTTGTTATGTTATTATTTTTTATCTTGTAAAACTATAATTGAATATTCTGGATGCTTTACCATTGTACAAAAATACTGTATTCATGACTCGGAATAACTAGGCAATATTTTGCTGTACTCGTACACAAATGACAGCTTCCTCGATGGTGGTGTGGTAACATTATTGTTGTGAGCTGGGTTAAATATCCAGTGGAGGCACATTGCACAGTGGTTTGAATCCTACTTTAATCAGGTCCAGTCACAATTAGCCTATATGTGCAAAAAGTGGACTTAAAACAAAAACTCAATCAATCGCATACAAAAGAAAAATAATTATTTAATTAGCTTGACATAGCAGCAAATGCACTTTTTACTATTTCATGCCCATATAAGTAAACTGTCTCTGAATTTTAAAATGTCAAAATTCACTTTATAATTTGTTTTTCATTTTACTAGAGTATGTAACACAATGTGGTAAAAAATATGTAGAAGCTTTACATACACGGGCAATACCGAAAGAAAAGCAAAATTGGATATTTTTTTTATTTACTGACATAGGTCGTTCAAATTACACACATTGGTAGGACAACTGTTCCCATATAGTAACTCTTCTCCTTCATTGATGGTAAACCATGGATTCCAAGCAGAAGCTACATGCTGTCATTGAATTTTTAATGAAGGTGGGGCGCAGGCATCCACAAAAAGCTTGATGTGTAGCTTTTGAAAGGTCAACATTGCAAGAATTCAAAAACCTTTGGATACATTACATATGTTAACAAAAAGAATCAATAACATTGACCCTTATGCACCTATGCTGTGATTTTAGCATGATTTTACTTGGGGGTTAACAGGGCACTGTTCTCTGTTGCAGAGTGGTCAGCAAAACATTCTATGAAGCCAGCGGTCACAAGTTTCAAGCTTGGTTAAGGAATAGGTGTATTAAAATCATCCTCAACTGATGCATTTATCACAGGATTGTTTGAAGGGATATAAGGCCATCAGATTATAAGTTTTTGCACCTGAGATAATGATGTTGACTTGAGTGATTGGCAACTTTTTTTTATGCACACAAAAATGAGCTTTTGGAAAGCCCAAATTACATAAGGTGTACACAATGCATTACATAGCATTACTTCAAAAAACAAACATTGGAAGATAATGGAAAGAAATATTTAAATAACTTTAAATGTCATCTCATGATCTTTCATGCAACCCCACCTTAAGATCAAATGCATTCAGTCACAATTCATTTCATGACCTATGAATAATACATGACATTATCTATTTGGCGATCATTTATCTCAACTGTCAGGTTTTGGGATATATTATTATTATTTTTGAAGACTCAAAATGTTATGCTTTTTCTTTCATCACCACATTTAACAGGCACGAGAATACTTTTTTAAAGTTTGATTAAGTCCACTTTATGCTTATGATAGGCCAATCGGAATTTGACCTCCAGTTTAAATTTGGATCGGAACCATTTGCAATATGCCTCAAAAGGGGATCCAACCCGAGACCCCTTGAGATAATATGTTTTGTTTTCTTTGTTTATTCACTTTATTCCTCAACTGATTATTAGTTTATTGTCACAATTGGAGAAATTACAATAGTGACATGCAACAATAACCAACCATCTATTCCAGCCCCAGATACCTATTTTTGCATAACAATAATCTCCAGAAGATGGAAATCAGCTGTGTCTCTGTTTACAGTACTATAAATTGTTCCACAGTGCAAGTGTAGGTTAGAATTGATTCTTGGCATAGGCGTAACTTGGCAGGGGGGCAAGAAGGAGGGGGGCACTTGCACCCCCAAAATTTTAAAAGTTAGGGGACCTGAGGAGCAAAGTAATAAAGAGTGATATTTGTGATTTCGCAAACGTCACAGTTCTTTAGCAAATAATCGTGGGTGCTATGTATTTTAATACGATGGAAACTTTTTCGAGTCTCTAGTCCCTAAAGTTAAGTCCCAGTTTTGAATCTGCCCTCTCCAATATTAGGCCCCAAGTCCGATTCTGTCCCCGGCTAAAATTTTCCCCTCCCAACTGTAATTTCTGGATCTGCCACTGACTGATCATGGGTGTAAAAAGAAAGTGATTAAACAAAAAAAGCAATACTGTTGCTGTACATCCAAGAATTGTCACAGGGGTTTGGCATTTCCCTTACCTTGCTTCATGATATCGGAGACAGTTTCGAAGTCTAGAATAGAATCATAGGAAAGCATGAAGGCATCCTCTAGCTTTGTCATCACGTCACCAACTGTCTTCTTCTTCAACTCTAAGGCCCCTGCAATGATATTCACTTCTTCCTTCTCCAGATCATTATATTCAGTTGTGAGCTGAAAATGGAGAAAAATGTATTAAAACAGTGCAATATTTCATGCAAAACAATCATGCATGCTTGTTCTAATCTTCATGACGCAACACTACATTCAGTTACTATCATTCACATTACTTGTCTATAAGGATTATAGTAAAAATGATGCTTATAGACAACATAATATGGTTATAAAACAAAATATGAAAATTTAGATACCACAGAATATTCAAAGAGTACCTCCCCGATGGTGTAGTGGTAACATCATCGCCTTGTAATCAAGAGGTCCTGGGTTCAGGCCCGTAGCTAGAACTGATCTCCAGGGTGAATTATGTGTGTTGGGGTCATTAAGTTAATGTAAAATATAAAATTTAGAAATATCATACAAATATTACATTTTTTTATATCTTCTAAAACATCTCTTGAAATGCTAATGACTGCTACTGACACCATCCCTTAACACACACTCCATACTATTTTTGATGATACAGATATTTATATCATACATGTTAAAATGTACAATATTCACTTCAGTCATAATGCCTACTGTACATTCCACCCCTGGCTGAAGCAATAGAACTCCCCTTCGTTCCCAAAGCTTTGGATCTGTTGACATTTGATGCAGATGTGGAAGGAATATGGATGATGACATCAAATTCACAGATTTCTGTCAAACAAGAAGCTACAACAGAGGGCAGGGAAGGTACAGAAAAAGAAGGCTCCCTATGAAAGAACTTTCTAAAGTCTAGAAAATCTTAGACTTCTGCTCATAAATAAGATGAACGAAAGAAGTTGTGAACAAAATAATATATTCTGTCTACATTTTCAATCTTCACCTCAAACAAATTAGAATACAAAATAGTTTTACCTTATGTCAAGGAGGTTGGTGGCAGTGCCAGGGGAGGGGGGCTGAGCCCCCCTGGCCTCTGCCTGTCTTAGATACCCGGTGGAGGCACATAGTGGCGGATCCCACTTTAAACTGTTGGTCTAGTCCCAATTAGCCTCACTGCGCATAAAGTGGACTTAAAACACCAACTCAATCAATATTCAAAACCTGTTCCCACTACAGTTCTATTTTACTAAACTAGGTAGTAGGTAGAAGAGCTTACTTCCAGACTTGCCAACCCTCTGATTGTAGCAACTACAAGGGCTGGATAAAAAGTAATGGCAACACTGCTGTCGTATGCGAGTCGTGAGTCTGTGAACCACAGGGTTGCAGTAGCCGATTACGGAAGGTTAGATGAGCATGTGTGACGAGTGGGAACGGCCATGTGTTATTCAGTCAAAAACTATGAACTTTAGCAGTGTTGTCAGTATTTTTTATCCAGCCATTGTATATGGGATTTGCTGCTCCCTTTACTGTAGAAATGGTATTAACTATATTAATGAATATCATCATTTGAAAGCACAAAACTAACTAGATTCACAACAGTAGTGAACCCAGAATATTTTCATGGGGCACAGGCTCACTGTTAGGGGTGTGACACATATCACTGCACAGGGCATCATGCCTTGAAAATATATATTCTTGAATCCTCTATTAATTCATTTGTTGTAAGAATGGTATCATGACAAACTCACAACAATCTACATGAGACAGAGAGCAGACCCTTTCGAGACTTGTCTAGATGAGACACACAAAATCTAGACTAGATCAAGACTCTAGGCTTTTGTTACAGACTTTGTTATGATATTTGAAAAATTTACCTAAACCAAATATACTTTATCATTGTAATTTACCATTATGATAAGATACATACATGCAAACAGTTCTTATATGAGATTTATGGTTACTTGTCCTTGAATAGTACTCGATCACCCCATTTATCAGTGTCAACAGTAAAATGCTGTTACATAAGTTTCAGGAGGTAAATTGCCAGTACATCTCTATCCACCCTTTTCTTTTAGATAAAAATTATCTTAGTATTTCGGAAACCTATAGAACAATATTTAGTTGTGGTATTCACATAGGGAAGTTTTTTAAATTTTTTAATATCCCTTGGCCCATGGCATGATTTAACGAGCAGTGAGGGCTTCAAAACAGACAATATAAAGTGCAATAAAACTTGTTTCAAAATAAAAACGCTCTATTAACTCATTTCTAGAAATGAAATGTGGATATTTATAATGAATATTGACAATAGAAATGATACTTTTCTGTGTGACCCTAAGAAGGGCAGAAATACAAAGGCTGTCGCAGAGAAGGTGAGACTAATTCCTGTATAGGAAAACGGCGACCTCCATTGGGTAGCAAATGTACTAGGGTGAAAATTTGGTTTATTAACTGCCGATTGAGACCAAAATAAGCGCAATAGGTCAAAAAGTCGTGACTGCGTAGTAGTTAAAAGACAATCATGTACATGGACCCCTCCAAGAATCATTAAAATGAAACAAAAAATTTACAAACCACAAAATTTTTATTCAGAATCAGTCATATCGAGTAGACGTACATCTTTTTCAAAATAGGCACCATTGACAGCTAAGCAAGCGTCCATATCCTGTGGTCCATATGCTCCTGCCACTTTGTGAATGTCTTTGAAAATTTGTCGTCAGGTAGCAAACTGAAGAAAACTTGCGATGCGGTGATCACTTCTTTGTTCGTCATGAAATGATGACCACGTAAAGCGGCCTTTAAAAGTGGAAATAGGCAAACAGGGTGCAAAGTCCGGGCTGTATGCTGAATGCGGGAAAATTTCAATTTTTCTCTTCGTCGCGTAATCCTGAAAAGCCCGCGCGGTATGCGGGAGTGCGTTATCGTGTTGCAATTTGAAGGAGTTCTTCAAATGCGGCCTCTTTTTTGCTACGTGCTGGCACAGAGTCTTAATGACTCCTTGGTAATACTGTGGCTCTACTCAGTCTGTCTTGATCGGCATATGCCTGTTGAAACATTGCATATGTTTCCACAGCACTTTTCCCTAAACACCAACAAAATTTTATGGCATGTCGCTGTTCGTCTTGAATACTCATCGGGACAAGCAATGTTATGCACAAAAACCTGGAGGGGTAAACGAAACACGTTCCACGTAAATCAACACAGCTGTTCACTAACGTGGTTTCGTAACATGTGACAACTTCCTACGGAAACAGAATGAGTCCTCCTACACGATGTGACTAGTGATGAAACCGTAGGCAGTGTTGCCAGGCCAGGAAAAAATCTGTCTCACCTTCTCTGCGACAGCCTTTGTATATGGGAAATTTCACATCAAAGTGACATGCGAGATGTGTCGCTTGAGGATTTCACCAATCGAACGTTGGCTTGTGCTCCCTGTCATTCCGCTATGGTGTGAAACGTTACTGTCGATTGGCTGACTCTCAAGTAACATGGGCCTCTTCAATCTAAAGTAAAATATTAACCGCATTTGTGTGAACAATAGTCTGAGGCGACACGCGCAGCTTGTCGTGTTGCTTCGGTCCGAAAGGTTGCATTGCTTACTGAGGATTCACTTCCTAGCCGCGTGTCAATTTGGTCTCAAAGCTCCCTATATTTTGTCTTTCTTGAACACAAGTTTTAGCATATGCATTCTTGCTTTGAATCTAATTTTGGCGATTGGATTTTCATCTTCAGCGCCTAAATGTTATGCACCGTTTGTCAAATAGAGCACATATTAGCAATTCGCTTACACTTGTAGAGGCTAGCGAGCGCTCCCGCCTGCATGATGCGTTAACGCAACCGACAAATCCTACTGTCACACCAATCCCTCCTTTCCACCCCTCTTACAACTGCTCGCTCTGCAGTACATGCATGCACACAAGAGCGCACTTTCACAAGTAAAGTCAATGGCAAAGATAATGGTAGGCAAATTGTCCACCGCTATTTTAATTCCTTTTTTTTCTACATCCTGTGTTGTTTAAGAAATGACACTGTTGGTTTGAAGCAAGCATTGTTCTCTGCTTATTGACGTCATTATTTCAATTCATTGACATCACAATGTGTGATACAGACCGAATTAAAATGGTGGTGGGACAATTCGCCTACTGTTTCTTTCGCTGTTGGGTGTACAATGGGTTGAACAGGCCTGTAGCAGGAGTCTCACTAATCGCACACTTCTCAAACACCCTTTCGGCAGATTGCTTTCGTTGTTAGCTTTGGGGCTATTAGCATAAATATACTACAATTTTTGTGACGTCACCAGTCAAAGGGTGGTGTTTGACCAAAAATATATTATCTATGCTAACAGCACTAAACCTAACATCAATAGAATTTACCCTTACATCAGAAGTCAAAGGGTGGGGCTTGATAAAGAAATGTGTTTGAGAAGTGTGACCCCCTCCCTGAAATTAAAACCTGAACATCTAAGGGAGAATTCAAGACGAACCGACAAGCAACAGGCGACATGTGTCACTTGAGGATTTCACCAATCAATGCAAGGTTGTACGGCCTGGCATGCTACTATGGTGTGAAGTGTTGCTGCTGATTTGCTCGTTCCCAAGCAACACACGTCCCTGGTTCGATACCCAGTGGAGACACATAGTGGTTCAGATCCCACTTTAAACTATATGTCCAGTCCCGATTAGCCTTACTGTGCATAAAGCGGGACTTAAAATACCAACTCAATCAATCAAGCAAGCGACACGTGTCGCCTGTCGCTTGGGTGTGAATTCTCCCTAAGGGTAGAACCATGCAGAAAGCTGGATTCAAGCAGTTGTCAGCTAGCGCTGCCAAGCACCATTGAAGTCTGATTTCGAACCCTGCTTCAAGATTCGCCTCCCCCCACCTTCCCCTACATACGAGCCGACCTCTGTGGCGGAGTGGTTAGTGAAACGGCGCCAGAGGCACAACCACGATTTTTTGTCTGGGGGAGGGGGCAGTACCAGGATAAATGTACCAATAATAATAATAACAACAATAATGACATTATTATTATTATTATTATTATTATTATTATTCTTACTACTAGTAGTAGTAGTATCAAAAATGTGATTATCCTCATATATTATGCACAAGGGGGTAGAAGTCTGTGTTAAAACATTTGTTTGGAACAAACGATTTGAAATATTTTTTCAACACGTTCAATTTCACATTAGCTAATGATGGAAAACAAGCACACAAACTGTATTTTTGAATGGCCGAAAATGAATGATAAATTAATTCCGAAGATAATAATTTTTGTACATAACATGCATAACTTTCATGTACAAGATATATGATGCAACATGGAGCTACATAAAATAAGAAAATACATATGCAACATGTTAACACTAAATTGTGTACGTATTGAAAGTTTATTCAATACATGTATACAGAACATATTATTTAAATACAGTACAGAAAACAATTATATTGAGAGTGAAGCGAGCAAGACTTTTTTTAGATCCAGCTTTTGCAACTTAAAACAATATTGGATTAATAGGACGCAAATAATTTCACGGGGCGCCATGACATTCTCTCTCTTACATTTTTTTCATTTAGATCGCTCGGCGTCCATGGCAGACTCCCGCCGCCCTCTAGCTATGGTTCTGAACTCAACGGAGGCTGAGAAAAGCAGAGATTGCGAGCGAAGCAAGCAATAAAATTTTACGAAATATATTTTTATTTGCATAAAATTTGAAATCGAGGGTGCAATTGCTCCTCTGTGTCTCCCTGCAGGTGCCCTTGGCAGTCAACGTTTGCCCACTGCCCCCCCTAGAATTGACTTCCGTCGAAGGTTGGGGGGGGGGGGCAATGCCCCCTTGCCCTCCCTGCGGTTGCGCCACTGAACGGCGCCAAAAAGAGATCAGAATTCTTTCAGAAATACGAAGAACATGTTGAACCCCATTCTCTTCAAGTGAAACAATACTTTTCTTCTTTGTATGTGTCTTTAGCCGGAATGTAGGTCATATGCACTCAAAGAAGCCTGGGACAATTTGCTTGTCTTGAGCAACAATGTGGCAAGTTTCTAAGAATAGAAGGCGTTATTCGGAATGTATTTACCGACCCCGACGTGCAATTGAAATATGAGGTTAGGCGGAAATCGCTATTGCGTCACACTTCTCGTAATAAATTCCACACAACAAGTAAACGAGATCCAGGATTGGTTACGCCTTTGAGATATTCTTATTCACTGGCGTGCGCAGGATTTTATTTCGGAGGGGGCTGCAATTGTAAAGATAGATATTACATAGCAGCATTCAGTCCCGTACCCAGGATTTGTTTTTGAGGGGGATGCCAGTACCGACAACAGCCGCAAACATGGCTGTTGGATTTATTGAATTAGGTTATTTTACGTCGTTTATCTTCCACTTCTCGCTAATCGCGATGAAGATGAATGATATGATGACATTGATGAAAAGACACTCAAAAAAGGACATAACCAAAGCCCAAGCCGGGATTCGAACCCGGGACCCCTGGCGTCGATAACCATTCCGCCACGGTGGTCGGTGAAATGCTCTTGGGAGTACTAGAAGTGACCATCAATGCTATAGTAAGTAGTATTGCAGCTAGAGTTAAATATGCATTTTTAGAGTTGTAATATTATGGCTCAAAGTAACATAAAAAATTCAACTCACTGATAGACCCCCCCGACCTGACAATTTGCAACACAGTCGCTTATAGACAAAGGCTGTCACACGCCGAACAGCTTGGTTATCGGAAGTATTCGAATATTACCGTGTTCCGCAAATTAACAATGTCTTCAAATTTCATTTAAATTCCTTACACCGGGACCATCGAATAGCCATGATAATTCTGTTTAGAAAGTAATATAATTATAAATTAAATGTTACGTATCAGCAATAGGTGTGTTTCACCTACACTACCGACAAGAAGTTTAAGACCACCAGGAAAAAGTGCCAAAAATCAGTAGAAATGGATGTATTTCGTAATTAATGTACAAGAAACAGATGTAAGAATCTACTTGACAATGTACAAACATAGGTACATCCACTATACATACTAATGTCACCTCATATTTTGCTTTCATCAATATGTTCGCCATGGGCCTTAATGACAGCAGCGCAAACACATGGCATGCGCTCCAATTGTTTGTCCAGATAGGATGGTTGAATGTTATACCAGGCATCGTTGATGAATTCCCATAGCTGTTGAGTGTTGCTGGGTAACTTCTTCCTGATGTCCCTATCGATTTGGTCCCAGAACAGTTCAATTGGAGAAAGATCAGCAGACTGTGGTGGCCACGTCATAAGAACTAATGCCCCTTCTCTTACCTTGCGTTCCAAATACCGTGTGCACAATTGAGATGTGTGTTTGGGATCATTATCTTGTTGAAAAATAAACCCATTACCATCAAGACGACGACCAGAGGGGATGGTATGGTGCACCAATATCTGTTGATACCCTTGTTTTACCAATGTTCCCTGAATTTTATGAAGGTCCCCCATCTGGTTTGCGGCAAAATATCCCCACACCATTACACTTCCACCCCCATGTTTCACGGTGGGAACAAGACACTCTTCTTTCATTCTCTCGCCAACCTTTCGACGCACAAAGGTTCGCTAATTGCTGCCAAATAATTCATATTTGGATTCGTCGGTCCAGAGTACCCGTTTTCAGTTATCCGCAGTCCAACCTTGGTGCATTTTAGTCCAGGATAATCGTTTCGTCTTGTTCACACGTCGTAACAATGGCTTTATAGCAGCTACTCTGCCATGCAGCCCTTCTTCACACACCCTCTTCACCGTTCACACAGACACAGGTGTCACTCTGCTGTTATTCAGGGAAGCAGCGATGACTGGTGCTGTTAGGTGCCTGTTCCGTTTGCTAGTTACTGTAATATATCTATCGTCAGCTCCAGACGTTACACGAGCTCTTCCACTACGTTCACGGTCAGCAAGACTGTTGGTTTTACGATATCTGTCCAATGCACAATGAACACCAGTCTTGGAAATATTCAGTTTTCTTGCTATTTCGCGTTCAGAATAACCTTCATTTTTCAGTGCACATATCACAGCACGCTTTTCAACCGAAATCGCCTGTTCCCCACGATGACGGACCATTTCACACAGCTCCACTTACCTTGCACACCTCGCACATAATAATGGGCTCGCAATGTTTTCTGCATGAACAGCAAATGACTCTGAGCCACTGATAAGGATGCACATGAGGCTGGCTACCGTACTGACCGGTTTCACGCACACAGCTGCAAAATGTTGCCAATTCACCAACATTTTTGTCACTTTCCATTTTGCCAACCACATGCTACACATTCGAAAAAAAATTGGTTTCGCGTCTTGCGAGGTTCAAACTAGACTACATTGCATTTTACATGTGTATCAACGTCACGTCTTTCTTGGACAGGAACCGTTGGTTCCATACAACATTCCATACTGATTTTTTAGCCGTTTTTCATGGTGGTCTTAAACTTTTTGTCGGTAGTGTACGTCACAAACTGTTGCATTGTGGGATCGAGCAGCCATGATTGAGGCCGGTTCTTGTAAGCATACGACTTCAAGCAGCGGGCGGGAGATTTGATCCTTGTTTACGATTGTAGTCACGGAAACACTGCCGGCTTGTAACGATTCCATTGAAAGTCAATGTATTCATTACAAGCCGGCAGTCTCCGTGACGATTATCCTCAAATTTTCCGAGAAAGAACAGAAGGTGCGCTTCACGTCACGAAACTCGATAATTGTTGATCAGAAGATTGGCGAGAATAAATTCTGCCAACATTATTGAACAAAGCAAACATTACAGACTGTGGAGTGATCATTCCTCTCAGTTTCAGGTAAGTTAATATATCACCTTTCTCTGCGACTTTTAGTATAAATGGATCAAGCTGGTGTGTTGAATCATACTTGCAAGTAGTGTTTCTTTGTTTTTGTTAGGTAGAAAGGTGCTGATACTTCCGATAAATTTGACCATAAAAATGATAACATTCAACGTTAAATTCATATTGATAATTTTACGTTTGTACTTGATTATTTATATTTCGTTATTTAACACAAACTGTTATTAATTTATAGCGGTAATTGGCTTTGCGCAGTCAGAAAAAAAACACTGCTTGATTAAAACATAGTAATGATAAATCAAAGTATCCCAAATTGATCGATTGATTTCGTTTATTTTACTTCGCTTTTCTGCCAGTTTTGGCTAATCGTGAAGACAAGGCTGAGTGAGGATATGATGAAATTGATCAAGGGACACCCACAAAGAACACCCATGCCCAGGCCGGGATTTGAACCCTGGACCCCTGGCATCGTTGCGCGCTGAGTTAACCACTCCGCCACGGAGGCCAGCATATCCAAAATTTTTAAAGCAAGGAGTGAAATTACCGTTTTTGAGCAACTCAACATTTCAAGATACAGCGCGCTTGAACAAACCTTAAAGCAAAACAGAGACGATAATGGCAGAACCTTGACAATATTAGTAAATCTGTACTGGATGTAAATATTTCAAGCAGAATCCGAACCACTAATAAATACGAAAACGAATTGATTCCAGATAGCTGGATCAAGTAATTAAACACACGTGAACTAGAGTTGGCCAAAGGTTTAGGCCTCTTTTTTATTTCGTTATCGTCCAGTTCATATGGATCTACATATTTTTGTGTCGACTGCGCAAAGAGCTTGAACACGAAAAAATACCGCCACTTCCAGATGACACAACATTGTCATTAATTGTATGCAATGTTACAGAAATTTTACACAGTACTAACAACAAACGTACAGTTGGCGCAGGTGTAACGAACGATACGTGCAAAGAGGATGGATCCCATTCTCCTACGTGGTGGGCATTTCCTTGCAGACGGTGCCAATTCTGACGTCACATGAAACCCACATATAGACCCTAATTATTAAAATAAAGAACATGTCAAAATTTTAGTTAACCAAAGAACGAGACATTTTCGCAATACTACTGCAGTTAGAAAATAGTCGGGATAGGGATTAAAAATAATGTACTGTCCCGTCTAAATCGGGACGTTTGGTAGCTTCGCATCAATGGTTACAAAACTAAAATTACTCAATGCTGCAGCCTTCAGACTTCTGGAGCCTGCCTCTCTCCACAACAAACTCATTCATTATTCAAGGACGAAATCGATATTCTTGCAAAATCTTAAAAAAAGGTCAATCTTAGTTTTATAGGTTCAGAATAAAATATTTCATGGCTGCTCCTCTGGGTATGGACTTGGCTGCATAGTTGAGGGGGGGGGGCGAAATACACAATAAAATAAGTACTTCATAATTATCAGGGTTGAGCCGATACCACTTTGCATCGATACCCAAACGGATGCTGATATTTTTACCGATTCTCACAGATACCGACGCTGGAAAATTGTAATAATTAAAAGTCGTTCAAAATATTTACTAACATTAATGTGTAAGCAACTACTTCCAATTATATGCATCAATTTATTAGAGTTTTGCTTTAAAGTATTGAAGAGTTACATCAGAATATTAAAATACATATTATGTAATCGCAATATCAAGTTTCACTAAAAAGTGGTGCAAAATAATAAAGAGACTTCGAATTTTGTATGATTTCCAGGATAACTACACTCCGCGAAAGTCACGCGCTGCATTTTTGCAGACCTCGCATAAGATTAAAATGCCGGAAAAGTATCAGCCGTTATCGGTAAATAAAAACCAACCGATACTTTCCGATACCGACAACACCGGTTAAAAGGTGTTCAATGGTAATTTGGGGTTGTTTTAAGGGGTTTTCAGCTACAACTTTGGATTTTCCCCAGTTCTTTCAAGACCATTTTGAGGTTCAGGCCACAGCGCTCAGTCAAGACGTCATCATCTGGAGGCGATCGTCTTAACGCTGTAAAACCCTTGTCGTAATTTTACCGTAGAGAATTAATGTATATTTATCTCTTTTATGAAGTTAAATTTTTACATTTACCCTCCCGACGAATATAGTTAGAAGAAAAAAGTATAATATTGAATATTTACACAAAAAGTTTCATTCAGAAAGTCACTATGGCCACCACGAAAATTCCTACCGTAGCACAAAGAAAGAGTTGAAAACAGTTAGAAACTTCCTGGCGGAAAAATTTAAACATTGTATGTCTTTGAAAAAGGGCGCGGTGGCTCAGTCGGTAACGCGTCTGACTACCATGCTTAAGGTCCCGGGTTCGATCCCCGGCCGGTTCAAATCCGGGAACTTTTCTAACGATGGAAGCGGCCCCGGCACCCACCCAGCGTCGAATAACATGGGTACCTGGGGGAAACCCTGGGGGGTAAAGGCGGTCAGGGGCGTGAGGCTGATCACATCACCCCCACTCACGACCGGATCAAGAAAGTGTGGGGCGTTACCCCCACACCCCTATATGCCTTCATGGCATGGTGCTATGCACAGGGGAGCACTTATGTCTTCTAAAAATATTATCGGGAATATTTGTCAGCTCCAGTAAAACTCGTAACCGCTTTTGTATGAACTTTTGTTGATTAAATCAAAAACCCCATGTTAGGTTACCTAATCAATTAAATTGTCTTTAACTTTATCCACAATTAATCAACCAGATAATGCAGATATTCTGTGTAGCTATACAATCTCAATACAAAAACTTAATTTCTATATCCTTGCATCAAAAGCGAAAGAAATTGGTACAAGGGCAGTGTTACATTTCTGTGAATAAGGACTAAACCTAAATCATTGGTCACGTTGTAATTTCGACCCTATTGACTTTATTGAACGAACGATAATAAACAAATTGAATCTTTTCATTGTCGTTAGTAAGATCTGTGAAAATAACTTAAGAGTTTCAACATTTTCATTGAAAAGAAAAAGCAGATTAATATTTCGATCTTAGCGTTCACTTGGAAAATAAACATTTGGAATATTTCCTTACACTGTTTTTACACTCTGTTAATAAAATCGTGAAGAATGTTAATAAATTATGAAACAATAAACACTATCACTGAATTTAATAATCAAAGTTAAGAACATCGAAGCTTCACAAAGACAAACAATAAAAAACAGTTCATATGAAACGGTTTTCTGTGTGAAAACATTTGAATTTGAAACATAAGTAATATATTCTTGGATACACATCCTACCCTTGTATTTGAATGCACAACATATCTTCCATTAGCCTCCGATTAGCATAATGAAGCATAAAGCGGGGTAAAATTTGAATGTAAATGTACACATGTAACAACTTTGTCCCGTTGTACAGCTTTCTTTCATTAAGCATATTTTGAAACTGAAAATTTGTGTAAATAATATGAATATTTTATCGAATGCTTGCATAAAATTTATACTAAGAAACTGCTTTGGTAGATAAGAACGTAATATTTTAAATGTTGACTAAATCTTGAAACAAATTAATTTGCAATCATAAGCAATAATCTTAACGTTAACCAACGTTTGTAATTCCGGGTACATTATTTGATATTTCTAAAAAAAAAAATGTTGACAAGAGATAAAACATGACCACATTTAGGAGTATATTAGATGTCTATTCCGGACACATGAACTATTTATTACTCTTATTTATTTATGAGGATAAAACCTTTGTTACGTAACTTGTATCTTTTCGTAGGGACCGAATCACATAGAATTGCACTTAACATTTTTCATTTTCAGCAACATCTTAAAGAAATTTGAACGTTACTCTTACCTTTTTCATCATAATTGCCTCTGCAATTGAGCACACAACACTTATACACTATACCTCTTGCATATTTAAGCATATTTACACGTCATGTAAACTCGATTACAGTTCTCAAATTTGCATTACAATTCCACACAAAAAAGGTCCAACATTGATTCCGAAGAAGCAAATCAAACATGGCGGCTATCTCGCCTTCAGTTGATGACGCTTAGTCACGTGCCCGGAGCAATCCATGAGGCTTTCAGATAGAGAAGGTAATGGTTCTTTACTGGCTTCAGTTGAAAATTTTAATTTCCTCAAAATTTCGGAAGGGGCTGTGGCCCCATCAGCCCTCCCCCATGCGTACACCAGTGTTCTTACTAGAAAGCCATGATACGATATACACTATGAAATTCAATTATAGAAAACCGAGTTATACTTGAGGCATGTTGACCTTCGAGCCACAGTAGGCTAAACTCGTTAGAAACTGCAGTTTTTGAAGCAACCGATTCCCAGTTACTTTCCAAGTTGCACAAAGTGGCGTACTTAAGGGCATTTGATTTATTTGACTTCGCTTTTCTACTACTTTTGTTTGGCTAATCGCGGAGAGGATAAATGGCGGTGAGATCAAACGGATGAAAAGACAATGAAAACACACGGACAAGGCAACACGAGCCCCACATGGAACTGACTATACTGACCGTGGGTCCAGACACCAGAGCCCCGCTAGCCTGTAAATGCATTAGGGTGCACCGCGTGAAAGATAGGTTGACATTTAGGTGTCTAAAAAAAAGTCACCCCGCAATGAAGGTGGGCTGTCGGGCTGGAATCCCCCTGAAATGTCCTCGAACCCAAGAATTCGAAGTCGTGGGGATTACCTGGGAGGAACAAAGGCGGTCGGAGCGTGGTGCTGAACACACCAATCCGACCTACTCGGATCGGCATAAACTGTCTGATTTTGATGTTTGCTATTTAACGACGTTTTATGCCACTTTTGGCTAATCGCGATGATAAGTGATGATATGATGAAACTGACGAAGAACAGGGTGGGATTTGAACCCGGGACCTCTGGTGTAGTGCGCCGTGCTAACTACTCCGCCAGGTACGTTAGCATAATTTGGCTCTGGTCGAGTTCGACCAAGCGTGGAGTCCTACTTCCACACCACCAATATGCCTTCATGATGGCACAGTAGAATGCACTTTTTTTTTTTTAGTATATTAAACAAACTTAATTTATCTGTAAATAATTAGGTGATATTTCCATATACCTTACACTTTCGGTCCATGCTCGACAAGTCTGAAACATCTAAGCCCGTTCTCGCTAATGATATTGGTGAATTACAACGCGTACAGTATACCGTCCTCCGACAATGATGACCAAATGTTTGCGCAAATGGTTCTCTCCAAGTCACAAATTGGTTAATCTCATTGGCTGCCTCCTTTCCCATCCCAAAGGGACGACTTTAGGAATAACACGTGCATCGAAGACTATGTGGCTGGCATCCATGCTTCTGATGTAGATTGATCTGTTTATCTGCGACTGGAGTGATCGGACATTGAGTTAACAAGGGGAGTTGTGAAAGAGAAGTTGAATAGTCAGACTGAAGTTAAGTGTGACAAGTGGACCCTTATCCTAACATAGAGATTATGACTGCGTATAAGGAGACGAGTTCTGCATTCACTTGTAATGTTTAGTTTGTTATTTGGTTATTTAATTCATTTTTTATTAATCGCGACGATGACTAGGATGATGGTCAGAAGAAACAGATGAAAGAATAAACACACAAGACCACCCATTAGCCTGGTTGGGACTCGATCCCGGAACTAAGAGATATACAGAATAACAAAGCATACACATCGCAAGAAATTTTCGTACCGGATGACGAAATCAGAAGTACGTATCCCCCAACTCAAATGCACAGATTCACATTAATTAAATTATTTCACAATTACAAGTAGGTAATCACGTACATTTGTCACAGAAGATGTAGAAAATGCTTTATTTTTTACTTCCTCGAATTTTTAACATATTTTGAGAAGTTCCCTTAAAGATCGACTCCTTGCACTTCTGCAAGAGTTTGTATTCACAAAACAATCGTACATAAAAATTATTCGTTCTAAATGAGGACAAATTGAAATGGGCATTTGACCCCTGTGTCCCCCTCCGATTTTCATGAAATTTGGCAGGTGTATAGAGGGGCCCTATGCCCCCTGTTTCTTCCTATGCCATATTTACGTGGTTTCGGGGTGAGATCCCCACTTCAATTTCTCCTCATCTTGACATTTGAGCGGGGGGGGGGTTGCCCCCTAAAACAGTTTTTTTTTGCTGAAACACAAAAACCCGTACTTCTTCCTTTGGCCCCCTCTATACACCTGCCAAATTTCATGGAAATCGGAGTGGGACACAGGGGTCAGATCTCCGGTCAATTTGTCTTCATCTTGAGATTTGAGGGGGGTTTTGCCCCCTAAAACAGTTTTTTAGCCGAAACAAAAAAACGTATTTCTTCCTTTAGGCCCCTCTATACACCTGCCAAGTTTCATGGAAATCGGAGGGGGACACTTCGATAACCTCCCTTGTAAGTGTATTAATTACAAATCGCGCACGCATGCACACACACACACACACACTATATATATATATATATATATATATATATATATATATATATATATGTATGTATATATATATATATATATATGTATGTATATTAGCAGGCAACAATATGTTATAAACACATTCTTACTTTCCGAAGAAGCGCTCATGTGGGATGGCCGAACAGATCCGGATCCGAAAATGTTTAAGATCCCATCCCTAGTTCGAACGGAACATAAAAAAAATTAAGACACTGTACAGAGTGTCCCAAAAGTCCTTCACCATAGGCGTATGTCGATATATGTGAAATCTTTGCCATTTCTTTTTGCAGGTGTACCATGTTGACTACTGAGGAGGGGCAGAAGTCCTTCTGCTATTTAGGTAGCCCCACACTACAAAATCCATTGGATTCCAATCTGAGGATCGGGGAGACAAGCAAGAATTGCTTGCTTCTGAGTGCTGCGCTATTTCGTCGGACTTGGTGACCCACATCCTGCGAGCGATGGGTGACCGCCTACAGCTGTGTTTTGACAATGGTGGCCAACACATTGAACAAATATTGTAATACAGTCTATGGTGCGGGACTTTTGGACCACCCTGTATTATAAAGATCGTAGCACCTACCTTAACGAGCTCTTTCAACCGCTCCCTGTTGTAGATGCAGCCAATCTCTTCCCCTAAGATGCGATCCAGAATCAACGAAATGGGGTAGGAAAGCGGGAACGTAATGAGCATGAAGAGCCTCGTGACGTACACTGTCTTGGCTCCAACGGCGAGTCCGTGCCTGGAGCAGATAGCCTGAGGGATGATCTCTCCGAAGATGACGATGGCAAGCGTCGACATGATGATGGCGATGAGGCCTGACGTCAGATCGTCCATGAGAATGGTGAGGGTGGAGTTCACGAGGACGTTCCCCAGCAGAAGACTGCACAGGAGATAGTTCCCGTGGTTCCTCAGCGGTATGATGGCCTGGGCGTACCTTCTCTCTGCCTGCGAGCCCGTGGAGTTGATGATCTTCAGCTCCGTCCTGTCCAGGGACATCAACCCGAGGTTGAGCCCCGAGAAGAGCCCGGATAGGACCAGAAGGCAGACTAGGATTGTGATCTGCAGCCAGAGGGGAAGGAGCCTCTCGTAGGAGCGCACCTGGAGCCACAGGTCGGAACCCTGGTGCACCCAGGAGCCTCCACGTTCCAGGAGGCAGACGAAGAACTGCTCCTGGCCAGGCTTCATGGATGCCAATCTCAGGGTTACCAAAGCCGAGTAGTCGGTAACATCTTCAACCTAAGGGAGAAGACAGAACACAAATATAATAACTAAGGAGCGGATTTTAAGGTGCAAAATTATGGTCGAGGAAAAAAAAAAAAAAAAAAGGCTCTGAAAATGTTTTCAAAAAGATGCTGATAAAATGCCTTTATTCAGGTCTAAAACAGTTACATTAACGTTCCTTATTCAATACTAGCAAATAACGTAATTTATGGTACACATGGTATAATTTATATTACACCATTTTAAAGCTCTCGTTCTGCTCTACAAAACGAGACTATACGATTTTATGTAGCTGTTCAAGAACAGTGAAAATCATTTATTTTTTCGTCCAGTTAAAAAAAAAAAACATGAAAGAAAAGGATGGAAAAGGATGCTGAAGCATCAAGATGGGATAAAAAGGGGATAAATGTGCTAATCTCACGAAAAGGTGCAAAAAAGTGCAACAAAGTTTGTTTATTTTAATTCATTTCATGTCCTAAAATACATATCTCAAACGATCGGTATGAAAACAGTTATATATTTTTAAAGATGCTGCACCTTAAAATCCGTTCCCCAGTAACAACACAGCTAGATTTTTACCAGGGTCCAGTGCTCGAAGTGAGGGGGGATGGGATCGCAAAGCATCCTTCCAGCTGTCTCGTTGTCGTAGGAGCATCCCCCAAAAACCTAAGGCTCGACCAAACATCTCCCCATCTAACAGTTTCTACTTCAAGTGCTGTCGGGGTCAGTGCTCGAAGTAGGTCAATAAACGTGGGATGCCATGGCGCATCCAGCGGCAGAGCAAGAGGGAAATATTTCTCCCCCTGGAAAATTAGTTGCCCAATTTTCTATTTGGCAAAAGTTTTGATACCGCTTCAATGATTTGGCTGCTCATTTGAATGCCAATTTTTGGTCAAACTGTAAAATTATAATTGAAGGGTAAGGGGGAAAAAAGGAATGTCACAAAAACGGCGCTTTAATGTTGAAACATTCCTTGTTCTTTCCCAGTTCGCCAATCCTTTTGCCGCTTTTTCCATGGACATTTCGACATCTCGGGACGTATGGAATACTCCGTCAAATAGTACCCAGAACCACCAACAAAACAAGCACAGCACCCGAAAAAGTGTAAAAATGAACATTCCTTCTTTTCCCCCCTTATCCTTCAATTGTGCTTCTGGCTGGAAATAAAATAGACATTTTAAAATATGTAAATATTAAAAAAAATGTCTTATTTAGGGTTTTTTACCATCCCATGGGAAAAAATCTCGGTACGTTGATGATGGGGAATGCTTGACGCAAATTATCTTAACTGGGAGTTAGTACCCCCCCCCCCTTACTTTGAGCACTAACCAGGGATAGAAATTAATTTCGATATTTAGGCGCCATTAGGTGATAACATTTAGGCACAAAAGCTACAAGTTAGTCGGGTCGAACCATTCGTAATGCATGTACGTATGTATGATTGTGTTCATCCCTTCATCCATTTCATCATACATTCTCATCGTCGCGTTTAAACTACGATGTATAAGAGCGGAGTAAAATAACAAACAGAAAGAGATAAACAAGGAATAAACTTCATACTAGGTTTATCTAAAATGTTCCTGTATTCCGACAGATCAATATATAGTGAGGCTAAAAGGACACAATATTGTCTTATCTCTGTACAATCCTTAGTACAGATTGTGCTGCTCCGTTTGGAAAGAAATAGACGTCGACTTTGTCAAGGACAAGCACATTTCTAATTGTTTTCATTATTGTCGAGAAAGTGAGTTTGGACAAAAACATTGTACATTGACCTCCACATTAATTACGCTTTGTGAAACAAACAATTCTTCACAATTTAATATTCCAAGGCTGCAATATGCATTTTTTTTCTTTCCCAGCTTAAAATATCCATTTTCTTCAGACACTGTGGAAACATTTCTTCCGAGATTTTGGAATTTCAAGGAAATCTTGTTTTTGTACAGTGTGTTTCAAAAGTCGCGCAACCCGAAATTTGAATGCTTATAGGAGATCCTTACACAGAGTTTTCTGGGTTATGAAGCTTCGTCTGTTGAGATACATCTTACTAATTGTGACTGCCAGTTCAATCCGTTCTAGAAATTATTAAATGGATTAAATCAGCGATTTTCGCAGCAAAATACAAATTTCAGGAAATAAAAACTAAGAAATATAGCAGTCATAATTTGAAGTTTTGTGACTGGTACTATGGTTATCTGGTTTAGACCAATAGGGGTCGGGTTTTGAGAACTGCGATTTTATGAGCGAGGTGAAAAAATACGGCAATTTAATGGCACTTACGCATGGTTGGCAACACTAGCAATCCAGAGAGTTGTCCACAGATGTACTCACCACACAATCGCATGAAAAAGCATAAATCACAATTTTGCCCTGAAATGTGACTTCTGAAAGGATAAGGGAGATTTCACATCGAATTGACTGTTTTAACCAAGCCCCTCCTCTTGTAACTTTGTTATTCATGGAATATCAAACTTAAAATACCTCCTACTCTTTATACTGTAAGTATCAAATTTTTATTAGGTCCCCCAACATATTTTAAAACAATGAAAAACGAGCATTTTCAAAGAGCTATAACTGTAACCAGTAACGAAGCTCAAATATTTCTGTTAAAACTTTGGATATATATATCTCTCTTCCTTCTGGGGGGGGGGGGGACTTCTGACATTACTGCCCTTCCCTGATAAAAAATCTTAAACCTTGATTTTTGTTGAAAAGCGAATATTAGCTTAGGCCCTAAATTTCAGTCCTTGCATTAGAAATGGAAAAAAAATTACAGAACACAAATTGTAGCTTCAAATGTACTGGATCAGTTTTTTTTTACCCCAGCTTTCCATCACTTTTATCAGCTTAGCTGAGTTATCAAATTTATCTCAACTGTCTGCAAAGGGCAAAAGGCCCAGAAGCCATGATACAAAAATGACCACCATTTTAAAACGAGGTCATATAAGAAAATAAATAATAGTTTTGAACTTCCCTTGCATAGGGGTTACAACAACAACAAAATGAAATTTGTTAAAAATGACGAAGTAACCAGTGCTGTTCCTTTTGGTATGTATTCTCGCTGAAGCGACACGGGCCCCTTCAGTCTAAAGCAAAACATTCACCGCGCATGGGCGAACAACAGACTGAGGCGACACAATCCACGGTATTGAGAAAGCTGTCCAGTTAGAGCGATAATTCAAGATGCTACTTGTCGCGTCGCTTCTCGTCTGTCGCTTCGACCTGAAAGCTCCCTTAAGGAGATTTCACACCGAAGCGACAGCCGACACCTGCCGCTTGAGGATTTCACGAATAGAACGCTACAGTCGCTACAGTGTGAAACATTGCTGCCGATTTGCTCGTTCCCACGCAACATGTGCCGGCTGTCGCTCCGGTGTGAATTCTTCCTTCAATTATAGGTAATCAAAGTTAAGGATACGCAACTTCTGAAACACACTGTATTTCAGATTTTAGCGCAGTTTCCAAAGAAAGGATTGCAACTTCAATGAGTTAATGCATTTTCCACTACATTAAAGTACCGTATGGCCTCCCTGATGGTGCAGTGGTAGCGCGTCGCTTTGTAATCAAGGGGTCCCGGGTTCGATACCCGGTGGAGGCACAAGTTGTTCGGATCCCACTTTAAACTGTAGGTCCAGTCAATATTAGCCTTACTGTGCATAAAGTGAACTTAAAACAACAAATCAATCAATTAAAGTATCGATATTTTTACTTATTTTTCACATTCTCATGAGAAATTAACAACCGCGTTATATGCGAATACAATGCACGCTCGACAGTGCACTTCTTACTGCACTTTTCTCATCTATTGTGACTTTCAGACATTTCATCGTGGAATTTATAACCCCCATGTGGCGCACAACGTGAGCAAAAGCAGCTCTCGAATCGGAGAGTTCTGTGCGCATAAAATACAAAGATGGTTCCTTGGAGTCGCGTAACCCGTGAAAGGACTCTTTCGCCTTTGCAGCAAGATCCAGAACCAGCCTCTTACGTGCTATCCCCTACCTCCCACAAGAGCAGACAAAAGAGCTGGCGCCCTGTGCGGTACGTACCTCATTTCCTTTCCGACACACCCGTACAAAGTACTATGGAACTATATCCTTTCGTATTCAAACTCTTATCAAATATCGAGTGCCTCTTATTACTACATTGCACTGTCGGGTTGTAAGGGACTTAATGAAAAACAAGCTAAATTTATACAACGCATACCTACAAGGTTGTTATTCATTTTGCAAAATCCAATTCCTTGACTTTTCCAGGTACCTTCATGTACAGTCACCGGCAATAAAAATGGGACACCTGGATCCTGAAATACTCGCTTCCCTGTAAGGCGTCATGTGTGTTGTCTAACTCTACGGCGATAGGTGGATTTAATTGCAAATTTTCAATGGAAACTTGTAGAGTTAGGCAACACACATAGCGCCTTACAGAGAAGCGAGTATTTCAGGATCTAGGTGTCCCATTTTTATTGCCCCTGATTGTACCTTTCCAGATATATAATCATTTTAACATACCAATTCATGTTATGTCTTAATTTCTATTTCTGCATGTTGATCAAATGATTCAGGTTGAGAAGTGATTTGTTTTATTTTACTTCCCTTTTCTGCCGCTTTTGTGCTATACTGGTCGCATTTCCGGCTGGTGGCTGGGAAACAGCGAATCAGAGATCAGTTGAATTGTGTTCGACTGACATCGGGCATTTTCGAGTCACCGAACGCTTTCGGCGGGAAATAACAAATGAGCGTCGAGTACACACATGTTGGCAATCGTACTGTAAAACGAGACACCCACCGAGCCACAAGCAGCAATGTTCTAAAGTACTTAGAACCAGAGGCGAGGCGTCCGGTCATCGGGATATGCGGTGATGACCAAGCAAAATAATAAAAATATTGCATTTTATATATTTTAGAGAAGCAGTAAAAATAATAAGTCAGAATACTCGCATATTTGTGCGAAATAAGCCAAGCGACAGCATGAAACAGCTCGAAATACGCAAGAGATTCGCTAATCTTAGCGCATCGAAATGAGGCCCCAGTACTACCCATCGCGCCGAACCCTCCCGCCAAGTTTCCTATTGAAGGCAATGGTGTTCGTCGGCCCTGCTCATCGCAGAATGGTGCGAATCTCTCTGGTCTCTGTCGGTGCCGAGAACAACCGAACGCTTCCGAACAGGCAGACAGGTCCAACGACCTGTACTTTCCCCCACTCTTGAAGGTCTGGGTCATAGGAGGCCCTTTTCTCAGTCCCCATCCACATGTATACAGCCACGGCAGGGTTTGTCTGGAGTCATCAAGATTCTTCCGAGTGTCCAGTGGCGTGCTCAAGGAGAGGTGGAGACGATCATAATTCTGCTTAGGCTCAATATTCTTTGGGAAAAAAAATAAGAAAGAAAAGGCAGGAAAAGATGGCAAAATGAGGACTTCAGGAATGACTATTAAAAAAGTCCACGTAACCCCCTCCCCCCTCTTCGAAAATCCTGGGCACACCACTCGAATGTCTGCTATTTCCACTTGTTTAGAGGAAAAGCACACATTGAACGATATGAATCTGCTTTTCATTATCAAAGCAACAACTGAACCATAACGGTTCTTCTTACCTTTAAACGCGACAATTGAGGTGTTTGCATTTCAATTTCCATCACATTTAATAATTCTCGTCGTATGGGATAGAATTATGTGTTGTGTCTTTTGTAGTCTCTGGTACGAGCTTTTACATTGAATTGGCAGTGACCTTAGCGTTTATCGCAGAGAAATATTGTGCCCCCCCCCCTCTCCGTTGAAAGATCGACCCTGACGTTTGTCAAATCTTAAATGTCACGCTTCGCCACTGCTTAGAACCGGAAGGCAATAGTTTAGTTTACTAACTGGTAACATACAAATGTAAATACCGCCCCCCAAACCAAAAAGCTTAATTTGCAGTGGGCAGGCACGTATCCAGGAATTTCTTTCGGGGGGGGGCTCAACACAATTTTTTTAAGGGGTATAGTAAGAACCTCACAATTGTATGTTTAAGACCAGTGGTGGCAATTGGGTTCCAAAACGGGGGGGGGTGGGGTGCGGAGGGCGTTTCAAGGAAAGTTTATTTTCTCTTGGTAGCCAAGGCTTAACATTACGAGGTAATAATGTTGAGGCAAAAAAATAAAAAAAGGGGAGCAACTATCCCTTAAATCATCGCCACTGTAGGCTGTCATTTTAATCATAACGTGAAATCGGAACATTTTTTACCACTCGACTCCTCTGTTTCCATGCATTAATATTGTGTGCCGGAACCACCTCAGTATGTGGGTTTGTCCATTTCTTCTCATCAAGCATAAAAACATCTATGGTGTCTTTGAGTGTTTTTACGAAGCTGTTACACATGCACGGGATGGACAATCCACTCGACAACGCAAGATTCAAATTGTGGGCTGCGAACTGGACGCAGACAGCTCTCAAGTATTTCTCTCTGATTCGAGCCTGAACACCACTAACGTGTCTTGTCCTCCCATTTTTTCAGTTCTTATAAAAGCCGAAACCCACCAAATTGTTCAGATTCAGGCCTTAGCACTCGCAAGTGTTCAAAAATGCCTGTCACAGCTTCCGCTGTCTTGTCATATATCGGCACGAAACAAAGGCAGTCTTCTCGAATACAGGTGGATCACGAAACAATTAATGCACAGGGAAAACCTTTCCGTTCCCAACACATCTAATGTTTCGTCTCTCAGTATGATGAAATGCTTACTCATTTATCTCCAGTGACGTGCCCAAGGGAGGTTTGGTGAGGTAATAACCCCATTTGACCCAGTATTCCTTTTTTTTATATATATATATAAAAAGAGGAACGTCAAAGACAGGAAGAAAATAGCAAAATCGGGACTGACCACCAAAAATAGTATGCATAACGCCTCTCCCTTCCGAAAATCCTGGGCACACCTCTCTTTATCTCGGACACATTTTTTAAAATCAACTCACCAGAAGATTCTATCATTCCGTATTGGAGATTGAAGTAAGATGCGTTCTTCCTGCAGGTTTGGATATGATCCTTTAGGGTGTTGTCGTCTGCCTGCCTTCACACCTAACCTTAACAAGGCCCTAATTTTCCATCCTTGTGACTTGGATTTTCAAGACTTAGAAAGGTTTCAGACCGAAGGGACACGCGATACATGTCGATTGGAATGGGCCAATCAACAGCAACGTTTCACACCGTAGCGACACAAAAGGCCGCACAAACCTAATCTTCAGGCGACACGGTGTGAAATCTCCCTTATTAGGCCACTGTCATTGTCACCTCGAAGTAGTAGCTCTTGTTGACCACAGAAAAAAAAATATTCTCAACCGGTGGGAATGCTCCTCAGTTTTCTTCTCTCTCCTATATTTTCTGTGCTTGTTCACTATACAGGCAACACCTTATGATTTGATATACATAGGACATGTACTATGTAGACATTTTAACGAAAAATCGGTTGAAGTCAAGGATGGCTAGGTGGCTCAGTTGGTAGAGCCCTGATTCGGGTTCTGGTAGAGCCTGCAATTTCCGCCTAAAATGTCTACATATTCAACTTCTTCTTGCTTTCTCTTCTCGACATTCATGAAATTTTCGGCTGTGTCTTTATAGTAGTTAAGTGTTTGAATGTGTTTCAAACCCAGTAGGCTTAAACAAAAGTATTTTTTTATACCATGAAATTCTCTGACTGCATATACGAAATTTAGTTCTGGCAAAACTAAATCATCACTCAAAACTTTGCTTTTCAGTTGATCTACGCAGTTTATTTCTGTTTTAATAAACCACTACAATATCTGGTACTGCTGAAATATTCACTTTAGAGAGAGACCTTTGATTTCTTCGGCCCTCGAACCGAACTAGCACTACACTGAGGCCTCGGAAGTTCTGCTGTCGTCAATGTCTTCATTTTCAAATCACTATATCTTATAAAGCAACCAGAGGACGCTGACTGATCTGATCACCAATCAACTGTATGAATTGTCACACTTACCTCTGAAATCTCATTAACCGATTCTTTGTACAGATCAACCGAAAAAATTGAATCCACGTATTTATATTATCATTATATTCTAGAACGTTCCGCAGATAAAACGATTCGTTAATACCACCTGTAGTTGACTCCTTCTCTCATTCAAGAACGCACCCTCTCCCGCCTTCCAGAGATAAGAAATTACAACGAATCGCCCTACGTGTGGCGCTACCTTTGTTGTGCAGCTTCCAAATGCTGAAAACACCGAAAGCGCAAGAAAAGTGTACGTGCAATATTATCAACAACAGGGTTATAGAACATTCTCCGTCTTGCCTCGATAATTGTCTATCTCCTTAAATCATCGTCACATTATTCAAAAAGCCAAAAACCTGATTTTATCTAGTGTAAAATAAAAAAAATCCTGGGGGGGGGGGGGCTCGAGCCACCTCAACCACAGCTTGGATACGTGCTATTAACAATAACAGGGTTATAGAACATTCTCCATCTTGTCTCGATAATAATTTTTCCCAAATTATCATCACATTATTCAAGAAGCCAAAATCCTAATTTTATCTAGTGTAAACAGAAAAAAATCCTGAAGGGTGGCTCGAGCCTCCTGATTCCCACCTTGGATACGTGCTATTGACAATAATAGGGTTATAGAACACTCTCCGTTTTGTCTCGATAATTATTTCTCTCAGATTTATAAATTTATTATCTTCACATTATTCAAGACGCCAAAAATCTAATTTTATCTAGTGTAAATTGAAAAATTTCCTGAGGGAGGGGGGGAGCTGGAGCCATTAACAATAACAGGGGTATAAAACATGATCCGTCTTGCCTCGATAATTATTTCTCTCCTTACAATATTTTCACATTATTTAAGAAGCCAAAAACCTTATTTTTATCCAACGTAAACTGAAAAATTTCCTGGGGAGAGGGTCGAGCCCCCTGTGTCCCATCTTGGATACGTGCTATTATCAATAACAGGGTTCGTCTAGCATCGATAATTATTTCTCTCCTTAAATTATTGTCACATTATTTTATTTCACACCACAAGAAATCAAAAACCTCATTTTATCTAGTGTAAACCTAAAACTTTCGGGGGGGGCTCGAGCCCCCTAAGCCCCCCCTCTGGATACGTGCCTGGCAGTGGGGCCTGGTATAATTGAACCCAGGGCTCGGTACCTGGTTGAGAAACACTGTACTAAAGGGTGTAAAATGTAGCATCCTTGACAAGCCGCGGTGGCTCCAGAGAGAACGAAACCGTGGCATAGAAGTCAGCAAAGCGACAGCGAGGGAAAGCGAGGCAAAGATTTCCTGGAAAGGCGGCAGACTTTACGACACCGATGTCACGTGGATGTAGTAATCCCGGGATCCTGCCAACCGCGTTCGCCAGCTGCACAAACACACACGCAAACTCCACATTCCTATCTTATTGGCTTCTCGGTTAGTAACAAGTCAGTTTATTATAGGATTCGAGACCGACCTCGCCTGGTGAAGCGAAGAGCCTGACCTAGATGCACGGACACGATATTACTTAAGCCTTCGATCCCGAACAACACCCATTTACATTTCACACTCGCTTCGGGAAAAAACAAGACGCGGTGTGTTCGCTTTCAACATCACGACGCTCTTCATTTATTCATCCACTTTTCACGATTAATCAATGCCTTGGCTTCGTGCTACGTGGTTCGGACGGATGATTTCGCCAACCAGGCGTATATAAATGCAACAGGTGTTATCGTTTATGAGTTCTGGTTGCAGACGATAAGCCCTATTAATTAATACTGATGACAGACCAGGTGTTTTTATTTTACGTCATGTAGATATTTCCGATTTTGGATAATTGTGACGGAGAGCTACACGGCGATGAGATGAAAGTGACGAGGCGAGACCTAAAAACACGCCAGGACTGGAACCTTCCCAAGGACTGACTCACATTAGTGCAAAGTAACGCTCAGGGGAGCGTTACCATCTCTTTTTTTTTTTAACTCACAAAGAACCCTCGTTGCTATTTTTCTACTACAGTTAAATAAAGTTGGAGAAAACGATAATAAAGCACTTATCAGCGTAGCACCTATTAACTAAAACAGGTTTTCCACTTACTAAACGTCCAAGTGCAGCATGTTACCAAACACTTTCTTTTCAAAATGAGTAACAACTCACTACAACTGAGTTACTTTCAGAGTAGCATGGCCCTTTCCGAAGAGATCTAAATGTTAACCTCCCTTCCTTTAATGCATCCTGGACTGTATTTTGCAAGCTAACGAGGCTTTGGCCAGTATATTCCTCTGTGGGGCTTGTGTTGTTACGTCCCCATATGCTTGCGATTGTCACTTCATTTTATCCCATCTTATCACAATTCACCCCCGCCTTCGCCAGAAGTGGCAGAAACGCGAAGTAAAATAGATCATACCATCCATTCAGTCATGATAACAGTACCACGTTATTGTACTTCTACGTACGTTGTAACCAGAGGCGTATATTCCAGGCTATCTACGCTATCTGCGAAGCCCAGGCTCAGAAGAGAAGAAAAAAATCGATCACAAAATGTGCATAAATTGTTCATCTCAATGAGAAGATGATGGCGTTTCAGGAGTTGGCACACTTATTTCTTAGAAGTTGTTACACTGGGAGTTGGCTATCTTGCCCGCTTTCTTCGAAATCCGCAGGGAGCTGCGTGCGTTGAGCTTGGCAGTCTTCTTCCTATGATACCATCAGTGTTGCGAACTCATTATTCTCAGCGTAGCATCTTCCCTACAAGGACGGGATTTTGGAGCGAAACTATTAGAGGAAAGGGAAAATGGTTGCTCATGACAGAAACTTCCCTCTGGACTGGACCAAGGACATCACTTTCCAATGACCACTTGGAAAGGAGCACGAAAAGAGGCCGTTGACCTCTGAAACAACCAGAGTACCTGCATTACAATGGTGACCAGAAGTTTGGGAGATTTGTTAGCTGGCCGGAACTGGTTTATGACTGCATCTAAAAATAACCGATTGACACAGGGCGGAGGCAAGTAGTGTAATTCGATTGGAAATCGCGTCCGGGAATATTGAAGGAAGTTCGTTTCCTTAGTGCGCGGGTTTTCTTAAAGGCGGGTCGGGTCGGTCGTGCGTCTATTGTGGTGAGTGAGTGAATGCGTGTATTGTGGTCAGTTCGTACGTGAATTACATTTTTGTGAATGGCGTATGTGCTGTGTTGTTTAGTGAACTAAAATGAGCGACATAATTAAGGAACTATTGACAACACCATTTGTTCGGCTTCCGTATGAGGATAAGCTACAAATCCGGAGGAAATATCAGTGAATGAAATTACAAATTACATGAAACTCAATAATTTGGACCTGGTGTATGGTAAAGTGTACAAACTAGCAGAACTAGTATTAACATTTCCATCTAAAACTGCTAAGGTTGAAAGAAGTTTCTCGGCGCTCAAGAGGATCAAGTCATATCTCGGAGCCACACAAGGGCAAGTCAAGCTTAGCAATTTAACTGCTCTATCTATCGAGAAAAGTGTTCTTCTGAAAATGAAAGAGTGGTGCGAAGAAACATTTTATTAAAGTGTGACATTAAAATTTACCCAGAAGAAGAGAAGTTAAGGCGAAGAGGGACAATTACGCACCAGTTGTGCATTTATTTTAATATCGTCGGCATTAGTATGCAAGAAAGTATGAATTTCTCTACATGTTGCAAGTGGAAACTGTTTTTCAAGTTGATTAGTAAGATAGACACGATGTTTGAAAAATATGATTAATAAGTATTTACAGAATCTCATGTATTCATTATGGGAAATCAATTTCAAGTTACGGCTAAGCAAATGGGAGTTTCGACTTTTCCTACTACTATGACATAGTTCAACGTGTCCTTCTTCCGTCCACGTGCGTTTCTACGTCATTGGATGTTTGATATTCCCGAGAGAACGAATAAAAGAATGGCCCCATAAGCCTAATGCATTTCTCCTTGCCTCCTACGGCCATCAGGGCAGTATTGCCAAACCTGATGTGCATAAAACAGCTACATTTCACCATTAATAGAGCTTAAGGTGACTTTCAAGGAGCTAGATTAACGAAGGCTGCATATGGAAAATGCACACTCATGACAAAAGTTGGTCTTCGTAGGCCGGAGCCAGTGATGGCATCATAGTGGGGCAGGGGGCGGGTGCCACAGTTCACAGCCAAACGAGTGCACGAAAGAGCCAGATCTGGCTCCAAAAGAGCGAAGTTGGCAACAGTGATCGGCAGCTGCCGCAGTGAGAAAGACCTAGGGGAAATCGTCCCTCACCCCCTATAAGATAAGAAGTTTATTATATATTATGTGTTTAAATTTTATTTTCGCAAGTAAATGTGCATAAATATTTCACAATATGGCCCTTACTTTTCATAAATAAGCATGAAATGCTTCCCTTATTTTTTCTCTTAATGATACAATGTACATTTTCATAATTATTTGTGAAGTGTATATTTATAATCACAATATCACATCAATTCAATATAAAAATGAACGAAAACGAGACCCCCTCAAATATCTGTCCATTCGAATACTATATGACGAGATAGCGCACGTCTTGAACCCAGCATATGCCACTGGTTGTAACGCTGTTTTAAGTGTTCGGTAGTACCGTGCGTTCATTTCGATCATCAGCCGAGAGATCGGGAGAAGCGTGGCGGGCGGCGCTGACTGAGATGCCGACATTTGCGCCCTGTAATGCCCGCTTATTTTTATGGACATATGCAGACATTTATATAAATATTGCAAAATGAGCACTAACCTGTGTTATAAGAGTACGGTTTTAATTTTAGTAGCTTAGTGGCTGTATGTGCTGATGATTTTGACACGCCCATCTCCTGTGAAACACGGCGTAGAGGTTTGTTTGGAGAACGTTCTAACGCTGCACCAATTTCATCGAGGTTTGCTTCGGTTAGAATCCATCGTTTTTACTTAGGTATTTTAAAATTTAGCGATCCAGTTTCTCGTAATTTAAGGACAAGATGTCTAACCGTATCTCTATGTGGAGGTGAAACGCCTGGGAATTTCTGTACAAATTGCCTACACACGTCTCGACACGAGTCTGTTTTCACGTAAGTGTCATACATAAGAATTCTTTGTTCTAACGTGAACCTTGCGGCTCGCATTTCAATCGTCTCACTGACACAACACATATACACACTGCAATAACACAAACAAGTAACTGCAAGTAACCAAGAATATCACTCTTGCGCACAGTACGAAATTAACACGCTCTTGGTTTACATCTGCTCGCCACTATATTCACAGCTCTGTCTTCATGTAGTCGCGAAGAAACAAAAAAACTCGAGCTCGGAGATTTCGGATTGCAAGGAAGCTCACGAAAACCATTGACTTTTAACGATTTCGTCTGCAGCGTAATCTTCATACAGTGTTGCACATTCGAAACCTCCAAACGATCCCCATCGACACAAAACTCTTTCAAGGATATAAACTTAAGCAGGACGTTACTGGTCAAAACTATGATTAAAATGTTTTATTATCTGTGGCTCTTAACATTGTTTCTAAAGCGTATTTATTTGTGTATATAAGGGCAGAACTTGGATGAATTACAGAAGAACTTTTGCGTGTTATAACACAGGTTAGTGCTTGTTTTTTGCAATATTTATATAAATGTCTGCATATATCCATAAAAATAAGCGGGCATTACAGGCCGCAAATGTCGGCATCTCCGTCAGCGCGGCCAGCCACGCTTCTCCCGATCTCTCGGCTGAAGATCGAAATGAACGCACGCGATTTCGATTCCACCAGACAGTGTTTTAGCCAATGTTTTTAAATTTTTGAGAAGAGCAGGCCTTTTCCACTGTTTCTGAGCTAGTTTGTAAACTGTCCTTACTTTCTAAATGTGTTGTGTTTCTCCTATGCAGGTCCATTTAAAACCTGCATTTTTAACCTTTCCCAAGGGGCTTTATACACCCCCTTTTTGTAAAATTTTGAGGTAAGGTTTAAGATAAGGGGATCTTCCCCGCATGCACTGAAGGGTGCAAAATGGTCATATGTGCCGACACACCCAAAACTTTTAAATCAATCAATCATTAACAGTACCACATAAAACCATCCATTACTTCTCTATAACAAGTTTCCACGAGCTAAAAAGAGCAAACGTTCACGTTATACACAATCATCATAAACAATATATTTTATAAAACTTTCTCGATGGTGTACGGAAGGTCACCAGCGCTCTCAAAGTAACTATAAATAAATAACCGAAACTCAGTTAATTTTATAAAGTCGGGTGAGTATGTACTTACGTAATTTCCCCCATCCGCGACGTAGCAAATGTCCCCTCTGTTGCCCGAATTGCTGGTGACGCTGACCTTGGTGACGTTGGTGAACCCGAAGCCGAAGAGCCGCACGGTAGTGTCGCTCTCCGCCAGGATGGAGGGGACGCCGTGCTCGTCGTACGCCGGGTCCCTGCTCGCCCGCTCGATTCGCAGCCCGAACACCTGCCCCGCCGAGCCTTCCTCCAGGGTGAGCACCACCTTCCCGCTCTCGTCGCGCGCCGTGGCGTTGGCAGTGTAGTTGTGGCCGAATCTCGCTCCGTCTTCTTCGTTCTGCCTACGAATTCGCACCGTGCCTGGTCCGCTGCTCCTGGAACGAAGAAATTACTTACAATGCAACCTTGAACATGTAAAATCGAGGAAAATTATATAATTGATCTGTTGGGACAATGAAGAATTCACGTATTAAGCAGGAGAAGGTAAAATCCGGTAACGTAAAATCGAGGTTCAACTGTATTAATTTAATTTTGCTAAGATTTCGAGACTGGAACCTTCGGAGCCTACCTTTGGCCCCGTCTAGTTTGTTGCACTTTCTGACACCAGGTGTAGTGCAGCTATATCCCGGTGGTCAGGCTGGTGCAAGGAAATTACTTTCAACCAAGTACACGAAAAGCGGTGATCAAGTTCAAAAGACGCAACAAATGCCTGTCTGCTGCTTTAAACGTTAATTTGATTAGTTAGCACGCACCACGTCATCATACACCATACCGCTCCAGATAGTAGTGCAAACGATGCAGAAGAGTCGGTGTTGCACACTTGCTATACTCAAGAATCGAACCAAGAGCGCTACGTTAACCACTCCGCAACAGAGGCTGGCAGTGGCGCCAACTTTTGAGAAATATCGGGTGGCCTGAACTCAGACATTTGTTTCATAATTTTACGCAATAACATATGTTAAAACCAGCCAGAGGATTTGACCTAAAAATGTTTAGTCCCTTGGGCAGAAAATGTAGGCGTTTACATTTAAAAACCCTTTCAGCCAACTTCTGAGGAATACAATAATTTTATTGGCCGTTTTCATTTCGAAGTTAACTGCTTTTTGAGTTCCTAATCTGAAAAATTATGAAAAAATTGTCAAGTTTATCACTGTTTTTGCCTTTCTTGTAATTTTCGGTGCTTTTGACCTGCCTATTTTGAGAGTTTTTAGTGCCAATCGATCCTCATCCTGGTTATAAGCCCTTATCCTCCTAATAACGATGTGATCACGGATAGTGTAAATAATAGAGGACACTGAAAAGTATAATATTTCGCCAGTAATTAAGTTACGAAAATTCCTAAAATGTATCAAGATGAAACGTTTTGCTCTCTTAATGGGATTTCACACAAATTATTGTGTCGCCTCGAGCTCCACAGTACCATATAAGTTGACGCCACTGGAGGCTGGCATCACATACAGGCAAAGACAAAATCGACGTTAGAAATTTCTGTCCCAGATGAAACACGTGTGTATCCCGTTGTCATTTAGCGTTATATTTCAGATTGCATTCACTCAACTCATACGTCACAGACGCCGGGTGATAGGAAGCAGATATTTGCGTTTGCACAGCCTATATTTACCCTAGCAATGAACTAGATCCCTCTATCTACATTTCCTAGCGATAATCGTAACTCAACTTGAAGCCAAGGACGTCAATATTATCTTTTATTGCATCGTTGTTTACACTCTTACGAAACTAGCATCCGAGTTCGACTTCGCTTGTAAGCACAGCTAAGCAACATGAAAAAAAGAGAATCAATTATCCACAATAAATCTATTAATAGAAGGATTTTTAAAATTTACAGTGTACGTGAAGCTGAATGTTCAATGATCACTTAATTAAACTGTTCAATTTGCACAAGGTAAGTTAACAGAAAGGTTGTGAACATTTTAAATGTCCATTTCAGTTTGACTTAGTTTGTAAATATGGGCGGTGTATATGAACAATTGTAATTACACACACACAGAATGAGTGGAGGAAAAACACTGGTATGATTTTACTCTCTGGATTATCTTAAATCCATCCTAAAGATAAAAGTTAAGGCGCACTGAAATGTCTCCTTCAACTTCGGGGAGGGGGAGGAGAGGGGCCAAAACTGAAGTGGTAGGTCTACCCATTCGCGATTAAAATTATCCGATATGCCATCTGGTGAGGTTTTCATGAACCACTCCATGTAGGACGCTTCGCTGTGTTGAAGCCGTTCAAAGCATGGGGAACATGCGAAAAATTAACGTCTACTGTTCAGTTTTTTGCTTTAAATCGTTTTGTGGGTCAGGACAAGTGAAAAGCTTACATGTGTATTCCACCCCGTGGAATCAACAAAATGAAATTTGTAAAATAAATCCGTGAAAACAGAACTGATTGACAAGATTGGCATAACTGAAATTACGAAGAATGTACGAGTCTGTTCACTTTATTTTGCGAAAGATGATTTTATTACCATAAAAGTAAATTTTAAATTGTTCTTTATGAATATAACATTTTTTTCGAAAACAATGTATGTAATTTGGAAGAGGTGCAAGTCGATTAAGTGCGAAGATGAAAATAGTTTGAGAATTAATTAATGTCTGTAATCATAAAGGTAAGTCAGAAAAAGGAAATTGACATGCTAATGTTGCCGTTTCATTCAATAAGTCAATTTTCAGTGAAGACTGAAGATAATCTCAATGAAATTGTTGTTATTATTATTATCCTGTGTTGTTATTAAACCAGTCTGCCTCTTTGGGGAAAGAACTGCAACGGCATGTTTACATTTTTCTCCTGCCCAAGCTTTGCAATACAGGTGAATTGCTTCATTTTCAAATCATTTCTGAGAACCCCAGTTACAACTTGAGGTGCAGATGAAACAGCACTGCTTTGAAGAACCATTGCGTATACATTAGTTTCGTCTGCGTTATCCGTGTTATTTTTGCCCATCATAATTAAATGCTTCGCTCTCAGCACAGCTTCATCTTCGTTATAGTTCCTGGATTTACATCGCATTCGCAATATTTAAAAATATCTCGTAATTTAAACGTTTCTTCCATACCAGCAATGACAACACGATGCTATTACCTACTACTACTGAAGGTAAACAAAGATTTTTCCTACATAAAGCGGCTATACTGGATGCGACACTAGCGCTCAGGTGGTAATTTTAATCGCGAATTGTAAAGGCAACAAATTTTAGCA
The DNA here is from genome assembly GCF_977018435.1 of Lepisma saccharinum. Taxonomy (NCBI): domain Eukaryota; kingdom Metazoa; phylum Arthropoda; class Insecta; order Zygentoma; family Lepismatidae; genus Lepisma; species Lepisma saccharinum. The sequence goes on from NC_139229.1 coordinate 93,489,460, forward strand.
ATACTAGGACTTTGATAGGCGTGATATTAATAATTCACTTCACACATCGTTCACAAGATCTGAACGGGTAATTAATTTATTAGTAAAGATAGTAAATAAATAGAGTAAGCATCTCAAAATTGTTGTAAGGGGATGTGGTGGAGACTGAACTAATATATGAAACAATGCCAGCAATTGGATAATTCTGTTACAAAGAAATGAAGCCCTTTGGAGAAAACAGACTTCATATTCAGGATCAGCAAATAAAAACAACACAATAATTAAAAGCAATATCCTTTTAATAAAATGTTACCTATTCTAATTGTCTTTGTTAATCTATGGCGCATAAATAAGACGTTACCTTACTAAATAAACAATGACGGCGATTGGGTTCCAAAATTCGAGGGAGCGCAGGGGCAAGGACGCTTGGTAGATAAGGTTTAGCATACTGCGGAGGCACAAAGATCGGGTGGGGGGGCAACTGCCCCCACTGTAAATAAACAAACAATGTTTGTGCCTAATCTTTCATCAATAAGTATTAAAATTACATATTAAGGAAGGCAATTACGTTAGTTTGGAGACAAATGCTGCCCATAAAGCACAAGTGGAAAACGCATTAATCCGACATCGTTCCATACGAGATCTGAAACTGGATATTTTGTTAAGTATTTCGACATAACGCTTTCTGGGTCTATGTACTCCTCCCCCCGCCCTTGCAGGCATTGCACCTTGATACATAAATAACTTTCAGGGAAATCTTAGACAATGAGTTAAAAAAAAACGGGTCCCCTAGATAATTCGAACCTGGCTTGTGAAATACAGATGTACAGGGTGCAGCAAAAGTCAGGTTACGTAGGTCGAATGGTCATCACGGTTGTTAGATCTAATACCCGTATATTTTTACTTGAGGGAACACGTACGTTAAGAAGATTAAGAGCCAGGACCACATCAAAGAAAGGATAACAAGCGCCATCTCCCGAATCACCCCCACCTCACTAGCAGACGTCTTTCGTAACTGGGAGCATCGAAGGGAAGAATGCGTTCAACCAGAGGGTGCGCATATTGAACATGTATTGTAAGTGTGACCATTACATAATGAATAGTATGTATGTTTGTATTCATGTATTTATTGTCCTATGTATCCCGATGTTTACTATCGCGAGAAGAGTTTCTAGGCAGAGCACGCGGTGAGATATCAAGAAGGTTGTAGCAGTCAAGAGAATAACTGCCGTACACTCAAAAAAAAAAAAAAAAAAAAAAAAAAAAAAAAAAAAAAAAAAAAAAAAAACCACGCACGTTTTTAGAAGCGATATCGGGCGGAGCTACTGAGAGCGTGTCCTTGGCGACCAGCCAATGGCAGGAGTGCAACGTTGTACAGTTAGGAGACTGCGGCTCGCAAGTTAAACGCCGTGTTCTGTATTTTTTCTTACGCGCAAGAAGTTTCCATAAAATTCGCCACTTTAAGGTTAATCATAAGATGGGGCACGACATTTTGAACATGACCGTCCAAGTCCCATGAATTTCCGTCGCCTACAGCCGGAGTTATCGGTTCTCGAAGAAACACGGGAAACAACACGTCTCTACACAAACACACACAATGACCCTTTCTTTTTTTCCCCGTGTTCCGTCTGTTTTTTTTTCGTTGCCACAGTGTTGACCCCGCTGAGTTGTTGTGTCTTGGTAAAACTGTGGGTGTCAAATTTGGCTGAATATACACAATGACCCTTCATTGTTGCGAGTAAGTTAAGTCAGTTTGAGTTCAGCGTTTTCGTAACAAGGACAGTGTAAGATAATTATACTCGTACGCCACGAAGAACAGTTGTGAGAGGATTCAATACAGCCCTTATTGATTGATTGATTCGATTTATTTTACTTCGCTTTTCTGCCACTTTTGGTTAATAGCGAAGATGAGGATGGGGGTGATATGAGGCAATTGATGAAGGGGAAACTTACAAACACCTATGCCCGGGCCGGGATTCGAACCCGAGAACCCTGGCGTCGTATCGCGCTGTGTAATACAGCCATTATGTTTGATAGTTGTGCAATAGTTTGTGTTCCGTGAGTGTTATTAAATAATGTCGCGCCGGCCCCTATAGTGCAGTGGTTATACCTGCCGCAAAATTAGTTTGGTATTGACGCTTGGGAAGCACGTGTTGAAATCGGGTCTACGGCACTGCGGGAGGGTGGGTTGCTGGCATGCGAGCCAATCAAAATCTTCCCAGTGCTTCACCCAAGCCCTGGTTACCTAGCACCAGACAACGTTTATCTCGGTGTTGCCGCTTATCTGGCGATTCTTCCTGCGATCAGATTTCATGTTGTTGGGAGAGGACGTGTTGTTTGTTTGTTGCGTTGCTGTGATATTTTAACCGGTCCGTTGTTTAGTGTTTATTGAATTTAGAGTATTCTTTGTTATATATAGCGTGTTGTTTTAGTTGTTATTTTTTGTACATAATTTTCTGTGTTCTTGAGTGTGTCGTGAGCTTGTGTGAAGAATGTCAAGCACAGGAGGCAATACTCGAGATGACAATGTACCAAAGAGGCCATGCACTAAAAGAAAAAGGAATTCTTCTCAAAGGACAAACGCGGGAGATGGTTTGTTCTGAGCGCAAATAATTTGAGCAAGAGAAAAACAATGGGACTCCAATCATTTCTGTAAATAAAGTTCTGGACAGGACTGCTGCTGCTTTCGGCGTGTCTAAGAACACTATTGTTACTATAGGGAAAGAAAAATATAATGTGGTAGAAATAAATAAATAAATGCGAGGCTTCAAAATTGGAAACCCCAGGAAAGAAGAGGAATATCAATAAACGCGTGACAAATTTAGATACCTTTCAGCAAGATGCTATTCGTCGCCATATTTACTCTTATTATAGGAGGAAAGATTATCCCACTGTTGGGAAACTGCGAGTTTCGTTGAAAGATTCGGCATTTTTTCAAGGTGGGGAAACATCTTTAAGGACAGTCATAAAATATCTAGGATTCTCATACAAAAAAAAATAATGGACGCAAAATAAAGTAAAGTATGTAGGCATATGGGGATGTGGAGGTAAAGCTCCACACATTCTCGACCTCGACCTAGGCCATATTATGGAGGTGATGTGGTTCACCAACCGCCTTTACCGCAGGTTTGCCCCAGGTACTCACTTGGGCTGAGTCGACCCCGGAGCCGCTCGGGATATTTGAAAAAGTTCCACAAACCACCGCGGGTCTCACACGTGAAAGTCAGACGCCCCACCAACTCAGTTGCGGTATAATTGAAAGATGGGCAGACTTTAACGGGGACTTCGGAAAGAAATGATTATTGAAAGTGTATATACAGAATGGATTGAAAAGGTAACCTGTAAACAATGCTCGTTTCGTTAATTCGTTCATGTTGTAAGGGAGATGGAAATGAAGAGAGAAAACAATAACACATTCATCATTGTTGTCATCATTGTTATTCCGTTTTCCTCGAAAAACAATAACACATTTCATCATTGTTCCTTTTCATAACACGTTTTCCTCGACACAGCGTCAGACGGCTGCACTGCGTACCTTACCGTACCGCATGATATGGCAACACCGTGACGCGTGTTCCTTCAGCTCTCAATACCAAACTAATTTTGCGGCAGGTATAGTATATCGCGATACGACGCCAGGGGTATCGGGTTGGAATCCCGGCCTGGACATGGATGTTTATGAATGTCCATTCATCAATTTCATTATATCATACTCATTCCCATCTTCGCAATTAGCCAAAAGTGACAGAAAATCAAAGTAAAACAAATCAATCAAATTAATAACGTTGCTCTCGAAACGTAGTACCAGTAGTACAGGCACCGAGGGTAAAATATCACGTTCACAAGACAGAAATCTTACTTTTAAAATATATTCTTACTTCAATGAATCGGCGTCGTAAGAAGTGCGTGCTGAAACAGTGTTTTCTCGAGTCGAGAACGGCTAAAGCGTGTGGTGTGTTTGTTTTTACCGTGTTGCGTATTGTAAAACAGGGTAAAGTATTACCACAGAAATCGGTGACCCCCTATTCAAATCTCCTGGGAAACATGCCAGAAAACAGAAACGAGCGATGATGATGATGACCTTGCAGTTCCTCTACAATAAATACGTACCTTCAAACTTCTTTCAGGTACAAGTTTCTCTTATATGCTGCAGTGATATCCTGTGTAGAATTCTTCACTATATATTTCATTGTACTCAAATATCACGTGCATGCATTATATATAAAAAGTTGAATATTGGACACAACGAATTCTCTGTGTTCCCCTTCCGCTAGCAGTTAGTTTGACAACAGCGCACGAGCGCTGGCAGCGTATTGGCTGAACTCATGTTCCTTCTAAAAGCGTACGCCGTATAGAGTGCGGATTTTGCATATTTGCATATTTTATTCCGGTCCTCTAATTAATATGCAACCGGGTTCTAAAGTTGTTTCAGAGCATTCCGAACCTAAGTACGGGGGTTTCATAGTGCATATAAATGCATATTTAAGGTGTTCGTGCATATTTACTGCGTAAGCGCATATAAATGCATATTACGTGAAAAATCATTAAATTGATAGTTGTTTTTAATATATTTGTTTACTTGGTTAATGTTTCGTCTGTGGAATGTGTCTGAGAGTAAAATTTTCAAGCACAGGTGTTCGAAAACCTCTCTTTATGCGCTGCAGGGCAGACGGTCCCCCCTCCCTGTGCAAAGCCAATTGGCTTTGTAAATGCACACTTTGCATCCCTCCCTTCGATTGTGACGCAACTGGAGACAGAAGGAATGTCTTTGTGTTCTGCTCTCACCCTTTGGGTAAATGTCAAGAAAGAAATTGTATCCGTTCCAACATCAGTGGGTAGAATTATTGCAGAAATGGCAGATAAAGTGACTTCCAAGAACCAAGGTTTGAATTTTTTGTGCAAAGTGAAAGCTGTGCGGTAAGGTGAATCAACAGAACTATTACAAGATCTGGGGTGTAAGGGGTGACCTTCCACGTGGTACACCCAAATGTCAACCTCACTTCCACGTTAGTACACCCTGGACTGAAGACTAACGAGGCTCTGGCGACTGGCCCCATGGCCAGTATAATTTTGTTTGTGTTGTCCTGTGTTTTGTCCTTATTTGTGCTGAGTGTTCTTTGCAGCCTCGGCTTTTAATGAAAGTCAGAACATTTTCATATTTTATGATTTTAATTAAGCAACGTTAGAGTTGTTTTGTGTAACGTTAAAAGGCTGGACCACGTATAGTGTGACGGGTGCAAAATAGCCTTAGTGCTGACGCACCCAAAATTTTAAAATCAAAACAAAAACAAAATCTATTACAAGATCTCACGCCAGAGGACATAGCTGCATTGAAATATTGTCCAGTGACAAGTTGTAGTGTGGAGCGCACTTTTTCTTCATACAAGGTAAAATACTAACTGATAAACGGGAAAAAAATCACTCTAACCAATTTAGAGAGATATGTTGTAGTGCACTGCAATTTACATAAATTCAAAACTACTTAACGATTTTCGTTATATTGTGTTTAACAACTGAAAATTGTAAATTCAATTTAATACAATATTTTGCAACGTTACTTGACATGGAAGCTGTTGTTACTTCGTTACCTTCAATGGTCACTATGTGTGTGTAGTACTTTAAAAAATAAATGTATTTCGAGGATTTTTTTTTGCGCCTATATTTTTCCCTTAGTGCATAATTTGCATATTTAAGTGCATATTTTACTTGGTTTTAGTGCATAGATGCATGCATATTTTCCAATTTTTTAGTGCATATTGATCCGCACTTTAATTGATAACTGTCACGTTTACCGTGCAGGTTAAGGTAATGCGTCAGCCCACGTTTTTGATCCCAGTTGCGTTATGTTTGCTGGGCTTTAATTTCAACATCTAGAGATGATCCTCTGTGTATAGTACGATCTTCTAGCATTGTGTACTTGGAAATGAAGTATGTTATCACATGGGGTGTCTCCTTACATAGGATAATTCTTATGAGAAGGATCGTTGTTTGCTCGTGGCTTGAGCAAGATTGCGCGGTGACGAACTGTTTTGTTTGATTGTTTGAATTAGAATTTTTGGGTGCGCCAGCACTTAAAGGCTATTTTGCACCAGTCACGTTATACGGGGTCCAGCCTTACCTAAATTAACTCTAATGTCGTTTACTACAATATTAAAACATTCTGACTTCGGTTAAGAGCTGAGACTGTAAAGGGGCAGTCAGCACACATATGGACAAAATACAGACGCCAGAGTCTCGTTAGTCTGCAAAATGCAGTCCAGGGTGTACTACGTGGAAGTGAGGTTGACAATTGAGTGTCCTACGTGGAAAGATAGGAGGCCTTAACTTTTCTGCGTATACGCGTGCGTAAAGCCGGCGGGGAATGAAAAGGCAGGTTGGGACTGGAAGGAACCAGCGGAAATAATTGCCCTGCTCTTCCTTCGGCCAAGACTCAGCTATTGTGAACAACGGTAATCCGTGAGGTACCACCGCTGAAAGGTCGGTCCCTGGGGACCCCCTTTGTAAAAAGCAGGTAGTACGGGACTACCTGAGCTTGTGCTTGGAAGAACTGGGCTCCGAGGGAAGGGTGTACGGATGGAAATATACATCGCAGTGTATGCCTCGGCAATCTGGCGTAACGTACTTGCAGCGGATGTACGTCCGTATTTGCACGTTTGTATTTGGACAGCTTTACACCTCCGGTGACGAAGTAATGGGTGCAAGTTCACGCACGAGTCGCAAGCACAATACCTCGAACGAGAACACCCGAGTGATCGAATTCTGGTGCGGTGGCGGAATAACAACCTTTTTAAGGTGCGGATGACTTTTTCCTTACCCAGCTTTCGATGGCTAGGTCCGGGCATGTAGGTGTTGCTTTCCAGTCATGTTGCGCAAGACAACGCAGTCGCACGAAATCTTGTACCGTGCGAACACCACATTACGGTCGGTATTTTTACTTAGCGTCATTTTTCTTCCACTTTTGACTAAATACGACGACGAGGATTAGTGACAATTAGATGAAGGGACACTCACAAAGAACATTCATGCCCAGGCCAGAATTTTGCACCCGGGAATTTCGTTGGCAAGGGTATCACGTTTGGGCCCGACCCTGTGGCCGAGTGGTTAGCACATCGCGCTGCGACGCCAAGGGTCCCGGGTTCGAATCCCGGTCGGGCTTGGTTGTTTGTGAATGTCCATTCATCAATTTCATCACTCATCCCCATCTTCGCAAATTAGCCAAGAGGCACAAAACGCGAAGTAAAATAAACTAAATCAATCAATCAATCACGTTTGGAAATAAGATATTGAGAGAAACATTAGATCACGCTGATAATGCATAATGCATTTGCATGTTGAATTAACCCCATAAACATTGCTTCAGTTGTCCAACACGTTCGTGTTTCTGAAAATTTATCCACTCGAGTGTGAAGGATAATTGAACATAAATGGTTAACTGTTGTGCATAAAATAATGAGTTTAGAATATAATATAACGCAAATTAACGTATATCAAGCGATAATTATATTCCTGTTAACAGAGATGGCAAATACTGTAAGATATGATTGATTTGGTGTTTAAAGTCCACTTTATGCACAGTAAGGATGATCGGGACTGGCCTCACAGTTTAAAATGGGATCCGAACCGCTATGTGTCTCCACTAAGTATCGAACCCTGTAAGATGAGTCAAAACGTGTGGTAAAGAGAAAATTTGTAGTTTTTATATTTAGCGTCGCTCATTCTGCAGATTTTGGCTAATTATGACGATGAGAATGAGTGATAATATAAAACTGATGGATACTTACACCCATGCCGGGATTCGAATCCAGAAACTTTTGTGGCCACAGAGCCGGCTGGAAGAAGATAAGGTAAAGTTCCTTGTGCACTTTGCACCATGTCATGAGGCGTAAATGGGGAAATTTGGGGGTAGGGCCCCACACATTCTATCGATCTCGGCCTGGTTGGAGATGATGCGATCAGCATTACGCTACGGCAGCCTTTAACCCACGTACCCATTTAGTTGAGGCCCAGAGCTGCTTTATGAGGGGACAAGGCCGGAAAACAAATTGACTTTAGATCAGCCCACACGGGGAATCGAACCCGGGTGTCTCGCGTGGCAGTCAGAACGCCCTATCGACTAGATCACCGCAGCTCCTCGGCAGGGAATAGAAGAGCATAATCTGGTGGTGAAACATCGATGTAAATATCAATGGATGTAATCGTGGAGTTAAACTGGTGTGAATTTGTATGAGTTTAGTTTTAAGTTAACTTTTCACAGGCTAATCGGGACTGGGTCTACAATTTAAAGTGGGATCCGAACCACAGGGTATCGAACCCGGGACTCCTGATTACAAGGAGACGACGTTACAACCACGCCATCGGGGAATACCCTTTCACTGGTAGAAGTACACCGTAAAAAAAAAAAAGGTGTTAAAACAACACAAACAGTGGTCCCAGGAAGTCCACACCCCATTTTGGTCTACGTTTAACATCACTGGTGTTAAAATAACACAGATAAATGGGAACAATCAACACCTTTTTAACACCACTGAGCTGAAACGTTGACCAAAATGGGGTGTGGACTTCCTGGGACCACTGTCTGTGTTGTTTTAACACCGATATTTTTTTCAGCGTAAGGAAGTTCGTGAATATATTATGCAAAAGTTTTACTTTTGCACACAAATTCGACTAAATGCGTGCTCATTTGGCCGGCAAGTTTACATTTTTAATTACTAAAATAACTTTACTGGTAGTTCTTAAAAATCAACTTCCGAGTCCTAGTTGTAGCCACTCCTCGAACCGCCCTTCCTGCTGGTCTTGCAACGAGTGACAATTTCGGTCACACAACGTACTGCATTCGTGAACGCACGTTTGCGCTGTATATCAAAACCCCTGCATGTGACAAGAAACGTGGTTGCGACAAAACCAGGTTCCCCATCCGCTACGTATTTTCGGAGACAGAGCACAAAATAGCTTTGAAAGCGATCGATTCTGGTGACGCAATTATTACCGTCATAAAGCACCCTTGCGTCAAGTGATAACCATAATCCGGGGTATTTTCACTCTACTCGTAATAAATCAATTTATCCACTAGCGAGCACGGTGGCTTGTGCGCGCCCTTCTTTGTATGATGTTACACAAAGAGAAAAATGTAGTAATACCGAGAGAACCCAGCCTACTCAAAACATATAAATAGTACAGGTCAACCAAGATGAGACGAACCCCGGCGAACTAAAGCTTGACGCGCACTGAGAAGCCGGAAGCGCGGCAACAGAACGGACCAGTTTCGCTTCCGGCTTATCAGTGAGCCATAACCCTCAATAACCTGAAGACTTCTAGCCGGAAATTCCGTGCTTCGGTTCCGCACGTTCGCTTGTATAGATCGACCACAAGGAAAAAAACCTTGGGACGAGAAGTCCCCGCGCAACTTTCCCTTCTTCCCTCCACCTCGGGCCATAAGGAAGCATGGTCAACTCTCCCCCTCCCCTACTCGCGGGGGTACGGTGCACATGACTCGCGGGTCTGCGCAGGTTGTTTTGCTCGTGGTTCCACTATAGTAAGCGTTACACCATTAGATTTCAATAGAAGCAGACGACAGAAGTTCTGTTGCCGGATTTTTTCGTGTTTCCCTGCGTCTCAGTGCGCGGGGTCCTTAAGGGTAAGAGTGACAATTTCGCACCAGTTGTACATTTATTTTAATATCGTCCGAATGGGCAATGCTACTGAAGAATATCGCCGGTGTTGAAGAGAGTATGAATTTCTCCACATGTTGCAAGTGAAAGCGTTTTTTAAAGTTGATTACGTGGGTCGTTCAATATATAAGTTTCCGAATGCTGTAAAAAAAAATATTTTTAAGATACATTAGAAAACTATACATACATGTGTAGGAGGATCCTTCCTCACTTCTCCACATAATCCCCATAGAGATTCAGGCATTTGTCCCACCGTTGCACCAATTTGTCCATACCCTTTTCAGGGCTCTGGCTATTGAGCACTATTCTCACATTCCGCTTCACTTCTTCATCTGTTTCGAAACGGTAACCTTGCAATTCAGTCTTTAACACCGGAAAAAGATGGAAATCACTCGGCGCTAAATTGGGGCTGTATGGAGGGTGGGGCAGCCGTTTCCCCCCAATTCTTTAATTTTGTGTTGTGTTTGCACTGCTGAGTGGGGGCGAGCGTCATCGTCAAGAAGAATGACACCAGCTGACAGGAGACCTGGTCGCTTATGTCGAATTGGGTTTTTCAGTTTATCCAATGTTTGACAATAACGGTCAGCATTAATTGTTCTTCCTCGTTCCAAAAAGTTCATAAGCAGAACGCCCTTAGCATCCATGCTTCTGAACTCTAATGACGTGAGCCCGCGTTTTCCGAACAAGCATTTAATTTTCGCCCTTGAGCGCATGCGCCTTCACGTCTGATAACGAATCGATTGTTGTTCCTTATAGACGAAGGATGGCGCTTGTCAACCATGTGCTTCTTTTTAATGGCATTGCTTTATACAATATTTTATAGCACAGGGAAACTTATATATTGAACGTCCCTAGTATTAAGCTACATACGATGTTTGAAAAACATGCCTCTTCACGTCAGCCAAGGAGCTATAAAAAAATAGCTGGGGAGGTATAGTTGTCGTCCCGAAAGCAACCTCACTTTACTTTCAAGAAAGTTCCGAAATATCAGTTTTCCCTCTAACAACAACATGTCAAGTCCACGTGGAGTCCAATAAATCGTTCCCTCGAACCTTTCCCACCAATAGCGCCCGTCCAAGAAATGACAGCTTTTGTCAAGTCCACGTGGAGTAAATGAGATGATGCCAATTCAGATTCTTTAGATATTTCTGAAGATGAAGTTGCGATTGCGTTGTCTTTGCAAGGTTGTGTTATTGTGGTGTGCTATTTTTTTTATACAATATAAAGACGTGGGAGTATAACATCGCAATGAATGAATGGATGTCTAAACACTGCAGGCCAAAAAAAAGTGACAACTTTGCTTTTCCGAAAAATAGGTGGTGGTTCGAAACCAGATATGTGGCCGGTCGGCTTCCTCTGGGGTTGTGTCAAAGGTACCGAACTGGTGATGCTTAGAATACCAGCACTATAAGAGGGGGTGGGGTGACGAAGTAAATATAACATACGAGGGCCACTATTTATATTTCGAGCCTTGGCAACACTGATTGAAGATAGGCGCGATTTGACGTTTGCACGGAATCGTCTGGCATTATTGACCATAACATAATTCAAATGTTTTGTCAATAGCTTCATTTGTGTTGTTTATGTTGCCTTGGAGATTGCGACAACAATAAAATGGAATTAACTCGTGAACATTTTCGTGCGATGATTTTTTACGATTTTCGACGTGGATTATCAAGACAAGAGTGCATCGATCAACTTACTTCCACATTTGGCGATGAAGCCCCATCCTTTGCCACTGTGAAACGCTGGTATAACGAATTTAATCGTGGCCGCCATTCGCTCACCGACGAGATTCGCGAAGGTCGTCCAAAATCAGTTGTTGTTCAAGAAAACATTGATGCTGTGCAAAACCTAATACTGCAAGATCGTCATGTGACATACTGTGAGATTGAGGCAACCATAGGCATTAGTTCCACCAGCATATATAAAATATTACATGATCATTTAGCTGTGAGAAAGGTATGTTCTCGTTGGATCCCACACAATTTGACAAAAACTCAAAAAGACGCTCGCGTCAATTGGTGCAAACAAATGCTCAATAAATACAATCGTGGTGCTTCAAAAGACGTATATAAGATTGTAACAGGTGACGAATCATGGATATATGCATATGAGCATATGAGCCGGAACGTAAACAGCAGTCGACTGTATGGGTGTTTCAAGATGAACCCAATACAACAAAAGTTGTTCGCGCTCGAAGCACATCGAAACAAATGGTCGCCTGTTTTTTCGGGAAAACTGGTCATGTGCCAACTGTGCCTTTAGAGGAACGTAGAACGGTCAACTCTGAATGGTACACAACAATTTGTTTGCCAGAGGTCTTCGGTCAAATACGGAAAACAAACAAACGCCGTCGGATCATTCTTCATCAAGACAATGCCAGCTGTCATACATCTCGTCTAACAACCGACTTTATGAACAGTCAAAAAATCGAATTAATGGGTCATCCGCCGTACAGTCCTGATTTGGCACCCAATGACTTCTTCTTGTTCCCGAATGTGAAGAATAAATTGCGTGGACAACGATTTTCGTCGGCGGAAGACGCCGTTCATGCGTTCAAAAACCATATTATGGAGGTGTCTCAAGAAGATTGGAAAAACTGCTTTGACAAATGGTTCGAACAAATGCAAAAGTGTATTGACCATAAAGGAGAATACTTCGAAAAACAATAAAGCAGTTTTCAATGCCAAATTCCTGTTTTTTCATTGTTAGGCTCAAAATATAAATAGTGACCCTCGTATCACGTGCAAAATGTATACTTATGGCAAAAATTGGTCTATGTAAGCCGGATACAGTGATGTCACCATAGTGGGACAGGGAGGGGTGTGCCCCAGTTCACAGCCAAACGAGTGCACGAAAGAGCCAGACCTGGCTAAAAAAGAGCTAAGTTGGCAACAGTGTTCTGGCCGCCGCAGAGAGGACGGCCACGTAGAAATTCTTCCCTCATGCAAAAGTTTTTCCCATCTCGCTTCCCCTTCACATAACACCCGTGTTGCCACATTTACCATCCCTTGTTTATTTGTCAAAAACTTCAACAACGTTAAATATTACGTCTCTGCTTTCGGTGTACGGTATTTCCCTTCATGCACACATAAAACTTAAATGATTCATTGATTGTAGGGCTAGACGATGACTAAAAGCAACTTGTATACATGATCTTAAAACATGCATGCATTTCAACATAACTCTGTTACGACCTTACTTATTTTGTAACTTTGAGATTCCATGTTAAAAGAAAAATCTATATAGTGTTACCTCGAGTCCTTGTTAATGTCCATGATACTACATGTTGTATGGCTCGGGTTGTGACGAAAATATGAACGCGCCAATCAATGTGTTGTTGAACTAATGTATTCACCTTTCTGTAGCAATCTAATGAAGTCAGCTCGCTTAAGACAACGGGCATTTATTATTATGTAAATATATATTTGCCATCAAAGATTACACTGGGGAACAGTGAAATTGCGGCACAGTGTTTGAGAGCTAATTTAGGGCAATTTCATGCTGCTGAATAATGATATAATAATATATTTCCTGAATTGGCTCTAATTTATGAAATAAATGCAACTAAACCAAAATGGTGGAGACATAAGACATACATATAAATGAACTTCCAACAACAATTTAATATTTCTTTTTGTGATTACAATCATTATTATAAAAATTAATTTATATAGCCCTATGATCATAATAATTAAGAAAATATGTACACAATGAAGTAACAAACTATGTGAAACGTTTTCTATACGATTTCCTGTGCTGTATTGCTTTTTAGGACAATCCCTCTGTAAGCTCCAACAGTAGTCTGCCATCATGCGACGATCCCACCGTCCCTGGTACCTTTCTTCCATTATCCTTATATCCTGATGGAACCTTTCTCCCTGTTCTTCACTAAAATGACCAAGGTTCTCAGGGAATCTGTCAATGTGGCTATGTAGAAAATGTATCTTCACACTCATATTAGCTACCAATTTCTCAAACTTTTTCAGCATATTTCCAACTATATCGGGGTACTTTTCTGCTCTGTGATTCCCCAAAAAGTTTTTGACGACGGACACAGAGCTCAGCCAGGCCTCAGATTCGATGTAAGACATGTAAGTTGTAAAATTGGCATCATTTATAAGTGTACGAAATTGTGGTGGTCCATAAAATATTCCTGCCTTCAATTTTTCAATACTTAGTCCTGTAAAAGTGTGTCATATATATTTGAAACAATCACCACTTGTATCTAAGGCCTTGACAAACTGTTTTATCAACCCAAGTTTAATATGCAGTGGCGGAAGGATGATTTTGTCCCTATCTATCAGCGGTTCACGAATGATTTTAGCATTCCCCACTAATATTTTCCCTTGGGGGCCAAACTTTTATCGTCCAATGCTCTTCTCTAGCACGACTATCCCAGAAACATAGGAAACAGGGATACTTTGTGTACCCACTTTGCTGTCCTAGTAAAAAAATCACCATCTTGAAATCCACACACGCGAGCCACTTATGTTCAGCATATTCAATTTTTTTCTAAAACCATTTTTATGTTTTGGTATTCTTCCTTAAGCTATGTTGAGTGTCCGATATATTGCCTAACAATGCTTCATAAGTTGCCTAGCAACAATTTACAAATTAATAAATAAGTTTCTTAATGGGAATTTCAGCCCAATATCAAATTTTGATATTACCGAGAAAAGCGTAGAGTAATTTTACCTCCTACATTTTCCATGGTGTGTTTATTTTTATAACTGGAGTCAATTCAACTGAACCAATCATACAATTGGCAATCACAGCTGTTTTGTGTGCTGAAACTGTTATTAAACTTTATGCCGCAAAATAAAATATTTTTTTTGTTCCCCAGTGTTATCAATGGTTGACGAACTAACCTAATTGTAATTAAATAATGGCGGAACATTTAAATTTGTATATTTCCAAAATGTAAGATTTTATCAGCGTTAAATAAATATTTGTTAACTCAAATGAATATGTAAACTTTCTTTGTAAATTATTAATTGCCAAACTATGTATTTTTCAAATATCTTTCTGTTGTGATTTGGAGTATTGTAATAAGAAATGACCTAAAAACAGGTGTTCGAGGCTGGAACTTTAGGTATAAATACGAAGCAGTTTGGTCCATAGAGAGGTCTGTTCTGGTGTCAGTCTAGGAAGAAGTGAATAGGTGCAAGCCGATCTTCTGTAAAACCTAGACTGGCCAAATAGGAACGGTCTAATCTAGGAAGAAGTGAATAGGTGTATGCCCTCTTCTGTAAAACCTAGGTTAGCCGAATGGGATTTAAGTTCCAATTTAGGAAGAAGTCTAAATTGGCCATCTCGGGTGATAACTCCAAAAAGCAAGTCTAGGAAGAAGTGAAAAGGTGTATGCCGCTCTTCTGTAAAACCTACGTTTGGGCCACCCTAGTTTGACCTTTCTAGTAAGTTTGAAATTATCTATTAACAATTGATCTCAAAGTTCCAGTTACGAGTTACCTAACCACTGGCTGTAAGTACTCAAGCAGTAAATAAACATTTCATTAAAACTTCACGACTTTGGTTGGATTTGTTCTGCACCTACCCTGAAGATAGGTTTCAGTGTAGACCCTTAGAGCCTCAATGCTCCCGGCTATAGGAGTAAAGGGTGAGGAATGTTACTAGGAACGTAACAACTCCAATGCATGTTCGAAGTAGGCGTAGTTCTAAGTGCCACTGAACACATGAGCCAAGAAAATGCGACAAAAGAATCGAGCGCTTCTACGATTCCAAGCAGTAATGTTGTCACAATACCAGTGACGTGCGGTGATGTCGACACTTGGGGTAGCAATCAGTGGCGTCCCAAGGGAGGTTGGTGTGGGTCATAATCCCCCCTCTCCCTTTAGGGCCCAGTATTCCTAAACATAGAACGTCAAAAAAAGGAAAGGAATGCAAAATGAGGAAGGACTACTGAAAAGAAGCACACGTTAATCCCACCCACTTCCAAAAATCCAAAAACATGTTGATTTGACTATTAAGCCAGAGATCCCGGATTAGATCGGGACTGGACCTATATTTTAAAGTAAGATCCGAACCACTATGTGTCTCCACCGGATACCGATCCGGGTCCACTTGCACTCCTCCACGGAGGTCGGCCGACAACAAAGACGAGTGGAAAGCTCTAACTATTCGGATACATGGGTATCGGTAAAGCAAACTGCGTATTTACTCAGTGGTACGTAAATTTCAATTGGATTTTGGAAACACCATATTTGTATATGATTAAAGTTTTTCCAAAAAAAAATTGCATTGCTTGATTTCCCTAATTTCTCCATCTCACGATCTCGTTACTGAAGGATCTGGGCTCGAGCCCTGGCCTGTGCATGAGTGTTCCTTTGTAACCACTCTTCATCCGTTTAATTTAATCAACGTTCATCGTCATGGCAGAATTTAGGTAAAATGATGGAAAAGCAACGCTAAAGAAAGGGGGAAAATACAAATAATATCCTCCCAGTGCATCGCAGAGCACTGTGAGGTCAGGAGTCCAGAGTTCTCTGTTTATGATTGTCCCTCGTGACTTCCATAAGCTCATTAGCTACTTATCGCGATTAAATCTATACAGCTAGAAAAAGCGATGGGGTGTGGCAAACATTCAATATAGGCCTATTAGAGAAGATAAACAGGTAACAAAACACACTTTTTTCTACTTTCTTCAATGATATTCATTTGGCTTTTTGAGTTCTGGGATACATTTTTCATTTCAAATTATTTCATTATTCACTGCAGAGTACAACACATAGGGATAAGAATGCGCGCTCGTCACGGGTTCGAATCCCGGCCTGAATTGTTCTTTGTGAGTTCCCTTCATCAATTTCATAATATCATCATTCATCCTCATTTTCGCGATAACCAAATGTGGCAGAAAGGTGAAGTAAAATAAACCAAACTAACAACAACAATTAGAACGCACGTTTTCTTGCCCAAATTAATACATCCGTATTTATGACTATTTAGCTTACCCATTTTTTATTGGTATATTTAAATAAAACACTACTAAAACGAGAGCGAGAGAGAGCGTGAGCAAATATATGTTATGTAATCATTATACTGGGTGAGTCTTGGACTGTTCTCTACCCCGCTCTTCTCTTCGGTGTACCAGGGTTGCCTCCATGCAAGGAGCACATTTTCCACGGGGCCTCTTTTAAAAGACTCACCCAGTATATTCCATATTTGAAAAAAAGAGAAAAGAAACCATAAGATTTTTGTCTGCATATAATACAAGTAAAACTACATCCCATATTATACATACATATTGTATAACGTTTAAAAGGTTGTGTAAATACAGAGAACATAAGTACTGCATATTTTTTTTCCTGAGTTCTTTAGAGGATTTACAAAGGAATCGAAGAGAAACCAATCCCCTATCTGTCATATAGGAGATAGACTGGCGGACATGAAAGCACGGGCTTTCAACCATTGGAGCGGGGGGGGGGGGGGCGAGGGAGGCACAGGTAGAAATCTTCCCTTTCCTTTCGGGCAGTTGTCTACGTATACCTGGATCTGGTAAGGCGGAGAAGGCCAGCTAGGGTATCCAGCCTTGCCAGCTGATCACATCCGAGGGACGAGAAACGCGTGGAAAGAAGTGTTGCATCTGAACTCAGGCTTCAAGATAATAAATATTGTGATTTGTAAATAATTAGAGACGTGAGATTGATCGATCTATCTCTGCTAGACTAGCTACTCCTCAGTACACGTCACTGCACAATACGTAATGGACAATGCCGAGTACATAAAAGCATTAACAATTGATTATGGAATAGGTTATATTTCCAAGAACTGGAAAAAGAGGGAGGGAACGACGTCTTATTCGTTGTCTGCAAAATAGTTTCAACATAAGAACATGACAGACTTCTGTAGCTTCTAGCTTTAAAATAATTCAAATAAAATAGTAATCAGATTACTGAAGGTATATTGTAAATATTGCATCATGACGATGCATTTTCGTGCTCACATTAATGTAATAAAGTCTGGAATCATAGTTCCTCGCACTAAAAATTCATAACATGTCAAAATTAAAATTAAAACTAATCACCTCTTTTGTCACCCAAGCAAGCAGAGATATAATAGGTTTGAAAATTAATCTAAACATATCTCGCTTTAAAATTACGAATACTAGAGTTTGGACTCCAATTAAAAATTAACTAGTAGACCTAAATAAAAAGCGTTAAGCTATGGAAACATTTTTTTCCGAAGATGCATTCTTTTTTTTTTATCGTCGCGAGGACAAAAGATTGCGTTTTTTCTGGTGTCTTCCAAACGACCACTCTCTTTAAAATTCTATAAATAAAAACCTTGTGGCTGAAATTTAAATACAGTGCAGGCAGAAAGGTTTTAAATACAATTCTTAATTTTCAGATTTGTATAATCTGCCAAAAAAGATTATCAATTTTTTGAAACTATTTTTTCTTAGTATTGGATAGTCCTACAAATACGATCTTGGTCTTGTTTTGAAGCTGTTTTTAAAACCCATTATCATAGTCATTTCCATTGCTGAACCGATTTTATAGGGATTTTTATTTATTCAACGGACATCGCTGTAGTGAGACAATGCAAATGCAGCCGGTCCCCATGGCGGAGTGGTAAGTACAGTGGGATCCATGAGTATTACCGTGCAAATTGTCCATGACTATTTTCATTATTATTTTTTTTAAAACCTATGTGTTTTTAAGCGATAGATTTTTATGTATGCTGGTGAAGAAGTTGTCAACAGCTTGTTTTGAGTTTTCTTTTAATTCTTGAAGCTCTTATTGGGTCAAATAAAGTGCACGAACATGGTGATGGACAATTTGCAAGGTAATACTCATGGATCCCACTGTACATTACGCTACGATACCAGGGGTCCCGGCCTGAGCATGAATGATGTGTGTCCATTCATCAATTTCATCATTATCATCACACATCCCCATCTTCGCAAATTAGTCAAAAAAGGCACAAAAAGCGAAGAACGAAGTAAAATAAAGCAAATCAACAATGCAAATGCAGGGTGTAAGGAGTATTGGCAACTGTAGCCTCCCAGGCCAAGAGGCTCTGGCGTCTGGACGTACGGCCAGTAAAATCCTCTGTAGGGTCGTGCGTTTATATATGCTTTTAACATGCGTAAGGAGGTTTTAGTTTTCAGAGACGTTGGTTTTGACTACGGTAAGGCGTCCAGCATAATGTGACGGGTGCAAATAGCCTAAGTGCTGAAGCACCCACAATTTTAATTTCAAATTCAACAATGGAAATATAAAAACAAAATGCTTCAAAAGAAATTGGCAAATGAACGACTTCAATAATTGTATTCATTTTGCTCAAAAAACACATCTTCTTACCATCTATTGATAGATTCAGTTTTTGGTAAGCTCTAACGGAGTCCCTGATAACTTTTAGTCATTTCGGTCTCACATTTAGATTCAAAACCTTCTTCCCATCGTCTCCATTTCGTTACGTAACGGACTTCGATAAGAAAAGATTAGGGTTTCCTTTTCTGACAGTAATCTTAACTAAAGCCGGTGCGAGAGAGAGAGAGAGAGAGAGAGAGACATTCACAATGTCACAAAGTCCAAGGCTATAAAGGTAATAAACAAATTGGGTTTTTAAGAATATGGAAGGTATGGAGACGCAAAGTCTCGACCAACGATGCTCGTCTCGTTGTAGGTGTACTTGATACTCTTATTCAGCATTCTGCTACTTTGGATAATCGCGACGAGGACGAACAAACAGACGAAATTGATTCAGGGAGACTCGCAAAGAAACACATCCATGCACGGGTCGTGATGTGTTGTGACATACGTATGCACATATATTATACACAACATACGCTTTGACTTTTGCTATTTAGCATCGCTTTTCTGCCACTTTTAGTTAATCGCGATGAGGAGGATGATTGATTGAACTGATTTTAATTTATGTCTCTGCCAGTTTCGGCTAATTGCAAAGATGAGGATGAAAGGCGATGAGATGAAGTAGATGAAGGGACAAACACAAGCTTCCCCGACGGCGCAGTGGTAGCGTCGTCGCTTTGAAATCAGTGGTTCGGATTCCACTTTAAACTTTAGGTCTAGTCCCGATTAGCCTTACTGTGCATAAAGTTGACTTAAAATACTAACTCAATCAATCACAAACACAAGCCCCATAGATTATACTGGCCATGGGTCCAGGCGCCAGAACCTCGTGAGTCTGTAAAATGCAGTTCAGGGTGTACTACGTGGACGTGAGGTTGGCATTTGGGCATAGACGTAACTTGGCGGGGGTTAAGAGGGCACTCCCCCCCAAATTTTTCAGGTTTATGGAAATTTACAAGGTAATGGTGATGCCAGAGACCCGGGTTCGAGTCCTGGTTGAATGTGCATTTCTTGCTGAAAAGTCTACGAAGATAACCTCTTGGAACCTGAGGAGCAAAGTAACGAGTACTTTTTATGATTTTGCAAATGTAACAGTTATTTATGAAATACTCCTGGATGATATTTTTATGGGCTTGAAAACTTTTGATCCCTCCCCCCCCACCCCCAAATTTAAACTCCAAGTTCGATTCTACCCCGTGCACCATATTTGATTCTACCTCCACCCAAATTTAGGTCCCAAGTTACGCCTATGCATTTGGGTGTAGGTACTATGTGGAAGAGTAACCCTTTACACCCCGGCGGATGGGTGTTTATTAGATGGCCACGAAATTTTGGTGGTGCAATCGAAAGTCGACAACTTATGCGCCGGCCAGCGAGCTGGTCCTCCTAGCAAACTTCGCTGTAATTGATTGATTGAATTGGTGTTTTAAGTCTATTTTATGCACAGTAAAGTTAATCGGGACTGGCCCTACAGTTTAAAGAGGGATCCGAACCACCATGTGCCTCAACAGGGTATCGAAGCCGGGACCCCTTGATTACAAGGCGAATACGCAACCACTGCGCCATCGGGAGGGGTTAAATTAATATATTTTAATTAAAGATGCGCCATAAAATGTGTCTCCAAATAGAGGACAGCACCAAAAAAGTGTCTCTTTATCACAGTCCGGGAACATTGATTTTTCGATATATGCATGAGACTTGGTAGAATCAATTGTTATACCATTTAGGACACGTTCAGTCGAGTATCCAATCGCCATTTTGAAAAGAGTCCGCCATCTTGGATACTTTTGATTTGATATATCTCTGGAACGGTGGCACCTTTCAACTTCAGGATTTTTCAGAAATGCTCCAAATAGTATAAACTTTCATAGTATATCAATAAATCTATTTTTGAAAATAGTGGTGTTGTAGAAAAACTCACTATAATACTTTGTGAATAACTCCGAGTTAAAAGTCTTAATCATTCTCGAACCATAAAATAGTATTGTATATTTTTGGTAACGTTACGAAATGTTTGTTAGAAGACTTTAGATGAACTTAACCCTTAAAATACTATTTTTTGTATTTATAAATTTACCTTAAATAACATTTTTAAGAGAAATGCAAACAGCTGGTAAGTGCAGTCCCTTTTGCCCGTCCACGCAGTCCCGTTTCCTCGCGATATTTCATTGTTCGAGCCCTCTTGGCCACACTTACTTTCGTTCGCTTGCTCCATAGATTCCCGTGACAGAGTATCATCTGTGCTTGATTGTAATGGTCTTGAGCGTGAAAAACCCACTGCAGATTGCACAAAGCTTTGATGTATAAAAAGAAGTTTATTTCATGAAGGCCCTTTTCCAGGTGAACAATGTAAGGTTTTCTCTCAATTTAAGTTGTTACACAGAGTTTTGGACTTTTTTAGTTCCTTGCATGCACTAGTTTTCCAAATTGAGATATCTTGAGTCAAGTTCTGTGTTACAATTGACAAGGTATACATCCTTATGCAGTTTGTAGAGTACATACGTGCCCATAGTCTGATGGGCACGTGCTGTTTTCCTCACATGTCAAGCTTTACTAAATGAATGAATCACTTGTACCAAATAAGAAGGACTTTTGGTTTGCTCCAGAGTTGATATCTAGTCTCCTCCAGTAAGAACACCGCCATGCATTTTAAGGCAGTCATTTCAAGGTGGAGCCTCCCAACATGATGACTCTCTTATCGTCTTCATATAGTTGTGACTAGCCGGAACCACTAAACCCAGTTCGATATTTTGAATACATGTATGTACAGTGCGTCCATTTCGATCTGCAGCCGAGAGATCGGGAGAAACGTGGCGGGCGGCGCTGACGGAGATGCCGACATTTGAGGCCTGTAATGCCCGCTTATTTTTGTGGACATCTTGCAAAACGAGCACTAACCTGTGTTATAACACGCAAAAGTTCTTCTGTAATTCTTCCAAGTTCCACCCTTATAAACACAAATAAATACGCTTTAGAAATGATGTTAAGAGCCACAGATAATACTCTGTAAAACATTTTAATCATAGTTTTGACCAGTAACGTCCTGCTTAAGTTTATATCCTTGAAAGAGTTTTGTGTCGATGGGGATCGTTTGGAGGTTTCGAATGTGCAACACTGTATGAAGATTACGCTGCAGACGAACCGTTAAAAGCTAATGGTGTTCGTGAGCTTCCTTGCAATCCGAAATCTCCTAGCTCAAGTTTTTTGTTCCTTCGCGACTACAGAGCTGTGAATATAGTGGCAGGCAGATGTAAACCAAGAGCGTGTTAATTTCGTACTGTGCGTAAGAGTGTTATTCTTGGTTACTTGCCGGTACTTGTTTGTGTTATTGCAGTGTGTATGTGTGTTGTGTCAGTCAGACGATTGGAATGCCAGCCGCAAGGTTCACGTTAGAACAAAGAATTTTTATGTATGACACTTACGTGAAAACAGACTCGTGTCGAGACGTGTGTAGGCAATTTGTACAGAAATTCCCAGGCGTTTCACCTCCACATAGAGATACGGTTAGACGTCTTGTCCTTAAATTACGAGAAACTGGATCGTTAAATTTTAAAACACCTAAGCAAAAACGACGGATTCTAACCGAAGCAAAACTCGATGAAATTGGTGCAGCGTTAGAACGTTCTCCAAACAAACCTCTACGCCGTGTTTCACAGGAGATGGGCGTGTCAAAATCATCAGCACATACAGCCACTAAGCTACTAAAATTAAAACCGTACAGAGTTTCTATAGTGCAAGAATTACGGCCCCCTGACAACGTAAGTAGAGTAAATTTCTGTAATTGGGTTTTGCAGAATATTGTAGATGGTATTGTTGATCCACAGTTAATAATTTTTTCGGATGAGGCATGGTTTCACTTGCGTGGTCATGTTTGTTCATAGAACAATAGATACTGGAGCACTGAAAATCCCCGAATAATACACGAAGTTCCGTTACACGATGCAAAAATTGGTGTGTGGTGTGCTGTAAGTGCCAAAAGAATAATAGGGCCTATATTTTTTGAAGACACAATAAATTCAGAGAGGTACCGCACACAAATACTCGCGCCGTTTTTTCAGTTGTTATCAGATAATGAGAGACAATATGGGTATTTTCAACAAGATTCGGCCACAGCCCATACCGCCGCTGATTCTTTGGACGCTATAAGGGAGGTGTTTGATGACAGAATAATTTCAAGAGGTTTATGGCCTTCACGTTCGCCAGATCTTACCGTATGTGACTATTATTTGTGGGGAACCTTGAAAAATAGAGTCTACCGAAATAACCCTCATAGCATCGACGAACTAAAAGACAATATAAGGGCAGAACTAGGAAGAATTACGGAAGAAGAACTTTTGCGTGTGAATCAAAATTTCATCAAACGATGCCAGGAATGTGTGAATGTAGGTGGACATCACTTTGAACAACTCTTATAACACAGGTTAGTGCTAGTTTTGCAATATTTATATAAATGTCTGCATATGTCCATAAAAATATGCGGGCATTACAGGCCGCAAATGTCGGCACCTCCGTCAGCGCCGCCCGCCACGCTTCTCCCGATCTCTCGGCTGCAGATCGAAATGGACGCACGGTATATGTCCGGTAATTAAAAAAATAAAAAATAACTAAAAAAACTAAAAAAATATTACCTGCCTACGATGATTGGTTACGGAGATATAGGTCAATAACTGAGAGTGCGAAACTGATTTTCGTGGGAAGCACCGCGAGGAGAGGCGGGGACTTTTGAGATTTTGCACTACTAAATTAGTAGTGTTCTAACAACTGACCAAAATTCAGCTTTTACGGAATTATTCCCGACATTGGCCTTCTTTTTGTCCTTCATTGACTGGGCTATAAAATTGGTGATGGTGACCCTCCGTACACCCGCGAGAAACTTGAAATTTTTTTAGTGGGTTGGGAAGATTGTCCTTCACATGAACGTTTCGCGCTGTTTTTAGCGTGCGGAGATGCGCTACAAGCGAATAATTAGCGTTTTTATGTGGCATGATTTATATCACGTACGGGGAATGCCTACGTTTTTAGGTTTGGTTCTCTTAGCATAAATATTGTTGAGGTGAACGTCTCGAGTGGAAAGTGTGCTATCAAACATGTTGTCACGTTGTTCTACGATATTTCAAATTTCGATTTCTTCAATAGGGAGCTTGTCGTGTTTATTCGTGAGTTGCAGGCAGAAGGTTTAATGGTCCAGAACAAGATATGTGTTCGCGCATCTTCCCTGCCGTTGTTGGTGCTCGAGGCAGTGTTGCCAGGTCAGATTTGAAAAAAAAAATCGGGAGATTGTTCCTTGAGAAACCAGATCTGCCACAAAATCCAATGATCTAATAGTAGCGGATAAACGACGTTTTTTTTGGGGGGGTGGCATAGACGTGCGTACTTGGGGGCAAGGGAACGTCCGCAGTTTTTTCCCAGCGAGGGGGAAACGTTTTTTTTTTTTTATCAGGCGGGTAAACTAGGCATATTAACCCGTAATAGCGTTGTCCTCTCAGAAAACACCACTTGAGTTTGAAATTACCACGTTCCTATTATAATAATGGATGTAAATTACTGTGACTGAAATCGACTCATAGGTCTGAAATAATAGGTACTTTTATATCAACATTCATTTTCTAGAAGGGAAGGGAACGAGATAGGTTGTGAATAACCTAGAGTCGCCAAGCAAAGGGTCACAATAAAAGCCCCCTGCTGCAGTGGCGCATGTTGTTTACGGTGTAAACGTCACAGATACTTTTGTAACAATGGTGCTAAACCCAGTACCCTGTTTGGCGAAAAGAAACAGAACATCTCCATTTCAGGAGTGGACGTGTTTCAAACAAAAGAAAGTAAACCGTCCGAGGGACCCGACCAATATCTTTCATCTCTTCCGCATCTTCCGGTGGTAAAATCTAAGAGGGTGCACGGAAAACACCCTCAAGTTTGCCCTTTCTCAGCACCGACACAAGGGGTCTGCCATGCCTCTATTTTCAGACAGTAAATCGTAGAAAGTTGTGTTCACAAATGAAGCTAACGTGCCGCCCTTCGTTGTCAGGGATTTTCCACAATCTTTCAAGTCGAATGCTAACAATAACAAATTAATTTGCCTTCTGCTGGTGTTCGGTGTACAGGTATCGTTAGGGGTTGGCACGCGTCTTGCACCATAATGAGAAAATGAATTACGTATGTGAAATATATTGGTGAATTATACAGCATGTCTTCCTCAATAATTGAAGATAACAACGCTTATGCTAGGGTTCACCTATCCTCCCCATCTGCTAGAAATAAAAACACACCTCCCCCCCACACACACATATATATATACACACACACATATGTATAAAATAATTTGTCCACGCTACGAAGTCAGAGGTTCTACCTAGCAAGGCATGGACGTTTCACTGAGTTTGTGTCACTTCATCCATCTCATCACTTCTTCATTCATCCTTGTTGTCGTACTTACCCGTACAGGCACAAAAGCGACGTAAAATAACTAAAATAGAAATAGAGTTTGGGGTGGGATAAAATACAGCTAGCTAAAAATAGTAATGTAGTAAAAGTAATAAAATAATGTCCTAGCACAACTGAGCAGCGTTTGACATAATTTCACAGTTCAAACAGCACTTTTCACGGCTGAGTGGAGTTCCACTCCACCTCTCCCCTCCATGTTCAAGTAAGATGAGCACGAAACGTGTTTTTCAGCTGGCCGTTGGAGGTTCCATAGCAATAGTTTATTAAGGAATTCTCCCGAGAAATCAATAGGCCTGGCAACGCTGACGTGAGCCGCACTGGATGTTACTTCCCCCTGCCCTTTCCCACACCCGCCGGCGCGATGTGCTTCTGCGCAGTTTTTTTTGCTTGTGGTTCCACTATTCGCGATTAAAATTAACCGATATGCCATCTGGTGGGATTTTCAAGAAGTACTCTAAGTAGGATACGTTGTGTTGAAGTCCTTTAAAGCATGGGGAATATGCGAGAGAGTAAGGTATACTGTTCAGGTTTTTTTTTTTTTGTTGTTCTAAATCGTTTTATGGGTCAGAACAAATTAAAAGTTTTCATCTGTTTCCACCCCGTGGAATCAACAAAATGAAATTTGTTAATAAATCAGGGAAAACGTCATTGACAGAAGATTGGTATGGGGGATATAACACTGTAATCCGGCAAGGAAATTACGAAGAATGCACGAGTCTGCTTACTTTATTTTTCGAGAGGTAAATATATATTACCATGAAAGTAAAGTTTCAAATTGTACTTTATAAATAAAGTTGTTTTTTTTGTTTTGTTTTTTCTAAAAATCATGAAGCGTCTTACCCAATGCGTCCATGTATTATCGGTATTATGTATGTGTGAAATTTGGAACAGGTGCAAGTCGATTAAGGGAGAAGATGAAAATAGTTTGAGAATGAATTAATGTCAAATGTAACCAGAAAAAAAAGTGGACATGCTAATGTTACTGTTTCATTCAGTACGATGTCCTTTTTCAGTGAGTATAGCCTGGTCATGAAATCGTGTATATTTTTATTAAACCAGCCATTCTCTTTCGAGAAAGAACTGCAACGATATGTTCGCAATTGTTTCCTGTCCCAGCTTTTCAAGTACAGGTCAATTTCAATTCCTTTATTTTCAAATAATTTCCGAGAACCCCAGTTACAACATGACGTGCAGATGATACAGCACTGCTTTAGACAACCAGTGCGTATACATAGTTTCGTCTGCATTTTTCGTTTTATTTTTGCCTATCATAATTAAATGCTTCGTTCTCAGTACAGCTTTACGTTTGTTAGAGTACCTGGAATTCACATCGCATTCGCAATATTTAAAAATAATGCGTAATTTAAACGTTTTCTACCACGCCAGTCATGACAACACGCTGCTATTTTGTACTACTGCTGAATGTAAACAAAGATTTATCCTACTTAGAGCGGCCATATTGGAAGCGACACCAGCGCTCAGGTGGTAATTTTAATCGCGAATACTTTTAACAATTTGCACGTTTTTTTCTCTTTCGTTCGTGGATAACGAAAACTGATTACAATAAACGGTGAAAGTGATAATTTACTATTTTTGTTACGTTAGGACGGTTACTTTTCATAGTGATAGTAATTACGCGTTATCCTTCGATATCGACCGCTGATTTCTTGCGAGTATGACGAAAATTTCTTAAAATAAGTGGCGAAAGTGATCCGAAGTGCACGTGGTCACATTTCTAGTATAAATATCTCGCTTATTTTTGGGTTCCGCATGTTAAAATCAATTTTAGGCACCTTAAAACATCGATTGGAAAGAAAAAGTTGGAATTTTCGAGGGTGTACGGCCTGTCACCAGCCCCATAAAATTTTCCGTATGGTAGTGTATTTTATGAAACGATATTACCAGTGGCGGCTCGTGGTGAACCAAAGTGGAGGGGCGATAACTCACAAATTTGCTCTATTGATTTGCTTTATTTTACTTTGCCTTTTGTGCTACATTTGGCTAATTTGCGAAGATGGGGATGTGTGATATGATGAAATTGATGAATGGGTACTCACAAACATCCATACCCAGGCAGGATTCGAACCCGAGACCCCCGGCGTCGTAGCGCGATGTGCTAACCACTTTTTTTTTTTTTTTTTTTTTTTAAAAAGGAAATACCCCTTACACGGAGGTATCCCCCACCATTTACACTTTTTCTCTCCTTTACACTTTTCAATTGTTACAGTTTCTCAGTTTCTTATCATCTAGACAAACACAAATACCCATGCCTTACCCGGGACTCTAACCTGGAACCCCTGGCGTTGTAGCGCGCTCTGCTAACCACTCCGCCACGGAGGTCGACTCCACTCAGCCACGGGGGATGACACAAATTTGCTCTACTAGTAATGTGAGTTTAAATGGTGAATTTCGTATAACAGCGAACGTGATAAGAAACTGATACGTTCGCGTTTACCGAATATCATGTTTTACACGTTTGCACATATTATAATAAATTAATAATTATTTTACAGTAATGCGAAGAAGATGGAAGAAGAAATAGAATTCTAACAGAATTAGTCGTTTAACAGAGGGGAAAATTCAGAAGAAAGGATATTAACTTTTACACAACTTGATAAGCACAATTACGAATATTTACGTGCATTGATCGTGAAAAGTTCTAGTAAAAAAGTTACACAGAAAAAGTTTCCTGTCCAACATTACTAATTGATATGTGAAATAGGGCACCAAAATAAATATCTCACTGGAAAGGTGATATCTGCGTTACCAGAAGCTCTAAAGTAAAAACTTCAAACTTACCAGAAATCTTCAGTCATGCTTGTAACTGAAATTCATCCTTCTGTCCTTCAACGCGAAATTTGAGAGTGAACTCACGACCTCCCTTCTTTGACACTTGTTCTAGATTCAAATTCGGCCTAGGTTTTTTTATGTTTATTTTTTCATCAAGACTTCAGACTTCTGGTAGAAAAACTTCACACCAACAATTTCTCCACACTGTTCATCGCGACAAATACACAACTACAGAACACAACTACCGAAAAAGCTTCACTTTTCCATGGAAAACGAAAAACAACAAGTGTCAATACTATAGTCTTCCCAACCATCCCGTCGTTTTATTGCTTCGGGGTTGCCAGGCAATTTTGCCAAATTTTCAGAAATTTGTAGTTCACAGGTTCCTGTAGCGGCTCTTGGTGAGTTTAGATGACGAGTTTCTAATTTATTTAACATCCGCCTTGAAAATAAATTGGAGAACTTTGTCACATTATCGGGATTTTTTTCAAACGTGCTAATCAAAACATGTAATTAAATCTACATGATGTACTCCACATCATTGTAATCCAAATGTACTTTTCACTAAACTCAGAAAAAATACAACACATTTATACGATAATTTTGCGTGTAACAAGAATCTATAGCCGACTTCCGTGGCTAGCATACGCATTACAAAGCCAGGGCTCCTGGGTTCGAATCCCGGCATGGGTATGTGTGTTCTTTGTGAGTGCTCTTCCATCAATTTCATTATATCATCGTTCATCCTCATCGTCGTGATTACCGAAAAGTAGCAGAAAGCGACGGTAAATAACAAAAATCAAGCAAGAGTCTGTACATTTTCAGTTACCGATATTTTCTTTCCTCCTTGGAAATTGCGTTATTTATTTCTCTACTCTTATGTCATAAGAGAATAAGATTATGGAATACAGAATGATTTTTTTCAACTGTTGGTAATTTTCTATCTTCTGTTAACTTCGTTGCTTCTGGCAACTCTTCATTGTTTACCGTTCTCCAGAGAGAAGGCCAGTTTCGCCTAAGGGGTGAGTTTCGGACGACAAACCCTCCGTCCTCCCAGGCACAGATCCTGCGCGTGTTATTCAGCCAGTTTCCTCGCCTTATACCCCTCGCAGCCGCGCCTGAGAATGCTCTACGTCTCGTAAAGTGGGAGGACGGCGCCCCGCCAGATTTCTCTCGAAGTTCCGTATTCCCCCGCACGGTGGCGTGCAAACTTCGCAATTGTCGCGGAAGAAGGAATACAGAACCGACTAACCAACGATCTATAAGCAATGGAATATTTTCAATTCAGACAATGTAAAAGCTAATATATAAATGTTAATGTAATGTTTGTTCACTTGTGGTTACACACGGCAGTGCGGCGTCCGTATCGTCCTTATGAGCGGCCGCCCCTGGATATTACATTATATCTACATATCTGCGGAGGTAAGATTTTCGTCGTCGCTAGAACGAAGTAGATTCGATGACGGGAAATGCAAAGGCTAATGAGGCGGAAGTAAAGAAAACACGATGACACGACCATTCCACGTACCGGTAGTCTTCTCTCTCCTACAGTCCATGATGTAACTACTCCATAGAGAGATCCTTGACCGGAAAAGTTTCCACGCTCCGGTTTCGCTTTCAGCGGAGCGAACGCTTCGATGCAAGGACAACGCATTTCCTGATCTTCCACAACTCTTTTTTCTAAAAGTTGACTACTAACGTCTGACTGGGGCAGCTTACTCCTCATTAAGTAGCGCCCAAATAAGCGCGGCTATTTGTTTTCAAAAGAATTGTTACAATCCAGATATTTCATATTGCAAACAATCAAGAGGCTTAACCACGATTATTTGTTGGGGGGGGGGGAGCAGCAACAGGATAAACGTACCAATAATAACAATAATATAATAACATTATTATTATTAGTATCAAAGACGTTATTTTACTCGCAAAATTATTCAAAAAAGGGGGTAGAAATCTGTGCTAAATCATTTGTGTTGGAATAAACGATCTAATTTTATTTATTTTTCAAAACGTTCAACAAACTATTTTTGAAAGACATAATGCATTCCGAATATATATATATTTATATATATATATATATATATATTACAAATAACATGTATAACTTTCATGTACATATGTACATATATGCAACATGGAGCGACGTAAAATAAGAATACACATATGCCACTTCGGTGCAAGAATTAATTACTTTTAATCCAATCTTGTATTCATTAATATATTACATGTTTCAAGATCACATTTCAAAATGTATAATTTTATTTAGCTGGATTTGTGTTATGGGTTTCATACCTATATTTGCAAATGTACACACACACATATATAAATAATGCTGGCTCCTCCATTATTCTATGTCTACCCCTCGACCATATTTACCAAACACACGTTTTAACCTTCATCATGTTCTACATGTTAACCTTATCGTTATCATTTATAATATTATATATATACACACACACAACACACACATCAAAACCAAAATAATTTAAAACAAAATTTGAAATCAAAAATAGATTTTTCATGGATCCGGTATGTGTGTGTGTGTGTGCGCGCGTGCAAATTGTTTATTGATTGTGGGCACATTGCTGATCACATCACCCCCACCTTTGGCCATTTATCAAGAAAGTGTGGGGCCTTAACTCCACATCCCCTATCCTCCTTCATGGTATGGTGCAAAGCACAGGGGAGCACTTTACTTTACTTCTTTACTGCAATAATGTGTACATTGTTATTATATAGGGCATCTGCACATGAGACTGACTAAAATATCTCATTTTTTCAGACCTTAGTAAAATTTTGGTTAGAGCATCCCACGTATATTTATGCCCCAGACTCCCCCCCCACCATCCACCTAGAGCGTTGATTGAGTTGGTGTTTTAAGTCCACTTTATGCACAGTAAGGCTAATCGGGACTGGACCTACAGTTTAAAGTGGGTTCCAAACCACTATTTGCCTCCACCAGGTATCAAATCTGGAACCCCTTCATTACAAGGCGACAACGCTAC
Source organism: Lepisma saccharinum (assembly GCF_977018435.1). Classification (NCBI taxonomy): domain Eukaryota; kingdom Metazoa; phylum Arthropoda; class Insecta; order Zygentoma; family Lepismatidae; genus Lepisma; species Lepisma saccharinum. Next base: position 93,520,681 of record NC_139229.1, read on the forward strand.
CACTATGCCATTGAGGAGGCCATCCTGGTTATGTTACCTTGATAATTGTGAACTGGAGAATTTATCTGCCAGGATGAATCATGTGTTGTTTTAAACGTGTACATATAAAATTACAATGGGAAAACATGCACTGAAAAGAATAGATATGATTCTTGTTACTATTGGAAGCAAAGTAACGGTAACTCGACCATGTAACTTAACCAACTCTGATCCCAAATGGAATAAAACCACAGACTGTAAGCCTGCTCTAGACAAAAATACTGATTCAAATGAACTGTTATCATGTTTTGATTATTACCTAACACCTCGTTTCAGCCTGTAAACATGTATTAACTTTTCTCTTTGCCAATTTTCAATCCCTTTGCTTCCTTTAAAGTTATTTTTGTACTATTCTTAATTGTGTTTACGACATTCTCTAGTAGCTCAACATCATCTGGATAAGCAAATAACTGAATAGCACCATTTAATCATAGTTCATCAGTTTCTTCTACCTTCTAAGAAGCATAATGGGCATTCCACGAAAAGTGGTACTGCTCCATATAAATAACAAAATGAATTAATATGGAAATTATTATTGTTATTAATTGCATTAAGGTTTAGATGTTTGTGAATGCATATAATTTGCACATTTCACCAACAAAGGTTACTAGCAACTGCACCCCATATGCTTCACAGACAAATGAAGTCAAAATTTACAACATTTTTAAAGCATCACACATACTTGTTTGACTACACATGCTTCTAGTACCTAACCACACTGAGCGTTGCAAGTGTTAGATAGGTTTATATTCTAACTTGGGCGTTACAAAAAAATCACGAAACACTGGGAACCACTGGCCTAATGCAACATCCAAAAGTAAAGGAGATAAACCACTTGCTTGCTTTAACCAAACATGAATTGTAAATTTATCATACATACAGTATAATAGAGATTGGGTTTCAATTAGTCTTAATAATTAATTAATAGTAAGATTAACTGTGCTCTCAGACTTTGAGAAGTATGCACCGGGAGAACTGTATGTTCACAACCATTCAGGGTCTGACAGCCGCACGTAAGTGGCACTGAAGGAGAATTACATTTTTCGGGATTGATTCCCAACGGTATCAGTCCTTTGACAAGGTGGAGCCTGAGCCACTGCAAATTAATCCTCCCTGGCAACCTACATATATAGTAAAACAGTCTTGACATGACCACCAGACGAAATGGAGCCTGGGCCACTCATAACTCTCTTCATGTACAAGAGGTCCTTGTAACTGACAGACGAGGTGGAGCCTCGGCCACCGAGAATAATCCTACAAGGCAACAATTTATTCTCTATATAGACACCATCCCCAAACACACCATGTGTCCAGGGATTGCAATGTGATGTAGTAGATTACACACCACCCTGAAGATGGAAGAATTATGAAATGCTCTAGAATACTGGAAATGATCGTGGAAATATGTTCAAAGCTTATAGAAACTAATTAGCACAGTCAAAAGCTTCACAAAGTATTATAAACTAATTAGCAGTCAAAATCTTCACAAAGTATTGTTTACTGGAGAAATTATGATTTGAAAAATGGTTTACACGAGCATCCACACTTTGCAGTAGCCAGATTTTTTTCGTTTACAGTAATCTCAGACAATGAGTTTCAGTGCATTTTCATGCAACACTTGAAAGGGAATTTTGTGATCAGCTGTTGGAAGCAATCTTTTAACGCTACGAACCCGAAACCTGACACACCTAACTTACCAACAAAAGCATTTGTGAATGTTTTATTAATGCTAACAGCCCTAAACCTGACCAACCAATAAAATCATTCAGAGACATAATGCTCTTTGCACCCCACACATGAGACATAGATGGCAGCAGCAGCCCATATCCAAGACAACAGCAAACGAATGGCTGCTTGCCAACAAAGTATCAAATAGGAGTATATGGAAGGCAAAAATTGTTGTCCAGAAAACATGCAGCACATAATCACTAAACCTCTAACGTTTCAAGACATAGCCTACATACAAATCAAACCACGTAAAAAGTGCCTATGTACCATGATTAATTCAGAATTAAACACACTAAGTTGCTGATCAAGGCAGTTTATTAAGATATAAAAACACTTAACATGTAACGTTTCAACCCTGTTAAAAACACTTAACATGTAGTGTTTCAACCCGGTATATTAAACAATCAGAACTTGGGCCGTGATTTAAAATATCCTCAGCATTTTTTTTTTAATATGGGCTAACAAAGCAATGAATCCAACTATAATCACTGTGCTTACATCATTAAAAATACTAGTCATATTGGTAAAAATTTCAAGGCCGGGAAACATCTGTAACTCGTTTATTTTGTAATTCTTGACATTCGTACTTACCTATTCTGCATTGCGAAAGATTGTTTAACAAGGGATTTAGCTTTTTTTTAACGAAAATAATTTCCATTTTTGAGATAGCCTATCGAGTAATTAATCTTCCTTGCCCACTTCCATAGGTATTTTTCTGTAAAAATGAGTGCTAATGGAACCTAACCTAACCTCGTAGGCATACCTCATCCCCGTGATGGTTTGTGGGGCTAACGTCAATGGTTTGTCGGGTTACCCGTGGATGGTTGATGTTAGCCCCAAAAACCATCCACAAGTAGCCCCACAAACCATTGATGTTAGCCCCAAAAACCATCCACGGGTAGCCCCACGAACCATCACGGGGATGAGGTATGCATACGAGGTTAGGTTCCATTAGCACTCACATACTAACATGAATTAACGGTGAAATAACTTGACCGATGAGAGAGAACACTTGTACAACCTATCACAAGTCTACAGAAACTCAATTACATAAGTACTTTCTCCTGTAAATTTGAAGAAATCAGTTTGCCGGATTTTAAATTTTACCAGCATATTATTTAAAAATGTATTTTGGACAGGTTAGCAGAATACTTTAGTACAAAGCTAAATGCTGCCACAAAAGGAAATACAGTGCTTGGTGCATGATTGATTGTGATTCAACAATCAATGTGCGCATAAGAAAAAAATGCACCTCCTTTCAGACATGTTGCTGCTGCAGTCTAACTGTAAAATGTGTCTACATCATTTTTTTTTTTTAAAAAAAGGGAGGGGGCTGTAATTTGCTCCATAGTGATTCCCTTGGTACATGAAACCCATACACCAGTCCCTCCATGGCTACGTCACTTTTGCATTGTAAGTATTACAACTGTTATGGTCCTTCCTTAGTACATACAATCATTTTAAGACTACCCTACATTTTTTTTCATTAAGAAAATCTCAAAAGTAAGGGACCAATGGCTTGGCTTTGAAAACTAGAAGTTATTGCAGGGTTCCCATGTGAACTTGAAATGTATTTTCCCCGAGTTTTCCAGAATCTTCAATTTTTTTCCAGAGTAGTCAATACACAGTGTAGTATTGATTATATTTTTACAATAGCCTCCATTTCCCCTCATAGCCATATCATCACCTCCTTCTTCTTCTTCTCATTATTATTATTACTAGAGATGAGATGGACTAGCTGATGGATTGATTTAAAATTTTTGGGGAGCATCGGCCTTAGTGGTCATTTTGTACCCTTCTAAGTATCCAAAAACCTTAAACTTAAAATATTAAAAAAGGGCTGTAAAGATGGCCTTGAGAAAGGTTAAAAATTCAAGTTGTAAAGGGACTTCCACAGGAGAAACACAAACTTTAAAAAAGGCAAGGATAGTCTCAAAACTTCCTCAGAAGCAGTGAAAAAGGCCCACTCTTCCTAAAAAAGGTAATAACATTTAGTAAAACACGGTCATCATCTCCCAACATGGAATGATGATATATCGTTGGGAAGGTTAAAACTCTGCCTCAGGAAATTAAAATCACATGCAAGAAGAATGTGCCGAACACTTAATACAACGTTACAGGTACGGCACAGGGAGGGTCCAGCCCTTGCAGCAAATGGCAATGCGTGTGATGGCTGTGTCAGATTCGAAGCAAAGTTAAGATGTCTTATTCACGGCGAGAGAGAGAGAATGAGAATGAGGTGGACGAGAAGGTCGCCATCTGCATCAGCAGACTTCGCAGTAGCATCAGCTCATTTGTTCCCTTCATACCTACATGACTGGGGACCCAGCAGAAGCAAACTAATTGTTACTCTATTGGTATGGGCATATCTGTGTATGAGTAATATTACTGATAATTTTAGATATGTTTTATTACTTTTATAAATAAAAGAATACAATTTGTATGTCATGGTTTTGTGAAGTAAATGTCTGGATAAGCAGTTCATTATTAATATTGAATCACTTGGTTAAATACATTAATTGAGGAGGTGAATGAATGTCCCGCAAGAATAATTTGCAATTTTCCATTGGCTCAGTTATCAGAATCAGTAAATTTTATTTCAGTTGTTTATCAGTACTGGGAAATACTTCATATCAGTTCACTTTTTGAAATCAAACTAAATTAAAAACTAAACACATATAAGTACGGTTACAGATACGTGTCTCAATTTTTTTTCCAACCGTACTGCAATGCACAAAATAACAATAATCCAAACATACCACATAAAAAAAAGTAAAGTTCTCCCCTGTGCTTAGCACCATGCCATGAAGGTGTATAGGGGGTGTGGGGGTAATGCCCCACACTTTCTTGATCCGGTCTTGAGTGAGGGTGATGTGATCAGCATCACACCCCTGACCACCATTACCCCCCAGGTACCCATGTCATTCGACGATGGGTAGGTGCCAGGGCCACTTCCAACGTTAGAAAAGTTCCCGGATTTGAACTGGCCGGGGATCAAACCCGGGACTTTTAGCATGGTAGTCAGATGCGTTACCGAATGAGCCACCGCATATAATATAGAAAAAAAAAAATTTTCACACTCTTGATAAACATAAATTTACAAATCGACACAATATCAATTAATCTATAATTGAAAATAAACATATGTCACAAGCCTATGTCTTCAAAGCAGCCTGTGTGAGCAAAATCAACAGGTAGGAGTATATTCTAGCCCTTCAGATGTACTTCAATGCGACTCATTGATCAATTAGGTGATTTTCCCTGAGAATTTTACTTTTTTCAAATTCCCTGAGATTTCCAGGTTTTCCTAGTGTGTGGTAACCCTGTCAGATGTAACTTGATAACATTAAAGGTATGCAGGGTGTTAGGTGTAGACATACAGACAAATACAATGGTTCTTAAGAAGATTTTATGGCACACTTTTGTACCATTTGCCTCTTCTGAAAATGGTAGACTTTCAAATATTATCGGTAACACTATGAACTAGTCAAAATGGATTTCTTCACTTTTACAGAAGAAACTGCTTACGCAAATCTCTTTCTGTAGCGTTGTTGAAGTTCCCGAATGTATTTTCTGTCATAGTTTCATCTTTTTTAGCGATAATTCATGTTTATATATATAAAAATATTGCAATTGCTGTTCCTTCCATGTACTTCCTCTACGAGAACCGGATGTTCAGTGCGTTTGATGACGTAACCCGCTGTCACTGTTTCCAACCACCCCATGTTTTGTCAAGGAGATGAAGTGACCTCAAATTTTAGCTATGCTTGCCTAACCTAACCGTGAATGGTTTATGGGGCTACCCCTGCATGGTTCTACGACCCCAAATTTTAACTATGCTTGCATACCCACTCCAAATCGACAAAACACAAGCACAACGTGCGATGATCCAGAAGCGAAAAAAAGGAACAACAATAAATAATCGTAATATGAAAATTGAAATTATTTTCGTGAGAAATTCATAATTACACCTTATAGAATATTCCGCAATGCAGAATAAGTAAGTAGCAATGTTAAAAAGGATGAAATAAACGAGTTATGGGTGTTTTGACTAGATCAAAGTAGGCTAGTAATCATAATTCTTTAGAAAAGTGGGTAAGATAATAAAAATATGACATGATGAAATTGGTGGAAATGCAATTTTATGTGAAAAAATAGTGAACAGAAAAACACAATGTCAACATATTTTATCATCTCTGCGTTTCAACTTCTTACATATTTTCACAAAATGCAAGTTTAATCTCTAACTGTGCTAACAAAGAAATGTAGGCTATATCTGAAGCACATGAGAAAACATGGTCTCCCAGACAGAATCTGTTGGGTAAAGATAGTGTGACATGTGGCTTTTTCTTGGAATATGCATGATGTCATCAAATTCAATTACCACCATTATTGGCTTTCTTGAGTACAACCTACTTCATCTTTTCAAGCAGTTCACCATTTTCTACATTCATGATAAAAAGGTCAAAAGAAAAATCTGTATTCTACCATGACTACTTGCACTATATGTTGCATGGGACCCCATAAAAAGAGATGAAAGTACCATTACTAAAGTTGTAACATCAGTGGCAATGATGTCCGTGTTGACGTAGCTCAAAAGGTAATCTTTCTGCTGCTTGAATCAGAAGTTTAAGCCCCCCCCCCCACAATTAAAACTGTTATGTTGCTATTATCTCAAATTAAAAGGTTTCTGTGCCATAACACATAGACACTATTTACAATGAATATGAAATATCATTTCAGGTCAAATCAATTTGCAAAAATCATGAGTAAACAAACGTATTTCTTAATTTTAATAATTTCCAGGGTGGTATTCCTTCAATGCATAAGAATAAAACCTTTCATTACATAACAACCATAATAATTCAACAGTTACGATGTAATTAATGTAACTCAAATTTGTTGAGGTGTTGGAACATTACACTTGGTGTAGTGATGAAATGTACTGAGTGCACTATAAATATCTACTCCCTCTGTCCCATAAATATTGTCTGGTAAACTTTTGTTTGTTGTTTCACAATATTTGTCCGATAGGCAAACTGTGACATTGGTGTATACAGAAGAAGAAAATTAAACACGGGAATGAGTCAAAAAATGTTATTACTCAAGGATCAGTACAAATTTGCCGATCAAGTATCCAAAAGAACATAAATAAAAAGTCACCATTTTGGCATACCGGACTATAATTATGGGACAGAGGGAGTACTTATTAGTAAGTCTCGCTTTTTTAATTTTTTTTTGCCAACACATTAATATTGGATATTTAATTTAAGGTACCTTGATGTCGTTAAATTTTTAAATTGTTGTTTGTGATTACTCCTGAAAATAATTTCCGTTTATGTTACTGAATGTTATAGAATTTGACCAATCATGAGATGTATCGGCTTTACTTGACCTTCACACCACAAAGTCATTCCCCCAGAAAATGCGCTATCAGCTGATAGCCAGTGACCTAATGTAACATGGACGCAAGCATGCACCTTACTTTAGCAATAAGTTTCGAAGATTTTACCGGACATCATAATACGGTACCCATAACACTACTTCACAATTAAAATAAGTTATCATTGACAAGATTTGCACTTACCTCTTTGCTGGTTCCATACTTCGAACATGCCGCCTTTTAAATTTCCCTGCCGATACGACAGTTTCGATGGGCTGGTTCACTAATATTTTTTTGTAACTTTCTCTATCACTTCTACGAACATTTCCATGGGATATATTATCAGATCGTAAAACAACTATTTCACCTTGGTGAATCCACTTTATCACTTCTCCACCAAACGTACTATTCAACGTTCTACTTGTTTCACTATTTTGATTGTGTTTACAATCACTAGCACGAAAACCACGAGTTCTTACTGCGGACTTCACACAAGCATACAGACCTTTCCACATCAGTTCCTTCCCTATTGGGAGGTTCAAAGTCATGCGAGCAAAGGTTTGATTAACATAATTTAAATGTAACTTGTATCCATCACTGACACTATGATCTTCATTCATGCACACACTACCCTTGGGAGCAGACTTGGAAGTTAAAATCACCTGCATTCCGGTATTGAAGTTGCAGCCCCAAAACTCAATTAAAAGTTCTCTATATTCCGAGTTGTCGGTATCTGAGCTTGGTTCTGTATTAACTAAAGACATTGACTCTATCACAGGCTGCATTTCAGCAGAAACATAAATGTTTGCATACAACAGAATTAAAAGAACACAAAAAGCACTCAGCCCTACGTCTGCTATCAGCACCGCCATTATGCGCCTGAATACTCTGGAGCCACCTATTGCGGATGTTTATAAACAGCCAAAGAGAAGTGTGCGCAAAGCCGCAATCTTTTCCCACTCTGCGCACTCATTCATTCGCAATTTTACGATTCGTTTCACTTGATGCTCGTCGGTTCCATTAATCGGAAAGCCAAAGCCAAGATATATTTTTTCGTGTTCAATATTCTTGTCTTTTCGGGGCGACTGGAGTCTCTTTTGGCGACAAATAAATAATATGTATGCAATCGTATTCAAAATGTGTAAATAAAAATTGTGATTATTTTATACTTCCATTTCTTAACCTCTACGTTAATAGCAAAACTGGACATAAATGAAGAATTGATGACATAAAGAACATCAAGAACAAAACATACATGCTGTACTCTACGTACATTTGAACCTAAAAGACTGTTGACTAGTATGTATGTTGTCCCAAATTGTAGATTAATATTAATTATTTTTCCCGGGTTTGATTCCCAATGAAATTACATTGCACAGTGCAATGGATTCTTTTTAAGTCGAACTCCCAGGGTACACGAAAACAGTTCGGATTAATAAAAACATGTATCATTAAAGATGATTTCAAGGGGAATAAATTTCCGTTAGAATTACCGTGGAATTCGAATTATCCAAGTTTGAATTAAAAAGAGTCCACTTTACTTAGCTTTATAAAAAGATTATTAACCCTAGCATACCGGGGGGGGGGGGGGCTGTCAGACCCACCGCCACTATTTTTTTTCAATTTTTCAACTGTGAAAGTTTTTATAAAAAATTGAAAATAAATTTCATTGTTGCCTAGGCTGTTTTGAAAATTCTGGATTAGTTTTGTTCATAAAAACATAAATGTAATGTAAATAAAAGGCGAAATTACAGCGCCATGAATAACGTAGTGTGGAAAACGACCCAAGAAACTATGTAGTTCCCCAGATGGATGACAAACATAGATGGCAGTGCGATCAGTACGAATGCTAATTTTCTTATGAAAGTAATGTGGCTTAGTTAGTTTTTGGAATATATTGTGTAGATTTGCTTGTCTTGAAATGCGGTACGTGAATTGATGGAAACAGTTATATTTGTGGAGTGATTTGCAGTCACGAAACGGCATTAATTTGGAAAGAAAAGTAAAATAAAATTAATAAATAAATATCATGCGTAACACAAGAAGAGGGGTGTAAGGGGTGACCTTCCACGTAGGCACCCAAAAGTCACTTCCACGTAGTACACCCTGGACTGCAGACTAACGAGGCTCTGGCGACTGGCCCCATGGCTAGTATAATTTTGTGTGTGTTGTCCTGTTTTTTGTCCTTATGTGTGCTGAGTGCCCGTTTACAGCCTAAGTTTTTAACGGAAGTCAGAATATTTTAGGATTTTATTTATGCAACGCTACAGTTGTTATTTGTAACGATAAAGGGCTGGACCCCGTATAATGTGACGGGTGCAAAGTGGCCTTAGTGTTGACGCACCCAAAATTTTAAAATCAAATCAAATCAAACACAAGAAGAAACATCGCAAGGTGATTCCGGACGTCAGGTGTTGGATTGTGTACTAGAGTTTTATTTTTCTATGTTATCAGAATATAAATAGTATCCTGAGAGATATTTCATACCGAGGCGACAAACCACAAGTGTCGCTTGGAAGCGAGCAGTCCGTAATCAATGCAGCCTTTCGAACCGTAGGGACCCAAGCTCTGACTGCACCGTTTCCTCAAGGAGATTTTACACCAAAGCGACACGCGACAACCGATACGAGGATTTCACACCAAAGCGACACGGGTCATTCGATCCAAGGCAACTTTCATACCGAAGCTACACATGTTGCTTGGAAACGAGCCAATCAAGAGCAACATTTCACATCGTAGCGGCATGACGGGAAGCACAGGCCAGCGTTCGGTTGGTGAAATCCTCAAGCAATAAGTGTCGCATGCCGCTTGTCACTTTGGTGCGCAATCTCCCTGAAGCAATACACTCATTGCATCGCGCATGCGCGAACAACAAACCACGGCAACCTGTTGCAAGCTATTGAGGAAATGGCCCAGTTTGAGCGACACACACAAGCGACTCGTGTGGCTTATCGTGTCGCCTAGATCTGTTGTTGTAATGTGCGGTTTATCGTGTCGCCTATCTGTTGTTCGCACAATTAACAGGGAACGCTTGCTAATAGACTGAAGGCACCATGTCGCTTGTCACTTAGTTGGGAACTCACCCTGTAGCGCGTCGCTTCGGTCTGAGCACCCTTCCTTTAAGGAGCTTTCCGACCGAAGTAACAAGTAGCACGCGAATACGCCATATGAACGTATCGTTTGCTGTTTGGACCCTCATGTGCAATGAATGCTGTTGTTGTTGAGTTGGTGTTTTAAGTCCACTTTATGCACAGTATGGCTAATCGGGACTGGACCTACAGTTTAAAGTGGGATCCGAACCACTTGTGCCTCCACCGGGTATCGAACCCGGGACTCCTTGATTACAAGGCAACGACGCTACCACTGCGCCATGGGGGAGGCCCTCAATGAATGCTATTTTACAGTCTGGAAGTGTGTGTCATTAGTGTGACAGTCAGTGGCGGATTAGCTTCCTCGCCGCCCCTAGGCACAAACTTAATGTGCGCCCTTCTCAAAAGAAAAGTAGTAACTTATTTGCAGTATTTTTACGGGCTAATATAAAAATTAGTGAACATACTGAAATAAAAAACAAAGGATAAAAATCAATAACAAACAATTCATTTTCTGTATGTGCTATACCTAAAATTATGTAATGTATTGAGAAATTAAATTCACCACTAACCAGTCATAAATGAAGCCGCTTCCGCCTCACTTTGGTTGCTGCAAACTCGTGTATAAGTTCTTCAAAGTTGATGTGTCCATCGGTCAAAATGTCTGCTTCGATGTGGAGAATAGATAACTTGTTAAGTCTTTTATTACACATGGTTGAACGGAGATAAGTCTTCGGTCTTTTTAGGGCCGAAAACGAACGTTCAGCTGAACAGTTTGTTACAGCAGTACACAAAAAACACCATTATTTAAAAATCTTGTCTTACCTACTATGAGTCTTTGCGATTTAGAAAAATCGTTTTCAGCATTCTGATTAATTCCACGTCTTAGAAGAATGTCAATTGTAGACTCATTCAGACACCAGGGCCTCCCCCATGGCGCAGTGGTAGCGTCATTGCCTTGTAATCAAGGGGTCCCGGGTTCGATACCCGGTGGAGGCACAAGTGGTTCGTATCCCACTTTAAACTGTAGGTCCAGTCCCGATTAGCCTTACTGTGCATAAAGTGGACTTAAAACAGCAACTCAAACCAAACTCATTCAGACACCACTCGGCAGGATCGTCACTAACGAAATTGACACTCTCACTGTCACAATCAGGAACTCCTACGAATTGAGGGACACTACTTCAGGTGCACTTTCTTCCTCCACTAAACCCACAATATTTTCGACATTTTGCGTTTCAGAGTTCACTCGATGTAGCCGCTTCCACTTCATTTTTTAACTGCTTTCGGAAATCACTTGTTCCTTTCGCCTAAAAAACGTGTCCACTGTACCAAGCTTTTTCTGTAAGGTTGCTTCTCTTTCACGCTTTTCGTTTGCAAGTTTACGATAAGCACTTAACTTTGTTCGCTTCATGCTGCCTGCTGCATAAAAAAAAAACAACCCACCAAATCGCAAACGCACAAACTGAATGCACCAGCCAGAGAATACTGTAAGACAAAAACTAGTTGCAGTCCACGCGAAAGCTGCACTCACTCACTCACTAATCAGCAATGTTTAGGTGTTTATTTTTTTAATACTAGCATTGTTACAGATGCGAGTTTCAAACAATCAGTGTTCTTTCCTGCCTGGTCATTAACAAACGCTTAGTGGAAGATCGAGGGGTATTTAGGTACCACGGTACCGTAACACAGTATTTACAAAAACAAACCAACAAAGACTGGGCTGGGCGGCTTGCATTGTCATTGTAAGCGATAAAAGCCACAGCACGGGTTAAAAACAAATTGATTGGAGCCTGAAGGAGGCAGAGCAGACGAAACATTTCTTGATAACACATACAGGGAGGTTATTTCAGTCGTTCACCGCCAGCGTGACGGCCGTTCGACGGACTCTTCATGCAACAGGTCCCGGCAAATTGCGTTCAGGAAGTCCGTAACAGAAACCGCTTGTTTTGTAATGTTTCCACTTTTCACAATTACAGTTACAATTACAATTGAAATAAGCACGTACCTTGTCGCAAGGATGCTGGAAAAGGTGTCCTCCCAAATACAAATATTTCTGGCACCTTATTTCTGACATATAATCTTACATTAGACATCGCTACTTTATCGTCAGTTGTCAGAAAGGGAAGACAGCATCCCGGCGCATAAAGCAAACCGAAAGCGTAAAATGATATTTAAAAGTAATAATAATGATGATCACTAACCTCCTGTGTTATAAGAGATGTTGAAAATGACCTCCTTTAACAGCAATACAACACGTTTCTTAGGTTCAAGAGATCCTGTCTATCGTAATTCCCTGACCACTTTTCTGCAAGAATTCGTTTTCACGTAATTATCGTACATAAAAACTCTCTGTTCAAGACTATATTTGTTTAACGACATAACTAATGAATGAATAACAATTAACACACAATAAAGCACTAGCACTAGCAATAACACAGTATAAAAAAACACGCGTAACTGATAAACGCAAACAGAAGTGAACATGAGGGTACGGTACACTCACTACGTCTGGTAGACGACAGTGTTGCTAACCATTTTTCGGTAATGTCCCTACAACTGACCAAATGTCCCTACGCCAAGTAAAGCGACTAAAAAAATTATCAGCTCATGAGCATGCAAAACAGAAGATAAAATATATACACATTTACTTACCAAATCTTTCTGCTCGGTGCTTCCACAATTAATGAAGGAGCGAATTTACATTTGCCTATCCTAACTTAACCTAACCGTACCTGGAAGCGGCCCCGGCGCCTACCCAGCGTCGAATAACATGGGTACCTGGGGGAAACCCTGGGGGGTAAAGGCGGTCAGGGGCGTGATGCTGATCACATCACCCCCACTCACGACCGGATCAAGAAAGTGTGGGGCGTTACCCTCACACCCCCTATACGCCTTCATGGCGTGGTGCTATGCACAGGGGAACACTTTACCTTTTTTGTACCTGAATGGTTCGTGGGGCTATCCGTCAATGGTTTGTTGGGCTACCCGTTTTTCGAGCCCAAATTTTAACTATGTTTGCCTTGCCTAACCTAACTTAACCTAACCTTATCGAGAATGCTCAGTGGGGCTATTCCTGAATGGTTTTGCGGTAATTGTGATTACGAACCGATAAAAAATATTTTTTTCGTAGCACTTTAACATCATCGAAGACGCCATTTTCGTATCCTGCAATTTTATGATTGATGTAATGTTGCCAAATTTACCTGTAATCAAATCAGTTCTTCTACATCGTGATTGTCGCTGTCACATGTAAGCATGTTCTTTGGGCAATATACTGAAATGAATAAGTTTATTAATTAGCCCTCCTGCACACTCCACCTAACAATCTGTATAACATTAACAACTTTTTTACTGTTCTCTTCCGCTATTCTTACACAATCCATGCTCTCCAAGTATGAAATCAACAGTGTGGCAACGCTGTAGACAGCGTAACTAATTGTAATTTGTTCATATCAACAAATATGGCTACCATACTTGTATACGGAGAATCATTGCGAGAATTGAAATGCTTATTTTACAACTTTTACACGTTAATTAACATTTTTTCCCCCTCACCCCAACATGTTAACTTGAGATAAATTATCACGACTAATTATTTCGTGAGTATAAGACGTAGCATAGAAATTACAGAAGGGTCCGGTATTGTAAATTCTTGCCTTAATGAATAATAGGGGTGTGCGGGACAGAATGTTTTGGGTGGGGACGGGATCGGGACGGTAATTTTTTTAAATCCCGACATTCGGGACTGAAAAATTTGCAATTTCCCGACCAAGTCGGAAAATTTTCGGGACGGGAAATGTTCGAAATTTCCCGAAGCACTGGAAATCTCGAATTTTACAAGTCATTTTCACTTTAAGTGATTGTTTTTGCATTTCTAGAATAAAAACTTACAATTTTCGATAAGTTCCAGAAACTTACAAGGCAGAAAACGTCGAGAATTAACGACTTTTTAAAGTAAAGGATCCCGCACACCCCTAATGAATAACGTTGAGTCGTTTACTGTTGATTATGTTATTTGAAGTCATACATGCTGCTGCTGTGCAGAGATAGATGTTGGTTGGTGATGCTGTATTTCCTGCAGTCTTTAACAATTCTGGTCCCATTTTATTTCCCTTTTTTGTTTTTGTATCACTTAACATTGAAAATATTCTTTCCGTTTCCGCTTTAGAATGTGGCAATGTTAGCACTATTTTCGCGAGAGTGGAAATGTTTTCAAAAAGGAACTTGCCTTGAAAGTTTTTGGTAACCGATAACATGTTCCAAAATTCTCATGGAGATTTGTTAGTTAGTTCTTTTTTCTCCTCTTCGCTAAAGTATCCAGATAAACTAATTCATAAAATGTCATTTACCAAGATTGAAAAAAGTACCTACGTTTTCCCTCATTTGGCAAAATCTGTCCCTGCGTTCCTACGCGGGCGAAATTTAGTGAAAAGTCCCTATGCTTAGGGACATGTCCCTACGGTTGGCATCACTGCCGACACGTGCAGTATGAAGCGCCCTCTCGCGGCTGACAGACAACTCACCCAACCCCCGATAAGCTGCCGGCGCTGTCGCGACAACTGAGGATAAAGTAGCGATGACTAATCTAAGATTTTCTGTCAGAAACAAGGTGCCAGAAATATTTGTATTTGGGAGGACACCTTTTCCACACACACACACACAGCATCCTTGCGACAAGGTACGTGCTTATTTCAATTGTAATTGTAACTGTAATTGTGAAAAGTGGAAACATTACAAAACAAGCGGTTTCTGTTACGGACTTCCTGAACGCAATTTGCCGGGACCTGTTGCATGAAGAGTCCGTCGAACGGCCGTCACGCTGGCGGTGAACGACTGAAATAACCTCCCTGTACATCCGATACATCAAGGTTCCTTTCGTATGAAGCGAAAGTGTTGCAAACCGTTGATTTGAAACATTGGTTTCATAGGTCTAAATTGTCACTGTGTACGTAAGACACTTTTTATTATTCTTGATATTCTGGAAAAAAATATTTGCCGCCCCCAAGAGTTGCCGCCCCTAGGCACGTGTCTAGTGGGCCTATTTGGTAATCCGCCACAGGTGACAGTGTGAACATCCCGTGTCGCTTGTCCCATTGGTTTGTAAGTTTCCTTACACTCATGTCGATGGCACTAAGAAAGTTTTGTGGGGTTCCCCTTGTCGTTTCATGCAATCATCATTATCATCATCGCCGCGATTAGTTTAAAGCGGAAGAAAAGAGACAGTAAATATAAAAAATACAAATGCTTCAGTGTGTATATCTTTAAAAGAAATTATGATGATAATAACAATGGACCTAATTCATACACAAACATTTAGTTGCCAAGAACATTCCACGCGTATTTTTTCTCCCGTATTATTAACGAAAGTATGACGATAACAGGACGTGGTCGACTGTCTAGAATTTTCGTTAATATCTTCGCGACCACTGTACCAAATATCATAGCAATTATCACATTCATAGAAATGCTTCATGTAAAAGAATCAGACGTTCCAGCAAAAACTCCATTTACTTCCATTATAAGGAGACGAATACCAAGCACCGGTATCAACACCAGCGCCTCTAGCGGTATCCTTTCTGAGTGGAACCTCCTAGAGAGACCAAAACCGTCCGCTTTCCACACTACATTATTCAAGGCACTGTAGCAAAATGCACTTGTGTGGGCGTTTCAGGAGCCATCTTTAAAAGCCTATTATTCTAGACGCTCATGCTGGTGAGAGTGTACAATTGGTTGGTAATGATGGTATTTCTTGTAATTATTATAATTAATAAACAACTGCCCTTATATAAACAAGGAAGCATTAATAAGAAATTATTATGTTTTTTTCAGTTTTAGCGAATGGTAAAATATGGGTGTGACACTCATGCAATAATTGGTTATTATTATTTATTAATGATGGTAATTTTTGTAATCATTATAATTAATAAATAACTAAACATATATAAACAAGAAGGCAAGAAGCAATTCAATAACAAAATGGTTTCTTGAATTTTAGTGATTAAAAAAAAGTGAGGCCTCCCCCTCAGGTAAGTAAGTTTCTCGTACGGGAATTTTCCTTTGTACATAGACTGAGAAATGGTCATGCGATAACTTGTTATTATTTAAGATTATTTGAAATATACATTTTAAAATATCCTGCGATTATAATAATTCAAGGGGTGATGCTCAGTACATTATTTTTGAATGTCCTATTCTTGCAGAGAAACGATAAATTTTATATAAATCATTGTCAGAAATTAATATAGTTTTCCAATAAATGTTGGTTCATTGTTGTACACACCAGATATTGGTATTGAGTACATCATACTTGTATCTCTGAGACAAACTAATTATTAAATGTAAAAAAGGAAAATATAATGATTTTTAAAATTGGATGTAGCCTATATACGTGATCAATATGTGAATATAAGCTATCATTAGTAGCTGATGTATAGTGCTTGAATCCTGCGTTGAATTTTGTAACTAACGTGTAAATGTAAATGTTTATGTATTCTCAATGTATGCTCGGCATAAACAGGCAGTATATACTGATGATGAATAATGATAACTTTAATTTTTTTGTAAGCTGGGCAAAAACAGCCAAATGAAAAACTCTCAATGTGACTATACATAGCTTTCAATTTTACGAAAACAAATTTTAATGGAAGATATGATTTGTGACATTTTTTCAATCCTGCTGGCTGTATATTTTATGAACTTTTACGATTCTCTTTTCTTCATGATTAGAGTTTCAGGTTTGTGTATTAGTGTCAATGATACCGAAGAAATATTTAAGTGCAGAAACTGCAACAAATCTATGGATTCAATAATGCAAGTGATTCCATTATCAAAACTTGCTCCAGGTGTCAGTGCGTGTTTAACTGAAGGTGAATACGGTAAAAGTGTGTATGTTCATAACTTTTCCGAAGTTATGGATAACCAGACGATCCCTCTTTTCAACATTCTCTCTTCTCCAGTGAAAGAGTTGTATCCTGAGGTGTTGCAAACCTGTGTAAAACGTTGGGACAGGATATGTTGCTTTGACAGTGCAAGAGATAATTTCCACGAATCAACGTTTCATACTAAGTACGGAGAAGAGGAGGAGATAGACTTGACATGGCTAAGGGACTTGCATCAATTTGAAACTGCATCGTCTGATGATTCGAGAAGAAAGTTTGGTTCAATACTCCAGAGGGCTTTACTGTTAATTCTGAACAAACATGAGATCAAAAGACGCACAACGTGGAGCACAAGGTATAGTGTTTTTAAGAGGTATGCAACTTTTAAATAGTCCACATTTTTAGAGTGGCGTAGTCCCCTTGTAATCCATGGGTCCCGGGTCCCGTGGTTTGGATCCCACTCTAAACTGTATGTCCAGTTGCAATTAACTTATCTTTGCATAAAGTTGACTTAAATACCTAAATGATGCATGAATACACTGTATATTGAACAGTGCAAGAGAAGATAGATTACAATATTTTGAACGCTTTCCTGGTTAACTTACTTTGTTTTAACTTTAGTCATTTTGAATATCCTACATCATTTTATATGTAATAATATCGTAAAATTGCACTGATTATTGAATGAATGACAAAGTATAAACTGTATTGTAAGGCTATGATTTGATTTTTTATATTTAGCGTCCAGTGGCGTAGCGTGACTTTTTCAAAAGTGTTACCGGTCATCAGAATTTATCATCTCCACCCTGCCCCCCTCCAAAAACATGCCTTTGGTCTGGATTTTCGCTCATTTCGTTTTGTTTTTCTCAATCCGCTCGATGATTTATTTAGCCACAATCACTCATGAGAGAGTTACCGCGAAAATCCAGTGAATAGTGGTCGAGCCATGTGAACCATCCCTGTTTCTTTGCAAAGAGGTGGAAAGGGGAAGAAGAACCACACATTCAGGTCAGTTTGACGTTTCTGCGGTAAGCAGACGACAGAATTCCCCTCCTCCAGCTGTGGAAGGGAAGTCCAGATGTACGTTCTACTGTTGCCAACTTAGTTTTTTGGAGCAAGGTTTGTTCAAATCACGAATCGCATCAAGTACTTATCTATTTGTCTATTACGTAAACGGTCTCAGTTGTAGTTAAATCCAGCTTTGGCTTTTCAGTCTAGCTCTTGTTGCTTCAGAGTATCCTCGTTTTAGGCGGGATTTAGCTCTTTTCTGGAAATCCAATGTGACAACACTTGCTGATCCGGTAGGCCGCAGCGGCAACAGGGTCCGTAAACAGGCATGTGAATAACCCCCTAGCACACTTGCCTCCCAAGTCTTGCTCCGCTGTTCCCTTGCATTGGCGCCCTTTCCTCCTGTTGCCTCTTGAGGGTAGCGGAACGGCCTGTCTCTTCACTTTTGTCGGCTGCAGAAAAAATGTCGTCTGCAATATACACTCAACTGCAACGCTGTCGGTTAACTTATTTAACAATGTTGTTATTTTATTGAGAAAAAAACAACTTTTTAATTTCTTTACATTTTGCTGTTACCTGCGGTAACACCGGTTACATGCACGCCGTGCCTCTGTTAGCGTCGCTTTTCAGCTACTTTGACTAATCGCGACGGTGAGAATGAGTGACGATATGATGAAATTGATGAAGGGACATTCACAAAGAACATCCATGCCCAGCAGGCACGTATCCAGGAATTCCTTTCGGGGGGGGCTGAACATCTTTTCTTTAAAGGGGTATAGATAAGAACCTGACAATTGTATGCTTAAGGCCAGTGTGGCAATATGGTTCCAAAACGGAGGGGGGAGGTTGCAAGGAAAGGTTACTTTCTCTTGGTAGAGACAAGGCTTAGCATTAAGAGGCCATAGTGTGGAGGCAAAAATATGGGGAGCAACTGTTTAAGGCTGCCATTTTAATCAGAACGTGAAATCCGGACATTTTTTACTACTCGACTACTCTCTTTCCATGCATTAACATTGTGTGCCGGAATCATATGAGTATGTATGTTTGTCCATTTCTTCTCATCAGGCATCAAACCATCTGTGTACCAGAAGTGTTTTTACGAAGCTGTTACACATGCACGGGGATGGGCAATCCACTCGATAATGCGAGATTCAAACTGTGGGCTGCGAACTGGACGCAGACAGTTCTCGAATATTTCTCTGTGATTCGAGACTGAACATCTCTTGTTCTCCCATGTTTGCAGCTCTTATAAAAGCCGAGACCCACCAAATTGTTCATATTCAGGCCTAAGCATCTCGCAAGTGTTCAAAATTGTCCGTCACAGCTTCCGCAGTCTTGTCACACATCAGCACGAAGCAATTAAAGGAAGTCTTCTAGAATACAGCTGGATCGCGAAACAATTAATGCACAGTGAAAACCCTTCCGTTCCCAACACATCTAATGTTTCGTCTCCCAATATGATTAAAAGAGTGGGAACGCCACTCTTTATCTCGTATACATTTTTTGTAAAATCAAGTCACCAGAAGTTTTTATCATTTCGTATTGGAGACTGAAGTAAAGCACTTTGTACACGATCAAATAAATCATGAACAATTCCTTGAATTGAACGCTTAAAAAGAAATGACGTCAGAGACAACGCCATTTTTCTCATTGGATCCAAGGTTCGGTCAAAGAATATCTATTTAGGAATGGTTCTAATTAACGCGTATTTGTATCCTCATTATATTCTAGAACGTTCCGCAGATAAACGATTCATAAATATTGCCAGTAATTCGACTCCTCTTATTCAAGAACATTCCCCTCGAGCCTTCCAGAGATTAGAAATTACAACGAATCGCTCTACGTGTGGAGCTACCTTTGTTGTGCAACTTTCAAATGCTGACAAGTCTCTACATAGTGCTCAAGTTCGCTGCGACAACACTGAAAGCTCAATAAAAGTTTACGTGCAATATTATCAATTATCAACAACAGGGTTAAAGAACATTCTCAATCTTGCCTTGATAAGTATTTCTCTCCTTAAATTATCGTCACATTATTCAAGAAGACAAAAACCTAATTTTATGTAGTGTAAACTGAAACATTTCCTGATGGGGCTCGAGCCACCTGATCCCCACCTTGGATACGTGCTATAAACAATAAGAAGGTTATAGAACATTCTCCGTCTTGCTGCGATAATCATTTCTCTTCTTAATAGTCGCATTATTCAAGAAGCCGAAAACCTAATTTTATCTAATGTAAACTGAAAAAAATCCTGGACGGAGGGGGCTCAAACCCTCTGTACCCCACTTGGATTGCTATTATCAATTAGAGGGTTACAGAACATTCTCCGTCTTGCATCGATAATTATTTCTCTCCTTAAATTATCGTCACATTATCTTATTTCGCACCACAAGAAACCAAAGTAGTAGTATTTGTGGTACGGACAGCGCAGGAAAGGAAGAGCTCCCCTCATGCAGAATTGGCTATACTTAAAACAAGCTCAACATGCCCATATGAGCTTTTTGCTCAAGTGTGGAACCCTGTCTAATCCAAGATTTTTGTAAAAATGCCCTCGGGAATTTTTCAGAAAAGAAGTGCTCCCCTCAGATTGATTTGCCTATACTTACAAAAATTGCATCAGCCAGATTTTTGTCCATAAACTTGTCAAAAATTGTTATTTTTTTGGCTACACCTGAAATTAAGCTAAAACCCATACCCACACACACATATTTACTTCAGGTTTAAGTTTAATTGGACCCCAGCCTCAACTTGCATATCCAATATTAAAACAATGCAATATGCAGAGACCCTCTAGAATTGCTCCGTGACACTCTTATTTCTTATATTATATGTTTGCATGTTTCGCCTCTGTGCTAGTGTGTACAATTCCCGAGACGGTAGTATTGATTTTTTGTTTTGCATGTTTCTCCTCAGCGCCAGTACTTACAGAAATTCCCGAGTATTGCATCAGCCAGTATTGTGAGTGTGGTTGAGGAGAATAGATGTGTTGCTCATACTTACAGGCCTGTTTGGTTTAAATATTCATATTGAACAATATAAAATCTGATATTTGTTGTAATCCACTCATATTTAGAGTCAAACTTATATTTGCCCCAGCCTGTTATACAAAAATAAATACATAACAAGGTTATTACCATTCAAGACATGCATGTTCGTGCAGGTATTTGCGCTGGGTCAGTGTGAATGAATATTTATTCTCTTTTTCCACTTGAAAGCTATTGGCTTTACAACCTGTCATAATAAGCATGGAGTTTTGAATTGAACCCCAGGAAATTTTATATAAATACCAAAGCCAAAAATATTAACACACATACACACATACACACACACATACACACATAAATCACACTGCTGAACCCAACTGATATTTTTTATTCAGTATAAAGTTTTGAATTGAAACCCAGGAAATTGTATATAATAAACAACAGCAAAAATGCCGAATCAAAAATATTGCAATCAGTGCAATAAAAATATATTTAGCTCTAATTGGGCCAGACACCAAAAAATTTGTAACCCAGACAAATACAGAACTCCCACAATAATTTGCCCCAAATGCAATAGAAAATACAGCATGGAATATTTCACATATAAACATAGAGATACTTGCTCTGTACAGTTATCAGCACAACCATCCACATCTGGTCTGAAAAGAAAGCACGAAGCACCTGTTAATGCTGGACCGGCAAAGCAGCCACGCTATGCACCTATCCATAGCAGTTTTAATGCCCAACTTAGGGATTATCGCTTTGTATCAGAGCCAAGATGTGGTATTGAGAATTTTTTGAACAATATAAATCCTGATCTGCAGGCAATTCTTAATGTACAAAATGGCTCTTATAAGCTGTCCCTCAAATTGTATACACAATATAAGAAGCCAAATGGCACAAAATTTACACAGCCCCATATAACAGAAACTGTACCGGTATATTCAAATGCAAATTCAGACAGAATAATAAGCAGTTTGATAGATCAATTGAATATTAAACACTCTGAATTTGCGGCAAAAGAGTCTGGATGGAGCCTATGCGGCTCTCCACACAAGTTATATGTTAATATTTCTGAATTCACTCCATTACAAGGATCTACATATCTGCCATTACCTGCCAATATTAAAAACAAAAGAGCCGTGGTTAATATAAAAAATACCGACCAGAAATGCTTTTTGTGGTGTATTTTAGCTGCTTTGTATCCAGTTTCAAGGGATCCTCAGAGAATAACTTATTACAAGCAACATGAACATGATTTTGATGAGGCAATGGAGGGTTTAGAATATCCAATGTCTGTTCAGAATATTGATAAATTTGAAAAAAAGGCCAGGAATATCAATGGCAAACAATTATCTATTAATGTATTTATTTGTTCCACTGGCAATTGCCCGATAGAACCTCTCAGAATCAGTACATTTGATGATGAATCTGCTGTTCCGATTGATCTGCTCTTAATTGAAGGGGATGGTACATATCATTACATTTTGATACATAATCTTGAAGCTTTAGTGAGAACACAACTAGACAAAACTCATAAAATATTCAAGTTGTGCAGAAGATGTTTAACTGTATTTGATGGTAGAAAAATGGTGAATGGTGTTTGTGAAGAGAGTGCAGAAATTGCTAAAAACAAGTTAATGGAGCATCTGAAATACTGTGGCAATCATAAACCTGTTCATATGGTGATGCCCAATCCAAGTGAAAATTGCAAATTCAAAAAGTTTGAAGCCTTGTTGGAACACCCAGCATATATTGTCTGTGATTTTGAATCGAACCTCAAACCTCTTGCATTCTGTAGCCCAGATCCTGAAGAATCTGCAATTACACCATACCAGCTACATGAACCTTCCAGCTTTTATTATGTGGTTGTACAGGATGGTGTTGTTAGTAAAGAATATTCATACATGGGAGCAGATGCCATCAAAATATTTGCACATAGAATAGAAAATGAGTGCCGTGACATAGCATCTAACATCTTATTAAAATCAAAACCCATGTTGCCTTTAACAGAGAAACAGATTGAGGATTTCAACAATGCAGAAAAATGCCCGGTATGTGATTGTGAATTTTCAGATACAAATATCAAGGTGAAACACCATTCTCATACAGATGGTCGATATAAACAGGCCCTGTGTAAAAGCTGTAATATTAAGATCAAGAGACCAAGATTTATCCCCATATTTTGCCATGGAGCATCCAATTATGATTTCCATCATCTGATCAGATATGAGGGGTTTGACAAGCAGAATTTAAATATTTTAGCTGAAAATGATGAGAAATATATATCTATTAGCAAGATAATTAAAGTTAATGGTGTTTCTATTCACATAAGATTTCTTGATTCTTACAGAATTTTATCGGCTAGCCTGGCTACACTGGCCACTCAATTACCTGATGATAAATTCAAAATCACACGTGCCTCGTTTCCAAATCAGGACCTGAAATTAATTAGGCGGAAGGGTGTATATCCATATGACTATGTTACAGATTTTTCTAAATTTGATGAGTGTTCCCTGCCACCACAAGAAGAGTTTTACAGCAAAATCAGAGGATCTGGAATCACTGATGAAGATTATCACCATGCCCAATTGATGTGGAACAATTTAAAATGCAAGACATTTGGTGATTATCACATGGCATATTTAAAACTTGATGTCACCCTCTTAGCTGATATATTGCAGGCATTCAGAAAATCTTCCATGCAAAATTATAAACTGGATCCAATATATTTTTTCAGTGCCCCGGGCCTAGCATGGGCCGCAATGTTTTTCAACACCAAAAAGCCATTGGATCTGATCCACGATCAAGATACGTATCTGTTTATGGAGAAATGTATAAGAGGAGGGATGGTGCAATGTTCCCAGAGATATGCCAGAGCAAATAACAAATATATGCCTGATTATGATCCAGCACGGCCATCAAATTATATAGTGTATGTAGATGCAAACAACCTCTATGGTCATGCCATGATGCAAAAACTGCCATATGCAGGGCTTGAATGGGTTGAAGATTTCAATATTGAGGATCTTCAGGATTTTGATGACAGTGACTATGGCCTCTTCTTAGAGGTTGATCTGACAATTCCTGATGATTTGCACAACAAATTTTCTGATCTGCCCCCAATTCCCGAGGTTCAGTGCTCACCTGGCTCTAAACAGAAGAAGCTCATGATGACCCTGGAGCCAAAACAGGGTTATGTCATATATTACAATAACCTCCAGTTCCTGATGAAACATGGTGTTCAAGTGACCAAAGTTGGCAAAGTCTTAAGGTTCAGGCACTCAGGATGGTTGAAACCATACATTGATACAAACACAGAGCTTCGAACATCTGCAAAGAGTCAATTTGATAAGGGCTTGTTTAAATTGATGGTCAATTCTGTGTATGGCAAAACAATTGAAAATGTCAGAAAACATACCAATGTTAAAATAATTACTGACCCCAGCCTGAGCAAAAAATTGGTTGCAAAGCCTAATTTCAATTACAGAAGAATTTATGATGAGCACATGGCACTTTTCAACATGAAAAAAACAAAGATTAAGTTTGATAAACCTATTTATGTAGGGGCTGCGATATTGGAAAGGTCCAAATTACATATGTTAACATTGTATTATGATAAGTTGAAACCTTTTTATGGTGATAATATAAAATTGATGTATATGGACACGGATAGTTTTGTTCTTGATATTCAAACAGAAGATATTTATCAAGATATTGCACAGCCTGAATTGTTTAAATATTTTGATACCAGTGAATTGCCTGGCCATCTGAATATTCAACCCCACAACAAAAAGGTGCCCGGCAAGTTAAAAGATGAGACACTTGGTGATGTTATTGTGGAATTTGCTGGGTTAAGAGCCAAAATGTACAGTTTTGAGACATGTAGTGGCGCTGTTGCCAAAAAGGCCAAGGGCATTGGCAGAGTTACTGTTGAAAAAGAGCTCGAATTTGAAGATTATAAAAATTGTCTCAAATCATGTACCACAATCAAAACATCAGAAAATAGAATTCAGAGTGAGGATCACTTTCTGACCAGCAATATTGTAAGAAAAGTGGCTCTGGATCCACATGATGATAAGAGATGCATTTTGTCATGTGGCATACATACTCTACCATGGGGTCATTGTGATTTGAAAAATGGCAAACAATGCACAAGCACAGAGCATGATTTGAAATAAATAAACATGCCTATGAACTTATTTGGGTTCAAAAAACAGGCTATTATGGACCTGCCGACACCACAACCCTCTTCTGATATGCTGTCTAAACTGAGTGGCTTGTTAATTATTCATCTGAACAGCATACTTACAGATGTTGATGATGAAACAGGCAAAACATTGTACATATTTAACAATAATTTAAATCATTATCAATTACCTGTAGGTGGGCAATTGCAATTTATTACAACTCCTGAGGGTGATGTCAAAATTTCAGTAGGGAGAAATATTTATAGAATTAAGCACTCAAACATGATTTCTGGCACTGTATATACTGTTTCTGCTGGTGACTGCTTATATATTGAAGTCCCTGGATCATATGACAAGCTTATACCCTTTTTTATAGAATTAAGAATAAGATATTCAATAATAAATAACCACTAAAACAAAAATGCCTAATGATATATTTGGCCATACAAGACATGAAGATCACAGTGATGAGATTTTGATGCTTGATGTCAGAGTCAAGAAATTAAGAAGTGATTTACAAGCTTTACAAACCACACTCAATGCCAGTCTTCAATTAGAAATTACAAATTTACAATCACAATGCATGGACCCTCTTCTTAAAATTGATTCAGAACTTAAATTATTGCTTCAGAAATATACTGGCCTGGCCACATTAGATAATTTTCAAAGTTTGGAAGAAGCTGTAGCAGCTCTTCAAGCCAAATTTAAGACTCAAGCCACCAACTCCGAGCAATTGAAACAACAATTGGAAGAGCAGATTAATAATGTCCAGACACAGCTCCAAACAATTGTCAAAAGCATAAAATCACAAGAAGATTTTGATCTAGTGATTTCCACTCTAAAGGAACAGATTCAGTCACTCCAAATACCTAATCTGGACCCTCTGAACAATGCCATAGCCGAGGTTAAAGAAAAAATTGAGACACTTGAAAATTTTATGAACAACTTGCCATCTTCTGATGCTTTGAATGCAATAACTCGGAGTGTTGCCAACATTAAGCTGCAACTTGAAACATATGAAGATTTTGGAAAAATTCAAAGTTCCATAACCCATCTTGAAGGTACAATAGCAGCAGTGCAAAGTGATTTGGCAAATGTACTAGAATCCAGATTGCCTGGGATTGTAGATACCCTTGTAAGTGTCCAGCAACAAATCACAAAGCTTGAAAACCTCAACACTGAATCTGAACTATCTCATTTTCATCACTTGATAGATGATATCCAAACAAAACTTGAAATTTTACAACAATCCACACCCTCTCAGGCAGATATAGCCCTGCTCCAAAATGCTATGCAAAATGTGGCTGATGCTTCTGAATTAAATAATGTGAAATTGGCACTTGAATTTTTACAAAATACAGTATCAAATCTTCCTACATCACAGGAACTTAAAAATATTAAGAGAGCAGTGAATCGCATATTGAAATCAGAAGATATCAAGAATATCCAGGCAGAGATCAAACATCTCACACAGACAGTGGCCACTCTACCAACAAATCAACATATTAATGAATTGCATGCCCTGTTTGAGGATATCAGAAGACAGGTCCATGATCTTACTGCTCAAAATTCAAAATTGGCAATTGTTGAAAATTTGCAACAAATTGTAGCTAATATCAAGCAACAGCTAGGGACCATGGAATCCAATCAAGCAAATGCCCTGTCTGTTTTTGCAACCCAGCTACAAGAGATTGTGCAACAATACAAGAAACTTATTGTGGACATAAAAATCAAGCCAGGCCATGATGATGTTGTTAGAACCATCAATGAGCACCTTGAATCTGTAACAAGCAGATTGCTCACAGCAGAAAAAGAAATAACAGGCATAATCGAGAATCCAAAACATACAGTAATTCTTGAATTGTACAGCATCCCCAACAAAGAATATGATTCACCATTTACACCAGGTGGCAAAATATATATGCTGTCCCCTGCACAATTTTATTACCAATTTTTTGTTGGGGGCACACTGAGACCAATCAAGATTAAATATTGGCTTCAACCACAGGCACACCACTACCCCACCTTATCAATAACAAATGCTGAGAACAAAGTGAAAATCACCAGTGTGGAATTGGAGGATTTTACAGATCCCAATACATTAGAAACAGCCTATGTTGAAGATGATGGCTCTCTGGAATTTAAAATACAAATAGGAGACAAATTATATTTAGAAAATCCTGCAGTCTCACCTGCTGAACACCCCATAGTTGCAATATTCTTGTTTACATATTATGTCTAGAAAAATTATTGTTGATGAATTACACAGACAAGCCAGACATAATTATAAGAGACTGCCAGTAGTCACAAAGGGCATAGATGATTTATGGCAGAGCGACTTGATTGAGTTGTCAAGTGGGCAGTTGAAAAACTTAGACAAAATCAACAAGGGCTACAAGTATCTACTCACTGTAATAGATACATTTTCAAAATTTGCCTGGGCTGTGCCACTCAAATCCAAGACTGGAAAATGTGTTACAGAAGCCATCAGGACAATCATCAATCAGAGTGGAAGATCACCGCGCTATTTGCAAACAGATAATGGCAAAGAATTTTATAATTCAGTGTTTCAACAATTTATTAAAAGCCAGGCAATACAACATTACTCGAGTTACAGTGATCTCAAAGCCTCAATTGTAGAGAGATTCAACAGAACCTTAAAAAATCTTATGTATAAACAATTTACACTGCAGGGTAATTATAAATGGCTTAATATTCTTCCAGAACTTCTACATAAATATAACAACTCGGTCCATTCCACAATCAACATGAAACCCTCTGAAGTAACTTCACCTGATGAGCAAAAATTGATCAGCACTGTTTATTATCCTAGATACCAGCCAACAACAAGAAAGGCCAAATACAAGGTGGGGGATCAAGTAAGAATCAGCAAATATAAGCACTTATTCAAGAGAGGTTTTACAAGAAACTGGAGTACAGAATTATTTACAGTGGTTCAAGTTAAACCTGGGACCCTTAACACATATATAATAAAAGATCACCGAGGAGAAATTCTCAAAGGCAGATTCTATGAACAAGAGCTCAGCAAAACTAAACAGCCTGACACATATCTCATAGAAAAAATCATCCGCAGAAAAGGCAACAAGTTACTTGTCAAATGGCTAGGTCATCCGGAAAACAGCTGGATCGATGCAAACAAAATAATAATATGAGCACCTGGGATGTTATAAAAAGGCTGCCAGAACCTGAACAGCAGATTAAGAGAAATGGCAAGTTGCTGCCTGAAAATATTAGATGTCTTATTGTTGGGCCATCTGCTTGTGGTAAAACTACACTAATGGTTGATAATTTTTTATTGGCACCCAACTGGTTAGACTGGAAAAACAGGCACTTGTATATCTTCTCTAAGAGCTTGGAACAATTAAAATATCAGCAGCTGATGAAGCTATATGATGGATTGGATATTGCTACTTTTGAACCAGATGTTAAGCCACTTCATGAATGTCTCGATAATTCTGTTGTTGTGTTTGATGACATTATACTGGATAATCAAAACAAGGTTAGAAATTTTTTTACACAGGGCCGGCACAAAACATTGATTGCTTCTACCTGGCACAGACTTTTTCAAAAATACCCAAGCAGCTGATCCGAGACAACAGCAATTTTATATGTGTGTTTCATCAAGACCATACCAACCTCAAACACATACATGATGAATATGTAGGTGGGGACTTGAGCTACAATGATTTTTCCAAGTTTTGCAGTGGGTGCTGGAACCAGGACAGCTATGGGTTTGTCACAATTGATATGACAAGAACACCTAATACTGGAAAATACAGAAATAAAATCAACAATTTTCTAGACATTGAAACATAAATAAATAACCATGAAAAGGCCAATAATTGATGATCTTAAGTTAAGAGATTATCTTGTAAAAAGATTTAAGGGATGGAAATCAGAGAACCGGGGAATTTATGAAAAACACAAACAAACAGAACAGCCTGTAATTGATGCTATTAATAATTTAGGTAAGAATATCAAAACTGTTACAGAGCAAAATCAAAATTTGATCACAGAGCTTGTACCTGTAGCTGCCAGGAACATATTAGATTATCCATTCACCCCACTTTCCAGTATTCATACACCTAGTCCTGTTCCTCCTCGAAGAATTGAAGCTACTCAGGATCCTATTGAATTGGGTCTTCTTGCTCAAAAATATTTAACCACACCTAAAGACAATAAAGATGAGGTCTTTGGCTTA
The DNA here is from genome assembly GCF_977018435.1 of Lepisma saccharinum. Classification (NCBI taxonomy): domain Eukaryota; kingdom Metazoa; phylum Arthropoda; class Insecta; order Zygentoma; family Lepismatidae; genus Lepisma; species Lepisma saccharinum. Next base: position 93,550,205 of record NC_139229.1, read on the forward strand.
TATGCTGACACAGAGCTTGATGGCAGCATCATACATAGAATTGGCAATTTCAGAGTAACATTTATGGGAGATGATATAATTGTATATTCAGAATCTCGTCTCGGAGAAAAAGGTGCTTTTGTTAAGTACCCCGGAACACCTGGGTTGTGGGAACTGATGACTAGGAAAAGGCCTGGCAGCTATACAGATCAGGATTATGAGGATTACAAAGAAATATTAATAAAATCAGATGCTCTATACCAGAACAATGATCCCACACAAAAAAGGGTTAAGTCGAGCAGTGGGGCAAAATACAATAATTTAATCAAGCCCATATGGTCACAGATCAAGACTGGCAGTGGAATCAAACAATACAACACCCTGCCTAAAGAATTTGTATGGGTTGATGATGTCAGGAAACTTGTAGATAGGTTATTGGTGATAGCTGGGGAGGAAAATGCTGGCAACCACAATTTTTACAATGAAAAGGTTGGAATTATGGACATGATAAGCACCAAATTATCTAATTTTATAGTGAATGACACTAAGGGGATTGGATATCTCATAAAAATTATTAATACTCTACCACCTAAATTTTGGAATATTTCTGAGGGTAGGGGGTTGGTTAATGACATTATAAACAAGCTGCCATTTGAACTGCACATTCCAGGCTATCAGTATTGTGGTCCAGGCACAAAATTGGACCATAGATTAAACAGAGGTGATCCTGGTGTTAATCCCCTAGATGCTGCTTGTAGAGACCATGACATAGCATACAACACACATACTGATCTTGACAAGAGACATGTTGCAGACAAGAAATTAGAAGAGGCTGCATTTGGTAGATTTGTAAGCAAAGATGCTTCTTTGAGTGAAAAAATAGCAGCATTGGGAACCACCATAGCTATGAGCACCAAACAAAAACTGGGGTGGGGGCTGTGAACATGTATATAATAAACCTACAATGAAGGCCAAGGGTGTTATGTATCAAATACCTTATGCAGGTCTTAAATCTCTTAAAACTATTGACAGTCTTTTGACCAAAAAGCAGCGCAAGAAAAAAAGCTATTGTCTTGCAAAGGGGCATGGTATGAAATTGTTGCTTAGTACCCCCCAATTAAAAAAATTACAGCAATCAAGAAAAAAATCACATGTGGGGGGATTTATATTTACCATCCCTGCCATCTTAGCTGCTCTCGGGGCAGTTGGGAGCTTGGCCGGGGGATCAGCTGCCATAGCAAAAACAGTAATAGATGCCAAGAAAAATAGGGCAGAATTAGATGAGCAGAGGCGCCATAACCTGGCCATTGAGAAACAAGGCAAAGGTGTTAAGAGAGCCATGAATAAGTTTAAAAAAAACAAGAGCCGCTTACAAACCAAGATATTGAAGCTTTAATCAAGCCACTGGGCATCAAACATTTTAGAGGTGTGTACATGTCTGATTCTTTGCCAGAACAACCACTCAACAAAGAGTGTGGCGTTGTTAATTTGGATGAGTACAAAAATCAGGGCACTCACTGGATTTGTTATCTTAAATATTTAAACAATGAGGCATTTGTGTTTGATTCATTTGGAGGTGTTCCTCCTGAAAATTTAATAAAATATCTAAATTCAGCTAATCTTTATTACAATAATGCCCGTGTTCAAAACTTCAAAGATGTTAATTGCGGACATTTGTGTTTATCTGTTCTCAGATATATGTCTCAAATAAATAAACCATCAATTGAAGATTTTCAAAAAGCCTTGTGGTATTTAAAACATCATGGGGGTATTCCATCTCACCAGCCAAAATTCAATATTGAAACTCAAATTGCATGATGACATTGTATATCCCAAAACAATAGCTCTCAGAGCATTTTATGGCATGTACTTAATCCCTAATATTACACACCACAACAACACAATTGCAGTTGGGGATCAAAAAATTGTCATCACTCCAGGGCAATATAATCTGTCCACTCTAAATGCTCAATTACCCAGAGGTATAGTATTAACTCAAAATTCTGTCACTCACAGAGTAGAAATTGTATCTGCCACAGAAACAGTGGATCTGGGTACTATAGGAGAGCTGTTAGGCTTTGAGAACAACACAAAACTCGAAGCAGGCATCAAACACACTGCTATGAATATACCCAAATTCTTGGCCATTGAGACTCTGAATATTCACTGTAATGTGGCTGAGGGTATGATCACCAAATCAAATGGCATAGGCACTCACAAACAAACAGGCATCATTGCAACATTCAAACCTAATTCTGAATTCATGGAGCCAATCATCTACAATCCATCCCCAACATTATATTTTCCTGTGTGCCATAATAGAATAGATAACATTGAATTGATGGTCACTAATGAAAAAGAAGAATTAGTTGATTTTGCTGGAGCCACAACAACTGCAATCATAGAGATTAACATTTAAATAAAAATACATACAATGGAAAATATTGAGAGTTATGAGCTACAATCATTCCCCCCAAACAGGAGGACATTTGCAAATTTAAATCAACCCAACACAGAAATTGAGGTTGATCTTGATGTAGGGGATGGCTTTATACACCCTCACAGAGCAGATCTATACATCAAATTTGATGTTGTAAAGCTCGATGGTACCGATTATCCGGCAAATACAAATATAAGACTTGTAGACAATTTTGTGCCGCATCTGTTCTCTGAAATTGAGATCAGAAAGCATGGCGTTGTTATAAACAGAATAGATTATCCCGGCATTACCTCCACAGCTTTGGCCACACTAAAATTATCCAAAACCGAGGCTTCTTACTACAGAATCGGTGGATTTGAAGCTGGTGAGAAAATATTATCTAAAAACCACACTGTGCTGTTCCCCATGCGCCTGTTGCCAGGATTCTTCTCAGATTACAAAGACATTATGTGGAAGGGTGGGTTAAGAATCACATTTAGAAGAGCTGCCAATGATAATAATGCTTTGATGAGGTACAGTACATTAAACTCTACAGGGGAAGCTCTGCCCAATACCCTACCTGATGAGGGCAAATGCATTATTCAGACTATGGAGTTAAGAATCCCTGTTGTTGAATATGAAGCCAGTTATGCTCTTAAATACAAAGCAGATATAATAAAAAATCCACAGGTTCCTCTGCAATTTTATACATATCAATCTGTACAGAAGCCCGCATCTGGTACCTATTATGAGTTTGATGCTACAAATTCATTCTCCAGTATTCAATACGACATGCCGGATTTTGTGGTGGTTCTGTTTCAGACTGGAAGACACAATAATCAGGAAAAAAATTCAAGTAAATTTGATAGCTGCAACATCAAGAACATATATCTTAAAAATGGCAGAAATGAGGTATTTCCTAGAGAAAATTACAATTTAGACATGTCCAAGGATGATTTCCTCAAATTATATGAGGCATTTTCTTCCTTCAAACGTGTCACTACTGGCAATACTGACATGTATTACACTCCAGATGAATTCAAAGCACAGAGACCCATGTTTGTCATCAACACTTCAAAAAGGAAACAAGTTGTGGTGAATGACAGAACAAACATTAAAATTATCTGTGAATTCCATGAGGCATTACCTGATGACACCATATGTAGTGTTATTCTCATAGGAGAAAAATCATATGTTTATGATGTAAGAAATGAGAGAGTCACGGAGCAATTCTAGAAGATATTTGCTCTATTATCCTGTTGTACAACAACACACAAACCTCAACTGTATATCAGCTAGCAGTTAATATCTTATGTGTGGGCAGTTGTATGTATTTCAATCTTATCAGGACTCGAACCCAGAGCCCCTGATTACAAAGCCGCAATATTAGCACTTCTCCATATAGAATATATCCACATTTTACTGGGTTCTGAGACCCTTATACAGACAAAATTGGATTTTGTTTCTGTCATAATATTTTCTAAGTCTTGGCTATGCTTTTATTATCAGAATAATACAAAACTAGAATTGCTTTCAGCAGGCAAGACAGTTCATTAGCACTGTGTCAGAAAATATGTATCTCTATCTCAATAATCTTTGTTACATTTTTACATGTCGCACAGAAAGATTAATGGCCCCTTCAGTGTACATGTTGCACAGAAAATGTGTATCTCTATCTCAATGATCTTTGTTACATTTTTACATGTCGCACAGAAAGATTAATGGCCCCTTCAGTGTATCACACAGAAATATTATTAATGCCCCCTTTTAGCTGTGTAGATTTTATCTCTTGCGTGCCGGCAAGACATGGAGGCAAAACATTAGTCTTTTGATAGATTCATGCATTTCCGAGCTATAATTGCTTACCCCAAGCAAATGATCTGGTGATCCCCAATATAAAATAATTTTGTTCTTTTATGCTGTTGTACTACACTTTTTACCAGGTTTCAGATCTGGGGGCCATCAACTAGCAGTAATTATTCTCAAAATCTCACGCGTAGAATGCCACATGTATTTCAATCTATCAGGACTCGAACCCGGAGCCCCTTATTTACAAAACAACAATATTAACATTTTGCCATCAGGGGAGGCTTCATATTTTATGAGGACTCAAACCCAAAAACCTCCTGATTACAAGGCAATAAAAACCATGCACCACACTCTACTGGGTCTTAAAACTCAATAAATATCAATTCAAGATTCCTGAGATTTTGACAAAAAAACATACTATAAACAATAAGATGATAAGAGAACTTGGCATAGTTTTAAGTATAGACAAATCAATCTGAGGGAGCTCTTCCTTTCACAAAAAATTCCCGAGGGCATTTTTACAAAAATCTTGGATTAGGCAGGGTTCCACACTAGAGCAAAAAGCTCATATGCTCATGTTGAGCTTGTTTTAAGTATAGCCAAACCTGCTTGAGGGGAGCTCTTCCTTTCCTGCGCTGTCCGTACCACAAATACTACTACTAACCAAACACCTCATTTTATCTAGTGTAAACCGAAAACTTTTTTGGAGGATCGACCCCCTAAGCCCCACCTTGGATACGTGGCTGATGCCCAGGTCGGGATTCGAAACTGGAACCCTTGATCACATAGTGCACTGTGCTAACAACTTTTTTTAGAAACACCCCTAAACGGCAGTTTGCCTGCGTCATTCTCTTGCTTATCTCTTCCTATCAATTTGACTTAATTCTCTACTTTTTTTGTCAGGACATCCAAACACAAACATCCATGTTTTATCCTGGAATCGACCTCCGTGGTAGAGTGGTGATCACAACGCACTACGAAGCGAGAGGCCATGGGTTGGAATTCCGTCTTGGGCATGGGTGTTCTTTGTGAGTGTCTCTTCATCAGATTCATCATATCATCACCCATCCTCTTCTTCGCGTTTAGCTAAAAAAAGTGGCAGAAAAGCGAGGTAAAATAAACCAAATCAATCAATCGAAAAATGGACACCTGGCGTCATATCGCGCTGCGCTGACAACTTCTTAAAAAACTCTCCTAAGCACATTGATTTTATTTATTTATTTATATTTATTTTGAGCACATAGCCTATATCAGTTTTTATTCGGTTCTCTATTTTTCACATTCAGGACTAACAAAAATATCCATGTCTTACCCGGGAATGGAACCTGGGACCTCTGGCGTCGTGGTGTGCTGTGCTAAGCCCTTCACCACGGAGGTCGACTGCCACTTTCTTCTTCTCTTTTTAGGGCCGTTTTTTCAATGTTCAGTTAAGGTTCATGTTAGCACGTAACTGGAAGTTAGTGAAAATTTCTGTTTTTCAATGTACAGTTAGCTCGTAACTGGAACTCTGGTGGCGATTATCTTTACTGGTGCTTCTTCTTGCAGTTACCAGCCTAACTGGAAGTTGCGAGGCAACATGGAAGCCTCGTGCAGCTATCGAAGTTCCACACTCGCAACTTCACTGTCAGATTAAACAAGATATGATTCATAAAATTTTTAAATTGGTATAGAAAAAGACTTGTTTTGTTTGGCAGAGCTTACCAACGTCCATGCAAATATGGAAATTAAACAGCCTAGTTGCTAGAATTCGCTTCGTAAGGTTGTGTTAGAGAATTTGTGGCCAGGATATCCGGTCTACTAGGCGGGACAATCTCCCATCGGTAATTTGGTGTAGTGGTTAGCGGCACCACCTTTCAGAGCGTGTTGTGTTTTGTAATACGAGTTCGAGTCCTGGTCAAGGGTATTTTTTTCTTGTCAATTATTTATTACGCATGTTGCATTTAATTCACGCTTTATTGTTGAATGATCTCGTCGGATAAATATTAGAGTAAATTTTAAAATTATTTTTACTCGTACCTTCATATTTTTTTAAGTTTAGAAAGCATGCTTACTATTAACATCATGTTTTTTCGCTCAACAACATGCATAGAGATGTACAAAGCATGCAGTCAAATGTACAATATTTACATATTAATAATAATAGTAGTGTTTGTATCAACAAAGAGGTATTATTAATGATTCGACTTTCGAGTTCTTCACGCTTCTTCTACAAGAAAGTATCTGCGCTTGCGCCTCATAACATCATTTCCCCCACGTGGAATTGGCCTTTATTAGAAGAAAACCAAATTTGTAGTGCTGTCTTTCGTTAATTTATTTCGTAAGCATACAAAATGGATGCGCAGCCATTGTTCCTATCGTTTCAAAATGCAATAACGTGCTTTCGAGCGCGGCGTGCTTGTAGTTCTATATTTAAACGCCAGGCTGTGCGCCAGTCGACGCGGTTTGAAACTATACTAACAGATGGCGCGCAGATCGATTTCCTGTAATTTCCGTGCGTCAGAATTGCCAACACACTGTTTCGGAGAACGAACCATGGTTTAGTTAATTGGCAGTTACTTTCACATTGAAAAACCCGGTGCTGGTTAAGACTAGCTGTTATCTCCAACTGGCAATTAGTTAACAGAAAGATTAACAGGACATTGAAAAACTGGCCCTTAATAAATGGAAAACCCCTAAGCTGTAGTTTGCCCCGACAGTCTCTTTTTCTGTTTTCACATTTTCCAGTTTTTCAAAATTCTCAATATTTTCTCACTAAGGACAAACAGGAACACCCGGGATTCCAACCTGGGACCGCTGGCGTCGAGGTGCGCTGTGTTGACCACTTTTATTCTCACCCCTAAGCACTGGTTTCCCCTGTCAATATCTTTAAATTCTCCCATATGTAAGAATACAATAAAAACATCAATGTCTTACACAGGATTCGAAACCGGGACCCCTGGCGTCGGAGCGCCGTGTGCCAACCACTCCACCACGGAGGTTGACTCCACTCTGCTACGGAGGTCAAAAGCTAATTGTATATTTATACTTAATAAATATGTAGAGAGACAAATAGATTGCCCGTATGCGCATTTTTTTTCCAGTCAACTTGTGAATGCGTGTTCATTTCTTGCTCTCTGATTGGCTGTTGGAAAGTTACGGTGCTCTGATTGTGAGAATATCTTACTTGCGCTGTACGTTAGGTTAGATTAGGCTAGGTTAGGTTAGGTTAGATTAGAAAATACAAATTTTCGCTGAAAAATAGGAAATAAGATATTCTCACAATCAGAGCACCGTAATTTTCCAACAGCCAATCAGAGAGCAAGAAATGAATCCGCATTCACAAGTTGACTGGAAAAAAATTCACTGCCCGATCTGGGAATGGACTACTCGTATCACTGAAATGAAACTTTATTATAAGCTAGATATTGATTAGGTTAGGCTAAAAATACGCCTTGTAAAAGGGCTATTATAGAATAGTTTCAAATTTACATCCGATTCTTTCAGGCGCACGAAGGCCAACATTGCAGAGGAATTCGCCAGAACTAAGAAGAAAAGGCAGGACTCCCCTATGCGAGAAAGTTTACTAAAGTCGTTGCAAGGGAAAGCGGACTATAGTGAAGCCTCGGCAAATCTCCCAGAATTACTTACTTACAGAATATATCACGTGCAAGGGGAAATCATCTACGAAGAGGACGGGATGCCCACAGTATCAACAAACAGCAAGATAGAAATGTATTTGTACGGAATAAATTTCGAGGATGAAACAACTTTTTCTATAAGCACGGTGAAGAAGAACAAGAACGATGATTGCGAAAGATTAGAGGGTCGCATGTATCAGGTATACGTAGTGTGCTGGTATGTTATTTATGCTGAAATGTAGCCTTGCTGAAGTGGTTACCACAGCGGGCTCCAACGCCAGGCCAGGGGTCCCGGGTTCGAATCAGGGTCTGTGCATGGGTGCTCTTAGTGAGTATCCCTTCATCATATCATCGTTCATCGTCGCGATTAGTCAAAAGAGGAAGAAATGTGACGTCAATCGATGAATTATGCTGAGATATAGTTTGCATTTTTTGTTTGTTTTCTATTTAGTCACCGTAGCAAATTGGTGAAATTGATGAGAATACAAGAGCACAAAGGTACAGTCACCGTCAATAAAAATGGGACACCTAGATCCTGAAATACTTGCTTCCCTGTAAGGCGTTATGTGTGTTGCCTAACTCCGCGGAGGTGGTAGAAGCTGCCATTGGAAAGTTGCTATTAAAATCTACTTATCGCCGTAGAGTTAGGCAACAACATAACGCCATGCTGGGAAGAGAGTGTTTCAGGATCTAGGTGTCCCATTTTTATTGACGGTCACTGTACATTCATGTATTGAGCAGGGCCTCCCCCGACGGTTTAGTGGTAACGTCATGGTCTTGTAATGACGGGATCCGTGGATCGGTACGTGGTGGAGGCCAGTGATCAGAACGCTACATTGTAAAAGTAGCTTCGCTACAGCTACAGCTACATGTAACGAAAAGTAGCTCGCTACGCTACTCCTGTTCGCTACTTCGCTACCTTTACGTTACTTTTTTATTTACAATTCAAAAGATGCCCCTAGCAGTTGTACTTATTAGAAAATATATTCTGTTATTTATTATCATGATACCCATCATTCTGTCATTTTGATAGCAGTGTTACCGCAGTAACCTATTTTGACTACAGAGTTTGAGAATGATGTATGCATATAAAAAAAGGTAAAGTGCTCCCCTGTGATTAGCACCACGCCATGAAGGCGTATATAGGGTGGGGGGGCGTAACGCCCCACACTTTCTTGATCCGGTCGTGAATAGGGGTGATGTCATCAACATCACGCCCCTGACCGCCTTTACCCCCCAGGGTTTCCCCCAGGTACCCATGTCATTCGACGCTGGGTGGGCGCCGGGGCCGCTTCCATGGTTAGAAAAGTTCCCGGATTTGAACCGGCCGGGGACCTATATATAAGTGGCAAATTAGTACAAATTTGATATCCGAGTATTACAATTAGGGTGTTACTCAAATTTGACATATTTTTCAATAAACATATTTTTATTTATGTTATCATATCAACATATTTATCTTGAAGATAAATAGCATTTGGTCGGATTATATTGATGTACAGTATGTACCAGTCTTGTCTGTACAGACGTAGTTGGAAAGTGAACTTTAAACTATAGGCCCAGTCCCGATTAACCTTACTGTGCATAAAGTGGACTTAAAACACCAAATCAATCAATCAATCAATCTAATTTAAATAGTGTATAGTGGTTATTAATTTTATTTCCTTATCAGGATGAAACATCTTGCATAATAATTTGTAATATACTGAGAAATTCATCTTCAGGGCTTCTAGCCCCCTTTCTTTCCCCTTTAGATGGCAGCTGTTGATAAGGGATGAGCCCCTCCCGAAATAAAATCCTAGCTACGGGCCTAGCTGACAAAGACCACGAAAATGTTTTCAAAATTACTTCTTTATCTACTCCAACTGCCAATCTCAAGCTTTCTTAGTGGAAATTCGGAATTATGGAATTCCTATACTATTCCTCCTGAGATGAGGATCGATCCTTACAAAATAATAAGAAGGGGGTATAGTTCTTGTCATGCTTAGACATCCCTGCCCAATCCATTTTACTGCAGAAACCGCCAATCGGCGCCTCACTCCTACCGTCCAGCTAGTGGAGCAGTCGTTCTTTGTCGGTGGTTCTGTAACCCGAAGATTGGCAGATGTTGTTTGTGTTTGGATAGGACAGAGACGAAGGTCATGAAATCGTCTTACGGAAAACTACTATGTATTTCTTCATACTGCCACGGGTGCAGATATTTGTTTGTGCTACCATCTAGCGACAAGTTGTAATACTATTTAGGTTTTGGATGCATTAAATTTTTGTTAACCAAGCCACCGTCAAGCTTCGATATGAGATGAAGTAAAAAAAAAAATACCCCGACAGCGAGTAGCTTATGATGCCTTGCATATAGTGAAAAAAAATGATAATCAACCCAATCTTTTTCCCAGGATGGGCTGATTGATTGATTTTGTTTATTTTATTTAGCTTTTATGCAACTTTTGGCTAATCGCGGAGATGAGGACGAGTGATAATATGATGAAATTGACGAAGGGACACTCACAAAGAACACCCATGCCCAAGCCGGGGTTCGAACCCCGGACTCCGGGGATCATAGCATCCTGTGCTAACCATTCCTTCACGGAGGTCAGTTTTTTCAGAATGGTATGACCATTGACCATGTTACGACAAGGTGTGTAGTAGCAAATTCCGCCATTGTGTGAGGGCAGCACTGCCAAGTGGCCACAGCTGACCGGCGAGGTAGAGTGATACACGTCAGACAATGTTTTCTGCGATCCATTTTTCGAAGTGGGCTGACTGGTGGGAAGGTTGTAGTATTCGTGTACTGTTTTTTAATGTGAAGTAAATCTGCTGTTCCACATATGGGCTTTCCGTGCGGTGTGGTGATAATGGGAATGCATGTATAAATGCATACATAGGCGCACCCAAGATTTTTCCAGTGAGGAGCAAGCAAACTTATTTTTCGAAGGGGGGAGGGGGCAAAGGAGGTATATTCCCTCCAAGAATTGTGTTGTCACCTCAAAAACACTATTTCAGTTTCACGTAATTATATTCCTCCAACACCCTTCTGTGACTGAAATGAAATTATATGAGTGATACAGTGGCGGCGATTAGGGGTGGTATTTGCCCCACATTTTTGCCACTTTTTGTCACTATGGCCTGTTAAGTCCACCAAGAAATTGCCGTTACTGGTGTGAAATATGTAATTTTAGGTTACATTGATTCTCCGGAGGGGGGGCGGGCGGCGCCCTTGCTTGCCACCACTTCCGGAAGTCCATGAATGCATAGTCAAGAAAAGGGACTTCTAGAGGGGGTGAAGTTCCCATATCTTCTGCCCCCTTTAATTCTAACACTGCCTCTTTATATCGAGCCTATAAAGTTAACCTCTCCGCTATCAGGAAGGTCCGACTTAAGTGTAGCAAACTGAAACCACAATGGACGAAAAGCGACACGCAACAGTTAACAGATGACACGTGTTACTTGGAAAGTAACAGTAAGAAATAAATGGAACCTTCCCTACCGAAGCGATAGGACAAGTTGCACCTGTCGCTTGTCACCATATCGTGCATCATATTGCCTCGGTCTGTTGTTTGCACATGCAAGATGAATGCTTGCTTATAGATTGAAAAGGCCGTGTCGCTTCGATATGACTTTCCTTTTGCTCGTCTCTTCGATCTGAGCTGCTCTCGTTAAAGGAGATTTCACACCGAAGCGACAAGCGACAACTGTTGCTTGAGATTTCAGTTTTCGAACGCAGGTATGCCTGGCCTGTAATATCGAAAATGTGTGAAACGTTGCTGTTGATTGGTTCGTTTCAAAGCGACATGTGTCGCGTCGGTCTGAAATCTCCACAATGGAGCTTTCATATCGAAGCACCAAGCGACATGTATCCCTTACCAACCAACATTCAAAAAAATACAACCTATCGAACGTAAGCGACACAACAAACTGCACGTGTCATCTGTAGCTTGCAAATCGCTCGGACTGGGTCGTTTTCTCAATGCAATGTATCGTGATTCCTCTCCTCGGTCTGTTGTTTGCGCATGCGGAGTGAATTTTCTGCTGTAGGGAGATTTCACATCGAAGCGACAGGCGTCACGTGTCGCTTGAGGATTTCACCAATCTAACGCAGGCCTGTGCGACCTGCTGTCATGCCGCTACGCTACTCTTGATTGGCTCGTTTGCAAGCCACATGTATCTGAAAGTTGCCTTAGACCTGGCCCGTACCCAGGATATTTTTGAGGGAGGGGCCAGATTCGTGTTTATTTTATATATATATATATATATATATATATATATATATATATATATATATATATAAAAAATCAGTAATGCAAAAACTGATTGCAAAATGGCGGGAAACCGGATCCGTGCTGAATAGGCCAAAGTGCGTCCAAAGACTGTCCGCATAAGGCAAAGGTGGGCGACGCAGCGCAGCTAATGATACCCAGTCCACGAAAATCATCTCGGCGTTTGGCACAACAGTTGCAGGTGCCAGTCAACCGCTATGCGGATCCTGAAGCAGGACTTAAACTTGCACACATTGAAAGTTACCATGATGCATCAGGTGCGGGATGTGGACAAGGCAGCTCGCAGCTCGCGTGCAGTTTTGTGAGTGGTTTCTGTCCAATATTGCTCCGGAGGTGCTGCAGGATGGTTACTTGTTCAATTCCGATGAAGCATGGTTCCATCTCTCAGGCTACACAAACTTCCAGAACACGCGACACTGGTCAGGTGACAATTCACACGTGTTCATGGAGGTTCCACTGCACGTCCAGAAACTCGGTCTCTGGTGTGCCGTGTCGTCACGCCGCATCATCCCCGTGTTCTTCCATGAGACTGTGAACTCGGCTCGTTACATCAGTAACATATTCAACGTGTTTGTTGAACAACTGACCGATGATGAGCGAAGGAACGCTTACTTTCAGCAGGATGAAGCCACGGCGCATACAGCATATGGAACGATCAAACGCATTGAGTCAGTGTTCCCAACCAACCTTTGCCACCTCGTTCTCCAGATTTATCACCCTGTGATTTCTTCTTGTGGGGAGCTCTAAAGGGACAGGTGTATAGCAACAACCCTCACACACTCGAAGAACTCCAGAACAACCTTATCACAGCTATCCAGGCCATCCCGCAGGATGTCCTCGCCAGTGCTTTTCAGAACATATGGTATCGTCTGCACACGTGCCTCGAGGTCAACGGAGGACATTTCCAGCACCTCCTCTAGGTAGGTTGTTGTCACACTGTACTGTATTTACAGAAGAGATATTTAATTAATTTACGTTTTTGTCAAGTTTTCTAAACTGCTTGGCACCGATATCCTGGACTGTTCTCTACCCCGCTCTTCTATTCTGAGTACCAGGGTTGCCTACATGCAAGGAGCACATTTTCCACGGGGCCTCTTTTAACAGACTCACCCAGTATATGTATAGTGTCTCTTTTGCCCCGTACTATGGCCTCTTAATGCTTGTCTACAAAGAGAAAATAACTCTCCTTGCCCCCCTCCCCTTCCCCAGTTTTGTCACCCAAACGCCGATACTGGTCATAAGTTTTCGGATAGTTCTAAGTTTCGCAAATTAAAAATATTTTCAAATTTCCTTTATTTTCTTATATCAGAACCATTGAACAACCACGATAACTATATGTCTAGAAAATAATATATTTATGAATTGAATTATACGCATTAGAAATTATTATTACAATAAAGAATTCTAAATGTTAACCAAAAAGGAGAGAGAGAGAGAGAGAGAAAGAGAGTGATAGATTTTCACCTGGTAGCCAGTAGCGGCGATTGGATGCCAAGAATGGGGGCAAGGACAATTTACTTTCTCTTAGTAGACAAGTTTGAGTTTGGGTTTTTGTTTTAGGTCCAGTTTTATTCACATATAGACTAATTGGGACTGGATTAACAGTTTAAAGTGGGATCCACACCACTATGTTACTCCACCGGGTCTTCGTAGACAAGGCTTAGCATTAATAGGCCATAGTGCAGGAGAAAAAGTGGAAATAGTGGGGAGAGGAGCAACTGTCCCCATGCCCTCCAATCGCCGCCAATGCTGGTAGCCTTGCATCAATGGTTATAAAACTAAGTACCCAGTATTGTAGACTGCAAACTTCTGGAGACTGCCTCTCTCTACACAACAAACACATTAATTTATGCAAGTACAAAATTGAAATCATTACAAGTTTGAAAAATCGTCGATGTTATTTTCGTAGCTTTTTATAGGTTCACATTTAAAAATTTCATGGCTCGAGGGGACCCATGCCCCTCGTGGCCCCTCCCCTGCCTTAGACTGAAGTGGTCGGCGTCGTTTCGGTCTGAAAACTCCCTCAATTTAATTCCTCACACTTCCCGACTCCAAAATCTACTATTTCTGTTTTGCAGGCAAATAAGATGGGCAAGTACAAGGCAGAAATGCGCATAGATTTAACTGGCTTGCACATCAGGGAGTACTTCTTCTGCATTCGGCATGGAGAACACTGGTTCCACCAAGGCCCGGACATCTACTTCAAAACCCACCACCAGGAGCAAATGGCGCTGTGGGCACTGCTGCTGATAGTCTCGTTACTTCTCGTCCAATCAGGAACGCTGTCCGGTCTGAACCTCGGACTTATGTCACTGAACGAGACCGAGCTTACTCTGATAAGCCGGACAGGCACGCCGCTGGAACAGAAGTTCTCGCTGTCAATTCTCCCTGTAAGAAAACGTGGGAATTTTCTCCTTTGCACCATTCTGCTGGGAAACACTCTGGTCAACGCCGCCATTTCAATTCTGATGAACGATTTGGCCCCTGGTGCGGCAGCAGTTGCGATTTCTACCCTCGTGATAGTCATCATGGGTGAGATAGTTCCTCAAGCCATATGTTCCCGCCACGGTCTCTTCGTTGGCGCCAAATCGCTCTTCATCATCAAGACTCTGATGTACCTCACGAGCCCTCTGTCGTTTCCCATTTCAAAGATACTGGACGCCATCTTAGGAGAGGAGATGGGCGCTAGTTACAACCGAGAAAAGCTGAAGGAACTGATCATGGTAAGTGAGGGATACAGCGACCACAAACAAAAGAACCTTCGGCCAGAAGGCTTCTCGCATCTCCATTCGTTCAGCTCGGACCGCGGTGAAGACTACTCTAGTCTTCCCCTCCCTTCCATGCGCAAGTACGATGCACGACACGCGGTTCTGCGCAAGTTCTTTTGCCTGTGGCCCCACTATAAATGCTGTAAAGTTACTATAGTGGAACCTCAAACAAAAGAACCTGCGCAGAACCGCGTGTCCTATGCATCGTACTTGCACATGGAGGTGAGGGGTAGAGTAGAGCACGCTTAATCGTAGGCCGAGCTGAGCGAATGTAGGGGAAGATGAGCGAAACATTCTGGCCGAAGGTTCTTTTCGTTGTGGTCGCTCTGTAGCAATTCTCTGTTATACTCTGTCTCTGGAATATGTGGAGCAAGGCGGCCCATAATGGAAGAGACGGGGAGAAAGCAGATTGGTGGAGCAAAGCGGTGTGTGGTGTTTTAAACGGCCGATAGCTACACTCACTTACCCTCTCACGAGTCCATTGATCGAATCCTCTACAATCACAACTTCCGCAGAAACTTGTTCTTGTCCCTTGCTCCAGAGATTCCCGGGGCCGAGTGTAATGATCTGAGTGTCCGTGTTACCACGACCATAGACTAACGAATTAACTAACTCTCTAGCCTTCTTAAACCCGATGGTTCATGGCTGCAGCAACACAGGCCTTCCATCTGTCCCTATCCTGAGCAAGATCTATATACTCTTTTTCATCCCTACCAAATTCCTTTAGGTCCATCTCAACATTATCCTTCCATCTTCGTCTTGGTCTTCCTACTGGTCTCTTACCATCAGGTTTCCCAACAAGAATCCCGTAAACTCCTCTTTCCTCTCCCATTCGTGCCACATGGTCTGCCCACCTAAGTCTTCTTGATTTATTTATTCTAATAATATCTGGACATGAATACAAATTATGTACTTCTAAATTATGTAACCTTCTCCACTCATCTGTCTCCTCATCCCTTTTAGGTCCAAATATTTTCCTAAGGATCTTATTTTCAAATACTCTCAATTTATGTTCCTCTTTCAAGGGACCAAGTTTCACATCCATATAAACACAGTCAAAAAAGTTTTGCATCAGGACGGAAAATTACAAAAGATATATGAAGCACAAGATTTATTGACAATGATAGTGGGAATACAAAAGAAAAGATGAAGAACATGACATATTGAATGAAAAGGGAACAAAAAACGTACAATTTTCTCAGAAATGTGTTTAAAACGAAAATGGTACAAATCATGATGGAGGCGAGAAAACAAAGAATTGTCACCTGCTCCAAACGATGTACTAAATTTAACTTCATGAGGATGTACCAAAAACTGTGATGGAGAATGTAGTTGCATGCAAGCAAATTATGTATCCCTTGCCAAGGTGTATCCTGTACGAATTTCATTCTTGTTTTTGATGTTACTAGTCTGATAGCAAACACCACCAAGCTACTGTCAATTAGCTCTTTATTTAGTGAAAACTTGAATTTATCCGCCATTTTTCAATATGGCGGCCTTAGCTTACCGTTGATCGCAGGAGACTTTTGGTATGATGATATAAGGAAGCTATGTACCAAATTTCAGCTTGTTATGAATTATAGTTCCCTTATTTCGTGAACAGTTTCATTGTCCGCCATTTTCAAAATGGCGGCCTTAGCGTACGGTTGATCGCCGGAGACTTTTGGTATGATGATATAAGGAAGCTATGTACCAAATTTCAGCTTGTTATAAATTATAGTTCCCTTATTTCGTGAACAGTTTCATTGTCCGCTATTTTCAAAATGGCGGCCTTAGCGTACGGTTGATCGCCGGGGACTTTTGGTATGTTGTTATTAATGCTGCTAAGATGTTATGTACCAAATTTCAGCTTGCTATGAAGTAGTTCCTTTATTTTTCCTATTTTGACTGCACTATAATAAGACTTTTTAAAAATGCCATGTGATTTTTGTGGTGAAAAACAACGCGGGGAAACAATGTGTTCTTAGTTTTATTTCCTGATCGTATGAGGCGCTGCAGTCGAAGTGCAATTTGAAAACTTTTAGCTTCCAGTCCAATGCTTCAAGACCGAACTGCGACACCATTCTCGAAGGATGTTCGTTTCAAGTACGGTCTCGCATCTTTCGGACACTGTCATAGTTCTAGACACCTGCTTGATAGCCACCCTGCAGATTAGTGGGATAAAACGACGACCTCTGTTTGCAGGTGAGCAAAAGCGACCTGGAGAGGGAGGAGATGGACATAATCGCCGGGACTCTAACCTTAAAGGACAAGACCGTCCTGGACATAATGACCAAGCTGGAAGACTCTTTTTTGCTGAATTATGACGCTGTGCTGGACTTCGAAACTGTCTCTGCAGTCATGAAATCAGGTACTGTCCAAGAACGTTTATGTTTCTCCAATTTTATGCCAACAATATGCTATGAAAATATTCACAGATTCAAACACAGATTAAAAATATCGAAATTGCCGAAACAGTCGAAGTTATCGAACGCCTATTTTTGTTTTGCTTGCATGTCTGCATTGGTATTTTATTCTATTATATCTAATTAATCTAGATAGGGACGTGTATAATAAATATATAGAATAAGAATTGTTGTTGTAATCCAGGCCACTTGTTTAAGATACGCCACTGGATTTTACAAGCAGGGTTGCTACCAGGACCTGTGTCGAGGGGTTCGATGGGGTGCTCAGGTTACTATGAGGGTGTGTATTTCATTGAAAGAAAACGCCGTCATTTATTATATACTTATTTAGTCTCACACATACTAGATCACAGAAGGAGATTATACTTACTTGCATTTTTTTTTACTTTACGTAACATTTCTGCCACTTTTGGCTAATTAAAATTATTACCTTAAGCCGGAATCACACGGAACTAGATTACCAGTAGGAATGCCCTAGTTGACGCTGGACTGCTAGTTTTCGCCTCACACGATACTTGTTACCGTTCTTGTCGATAGACTTTTGTTCCCTTAATACATTGCGCAGAGCAGACAATCTGTAAAGATGGACGAGCATTTGAAGAATGTTGTAGGAGAATTACTGCTTTACACATCTCATCGCTGCATAAATACCTAAATGTTAATGAACTGAGCACGAATATACTGCACGTCATCTCTTTACTTCTTTATTTATCGAGAAGCTAACAAAAAACAGCTAGCACTCGGTAACCACAGACAAAAAAAAACTCTCCTTTGCAAACTCACAGATTATCTTCACATGGCCAAACTTTGCTCTGATTGGCTGTTCCACAGAATCCAGTCGAGGAAAGCCAGTAGCAATTAGAACATGTCCTATTCCTTCAAACCAGTCAAGCAGCCAGCCAGGCAGCCATCGCATCCGGGTAGATAGCCAGTTCAGCGCCAACTAACTGGATAAACAGTTCCGTGTGATTCGACCTTTAGTCAATCTGTAAATCATAAATTCAGATTTTACCGGTTTGGTTTAAAATGGTAGTCACGTGCTTAATTAATGTAAGTGAGTTTAGTAAGTAAGGTACCTGAACCTAAAATATGGCCTACCTAAGGTTTGAGATTGTTTCTAATGGTGTACAAAGTCAGAGAGGTAAAACTAATTGCAAGATTCAAAACAGAAAACATTTCTGGACGTTTACTAATAATTAGAGACAAATTCCAAATAATAACATGGGTGTAAGAAAAATTTTATTAAAAAGTTTACGTTTAGGCCATATTGAATACACACGTACCCAATATGGCCTAGTCATATATTTTATTCTTTCACATCGAAATATGCAACAGAAATTGTAAAGAAAGTACCAGAATGTTGTTTTTATACGTAGATAAGTACTACGTATATAGACACACTTACATTTAATGTGCATAATGACAAATGAGATTTGCACAAAGAAATGACATTGTTTACAACCAATAAACAAGGGAGTGACATGTCACAATTTATTACCAGATGACCATTACACATCACAGTCTGGGCAAATGAAAGATACTTTACCACCTTTAGTGATTTCCACATACTCTACATGAACATAAGAGTAACAAACGTCACATTTGCGCATGTCCATCAAGATATATTCCTATGTAGGCCATATTGAATCCACCTTACACAGTGTTTTTTTCCATTGTTATAAACAGTACTTTAGATTAAAGTCTAAACTAAGTACATTGTTGTAAAGTGCAAATTATGAGCTACCATAATATGTACTAGAGATATAAACACATATCACTTGGAAGATGCAGTAAGTATAAACTTACATATGCAATATTAGATCACGTAGACGAGATCACAATGACGAGATCCGGCTATTTCGCTTCTTTTTCTTCAAGTACAGCCAACAGGTTCAATCACGTCATTCGGACAGTCTAAATGACATACTAGTGTCATCTGTTGAATGAACCATGCAACCACTTGGGAACAGCAAATAGGCCATATTGTGTACTAGCCCATATTGGGTCCAGGTACCTTAGGTCACAAACTTTTATTAAAGAAAATACTGAGAGAAATACTGGCTTGAAAACCATTCTTATCTTTCAATATAATCTCCACCAACATTGATACACTTATCCCATCGTTTTAACAGTGCCCCAAAACTTGCTGCATAGAATTATTTGGGCTGCTGTCCCAGCCACAGTCGCACCTCATGTTCAACATGTTCATCATCCACGACACCTTTGCCACCTTTGCCACCTTTGCCAAGTACCCAGTTATGCACTGCTTTACGAGGCAAGCATTTATCACTGTAAACAGGAAACATTTCCTTGTGAATATCCTTAACAGGAAGTCGTTTTGTCCACAAAGAAACACACGACAGCACACTGCTCTTCTAACGTACACTCCTCCAGCACGGTCGCCATTTTTAAACTGAGTTGGCCATGCGTACGTCTGCTACATAGCGACTGCTAACTGAATATCAACAAGCTGGATTGTGCTACCACCTAACGACACCTTTGGAAACTACCAGCTACTATTTTCAGCTTTCCCACGTTAGTTTGTAACCTATTTATCGACATCTCCTCGTATATGCCTAAAGTTCAACATTTTATGACGACAGGTTATTCGCGAGTGCCGGTCTACAGAGGGGAGCGAACCAACATAGTCTCTCTCCTCTACATCAAGGATTTGGCGTTCGTCGATCCGGATGACAACACGCCACTGAAGACGTTGTGCAAGTACTACAAGAACCCCATCAACTTTGTCTCCGAGGAAAAGACCCTTGACGTCATGTTCAAGGAATTCAAAGAAGGTGGGCCAATAACTTCAGGGTGAGGCAAAAGTCACGTTACGTAGGTATTAATGTTGAATGGTCACCACGTTCGCCAGACCTAACACCCCTGGATTTTTACTTGTGGAGTCAGGTAAAGGCCATCGTGTACGCTAAGAAAATTAAGAGCCTGGACCACCTCAAAGAAAGGTTCACAGGCGCCATCTTCCAAATCACAAGCGCCACACTAGCAGACGTCTTAAGCTTGATTCACATCTACGCTCCAGTAACGCTCGGATCACCCTCTCTCCATGGTCCGGTCAAATATCGTTGAATGTTTTTAAAGAGAATCATTCACACCTGGCGCTCCGATGAAGGTTCATTTAATCGCGCTCACCTCGGGGTCCGGTCACGATCGGGTGGAAAGAATATTTGACCGGAGCGTGAGGGAGCGGAGCTTGACTTTGCAAAGCTCGGTCGTTGATGTGAACTTCTGATAATATCTGATAAGGTTCAGTAGCAATCTTCAGCCCCGTTACAGAGGTACGTAACCCAGTTTTGTGCGTAGAACATGAGCCGTCAGAAGGCAAAGACCTAATGGAACACAGAAAAAGGCGAGTAATGATAAAATTGATTGAGCAAAAAATCCCTACAATAATTTCCTCTCAAATTCTGTTTGTAAAAAATCGGTCAAAATATGCGATTTCATGAACCCGAGTAAAATAAATTTGAGAAGAGAAAAAAACCTGACCGAGACAACCAAATTACAATTAGCAAATGAAAAAAAAATTAAGTAGGGGACTAACCACAAATATTATCCGTAAACACTAGTTGTAACGACCTTTTTCCAACCCGTTGCATCAATTAAAATCCTTATATCAAAAAGCTAACCTATTGGCGGTCATATTTTCTGCCAAGGGAAAAATCATTCTTGATATCTAGCCCCGAATCAAGATTAACAATGAACTTGTTCCTCGTTTAGGGAAAAGGATACAAAATTACTCCCTATTTATTTATTTATTTATTATTATTATTATTTTAAGTCGAGGGAGGCCACGTTTCACAGGATGTGCGTAACAATCGGGTCCTTGAAACTAGGCTTACAACCTGATGTATGGTTGTCACGTGTTGTATCGGAAACTTTCTAATAAAAGAAATGGTCAACAATGTCGATATGAAACAATGCGCCTGAATTTTTTCATGTCAATCCTTGACCGACAAAGTAGTTGTTTACATTTATAGTTATGCACATTGTAGTTGCAAATAAACGTTTGCCGCTTTCAAACCAAAAGTATAACATCTATAATCAACATTATATTTATAATAGTCAACCTCCTGTCCGAGTGGTTAGCACAGCGTACTACGACACCAGGGCATGGATGTTCACTGTTATGTTCCTTCATCAATTTAATCATATTACCACTCATTCTCATCCTCACGATTAGTCAAGGTAGGCATAAAAGCGAAGTAAATCAACCTAGTCAATGAATCCCCGCTTTCGCAATTCTTTTTCTTCTTTGTAATTTTCTTCTAATTAACGCCAGTGCTGCAACAGCCAACTCCGTCGTGGAAAATCTCTTAAACATTGTAGTTAGACAATCGGCAGGCTTTTTATACAGAAAAATCTATGTACTCTGTGAAGAAACCAACAACACAAGACTCACGTTGATCGTATCTTCACCGGGGTGAAGCTTGACCTCTAGTGTGGATACCCCTTGACCGTGAGCGGAGCGTTAGGTGAGAATGAACTGAGTGTTGCTTGAGCGTAGATGTGAATCAAGCCTTACGCGACGGGGCGTTGAATTGAAGAATGCATTCAAGCAGATGAACATCTACTGTACCTTTAACCATTACATATCAATCACATGCAAGTGTGTATGCACGTATTTGTCTCACTATGCAATCTGACTTTTGCTCACCCTGTATAATAAAGTCTTCATACAGAGTGATCAACAAATTACAGAGTAAATGCTGTGATACAGTTTCCTAAATTGTTGCTCACCCTGTACATTCAAAATATATATAGACCTTCTGAATTTTACGTCATCAGGGGAGTAACCATAAGGTGTACATTTTTATTTCCATTCTGTCAAAATGGGTGTGAGTGTTAGATAAAAAGAACACTGAGTTCTACATTACGTAATTCGCCTTGTGTTACAGTTGTAAGCAGATTTGTAAGTCGATTATTAAGGTAGATAAAGCTTATTAAAATATAATTTATAAATGTAAATAGGAAAGAAACCTAAAACCCTCACTAAGAACTAGTCAGGTTTTGTTTCATGCGAATGCTAATATAATGTTACTTTCTTTGCATTTTTAAGTATATTGCAGCGGACCTCCGTGGCGAAGTGGTTAGCACAGCGCTTTCGAATCCTGGCTTCCTTGTGAATCATTCTCCATCAACTTCATCATAAATATTAACCCGCGACTTACAAACAGCAAGTTTATATTTTTGGGGGAGGACATCAGGATGGAGTTTTGAAAATGACATGGAAATTCCGTGCATACTGGGAATCTGTTCACGCTGTGTAACTTCAGGGAAAAAATAATAAATTCATTACTTAAAATAATAATGCATTATATACATATGTATTATTCCAGGACGCAAAGGTCACATGGCGTTTGTGCAACGTACCATCACGGAAGACAACCAGGAGAAGTTGCTGACGATTGGATTGGTCACTTTGGAAGATGTGATCGAGGAGCTAATCCAAGCAGAAATTGTGGATGAAACGGACGTTTGGGGTAAGTGTGAATCAATAAGCTACATATTTTACTGCCTTACGTTCTGTTGATGACGAAGGTTGATTATGTGCACCATGTGTAAACAATGGACTCATGAGCAATGTGCTTGAGTGGACGACAACCTTGACTTCATTTGTGTAATTTGTGTAGGTTAGGTAATACATGAAAATGAAAATTCACGCCGAGTAGGTTAGGTAACACATGAAAACGCACGCCAAGTCCAACGAAGTTAAATATATAAAGTGCTATCTATATCTGCTTTATTTTTTTATTTCTAAATTAATGTTTTTCTGTTCTACTTTTTGACAAGGCACTTATATTGTAACATTCCTAAATAAACAGGGGATCATATTGTATTATCTTATGTTTGTCTTTACTTTATGTTATATTTTCGATTTAAAATTTCCAAACCAATTCTAAGTAATAATTAAGATGTGCACCAAAACATACTTGTAATCGTCTTCATTGTATTGCGATGTTTATGCTAAATAGCGGTTTAATATATCTTAGAGGAAGGGATCATTTTGCCCTGGTCTCCCCTATGTGTGATTTGCACTGGCGTATTCATGATTTTATTTCGGGGAGAACTTAAGGATTGTAACATAGAAATGGCAATTTCCAAAATATTCAAGCACGTCGTTTCTGCATCTTAAATATGCGAATCTCCGCTTTTTAAAAAGGAACCAGGGTGATGTTTGAAGGGTGTATGAGAGAGAATTCCCTCTGGTCACTAATTTTTGGCACTTGGAAACTGTATATATGTATATAATTTATGTAATATCGCAATGCTTGAAGAGTAGTTATTGCAATTTACCCCACACGGAAATTCTAAATTTCCACACCGAAAAGAAATGAATGACTATTACTTTACCGCTGGTCGTTTTCTTTTAAAACTCATTTAAAAAATAAACTTTATTCATTAAAAAGTCAGTATTGTTTAAGGCAATGGATATGCTTACTTGTTACAAAGTAACTCCAAGGGTTCTGTATGTAGGGTTGCACAAGTTTGTTGCATTTTAGCACAGACCTATTGCTGATGAACATATATTTTCAACCTTGAGTTAGTGCCTTTATATCTTAAGAAGAATAAGTCTTTGGGGTCCACGTGCAGACACTTATGAGCTACTGCAAAGGACTTTCCACCCATCTGCCTGCGAACTGTGGCCATTGTCGAACTTTCTCCCCCATTAGTAAACTTGCTAGTGTAGTAAGCATGCACAGAAATTTTGAATTTTCATTTGACGAGTAATTCCTGTAAGTTTTAGGCTGACAGAGGGCAAGAAACAACTCCTCTTCACTGGTGCAAGTGTGTTTAGGAGGCGCCATCTTTAAAATAACAAAAATGACATCTTGAAGCTTACTTGATTAGTGTTGCAGCCTTGAGGTCGTTTTGTAAATAACAGTTGGTACCTAATGTAAATTTGATCTGTATACAGTCCGCACCAGGTTGCGAAATCACTACGAATTGGTGGGAGGGAAGGAGCAGACACACACACACAATAAATATATATATAATGTCATTATATATATGTCAATTATCAAATAATTCAATTATATTATAAAATATTGTCCTTCATTCAAAATTCGATTGCAAATTTAAGATATTACTACACTGCTAATGCTGTGAACAATGATTTGCTTAATTAGGGGGAGTGGCTAAAATGAAGACACATAAGATAATAGTTGCCAACATAAAAATCAAATCTAAAAGCTCAAGGGTCTTGGGTTCGAATCCCGCTCGGGCATGGTTGTTTGTGAATGTCCATTCATCAGTTTCATCATTTCATCACTCATCCCCATCTTCGCAAATTAGCCAAGATGCACAAAACGCGAAGTAAAATACAAATGAATCAAATCAAAATCAAACATCTAAAAGCTAAGAAGTTTTTTATTTATATATTTATCTACGTTGCGGTATCTGACGAAATGCGATGAGAAATGGGGAAGAAATAACAAATCGGACTAATTTCTGTTTTCTGAGGATTGCTGGGTAGAGTGTCTTTAGAGACGAGGCACCGTTGTTCGCTTTTTATGTGTGTTTTCGATATTATTCCCGTGAAAGTATATTCGACTTCAAACCTAATTGTTTATCTTTTGTTGTTATAACAAAAAAAATCTCCCCCCCGGAAAAGTTTGGTGGGGGGGAAATTTTAGACAAGATCGTTGGTGGAGGGAATTACCCCCTGTCGCCCCCGGGATTTCGCACCCTGGTCTACACTATAATTTTTATTGTACTTTTAACGTTTTCATACTCTTTTAATATATTTCATGTTAACTATAAAATAAGCCTGTTTTCCTAAAGTTTGGTGGAAATTGGCTGCAAAATTTATCACGGCGTCACCATAATTCACCTTTTCCCAAGTTCATCCGCAGACAAAACAAAGACAGATCGCCCAGATTGAAACAGAGGAGAATACTTGTTTTGTTATACAATATTACAACATAAGGAAACTGACACTTCTTGATCTTTACAGAAGACAATCATGCAAGGAGAAGAATCCATCCTTTAAAATCAGTCTTCAGCGAAATTGCTGAAAAGAAGTCGAATCAAATGATCGGAATTTCTCCACAGATGTCGCTGGCTACGTTCCAATACCTGAGTACGAGTGAGTAGCCTTTTGCCAGATTTTTTGTTTGTGTGTAAATAATTCACCAAAATTTTCAGTACAATGATATTTTACACAAGGCAACCCAACTTAACACAAGGAGTTGGTGGGTTGCATTAGTTGCATATATATATACCTCCACCGGGTATCGAACCAGGGACCCCTTCATTGCAAAGCGACGACGTTACCATCAGGGAGGCCCTGTTACTTCTCACGACACTGAGCAAAGGCCGGAAGTTCGGAGACTCCCGCCGAGAATCGAACCAGTGACAGCTCGCACCAATGGTGAGAGCGTTAACTATTTGGCTACGTGGGAGCCGACTGACCATGCTCCGTGAAAAATCGTAAATTATAGTGTTGTCCTCACTATGCTTGGAAAGAAGTCACTTAATCCTATTCCTTTTTAGAATAGAATATAATAGAAAAGTATTTTTATTTACTAGGTGTCGTGTCGTATGCGCCGAGGCTTCTTATCGGTTCATTTCCGCCGTAACATATGTCAAGACCTTCCTTGGCTGGTTTTCCCACAAACCAGAGTGTCATCACCGCCGCGCGCACGTGTGTTTATGGCCACATGGTGCATAGTGCATAAAGTGGACTTAAAACATAAAATCAAACGTGTCTTTATGACGATGTACAGCTGTGTTTACACTGAAATGTTAAACCTATCCAGAGAGTCAACTATGACTTTTCGTTACTTATTTCAAAAGACGTTACACAGGATTACTTGTATCAATTTTATTCCACAACAGAAAATACATAAATCAGTATGAGCCTATTAACTATTAATCATTTATCGTTAATCGTCAAAAAAACATTGTAAATACAGTATTGTTAAAATATTGAAAGCATTCTACAAGTACTACGTAAATGTACACTTTGGAAGCAACATAAATGTGCCAGTCTATTACTTAATTATTATACACTACATAAAATCGTCAAAAACATTATAAATACAGTGTAATTTTTTGCAAACATTATATACGTAATAGCTACGTATATATAAACACAATATTTCGATACACTTGCACAACAACAATACAAACGTTATTTGAATTCTTGTAGGTATGCCAATGCTCGAAGGCATTGCACGCGTTGTTTCTATCATTTCCATATTCTCAGCCATCTTGTCGTCTCTCTCAGGTCTCAGTTTTATATAAATACTATTTTCCCAATGTATATCCCTCATATATACTTTCATCTTACATTAATTTACCAATCACCTTCCTATTCAATCGAAGATGAAAACAGCTGGAGCTGGGCAACGTCATAAACACACATGCGCGCGGCGGTGATGGCACTCTGGATTGTGGGAAAACCCACCAAGGAAGGTCTTGACATGTCGCGGCGGAAATGAACCGATAAGAAGCCTCGGCGCAAGCAACACGGACTCTATTTACTACAGAGCGAGATTCAACCTTGGGCTGCTCTTACAAGTACCACACTGTATATTCCCATCAATAATTACTCCCCCCCCCCAGATCTGTCACTCTCATTCATATCTGTATTTTCAGCTGTGCACCCTTTTAAACCTGATCAAATGCAAGAAGCCTTTCTTACGAGACTCATGAAGCAGGACGTCTTTCGCCAGGTAAAAATAAAAAACGAGAAAACTGCAGGATCAGAAATTTATATTTATCAAGAGGTGAGTGAGTGTTGGAATTCGTCAACTCACGTATTTAGTAGTTAAAGGCATCTCGTAGGATTTTCGTAAAGGCGCTAGTAAACATACATACGACCGTTCTTTGTAACTGATCAGTGGTGATTGATTTATGATGAATTGAATTGTCTGCACATTCATCACTGTATTCATGGGCGTCGGTCTGTCGACACCAACTCCCCTGGAAATTGGCATATTTCATTTCAAGTTACAAGAAGCAGAAAACTTGTTATTTTTATTGTTAATAACAGAAATAAAGTCAGTTAGTTAGTCTTTAAATAGAATAACCAATGCAAAAATCACGTTAGATAGAAAAATTGAGTGTAAAATACAGGAACCAGGTTATGGTTTTAAAAGTATCTACCATTTTAATCCAAAGAATGAATGGTTCAACAGTTTTAAATTCCAAAAAATTGATTTTTTTTGTGAGAGGTCAATCGTTGTTTTACCTCTCACATCTAAAAGCTTTTTCTTGAACGAGATGTGGAAAAACCTAATATCAAAATTTAGTAACTATGCATTAAAGTACACTAACTATGTTTGAAATACAATAATAAACTCCATCAATGGCCAGAACCGCCTACAAAAATTTGTGACTGTATTTGGTTCTTTATACCAACTTTTCAGAGACTCTTCTAAGCGTTGACTCTGGCTTTTCTAACACGGTGGAGCCTTCCTTGGTCACTACAAAATATTCTTCCCTAGCATTTCTGTTGTTTTCACAATTTTCACTTCAATTTGTTCTCCGTTTTACATTCTGATTCATGCCATTGTAAAAGGTCTGCCTCCCCAAACTACCAGCCCACAGCTAAGCAATACCCTTGGGCGATATATCGTCCAGACGATATTGAAAAAATTATCGTCCTGGCGATATCAACTAGACGATATATCGTCACGATATTTGGCTATATATATCGTGGAGACGTTATATCGCTGATATCACGATACTGAAAAAAATAACCTATCGTATTCTGTGACGATATTTTCTTGACGATATATCGCAACATCAAATTTCCGATATCGTCCATTCCTACTTTCAAGGCATTAACATTCACTTCTGAGCGGCGATTAAGGAGGGGCGTGGGGAGCAGTTGCCCCTATTTTTACCACTTTTGCCCCTACACTATGGCCTCTTAATACTAAGCCATGTCTACCAAGAAAAAGTAAACCCCAGTTTTGGCACCCAATTACTGCTTCTGAGTTGTAATGTTCCCATTGGAAGCCAATGGGGTTTACAACACAGAAATGTCCGTGATCGTACAAACATACAACATTAATTAAAGTAATGGGATTATATTCTTGCCTAATAAGAAAAGATTGATCCTACATGGTCTGTTCTCTCAGCTGGAGACTAATCTCTCATTTATGGTTCTATTGATTTGAAGGGTAAACCAGCTGATTATTTTGTGATAATCCTGGAAGGCAGAGCGGAGGTGACCATTGGCGCTGACAAGATGAAGTTTGTGTGTGGACCTTTCACGTACTTTGGAGTGCAGGCACTTACATGTAAGTAGGATTATTGATCAATTCAATAAGTGACGGATTACTGACTATTGCTGGGGAAGGAGGCGGTAGTTCTTTCTTGTTATTATTATTATTATTATTAAGTGGTTGCTGCAAGTCCTAGATTTCCGGAATGGTACTGAAGTCCTGGAGTAATTATCAGATTCATAATAGAGCCCGGATTTGTATGTAATTACATATTCTATTCCTTTCTAGCTACGTACCTTGAACAGGAAAATGTCAACGAATTATATAACTAACATGCTTTTTACAGTGCAGAGTTGTCAGCTCTACGCCTAACCCCCAATATGAATGGAGGAACTACTACAGAAGACAAACACAAACACATTAGAGAGCACAACTACTACACAAGACATACACAAACACATCACAACTATAACACAATATAAACACAAACACACCACAACTACTACACAAGACAAACACAAACAAATTACTACTACGCAAAACAAACATACTAGACAGCACAACTACTACGCAAACATACTAGACAGCACAACTGCAACTAAATTCTTTTAGTTTTATTCTTTCTAATTTTTTTTTTTTTTTTTCAAAATTTAAAGTCTAACATAAGTTTTTATTGACTCTTCTCACATGAGGCACATTTTGTTACTGATGACTGTTTTTATTTAATTAGTTACCTTTGCTAAAAGCCCTATCTTTAAGAAACAAAATGAAATCAATATATATATATATGTATGTATGTATATGTATTCACTTCCTCTGGATCGTTAGCCAACCAAGGAAGCAAATATACATAACACTCACTATGTACACCCCACTTCCCCTGGATCATTAGCCAACCAAGGAAGCAAGCGCACAATATTATGAAGTATATACATTTACTTTTATACATATGCCATATTCATATACATGTAGTGCCTCCCCGATGACGCAGTGGTAGTGGTATAACAACTGGAATGCAGTATCTAATATGAAAATACAAAAATACAAAAAAAACGTGTCTACTAAAAATAAACAGCAAATACTTACTTACCTTCTATTGTTCTGTAACTGCCATTACCAAAGTCAAGCACCAAAATCCAATGTTGAAATTCTGTTGAGGTGGCATTCTCCAAACCTTGCACTGCTCTTGTGAACAAATACACCAATGCAAAACGGCGCTTGTCTTCAAATTCTTCCGGTAAACCCAATATCCTGTTATAGGAAAGGCGAGAAGCATTGCTAGCAACGCCTCCATGTGTTGATACACTTACACCAACTGGCAAAAAAGACATGGCTTACCAGGATCTGAAAGAAAAAGAAAAAAATATATGTATCAGTGTTCAAAACTGGAAGGATGAAATGGTGCAAATTGGCACTTAATATATTGCATCAATGTGACAAAGTTGAAAACATACTTGCTACCTTGGAATAACATTAAGTAAGAAATTTACAAGGTGCATTTGCAAACCAAGGGCTGATGATAGAATACATCTGTACGAGGGACATTCATAAAGTAATAATTATTGCCAAGAAAGAATACAGTAATGCACATGAGATTTTTTGAATGAATGTCTTTATTCACAAAAACTCCACCCAGAGTGACACAACTCCCATCATGTACCAACTTGCAGATGCCATTGCTGAAAAAGTCATGTGTCTCACTGTCCAGGAAGTAATTTACCACAGAAATGATGTTGTCATCATCATCATCGAAATGCTTCTGCTGCAGAGGCTTCTTCATTTCTGGAAAGAGTAAAAAGTCACTGGGTGCAAAATCCAGGAAATATAGAGGGTAACGGAGAATTTCGAAACCCAAAGTACCTGCATGAGTCACAGTCTCCTGAGCAGAATGTTCACCTTGCTTACGGCGGCTGCAGCAGTCAGCAAGCATGAGGGACTCCACTTTCCTCACAATTTTGGTTCCTCCAAGAAGGTTGCCACCCGCATTCTTCATCTTGCAGACTTGATGCATCACTGAAACCTTCTATGCACCTTACCACTGTGTCATATGATGTACACAGCCATAAGTTCATTGTGGATTTCTTTTGCATTTTTTTCTTTCAAGAACAAAAGGTCAATCACACCTCAAACTTTAGCTGGCTCCATGGGCTGCACCATCTTGGTTTTCAGATCATCTAGTGGTGTTTCATAGAACTTCTATGTGCTTAATGTGTACCAATCCGATAGCTGAAAGACCAAAGGCGTCCCCACAGTGCAAATACTTGAGATGGACCTAAGGGAAATCGGTAGGGATGGAAAAGAGTATATAGATCTTGCACAAGATAGGGACAGATGGAAGGCCTGTGTTGCTGCAGCCATGAACCTTCGGGTTTAAGAAGGCTAGAGAGTTAGTTAGTTAGTTACATGCTTTTGCATAAGTTTTATGTTACATATTTGTTTTACATATATGTCAGGATGTTACATATTTTACACATTTGCTAATTTACTTTACATAAAAACAACATATTTCGGTAATTTGTTTCCTATCTTTTGATCATTTTCTCTATATTTTCGATCTCTGAAACACGATGAAGAAAATTTGTAGATCATGTGGTGTCATATTTTCTAATCAATGAGATGCACGGTCACCTAAAATTGACTGCCAAGTCGAAAAACAGGCTGAAGAAAAAAAACGGGAACTGTTATTTACCGAAAGATTCTGGAGTTTCTTGTGCATTAATTCTTCTTCAATCTGCCCTTACATTTACATATTCTACAATAATTTGCGGTGTGAAAAGTAATTAATAGTTGACAAAATTGGTTTCTTAAATATGTACACTTATAAATTTGATACAAATTTTAATTTGAACAAATTACACACTTAAAATTATGTTGAATATGTTGAAATAAAATAAATATCTAGCAGAATTCTTGAAATTGCTTGGATACTCGATTATTATTAATATTGCATATTCTTTGATACTACATATTTAGCTACACATCCTTTTGATGATACATATATAGGTACATATTTCTTCAATTATTGTCACATAATTATGTACATATTTTGTACTTTGATATTACATAAGAATCTGGGGTCTAGGTGCCGTCAGTTGGAATTGGAAGCTTTTATACGGTACAAAGAAAAAATGTCGTTAGTTTGAAAGATTCAGAGTAAAAACAAATCGGTTTATATTCTCGAATATTTTCTAGAGTTGTATCGGGTTGCTCGATCGTGTAATTATTTTTCTCACTAACTTGCTTTCTTCTTTAACCCTTCTTTCTCTTTTCTTGATGATGGTTTAGTTCTTTCTCTCTCTCTTTGCTCGCTTTTAGTTCTCCTCTTTTTTTTAAGTATCTCTTTCTTGATCAGTTTTGTGTTCCTCTCCTTCCCTCTTTCTTGCTCGCTCCCTGTATCTTGTCTTTCCTTCTCTCTCTCGGTCTCTCTCTCTCTCTCTGTCTGTGTGTGTGTGTGTGTGTGTGTGTGTGTGTGTGTGTGTGTTGATTTATTTTTTCTCACTCACTCGCGTCCTCCCTCTTCTCTCTTTATCTTCAATTTTCTCTTTCTCTCATTTCTGTCTTTAGTTTTTTCCTTAGAGTATACAGAGAACCCAAGCGTGTTTTCTGGGCGAAGGGAATGAAGCCGTGAGGGGAAGGAGGTGAGGTAAAACCGCAATTTTGGGATGTGCCACAGTTGCTGTAACAGTGGAGGAAGTAGGGTTTTGAGCGTGGAATGTTCGTTTATAGTGCATACTATCTGTACATTTCAGTGACACTGCGAGTAGATAATAAATAAGAAGCTATGCCTCTGTGAGCAGCTTTCGGATGCAACAATAGAAGTGGCAAGAAATGTTGTTTTTTTTTAAAAAAAAGAAGGAATTGAGAGGTTCTCAGATAAACATGCTTACAACATATTTACGTTTATTATACACGCATTTCTGTTGTGATTTTATTAGTGATATTATTATTAACGCTATGTATAATTTTTTTAATTCAAAATTGTGATATATCGGAATGGCAAGAATCGTTCGCAAGTTTCCTAAAAATAACTATTGCAAATGTTTATACGTGTTGAGAACTTTGTGGAATGTAAATTCATTGAACGAACAAAGATACTTCAGACATGGAAAAAGAGACACGTGTCGATTGGAAACCAACCATCAGAAATAAATAAGACCTTCCGAACCGAAGCGACACGCCAAGCTGCACTTGTCGCTCGGACTGGGCCGTTTTCTTAATACAGTCCATCGCGTCGCCTCGGTTTGTTGGTGGCGCATGCACGGTTAATTTTTTTTTCCTTCTGACTGAAGGGGCCCGTGTAGCTTGTCGGGTCAAATAATGAAGTTTTCAGATCGAATGTGCACGCGACTCATGTCGCTTCGAAACGAGCCAGCCAACGGTTACATCTGCCTTCGCGGCAAGACAGACTGCACAAGGCTGTATTGGCGAAATCCTCAAAGCGGCATGTATCGCTATGAAATTTCTCTATTCAGACCGAAGCAACAAGCAACACGTGCCCTTTGGAAGCGAACCCTCTGAAATGAATGCAACTTTTCGAACCAAAGCGACACGGCAAGCTGCATGTGTCACTCAGACTGGTCCGACTTCCCAATAGCATTTATCGTGACGCCTCGGTTTATTTGTAGCGCATGCACGGTGAATGCTTGCCTTTATGGAGATTTTACACCGAAGTGACACGCGGCATGTGTAACTTAAGGATTTCACTAATCGAAGGCAGGTTAGTGCGACCTGTCACGCCTCTATGTTTTGAAACGTTGCTGTTGATTGACTCGTTCCCAAGCGGCATGTGTCGCGCGATCCCCTGAGAATTCACACCGGAGTGGCAAGCGACAAGCGACATGGGCCCCTTCAGTCTAAAGGAGAATTCACACCAAAGCGACAGGCGACACGTGTCGGTTGAGGATTTCACCGATCGAACGTAGGCTTGTGCAGCCTGTCATGTCAGGTAATTCAAAGTCATCATTGTTTTCACAAAGTCTCTTGATGTTTTCTGTTACATTAAATTTTAAAGCAATGCGTACGTACAAGAAAAACTATTAGTTATTAAGAACTTCGTATTATTGTTTCCGAGGATTTAACCATAACGAAGCATAACAAGCATTCTTATTTTTCACGACAAAATTCCCTCTCGCTGAATGTTAACAAATAGACGCAACAGGCGGGTGGCACATCGCAACATGGCGGCCGCCGCAAACTACTTTGGCTTCAGCTGACGTCACACACGCTCTCTCTATTCCTTCTATACTCTAAGGTTTTTCCCTACTTTTCTACTCATTCCGTCCAACATTAGCTTTTCTCCCTTTTTCTTCAAATTTCTCTTTCTCTCATCTCTCGTGCCTTACTTTCTCTTCCTCTCTATAACTCTCGCTTTATGCTTATCTCCCTCCCACTCTGGGTCCAATGCATCGTATATTGAGAAAACTACATTCAAACGAAGTCCTTAAGGTACAGATGATGGAATACAACAAACAGGGGCGGACCCAGAGCCGTGTTTCGAGTGTTGAAGCCCTGATAGGGTAAAGCTTGTTACTTGAAGCTGGCGTCATTCCGAGGAACGGCTGATTGCTTGACATGATCAGGCTACCAAGTTTTTATGTTTTAATCAATATCAAATATTTTAATCATATTATGCAATCCACTGCATGCATTATGAAATTACAGAAGTTAATATTACAGAAGTATTAAATTTGAATGTGAGAATTTGAAATTGAGGCCTTTCATTGTTAACATTGAAAGTGAATGCCTAACTGTATACCTTTTATAATTTTTCGTGCCTATTTTCCAATCTTTTTGCCTACCTACGTGACCAGTATTAGTGCCAAGGAATCTGGATTCTAATCATAACCCATCACCCTTACATGGATAGTAATTTCAATACGCAACCCACTGCACAGACACATTATAACCTCACAGGTCAACATAAGTTTCCCCCAACTGAATGTATATTTTTCTAGTGAAGTTGCATGTTGTATTTTTATTACACACAAACAGGGTTGTTATAGGTCCAGGAATCCATAAGTTCTAATGGATTCTATTGGGTTCCGTAACAGAACCGGAATCTTTTTTCTCGCACAATTTAAATTCGGTCCAAGTTGGGCATTGTTTCATTTCAATTCCGAAATTGGACCGTATTTATTATAAATTGATTCTGGAGAAAGGTTCCGGAACCGAATTGCAATACTTGAAAGATGAAGAAGTTCTTTGTGGTGCAGAATCCATTTACGTTTGCTGAATTTCTCTCCCGGACCGGAATTGAATTCATTTACAATTCCTGGACATTTAATAACCCTGCATATAAATTCCTAGAATGATTTATAAATTGATTAATGTTTTTTCTCCGACTATAGCTGATCCACCGCCTCTCAAAGGAGCCAAAGCCCCTAGGGCTTCGATAGCCCATGCATACGTTCCCGACTACACGGTGAAAGCCATCAAAGATTTGGTCTACATGAAGATCAGCCGGACTCTATACATATCGGCGAAGACAGCCTCCTTGCTGGACGAAAGTAAGAAGCATGGATAAGGCGAGTAGAGACCATCTCGTTTGTTTGAGGTATTGTTTCATGTCCACCTTTATGCACAGATAGGCTAATTGGGACTATACACACAGTTTAAAGTGGGATCCGAACCACTATGTGCCTCGGTCGGCTATCGAACCCCTTAATTACAAAGCGAAGGCGTTACAACTTCGCCATCTGGGAAGCCAAGACCTCAATTTTATGGTTACTCTACGGAACTGTACCAAATGTCATCATAATATGTATTGATGAGGGAAAATGAGTGAACCTCGAAAATCATGAAATACATCGCTCTCTCTGTACAGTACGCTGACCCATTCAAACAAACAACATCATGCATGCCGCTGGCTAAACAAGGGAAATTCCTTCGACACTACCGGGTTCGTCTTCCTGATAGAGGAGTGCAACCCGGTATTAAAGAAGGAGATAAAAACTGCAAGAACGACACGTAAGTGTCGTTTGTAATTGTGAATAAAAGACCCAGTCTTTGGGGAAACGGACAGTCTTGTTCCAGCCACATTACCAGGCACGTGGGGTGTCGTTCGGATTCACGATCATCAACATAGCCAAGGGTGCTATCGACGAACTAGTCAGCCAGCGGCAGTTTGGGCCAAGTAAGTAGTACGAGAGAGTGTTCACCCAATTTACCTCATAACTACTTCCTCCCGCCGGTGAGACCGACGGCACCATTCAGTTTCCAAATCGCTGTACCTTTGAGCTACATTCCTAGGTGACCCGCGATCTCAGTTCGCATCTATAGGTCACGCAACATGGTGTAGATGCATGGCAACTTCAATTAATCTCATTACCTTCGACTTGAGACACTCCCACTCCACCCCTGTCGAAGATATAAGCATTCCATGATATTTTTTTCTCATCCCCCAATTACTACTCACACAATCATTGCTATAAAAGCTCTACCTCCCTCAACTTCCACGTCTCTATAACATTTAATGTAAGCTATCCCCAATCACTAACGCTCCCCACTAATAACCGCCCCCAAGACTGAAAGCCTAACTAATCACATCGTTGTTTATCCCAATACAACATTAACCCCCCACCGGATGAACGAGTTTCTCCATGCAGAATTAAACTAATCCCTCGATCAAAGATCACTGGCAACAGCTATTGCTCCCCCAAACACCGACAACCCTGACGCCTCCCCAGCAACCCATCCACAACCCCCTTCACAGGCGCCAGAACCACCGCCACTGAATACCCAAGATTCCTGGACGGATTACAAACACCCCGGCGAAAACGAAAACCTATCACCCCCTTAACAAGTACCAGAGTTGCAACAGTATATTTATTTTTAAAAAACTTGGACCTTCATGCGCTTCATCCACCACCACTACATGTCTTCATATAGTTATAATATAATGAGTACGTCATTGTATTATGATTTCTTGATTTTTGTTATTTGCGTCGCTTCTCTGCCACTTTTGGTTAATTGCGACGATGAGGATGAGTGATGATATGATGAAATTGATGAAGGGACACTCACAAAGAACACCCATGCCCCGGCTGGATTCGAGCCCAGGTCTGGTTTTGAATCCCTGCTCGGGTCATTGTACGACAATAAACTTTTATTTTCATAATTCATATGAACAACGTATTTATGAAAAGTAATATATTTGACACACAGATATGATATAGCCTTCACCCATCGTACGATGTCCAAGAATTTTCGTATGGAAATACAAGATGACACCCTTTTTGGAAAGGGGGTTGTAAGGGGTGACCCTTTCAGAGGACACTTAACTGTCAACCTCATATCCATGTAGCACACCCTGGGCTGCATTTGTAGGCTAACGAGGTTCTGGCGTCTGGCCTCACAGGCAGTAGAATCCTCTGTGGGGCTTGTGTTGTGTGCGGTCTGTATGTTTGTGATCGTCCCTTCATTCATTTCATCTTATCACCATTCACCTCCATCGTCGCGATTAGCAAAAATTTGCAAAATGAGACGTTAAATAAACTAAATCAATCAATCAAGGCACCCTCTTTTATTGAGAGTGCTTATTTCCCCATCTCTTTCATACAACAAACATTCAGGGTTTTCTTATAAGAAGATTATCAGTCAATGTTAGTTATATTCTGGCTATTTACTAAATGTTAGAAGTTAACCTTGATGTAAGATTGCATTAAAGAAACGCATGATCACCTTAAAACGAGTTAGAATATAAAGATTTATTGGAGTTTATGTTCGGTAGATTCCACTTTGAATTAACGTCTTTTTTTTGGTCATCTTACAGACACCAAATGAGTTTTTCTAACCTTCTTCTGGAGCTATGAGAAAGGTGGGTAGAACAAGCAAACATATTTTTTATGCTTTAGTTATACTAAGTTAACTGGTACACTGGTAATTATAAGAATACAAGTTTTATCTATTGCTTATATGTTAGGGAGAAAACTTTAGTTCCTTTTCATTTAACATTCACATATTTTCTAAAACATGCATTTACTATATAATGCTTTAAATTGTTTTATGGTAGTTATAACTAGAGCCCGGAAGTTTGGCAAAATGCCTCTTTTTATTTACTGCATATATTGATAAAATTTTTCCGGATATACGTTTTTTATGTTGTTTCGAATGTTTTAGAAGCCTTTTCATTTTGCCTATTTTGCCTATTTGGGCACTGCCTATTTTTAATTATAATGCTTTTTTTTTGCCTTTTTCAATGAAATTTTACCATTTTTTTTTTTTTAAAAAAATGTTGGCATTTATTTTTCTTCCGTTTATTACGTGAATAATTTTCGCCTTATTTAAGTAATATTGAACTCACGCATGTTTCAACATTGCTGAAGGAGAAAAGTGTGAGAAAAAGTATTTCATGCTGAGTTAGGATATTGCCTTTCGGTTAACATTTCCTTGTGCATGATTGACTGCTGAATTGGAGAGGTTGATTTCAAACACAAAGAAGATACTTCTGAAATCTCCCTCTCGAACCCGAAAATTTCAGGAAGTTACGCCTGAGCTTAGTTTTCCTCCGCAACCAGTCTTGACAAGATGGGGAACCTGGATATCAGCAGCTATATATTATGCTAACAACCTTGAAAAAATTAGTGAGGTGATCGATGCTCATCCAGAAAATGAAGCGGCTTCAATTCGTGAAGTGAAAAACTCCTGTGCTATTCAGAACTGAAGAATGAACTGTCGTTTATTTTTGCACATTATGGTGCATTGCCAGAGACAATTACAAAGCTAGAAAAAAGAGGTGAGACTCTTGTAGCATCCATGAAAATCTTCGAGGAATCTATGCAGCAGATGATGGAAGTGCCAGGAGAAAAGGGGTCAGCTGTTGCGGAAAAGTGCAAACGGGTAGTGAGTGCAAATAAGGACTTGAAACAATTGAAAACAATTTGTGATATTCTAAAAGATGAAAATGCTGTTACCAAAATGAGTCCAGCTACATTAGCTTGTTCTATGTATGCTCCAATAACTTCTGTCGAAGTAGAAAGATCATTTTCTATTATGAAAAACATTCTCTCTGACAGAAGACTATCAATGAATGTTGAGAACTTAAAAAACACCTTGTAGTTATGTGCAATCAAGACGGAGAAAATTGAAATGCTCTTCCCAATGTAGATTTTAACATGTTGCCAGAAATTATATATAAAAGTAAGCGACTTCCAAATGAGCCATTTTTTTCGGTTTATTTTGCCTTTTTTCATTTTTAGTGCGTATTTTCCACATTATAAATGCCTTTTTGCCTGCCTATTTCAACGAAAATAAATGCCTGAACTTCCGGGCTCTAGTTATAACAATAGCAACAACTGTATAGCCTACTGTTTCAGGCATATTTGTAAAGATTCATATTCCATTGGTTTATCATGTTTTCAGACAGGAATTGATATGTGAGTAATATTTGCACATGTGGCCTCAATCCAGATCCAGTACCAATATTCGAAATCATGGCACATGATAGAAATACCCTTACATGTGGAAGGAATAATTTCTTCAAATAGGAATTAACCTAAGATTATATTCACCAACATAGATAATATATCCTGCACATATTATATATATATATTTGTGTGTGTATAATTATTGTAAATTGCGACAATCAGTTACGTATATAACGGCTTCCTACTTCCTACTACGTATATAGCGGCTTCCATATCCGAATAGTTAGAGCTTTCCACTCATCTTTGTTGTCGGCCGACCTCCGTGGAGGAGTGCAAGTGGTCCCGGATCGGTACCCTGTGGAGGCACATAGTAGTTCGGATCCCACTTTAAACTGTAGGTCCATTCCCGATTAGCTTTTATGTATACATAAGGTGGAATTAAAACACCAAATCAACCAACCGCGAGCGAGTGGTTATCACTGCACGCTACGACACTAGGAGTTCCAGGATCGAACCCAGACCTCGGCATGGGTGTTATTTGTGTTTGTCTCTTCATTAATTGTATTGTATCATCTTCGCGATTAATCAAATGTGCCAGCGACGCTAAGTAGCATAAATCAAATCAAATCATTGATTGATTGTTTGATTTGGTTAGTTTTACTTCGCTTTCTCTCCACTTTTGGCTAATCGTGATGATGATACGATACAATTGATGAAGGGACACACACAAAGAACACCCATGCTCAGGTCGCGATCTCTGGCTTACTAGTCAAATCAACATGTTTTGGATTTTCGAAAGGAGGTGGAATTAACGTGTACTTCTTCTCAGTAGTCCTTTCTCATTTTGCAATCTTTTCCTTTCTTTAACGTTGTACTTTTAGGAATACTGAGCCTTAAAGGGGGGAGGGGGTTATGACCCACACCAACCTCCTTTGGGCACGCCACGGATTGCTGCCCCAAGTGTCGAAATCACCGCACGTCACAGGTCTAACATGCAGTTCATTTCTTCATACAGCGTATTTGCAACACGTTTCTTGCAAGATCACCTTTCATTAAGACACTTGAACTACAGTTTTCAAGTGGGATATGAACCATTGGGAATTTTTGGCTAACCAGGAAACGAACCCTGGACCCCTTGATTAAAAGGCGACAGCATTACTTAATTCACAATTTACAAGATCTTTATAAAGCCAATATGATGTTTCAATTATACATAGCTGTCAGAACGATGAAAAATTAAAGCACGAGAAAGAAAGAACCAAGAAGAGAGAGAAACCGACAAACAAGATAGATAAGGGCAAGAGAGAGAGAGACAGAGAGAGAGAGAGAGAGAGAGAGAGAGAAAGAGAGAGAGAGAGAGAGAGAGAGAGAGACAGAGACAGCAAAAAAGCGACGTAAAATAACGAAAATACTATATGATACCACGTACCGTACAATGTTCAAATGTTTCCGACTTGAAAAGAAAAAGCCATTTAGCTGTTTTGTCATAAATGTATGAATCAAAAACTGCCAACAACTTACTTAACACACATACTATTATAATTTATAGCATATTTTGTAACGGTATGTTTTTGTTGCAGTAAGATTCTGAAATTAACTTTGAGATGGGAGTGAATAACGTTGAAAGAAGAACTTCGAATAGATAAAGGACGGGAATAAAAAGGAGGAAAGAAATCATATCTTCAAGAATTTTTATAATAATTTTTAATTATGTATCTTTATGATGTACATTTCCCATATTTAAAAGATGGTATTGTGGTAAATATATGTTTGTATATATTTTTGCGTAAAATGATAGCAATAATTAAATTTTAGTATTATCTACTTTGCTGTTTGTTTCTAAGTATACTAAGTTTATTAACGTTTTAATTATACATATAGCATAAATAATTTCACTCACAAATTATATCCCAGTTAACATCTCTTGAATTGTAGGCCAAGTCGAGTCCTAATTGGTTGATCTGATCATAATGTGAACATTTTTTTCTTTTGCTTTTATTAAGACTACCAAGCTGTTATTTTCAAGTCATCTACAGATGGGGGCAAAATAATACGAACACCTGTGAAATTAGAGAAAATCTTTATTAATAGAGGGTTGGACCACCCTGTGACTGAAGTACACTTTGTATGCGACGTGGAATGGACGCACAGAGGTCATGCACAATGTTTAAGGGAATATGGAGCCATTCTTCCTCCAGAGCAGTCTCCAATTCCGAAAGTGTGGCTGGAGGCGGACTTCGAGCACGCAGTTTGGACTCCAAATATCCCCACAAATGTTCCTTAATGTTCAAGTCAGGAGACTGTGGGGGCCATTCAAGATGTCCTACTTCATCGTCATGTTCTTCGAACCATGTTTGGACAGACCCAGCAGT
Source organism: Lepisma saccharinum (assembly GCF_977018435.1). Lineage (NCBI taxonomy): Eukaryota > Metazoa > Arthropoda > Insecta > Zygentoma > Lepismatidae > Lepisma > Lepisma saccharinum. The sequence goes on from NC_139229.1 coordinate 93,591,407, forward strand.
GTGGATAGGAGCGTTGTCGTCTTGAAAAAGCGGCCGCTCCCCAGGAAATAAAGTCTGGACAAAAGGATGGAGATGATCCCCCAGAATGCTGCGATAGTGATTGGCGTTGATCTTCTCATGCAGAAAAACAAGTGGTCCCACACCGTGCCAAGATATCGCACCCCATACCATAATGGACCCATCTCCATGCCTCATAGTCGGCAAGAGGCAGTCAGGATGAAACGCATCTCGGGGCGTTCTCCACACATAAACGCACCCGGTGGTCTGCAATAACGTGATTTTGACGATCTTAAGTACACGTAAGCTAGATATTAGCTAATATTCGTGCTGTTATATTACTATTCTTGTACCGTCTTTGTAACATTTCATGTAATAATAATAATAATAGAATTAATTAATTTACATATTCAAGTGAATAGACCTACGAATTATATTAATGTATTAATTTAAACATTTTCTTAATTGTTGTCGTTAATGTTCTTATTATCATTTCTTCTGAAACACTTGGCTCGGACACCCTCCCCCGACATATATTTCTAGATGCGTGCCTGCCGAATGATAAATTTTATCAAGCGGTGGTGGTACCGGACTTAGAGGCTAAAGGGAAAACAAAGAAGTATGTGCGTCATAAGCTGAACATAAGAAACAGCACAATATCACAAAGAAACACTTTATGAAATTTATGTCATAGAAGGAGTTGTTTAACCCTCAACTACAGTTGTGACGTCACACGGACCGGAGTGTTCCTTTTGCTTGTTACCCCGTCAGTAGTTTTGACTTTGAGGCTACCTCTCTTTCAGTATCTTCCTCAACTTCAGTGTGCCGTGAAAGCGTGAAGGGAAAGGTTGCATTATCTGCTTCTGTGGTGTTCTATTTATATACTGCAGTCCCGCGGACGTCACGACTGTGTTTGAGGGTTAAAATCACCGATGATTTATTACGATCAATAGACAAGAGAATTGCAGACTTTTTATTTCTGGCATATACTGAATAGAGGGACCCGTGGTTTTGAAGAATGAATGTTAAACAATAACTAAGGACTAAATTCACGTTGATCAGCTGTGTGTAAATTCTCATTTTGGATTGGTGTATTTGTTTTGCTTAAACTCACAATATAAACAAAATACTTTTTTGAAGGAAGTTAAAAAATAATGTTTCGCCCTCAAAACTACGTAATTGTGTTCAGTGAATAACAAAGCATAAGACATGATTAAATTCACATCATTTAAAATATATCTTGATATATTTACTGTATATTCCTTTTTTCATAGAGGTCCTGTGGACCGCACGACTGTGTTAGTGCCCAAAATGTTCACGACTGTGGTTAAGGGTTAACAATATTAAGAACAATAAATGCTTTCTATTTGTAATATACTAAGTACTGCAATTTTGATGTTTACTACACATTGCTTCCCAGCGCCAAGCTTATAATTTAAAGAAATATGTAAATTTTTATAGTGCACGGAAGTTCGACATTGAGAAAGAAAGAAGGTTCAGGAGAAAACATTTCAAAACTTCCAAAAAGTATAGCAGTAATGAAAAAGAGCACTCACTTAAATGTACGATGGATAGACAGTTGTATGGAAGCGAGAAAAACCACAAGGCAGATTTCATAAGATACCTAGCAATCAGTAACCAAGAAACTGAATTTTTAATATTAATGTCCACTTGATTAACGAATCTTATTTATTCTCACCACATAGCCTAATGGGTAAAATATTTGGAGCTTTATCCCACTTTCCGGAAAAAAATATTTTGTGTTTCTGCTACTTTTGACTTTTGTTGGCATGATATCCCGGATTACATTTACGAGACGAGACAAGACAAAACGAGACGGGACAGAACCCTTCGAGACGGGACACGACACGGGAAAAACGAATATTTTCGAGACGAGGCAGCATTTTTACGAGACATAGCAAAGTCTCGTCCCGTCCCGTCTCGTCTCGTGGGCAACACTAAATGTGGATGATGACTTAAAAGTCACATATTTCTGTCTAAAGGGAAGATGGCCGTAACAGGGGAAGCGAATGTACAGATAAAGAAACTCCCCTATGAAAGAACTTTCTAAAGTCTAAAGAATATTCTAAATACTTGCCGCTATTTAGACTTTAGCTCATAAACAAGATGAACGAATGCTATAGCTGCTGTTCATGTTCTGTGAATTTATTCTTCACCAAGTTACGAGCAAAATAAAATTTGCTGTCTACATTTTCATTATTCACTGCAAACAAATTATACAAAATAGTTTTACCAAGTGGGATGACGGCAGTAGCAAGGGGCTCATCCTCCCCTGTCCCCTGCCTGGCTACGGGTCTGGATAGAGTAATTAAAGAAGGAAGTAATATTATATTTTAATAATAATCTCAGTTCGAGTTCTTGCACCAAGAAACCGTAAACAACATCAATATCCTTGATGGTACTTACCTGATGAGAATGTGGCATTTTATTGATTGATTCAACAAGGTTATTTTACGTGGAGTGGTTATCACAGCCCGCTACGACGCCAGGGGTTCCGGGTTCGAATCCCGGCGTGGGTATGGATGTTCTTTTTGAATGTCCCTTCTTCAATTTCGTCATATCATCAATCATTCCCATCTTCGCGATTAGCCAAAAGTGGCAGAAATTCGACGTAACATAACCAAATCAATCAGACATTCTTATCACTGCTTGGAATACAACCACTGATTATAATAATCAAATCAAACCGTAAAACCTTGACTTTATTTTATTCAGTAAACAGCGGCGGCGCCAGGATTAATCATCTAGGGGTGCTGAGGGGGTTCGGAATGAAATTTAGGGGGCGCGACGTTGAAAATATAGAAAACAAGAAATATGGGTGCATGTTTTAGTCCCTAAATCAAATATCAATCAACTTTTAGTAGGCATCTATGATAATATGCTATTGCAATTGAAGAATACTAGTGACTTGCCATGCTTCATTTTTGCCTGATTTTAGCATAACAACGACGTTTGGAAATTTGAAAAGAACAGTTTGTTCAAGGGAAGCGAATGACACGGAGAGGCAAGCAAGGCAAGGAATTTTCCCCCTGAGAGGGATCGAGATATATTTCCCTCCTAATAGTGTTGCTCACTCTCTCTAAAAAAAAAATCCTTCAGTTTGAAGTTACTACGTTCCTTTTATAATAAATAACATAACTGACCGTGACCGAAATGTACAATTTTAGATTGACACCCATTGTTTTAAGTCCACTTTATGCACGTATAGGCTAATCGGGACTGGGCTTACAGTTTAAAGTGGGATCCGAACAACTATGTGCCTCCACCGGGTATCGAACCCGAGATCTCTTGGTTACAAGGCAGAACCAATTGGGGTAGAGTTGTTAATCAAATGTTAAATACGTTGTATGTACAGGTGACAACTGCTGATGCCCGTTTGCACGAACATTGAACAAACTCGCGAGTTTCAAAATCCACGGGTCAGGGTAACACTCGAGTCAGGATCATTTTCCATTGCACCAATATGAACGGCATTCCAGCCCGCGTGAGTCACTAAACCCTGCCTTTACTCTAGGATAGCAGCTAGCTTCGAAGCAAGTACCTAAACGTCATACAGGTGGAAGCGTGATTGCTTACCTGTTTAGACTTAGACAAGGTGTGTTTCCAGCTGCATGACAAGAAAAGAGGAAGGGTGGCGGTAACGGGACTTTGTTTATCTCCGTAAACAGTGACAACGGACTGGCACAAGAAAATTTCAAGCACGTGATAAAGATGAGGAAAAGTATTTTCGTGAATAAATGTTGATATTTTATTGCAGCTTGCGATCATCGTAAGTAGTTTTACAGTGATGTTTGCAGTAGATTTCGATGTATACATGTACCTTCACGTAGTATTCACGATCGTTTATGGCTAGGACTATTCAGTGGCGGCGCCAGGATCATTCATCTAGGGGTGCTGAGGGGGTGCGGAAAGAAATTTTGGGGGTGCGATTCTGAAAATAAGGAAAACATGAAACACGCATGCACCCTTTCAAAACTGGGGAGCAAGGTGCCAAAACTTGTGGTGGGGGGGGGGAACAAGGACAGTATACTTTCCCTTGGTAGGTAAGGTTTAGCATAGTGCGGGTGCAAAAATAGCAAAATGCGGGGGCAACTGCATCCCTAATCGCCGCCACTGATGAACATAAACTATAACATATACGTATGTGTGAAATAACGTCCATGATGATATGTGCTAAGTCTTCTACTGCAAGAAAGTGGTCATACAGTGTAAACATTCAGATATACGTTGCAGTCTTATTGAACTATGTAGTGAAATACAAAATGAAATCCTGCCCTTAATAACACAATTCTTTAACCTTTCAATGTAACCAATGGAAGTACAAAATACATAGTACATTATATCTTCCGTCTGCCATAAGACAAAAAGCGAAGAGCACAGCAACTGTGCCATCTTTAAAATCCCTTCTGCCGCACTATCCCCAACAACGAACTGTAAAATTTCTTCGTGAACATTGGGCCCCTTCCTAACAGTTTTTGGAAAAGCTTGAAATGGTACGTTTACTAGACATGTTACGTGGAACAAATACATAGAACGTATTAAGAAGAAAACTACCCTTCATGTTGAACTCGCATTAAATAATTTCCCGAGCACGACCTGGCGATACCTTAAAACACAGCTGAATTTTTTGCTCGACTGTAAGGAAGAATAAGTAGGTGGAAAATAAACCGTTTATCAACAATGCAAAAAAGAAAAAAAACATAACTCGCATTAAGCTATAGGCAATTGTCAAAAACCACGAACAGACCACTTGAAGAAACAAGGGAAGAAAAAATGCATAACAACAATGCTGACGAAAGAAAAATAAACGGCCGCTGTCTTTACAGAGGCTTCCGCCAGTACAGCACCTCTTTCAGTGCTTACCTGTTGCATAACAATAATAACGGTCATTTGGCGCTCAATATGACGACATAATATTACATATTAATGTTAGTGTTTTCAGTTGAACGTAGGGGGTGCTGAAGGGGGTGCGGAAGAAAATTAAGGGCCTCGCGTCCCTTTGGGACTATTCCATTTTCTCCGGCTAGTGGGTGTATGTTTACGTTTGTATTGCACGTTCAGTTTTAGAAACTCTGTTCTGAAGAATGTGCACAGTAAGCATCTGTCGAAGTATATACTTAATAACATACTATATATTTATCGGTTTTTACATTCGCATTTTGAGTCTATTACTTCCCATTTCACATTTATTTAGTTTTGAAATTCTGAAGTGATACAATACCGGTTGCGGATGGCAGCCATTACTCGAATGCACGTGGGTTAACTCCGCTTTTACTCGCAGATCTCGGAGGGTAAAGTTTACCCTCCTTTTACTCCCAGCTTACCCGGAGTTTCTGGGGTTAACCGATTCGTGGGTTAACTCTGAGTTTACTCTTACTCGCGAGTAAATCGACGTTGGTGCAAACGGGCATGAGTGTTCAGTTTGTGTACGTTGGGTAAAAGAAAGAAATTGCTACTATGCAACCTAAAGTTCTGCAATTTGAAAAAGAAAATAAAACAATAAATACGAAATCATGTAGTCACTTTCATGCAATTATCAATTCACTCTTTTTGGACTGCTTCACTTTTCTGAAAATGTTCCGTTGCTTTCTTACCTCTCTTTTCATATGCGTTCGTTTTACATAATACATCGCCTACCTCCCGTCTGCCCAGATGCTGTGGTGTCAGGGCAAAACGTTAAGTGCACAGAACTTCCCTTAGGCCGCACTGTCCCCAACAACGAACTATGACATTTCCTCGCGAATTTCTGGCCTCTTCGTAACAGTCTTTGAAAAAGTCTGAAATAGTACCTTTACTAGAACAAATAGAACGAATTAACAACGAAACTACCGTCACGATACAACTCACCTTAAATAATTTCCCTAAAACGACCTGACGATACTTGAAAGCGACTGAAATTTTTGTTCCAATGCGACTTGAAGAAAAGAGGAAGAACAAGTAGGCGAACAACAAAACTGTGTATCAATAGCGCAAAGGAAAACATACAGGAACTGACACTGAGTTACATACATTTATTGAAACACACAAACAGACTACTTGAAACTTACGATTCACGAAGAAACCATTCTTAACAACAATTCTGAAGAAAGAAAGACAGTACAGGAAAATAAATGCGGACTCTCTTTGAGAGTAGGATCAATGCTTGCCTGTTGTAAATAATAACAGTACACTTCAGTATCTAACATTCGGCTCTCAACATGACAACGACATGACAAAATATGGCACTGTAAGAGGTAGGTAATATTTTCGGTAGAATATAGGTTTTGGATAGGGGGTGCTAAAGGGGGTGCGGCAGAAAATTAAGGGGTGCGCAAGCACCCCTTCGCGCCCCCTGCCGCCGCCCCTGTCAGTAAACTTCAGCTTAGAGTTTTCCACTGCTACAAACACTGACCTTGACGTTATGGCCTGGAGTTCAAATTCCATCTCCTGGTTACAACATCGTATCCTTTCGTAACATCTGATACAGCATCTACGAAAACAAGCTGTAAACATGAAGCTGATGAACACAGACACATTCCACTTGTTATCATCAGGGAAGGAGTAAATTCAGTTGCCAATTGAGATCCATACTCCATAGTAGACCTAGTACGTGATATAATGGTTATCATAGCGCGCGCAAAGGATTTCAAAGTTTCAGTAAGTTTCACAGTAACGAGATAACATACTTGGCGAGAGAGCAGAAAATAAAGAAATTGTATAGGAGAGAAACAGAAAAGAAGAGCGGAGTGAGAAAGAAAGTAAGAGAGAGATGGAAAGATAAGGATTGTATTGGGAAGAACAGAGAGAGAGAGAGAGAGAGAGAGAGAGAGAGAGAGAGAGAGAGAGAGAGAGAGAGAGACAGAGAGAACGTGAAAAGAGGATGATAGAGAGAGATTGTATAGGGAAGAGAGAACGTGAAAAAGGGGGAAAGAGAGAAAGGGGGAGACAAAGACAAAAAGAGGGAATGAAATATTATATAGGGAAGGAGAGAGAGGGAGAGGGAAGGATTATATAGGAAGAGAGAAATGGGAGACAAAAAGAAAGAGACAGAGACAGAGACAGAGAGAGAGAGAGAGAGAGAGAGAGAGAGAAAAAGAGAGAGAGAGAGAGAGAGGACCTGTGTTCCGAAGAGAGAAAAAGATAGTCAGAGGGGGAAAGGAAGAAAAATTGCCCCCCTCTCCCCGACCAGCCAGTCAGGAAACTAGAAAAGTAGCCAAATATTAATTTTGTATGATATTAAGGGGTACCATGAAATGTGACTTCTCTCCACCATTTTTTTTGGTTCTGTCTCTGTTGTGTAGGGGTTATGTTTTTTTTTCTACTTCGGTTATTTTATGTCGCCTTTTATTCTTGGGTTAATGCGACGATGAGAATGAAAAACGAATTGATGAAATGGCCAATGGAACAAGCAAAACCTTAACGACTTAACTATAGGGTTCGAACCATACTTCGTATACGGATTACTCTATGATGCGCTAAGTAGTTAGACAATCTCCTTAATCCCAGGCAAGGAATGAATGTTTTGTGGATAATCAAAATCAATTCTTCTATCTTCTTTTACGTCCATCCCTAATTCAGAACATTAATCTTGGATCACTCACTTGCAGAAAGTTAGGAAACACTCGGGAATTTTACGAGAATATTCGTTTTTATCTTTACACGCTAGACAACAAGAACAAGAATCAAACAGTTCTCTTCCCTATCAATCCTTCATCGTTTTATCTCTGCTGGCCCAGTTTGACTATGAAGAAACACACTTCCCCTCAGATATCGGTTGGAGCGAGCGACTTGGCTAGCAGCGCGCGCATGTCTATCTTGCCAGAAGAAGAAAAATAAAGTGCAGCGTAACAAGCTCTTTACCCTGTTGTTTCCAGTACAAAAAAAAAAGTTCTTGTGGAAGACAAGAAAAACCGCATTTTCTTCTTAATGCGAGTTCCCAGTCAAGGTCTTTGCCAGTATCAGGATTGTGGTTTCGTCTGCAAACAGGTGAGTCACAATTGTGAAGATACAAATCTCAATTTCTATAAACATTGCTAGCATTACTTAGGGCAGAAGTGCAAGAATATTAATTTGGTTTCAGTTTTCTTGGCTTGTGTTTCCATAAGCGAACACGAAACATGATCGTAAGGAAATTAGCCTATTTTAAAATTGGATGGGCTTCATTTCATGTTTCGACTTGGCTCTCCCATGTAGTGTGGTGGCTTACGCTCTTGCCTGTAATCAACGGATTCCAGGTTCGATTCACACCAGACCTTGGGCGTCGCCAATAATTTTTGTAGCGGGAGGGGTCAGGCCTTTGATTAAACTTAACACTAGGAACAATAACAACATTAATTATTATTATCAGGGTGTTTCAATACAAACGTAACTGAAAGTATCCAAAACACACCATGTTCAGTTATCTTTCTATTCAAACACCCTGTATAATAAACAACTCAAAATAAAGAAATACATTTTATTCCAAACTTATTATTATTATTATTTTGTCTTCGGGGAGATATTGTAATTCGATTCAACACATCAGTAAATATGCAGCACAACTGTTTTCCATTATTATTATTATTATTATTACATTTCCTGCAGTTAATGCATTGAAATGCATAGTTATTTAACTTTGATATTAACTTTTCCAAGAATTTGTTTTAAAATTAGATGGAAATGTGACTCATAAAGTTTACATGTGTCCTGTCACATAGAATTCTAATTTTAGAAATTTTGAGAACTATGGGACCATTTATTCTTTGTATTATATGATAGAATATGAAAATTTAACCTGGTTCCGGTATTTTACGCTCATTTTTTTTCAATCCAATGCAATTCTTACATTGGTGTTCCGTTCGAATACTAACTGAAATATATTTATGTTATTAACAATAAAAATAGTAAGTTTCTGCTGTTTTGTAACTTCGATTCCAATATCGAGGGGAGTCAGTATGGTACTCGATATTCAGTTCCATATCCGGGTAATCTGAAGGGATTTCGGATTCGATACCCGGTGGAGGCACACTGCACAGTTGTTCGGATACCACTTTAACCTGTAGGTCCAGTCCCGATTTTCCTATCTGTGCATAAAGTGGACTCAAAACAACAATAACAACAATTGAAGATCCGGGTATCCACATTTCCATTCCAAATACGGATATCCGATTTTCGGTTTTCGGGTACTCGATTCGCACCGGATCCGGATATATTCGGATTCTGGGACTTTCAATTATCGGTTTCGGATCCTCGATATTCTGTTTCGGTTCTGGGTACACGGTTTCTACCAAATCCAGAATCTCATGTTTTAGGAATCGGTTAACCTGAATCCTACCAATCCCAGGCTTCCCCGCTGTTGTGCTAGCGGTAAATGAAACCAGCTCTACAGGGAAGGCAGCCTACAGGGCCTTTACTAATGAAGGAATTTGCACCTATTTACTCCATCACAGCCTATTAATTCACACGATCAGAGCAAATTAGAAGCGATTCGAGCACAGAATGTAGCAAATTAGCGCGATACGCTCGGATTTATACGTGTAGTCATCCCAGGCAACCAAGGTATTTACTTGACGCGTCTTGTCACCCTTTAGCTCCTCTTTAGAACAAATTCCTAAACGACTGCAGCCACGAGGGTGATTCAAAAAGTAAGGTAACGATTGCTCTCATGGACAAACTTTATTCCACAGGCAGATATACTGATACACAGTAGTATGGCACCGACACACATTGCTCGTACCAAACCATTGAATAGTTGAACTTTCTGTAAGGGAAGGGTTACAGTACACACAATCATAGCCCGGCAAAATGTCCACGACTAATTTCATTATTTTTCTCTTTCATTCTACGTAGGGTTGAACCGATACTGAAAATGGTAATAATTAAAACTTGTTCAAAATATAGATTAATATTAGTGTTTAAGTATTCCACTCTACTTTTATGCATCAATTTACCAAGATTATTGCTTTAAATATTTGAGAATTACTTCAGAATATTTTGATTGATTGATTGAATTGTTGTTTTAAGTCCACTTTAAACACAGAAAGGCTAATCGGGGCTGGACCTACAGTTTAAAGTGGGTCCGAACCACTATGTGCCTCCAACGGGTATCGAATCCGGCATCCCTTGATTACAAACTTCAGAATATTAAATCACATGTTAAGTTATCACAAAATTCAGTATTTTTTTTACACAAAACTGGTGCAAAATAGAAAGAAATTTAGAATTTTGTATAATTTCCAGGATAATTAGACTCCTCCAAAGTGTGTCGCTGCATTTTTGCGGAGTCATCGCTGCGATTAGCCAAAAGTGGCAGAAAACGACGCTAAATAATAAAAATACAAATACAATAGTTTCTGTGCATAAAATTAATACAGAATGTTTCAAACTCCATGTTGGTGTTTTAGAACTTTGTAGTGTAAAGCAAGTTTTTGTTTAATGTGTACATTTGTCATATTTATTTTTGTAATAAGATAGCCTTTTCTCGTCAATGCTGCCCAGATATCTAATCTTATCTTGTAATCCATTCATTTATATTTTGTTATGCAATCTACGGAAATACAGCATGAAGTATTAGATCTTCGCTAGGCTTGTGTATGTGTCTTTTGCCCCCTATTGGAAAAAATCCTGTAGGCGTCAATGCATGGCAGCAAAAAATATAAAATTCTTGTCGATGGTAATTTTCCACTGTTCTTCACGTATCAAACGTTTTGTTGAAAAAATAATCTGAGGCAAAGGGAGTCTGAGGTAGGGAAAGCATCAATGTCATTGGATTTCCATGATTATCTACTGGATTAACGATCTTCTCTTGTAGTAGATGGATGATTTTTTTAACTGACGCACATTCAAGATTTATCATTAGTTTTATTTTTAAGGGTGATCACTTCATTTTAGATGTCGATGGTCAGTGGCGTGCCCAGGATTTGGCATTCGGTCTGGGCATGGGTATTCTTCCCTTCATCCTTTATAAATTGCATCATATCATCACTTATCCTCAGCGTCGCGATTAGCCAAAAGTAGAAGAAAACGACGCTAAATAACACAAATCAAATCTACTTTGTCTTGTACAGTACAGACAGTTTTCCCCTTAGTACTGAAGAACGCCGCACATTTTGGCAACGCAGGGGCTGGGTTACATGGCAAGCAGCTGATTGCATCGTCCATGCTCGCTCGATTGCGATTATAAATTCGATGACGGCGCCAGAGGATTCTTCTCAAGTAGGTCGTCGAGCTCCGAAGGAGAGGGATCACCCCCTCACAAACCGTTACGGGGATAAACCTATCCTTTATGTATTCCAGATTGCCCGCATAAGTTGGTCATCCCTTAATACATGAGATAAATAGTGCAAGGGGAAATATAAAATTATGCAACTGTCGAATACTATTCTTTAAAACAACCGGTAAATGCTTTCCTTCTTGACACAGAACTTTGTTCTGTTGGCAGGGACGGCTTAAGGGCCGGGCGTCTGCCCGGGGCGCCAAACAGGGGCGTCCTAATTGATTAGCGCCAAAACCTTATTTATAATTACATAAGCGTGGCTATTTGTTTGAGTTTATTTTTTAGTCCACTTTATGCACAGCAAGGGTAATCGGGATTGGACCTAGTTTAAAGTTGGATCCGAACCACTATGTGCCCCCATTATTTGTTTTAAAAAGAGTTGGATTTATTGTTTACAACAAGAATTAATTGAAGTTACTGCTGCATAACATAAGTAGTTGCAAAATCATGTAGCAATTTAAGCTAAGAGATGTCATTATGTAGGCAAAACACATACCTACAATAATCGTGTTCTTTAACAGTAGCATTTAAAGTATTTTAAAAATAAGGCTATTGTTTTTCGTCGTAAAAAACCGTAAATATATAATATGGTCATGTTTCTGTATTGGAAGAAGGTGGAAAGTAGGAGGACTAGGTAAGAAAGATGAAGGTCATGGTGGAAAGTACGAGGGGGTATCAAAAAGTTCGTGCAATCTCCTGGAAGGAAACAAACTAGAAACCCCTCGGATATGTGTATTGTACAATGGCCCTTCTAGGTTAAGCACACAAATTTTTGTCTTTTTTGGATGTTTATTGCTATCCATTCTTTACACGTGAATAAAAGAAGGTGTCATGATTGACAAAATTGAGGCACGGAGCGTCATCAAATTCCTGCAGCTCCAGGGGAAAGCAGCGAAGCAAATTCACTATGAGATGAAGGCAGTGTACGGGGAGGAAAGCCCATCCTATGAGATGATTTCCAACTGGAAACGGCAGTTCCAAACCTGTCGCATGCTAATTTCCGATGCCCCTAGGACATGGAGATCGTACTTCACAAATGATGCCACATTGATGGAGAAAGTGGAGAAGATGATAATGGAAGACAGGAGGATCACCATTGAAAGTGTGATGGCTGTAATCGGTGTTAGTTATGGGTCCATCTGGAATATCATCGATCACCAGCTGCACCTTCATAAAGTGTTGGCACGGTGGATGCCACGATTGCTCACCCCTTTCCAGAAGAGGACTACAGAGGAAGCACCACGAGAGATGTTAGGCCGCTGAGAGCTGCGTGAAGAGGATTTTTTCAGCAGACTGGTTACAATGGACGAAAGCTGGATCTACCTTTATGACCCAGAAACAAAGGAGATGAGCAAGCAGTGGAGACACAGCTCTTCACCGCCCCCCAAAAGGCAAGAGTGCAAAGGTCAGCCGCTAAGGTGATGCTGTCCGTTTTCTGGGACTGTGAGGGATTCATCCTGTCGAACTACCTGCCACAGGATCACACAATCATAAGTGACTATTATTGTGATCTGCTAGCTCGGTTACGTGAAGAATTGAAGGTGAAAAGGCGAAGAAAGCTCACAAAAGGAGTGCTGCTATTGGCAGACAACGCACCAGCCCATTCTGCCCGTGCATCCATTTCGAAAACAGTCCAATTAGGATACGAAATTTTGCCCCACTCTCCCTCCATATTCCCCAGACCTGGCACCGAGTGACTTCTTCCTTTTTCCGGAAATGAAGCGTCCACTCAAAGGACGCTACTTTGACACGAGAGACGATGTCATTTCTGAGGTGGAACAGTGGGTTGAGTCCCAAAATGCAGTGTTCTATAAAAACGGCTTACGCAAGGTGAAAGATCACTGGCAGAAATGTGTCATGAAGCATGGCGATTATGTGGAGAAGACCTAATACCACCATGATTTCGTACTTGTCCAAAGTTCATTTCTTCCAGGTGATTGCACGAACTTTTTGATATCCCCTCGTATATGGGTGCCAAAACCAACTTCGCGCTGGTGAAAATTTTATCTTGAGTCGCTCTTGTCTGTTGGCACTACTGATTATATCTGCCATTGAAGTTATTAACATGTCGATTAAGTAGTAAGGATGCAGGATATCGTAAATTCGATATCGCGATATGACGTCACAGACGATATATTTTCCCTATCGTGATATCGGCGATATACATCGCCAAAATATCGTGACGATTTGTCGTCTCCACGATATATATCACCAAATATCGTGACGATATATATCAGACACGATATATATCGCCAAAATATCGTGACGATATATGGCCGACACGATATATGTCGTCAAAATATCGTGACGATATATCGTCTAGCTGATATTGCCTGGACGATATTTTTTTCTGTGTGGTGAATATCCAACACAATTCAGTAGCTATACCAATACTGAGTAAGTACGTATAAACTTCACTTGCAGCTCTGCAAATTCCTTCAGGAGATGCCTATTCCCACTGTAGGCGATTGGTGATCTGCACGGTCAAGAAACTTCGTATTATCACCAAGTTTGGGTTAAAGAGTCAACCGATAAAAACTTTCCACTCGGACGATTTTTGTTTGATCTTGCTTTGTCTGCTACACGTACACATACAAGGTTGACATGTTACGCTTCCGCTTGTATTCTGGAAAAGAATTAACACATTGCTGTGCAGTGAAGGCACCAGAGGCAGAGCAGGGGAGCGAATGTCTCGACGTCAACCAGAGCTCCCTCTAGTGCCCCTCGGCAAAGAAGAACTAGATAAATCAATGCTCTTTTAGGTCCTATGAAATATGCATTTTTATATGAGAGCTGTATGATATTGTGGATGAGTGCAAAACGTCAACCCAGTATGCCGGAAACATTCAATCATATGTTTCCAGGTGTTACAATTGCACTTCAAAAGGTAAATGCTTTCTCCGTGACTGAGTTGGATGCATTGACTGACTGACTCGCGATCTCACTTCCGGCGATCTGGGAGTGGGAAATTTCTTCCATCATCATGGTCGCGATTACACCGGCCTCCATGGAGGAGTGGTTAGCACAGCGCGCTCTGGTGCAATGTTGAAAACAATGAAATGAAAAGAATGTTGTGTCTCACTAGCACTACTACTTCTTCATATGTTCGTCGGCCTCCGTGGCGGAGTGGTTAGCACAGGGGTGCCGGGTTCAAATCCCGGCCTGAGTGTTCTTTGTGAGGGTCCCTTCATCAATTTCATCATATCATCACTCATCATTATCTTAGCGATTAACCAAAAGTAGCAGAAATGCAAAGTAAAATAAATCAAATCAATCACTCAATTCTTCCTGTATCTTCAAACTTTTAGCGCATTCAACAAAAATATGTACGGTGAAAAGGTGAAGTTGTATTTGGTGTTGGTCTATATGAACTCGACGCTAAAGAAGTGAAATAGGATTATAAATATTTGGGCAATGATTCTTGATTTGCTTTATTTTACATCGCCTTTTGTGCCACTTTTGGCTAATTTGCGAAGATGGGAATGAGTGATGATAAGAAAACATTGATGAATGGACACTCACAAACACCCATGCCCAGTCCGGGATTCAAACCCGGGACCCCTGGCGTCGTAGCCCGATGTGGTAACCACTCGCCACGGGGGCCGGCATTTGGGCAATGGTGGAATGCCACATATTATATACAATTATCTCGTCCATTTCAGTTGTTAAGGTTGTATTATGATTCTTACTATTATTTGACTGTTCTTGAAACACCGCAACTTATATAATAACGTTCGTCTTGAAAACTAATTGATTGAGTTGGTGTTTTAAGTCTACTATGCACAGTAAGGCTAATCGGGACTAGACCTACAGTTTAAAGTGGGATCCGAACCACTATGTGCCTCCACCGGGTATCGAACCCGGTACCCCTTCATTAAAAGGCAATGACGCTACCACTGCGCCATCGGGGCGGCCCTCGCAAGCCATTAGTGTTGCTCACGGGACGGGACATGTCCCGTCTCGTCTTGTGTCTCGTATCGAAAACGAGACGAGACACGAGACGGGACAAACCTTTTGAAATTCGAGACGGGACGAGACAGAATGCCTGTCTCGTCTAGATTTCGAGACGAGACACGAGACGGGACGGGACGGTTTTTGAAAAGTCTTGTCTCGTCTCGAATGTCTCGAAAAAAATAAAAGCAAAATATTTAATCAGTTGCAAATACTTGTTTGCTTGGAATAAAGTATTTCAATTAGAAACGTTGATAAGGGTGTATTAAGTCAAAAGAAGA
This sequence comes from Lepisma saccharinum, assembly GCF_977018435.1. NCBI lineage: Eukaryota > Metazoa > Arthropoda > Insecta > Zygentoma > Lepismatidae > Lepisma > Lepisma saccharinum. The sequence continues at coordinate 93,606,890 of NC_139229.1, forward strand.
CTATTCTAGAAAGATTAATGAATGAATACCTAAACTTATTTTCTATACTCTTTCGAAACACAGCGTTACTCCCCATTTTTTTCAATTTATTCCAGGTTAATAACTTTATGTTACGATAGTACTCCAGATACTAATACAATTCTGAATAACATCATGAAAAGGGCAGGTAGAGAAGGTGGAAGGAGGGAACAAAACATAGTGGAGTGTCTGAGTCGGCCAGGGGCGTGATGCTGATCACATCACCCCCACTCACGACCGGATCAAGAAAGTGTGGGGCGTTACCCCCACACCCCCTATATGCCTTCATGGCGTGGTGCTATGCACAGGGGAACACTTTACCTTCTTTAGTTTCATCTCAAGAAAGACAATGAATTATAAAATTATAATTGTCTTCCAATACTGAAATAGGCTGGCGACCCAAGAAACGATTCAATTTGCTTTAGAACACAACATAGACATTTTATTGTTGCAAGAACCATACACCTTCAATAATACAATCATCCATACACCAGCTAGCTCAACGATAATAATCAGCAGTAACAATAATAACATCAAGGCAGCTGCAGTAGTCCTAAACAAGAACATAAACACCCTCAAAATTGCACAACATTCTGACTCCCATGTCAACTGCATGGAAGTGAACCTTGGAAATCTCAATTTCGTAATACTAAACTGCTACTGCCAGCTTAGCGATGACATAGAAATCTACATAGCAAAACTTAGGGAAGCCTGTAATGCCTACCTAGGAAACAAGATTCTGATAACCATGGACAGCAACTCTTCCTCTCCTTTGTGGTATGGTGCAGACATTAATCCCAATGGAGAAAGGATGATGAACTTTATAGCTGAATTTAATCTAAACATTGAAAATCAACCGGACAACTCTCCCACATACAGGGGTAGAGCGGGGGCCAGCAGCAATATTGACTTGACTTTAACTAGTGCCGAGATGGCTGATCTTGTGGGGGAGTGGAGGGTCTTGGACATGGAAACTACAAGCGACCACAATCTGATCACCTTCGTGGTAGAATCGGAGAGAACGAGGAATGTCACTAATGAGTCGAGGACAAATAACTATCTCTGGTCCAGAACTGACCGTGAAATCCTACTACAAAACATTGATCTCCCTGATAATCCAGATCCTGGGGTCAGTGTGGACGTATGGGCAACTCTACTGACGGACACCCTGCAAAGAGCCATCGAAGCGGCCACTCCCAAAAGAAAATATGGCAAAAAAAACCGCCCCTGGTCAAACAAATTAACACAATTGAGAGCTAACATGAGGAAATCTCGTAAGATATATCAAAAAACTAATAATCACCACCTAAGAATCATAAATCTGGAACACTACAGAAGAGCCAAAATTGCATATCAAAATGAATTGACTACGTTCAGGAAAAAGCACTGGGAGAGATTCGTGGAAAAAAGTCTAAATAAGGACAAGTGGGGACTCCCATACAAAATTACAACAGGAAAGATCAAGCCAGGAACGGGCCTAACTACTCTCATGAAGGAGAATGGAACTTACACCACAAACCTAAGGGAAACCTCTGAACTCCTTCTGAATGGTCTCCTGCCGAATGACAACCCAGCAAATGACAGCGATGAGAACAAAGCTATTAGGGAAACCAACCGCACAATTCCCAATAACCGTCCCATTATTCCCTTCACCATGGAGGAGATAGCAAGGGAATTAGCCACCATGAAGAACAATAAAGCTCCGGGCCCTGATGGCATTCCTGCCTCAATTTTGAAACTCTCATCGTCAAAAACACTACCCTTCATCACTTTCCTCTCTAATATGTGCATCGCCACCAGAACCTTTCCTCTGCCTTGGAAGGAGGGTAGGCTGGTAGTTACAAAGAAGGATGGAAAAAAGGACGAGACAAGTGTCAAGTCCTACAGACCCATATGCCTCCTAAACACACTAGGAAAACTTATGGAGAAACTAATAAATAAAAGGCTATCCGAATTCCTCACCATGAAAGCACTATCAGACAGACAGTTCGGCTTCACCAAGGGACGATCCACGGAAGATGCTATAAACCAACTCCAACAAGCTGTTCACACAAACCCCCATAAGCTGGTTGTGGCGGTTTTCGCCGACATAACGGGAGCTTTCGACAATCTCTGGTGGCCCCACCTCTTCAAAACCCTGCGAGAATTGGACTGCCCAGCCACCCTGACTCACATTTTGGAGGATTACTTTAGAGGGAGAAAGGTATACCTGGACCTACACGGAGAAACAGTGTCAAAAACCACAACCAAGGGCTGCCCACAGGGTTCGGTCTTGGGACCGCACCTATGGAATTTGAACTTGGAGCCTTGCCTGCAGGCTCTCGCAAATAATGACCACATAGACAGTGTAATAGCCTACGCGGACGATATTGTGCTGATATGCTCGGGAAACTCCAGAAGAGGTGTGGAACTGGCGGTCAACGACTCCTTACGGACACTTAAGGAATGGTGCAGTCAAGCAAAACTCCAACTGTCCTTAAACAAGACCAAATACCTTGTCCTGAAAGGAAAACTAAGTACCAAAAGAAACCCAACAATTAGGGTCGGAGATGCTCCAATACAGCGAGTCGGTGACTTTGAATACCTGGGAGTGACGATAGAGGAGGGCGTCCGTTTCGGAAAGCACATACAGAAGGTAACTGCAAAAGGAGAAGCAATCATGAATAAGCTAACAAGGCTGGCATCGCAGGAGTACAACCTAAAACCCGTAACTATGGCAACATACGTCCGAGCTGTCTATGACTCTATAGTTACCTATGGAGCATCCGCATGGAGAACAGCTTTAGAAAACAAGAAAAATCTACGGACACTCCGGTCATCCCAGCGCAGGGTGTTATTGAGAATTACGGGGGCTTTTGGAACCACATCCACCGAGGCTCTCCTAGCCCTGACTGGAACTATGCCCATTGACTGTGAGATTCGTTGGAGAGCGGCGAAATACCACTTTAAAAGAGGAAACGAAGCGGCACTGGTCGACTGCGTGGGGGAATTCTATCCCACACTCCAGGAGATCAAGAACAAACTTTTGGCGGATTGGCAGAGGGAATGGAACAATTCAACAAATGGTAGGAGACTGTACGACTTCATCCCTAACGTCCTGAGCAACCCTCTTAGAGGAACCAGAATATCCAGAGGATTGGTCCACCTCTTAACAGGTCATGGCCCATACGGTACCTACCTCCACCGCATAGGCAGCAGGGGCACTGAACGATGTGCAGACTGTGGCTGTGACCGAGACTCGCCTGAACACAGAGTTTTTCACTGTCCAGTGGCTGACGAATCGATCAAAAGACTCAGATCTGAACTTCCAACTGCGGACATTAGAACCCTTCTGTGCAAACAACAACTAGAGAAGCTTAATGAGCTCGCTCAATCCATCTCTGATGTGGAGCTAATAAAATACAGAGCTCAACCCCGCAGGCGCCGGTCTCCTCCAGGGGCCCGAAATCCCCCTCCCTCCCCACCCGCGAAGACAAGAGTGCAACCAAAGAGAACCCTGTCTATTCCACGAACTCCGACGCCAGTGGCCCCCAGAGAGGAGCAGGAAGATGAAGAAGAGGAGGCCCCAGAGGGTGCATCTAGACGAAGGTTTTTCATCGTGTCGTCCGGGAGAAGAGAAGAAGCGGAGAGAAGGAGAATTCGACCAGTTCGAATGCAGGGTGAACGCCACAAAGACTACTTGGTCAGAGTGGCACTTGCTAGAAACAATTCCATGTAAGAGTATTGGTTTCAACCCCAAGATCTGATGTAACAACCAAGGCTAATCAACTATGCCAACGCTTCGGGAGTGCCGACAAGACCATAGTCTTCGCAGATCACCGGTACTCCTGTGATCCTCCTGAAGTGATATCGAACCCGTAGGCAGAAATTGCCTTGTTCCTTCCTTCACATGCTTGAAACAAACTTACTACTGTTCACATAATATTATCTCATTTTATTTCATATCCTTATTATATTCCATTGTTTAGTTTTTATTCGTTTTACTTATTTTTGGCTTATATAGATACTGATATTCTTTTTTTTTCTTCTTCCTTTTTTTATATATTTTATATTTCATTTAACTTCATTATATCTCAACATATTAAACAAAAACCACCTTACACTTTGAACACCAACACACACTACACACTACACATCAATCAAAAGTACCAAACACAAGAACAATCAACATTTGTATATGCAACATAACTGGATAACCCACGCAACCCTAAACTCTAACTATATGTTCAATACCTAACAAAAAAAAAAAAAATTAACAACACAGGCATTACACAATCCCAATCATCATAACAAACTATAAAGATCATCAATAAATAATGAACATGGTGAGGCTAGCCATTTGACGACAGAAACACCTTGCCTTTGGGGTGGAGTTACTAACAAATAGAATAGAAATAAATTAACCAAATGTGCAAACTAAACTCAGCTGTGCGTTGAATGGCTGACCTCATACCACCAGTCAAGTTAAAAACAGACCTGGACCCCAGGTAACTAGACTAATGTAATTCTGGCTGCCAGAATCATCAATACAGACTTTTCATCATCATTCAACACGGTATAACCTGGATGTCTGTGAATACTTAGGCAAATCAATCAAAAAAATAAATTGTAAATGCATCATGCATACCATATATTCCATTTATAATATTCTGTATTTTAAATTTACCAATAAAGATGTAGAGCAACGATTAACGGGGGAACCGTAATTCGAGAAATTGACGTCCCGGTTTATTTACAAAGGCACTGGGACACAGCGTATACCCTCGAATGTATACGGGTGGAGGTTTGGTTATATTCGGGGGTTCCCCCTTCAAATACTGAAATAGACCACTAGAAACAACGAATAAAATAGAATTAATGCCTTTATTAAAACGAATCATATGGAGATAAACTCGTAATCAAGAAGTAAATTTAGGCAGTAAACGTCCACTCTAAATAAAGGACAAACACAAAACACATACATTAATATAATAATAATTATAATAATAATAATAATAATTATTATTATTATAAGTATTATTATATGTGTTTTAATGTGACTGCCCCCAACAATATTTTGTTGCCTCCCTCCACCCCCCCCCCGCCCCGTCACATTTCCCTGGCGCCGTCACTGGTTGGAAGTAAATTTTTTAGAACGTGGAAAGTAACATAAGCTGTTGACAATGTTACACCAAAGGATGTGATACGTATGTGTTACTGTTTGTATAAACGATAGGAAAATTAAGCATAAGTTTATAATTGTTGGGACTTGAGAGATATTTCCGTCATTTGATCGTAGGAAGAGGTTTTCTGAGACATAGTGGGATTATTTTACACATACGTGAGAAAGGGTGGTTGTTTAAAGATAGAGACGTACTTTGCGCATTTTTTAAAAGTTCAGATAAAACGAGAATTTAGCTTTACTGTTATGAAAAGAAATAACGCAGTACAGGGAAAGAATAACTCTTCACATTTCTCGCACCTGTTGGGATGCAACACACACGCACAAGAGTATTGCAGGAAGTCTATGAACGAGGATGAAGAAGGAAATGTGAAATTTGATTAATGCGCGATCCGATCCACTTTGTGACTCCATTGGGTATCGAACGCGGGGACACTTGATTACAAGACCTCGACGTTATTACTACGCCATTGGGGAGGCATCCAATGTACACAAATATGTTGATTCCAATAACACGTTATATACATAATCTGATAATAAGACACTTTTTTGCATATTTTTTTCAACTATAGCATGTCTAAAATAATCATTGAAGTTGGGATTTTTATAACTTCAGGAGGCACGGCTCTGTTAATGTGCGATATAAAATAAATGCAGGTTTGCCTTCAATACGTGGTGGTTGTAAGGATCCACCCTGGATCGTACTTGGTTCGATGGGTCTATTGAGCCTCGGCTTCACACTCAGTATCGCTTCGGGGCTTGAGTCTCCTCGGCTCAAGGTTCGGGTTATTCCGGTTTCTTCTATCCTCGATGTAAGGTCCCTCGTCATTCTAGGTCAAAGGTTCTCAATGTACTTATAGATCTTGACCAAGATTCTATAAGCAATCAACAATCCTTTTTCCCACTAGGTTCTGTCGATATCCAGTTAAGTATCCAACTTCCTTTTCTCTTTTCAGCCTCTGACCAGAGAACTGAAAATTAATCCGTGACCACAGAATAAGAAAAGGTGTTCCCTGACCAGGGACACAAACGTTGACTACCAACAGTCTATCGACCGATCCCGAATTCTGGTATATCCTAAGACAATCACAATCCTCTCAATTATATCTCCTGACCAGGAGCATAGAACCGAGAGAACATAAGCCTTCTGACCAGAAGAGCTAAGTAATTGTCCTAAGCTAATCCAGAATAAACTAATTCCTAGTAGCGACGTGGAAGTAAGCGCAGAAATACGGGTGTGAAAAGAAAAGACGGTAATACAAGTTCCGTATTTATCTGGAGTTCGAATACAAAAGGCCACGGGCCACCGAGCTTCGCTGCTTATATAGGATTTCTCGGTTCCGTGAAGGATTTACCAACTTTTATCTTTACCTCAATTTTACATTACAATAAAATACATATTAATAAAATATCAAAGAGGAACATAATTAGCTACATACAGAAATTATTATTTTTACCCTTTTGTGAATATTAAACATGCAATATAATTTTAATTGTTACTCTCAGTATTTAATTTGACTAGTGAGTATGGCTTCTTCCAACTCCCCTCTCTTCCTGCAACGACCACGCGAAAAGACAACAAAGAAAAGAAAGAAAGTTTACAACGTTAAAATGTTAAGCAATTTTTTTTTTAAATACATGTTTTGTCTTGCGCGGGCATAACTTTCGTTTACCTTAACGTAACTAAATTCTGATTACACCGTCTTGTAGTAAAAGAATCGGGGATTAATATGATATTAATTAAATTATTGTCCCCCAAGGGACACGACAGATATAGCGTGGGGAAGACAGCCTAACCTTTCGTCTTTTCCCCGGTTTCAACGTTTACATAAAGTTGAGTCTGCCTGGCTTCCACACAATAGCGATTGCTTTCTCGCATTGTTGTCACCGATAATGAAATTCCAGCTCAGCTTGCTGGCAGAAAGAAACAAACTCTTTTAACTTATATTTAACATTATGATGTATAGTCTATATACGAGGTGTGTTCCACTTTTCTTGGTAATTAACCATTAACACACAAAAATTTTAAGTACCAAACCAAGAAAAATATTTAAGTTTATATGCATATTTGTAACGTGAACACTGCTACACGTTACAATTGCCCCGCTTCCTACGAGAAAATTTGAACAATTTTCTCTTTCACAGAAAAATTGTGAAAATTTTCAAAACTTCACTTAATGTTCATAAACAATTCACTGGCAACTCTTGAGGTTCCACACTAGTCACAAGAAATCTGGCTTTCTCCGAGTATTTCTCTTCGTCGTTCCTGGGAACAGGTGAACTTCTTTAGGTTCTGGTAGTTAACCCGATCTATAGGCTCCTTTGTAGACGGCTGCAGGAGAAGTGCGGAGTTGTCCCTCATCTGGGTAGCGATGTATGGACCGACGTACACCTCGAAGAGTTTGGAGATGGTTTGGAGACGACTGGAGCTCAGCTTACGGTTCTTCACTAGGACCAGATCTCCTTCCTTCAGGATCAAAGCCTGTCCTTGATTCTTCACTCTTCTCCTTTTCTGTTGGACCTTTTCTCTCCCCTGAGCTTGATATAATTTAAAAGCCCAAGTCGTCTTCTCATCCTGTGGTACAGGCCAATAAAACCTTTCATGAGGTTCCTCCGGAATGGCTCTATTGAAGAAAAGTTCAGAAGGAGCATATCCCGTAACAGAGGAAACTGAATTGTTCAGTAACCAAACCACATCATTGATGAAATTGGCCCAACGAGTATGCTCTCTGTAGCAAAACAGCCGCAAAAGACGGACGACTTCTTGGTTAATTCTCTCTACCACATTACTGCTGGGATGATAGGCTGTAGTGCAGACATGAGTAATGCCCTTCCTTTTCATATACTCGCTCCAGGTTGTCGAAGTGAACTGGGTACCTCGGTCTGAGAGGATGACTTTTACTCGAGGGTAGTGAGCAAAATACGTCTTCTCCAATAAGTTCACGATCTCCTGAGATGTAGCTCTCCTCAGAGGATAGGCCGAAACGAATTTTGTGCCAATGTCAACGGCGGTAAAAATGTAGGAGAACCCATGGGAAGTTGGTAGCTGACCTATAATATCAATAGACAGCATCTCATGAGGATCCTTGGATGAAATGTGAAGCTTCTCCCTCAGGATTCCTATCTTATCCATTTTTGTCTTGGCACACATCTCACAATCCTTAACATACCGAGTAACATCTCCGGATAGTTTGGGCCAAAAATATCTATATTTTATTTTAGCTTTGGTTTTTTGTAATGCCAAAGTGTCCTAGGTTATCGTGATTTTCCCTAAGTATCTGGGAAACAAATATTGCCGGCACACAAAGCTTCCAAATAATGGATTCACCTTGAACTCTCCTGAACAATAAACCTCCATGTACACAATAATTCTTCCTAGTTCTACCTTGAGTAATGGTATCAGTCTCTTCTGGAGCTTCCAAGATCTTCAAGATGCTTTGACAAAACAAGTCCTCTCTCTGAGCTTCAATCCACTTCTCCAGTTCCTCAGTTTCTTCCCGTTCTTGCCAAATATAGTTCACCTTAAAAAGTGTCTTCGGACTCTCTCCTTCTGGTGAATCGGACACAGGATAGCGGGAAAGACTGTCAGCTATCTCATTATCCTTTCCTCTGACGTAAATAATCTGGAATTGGTAAGCCTGTAGTTTCAAAGCCCATCTAGTTAACCTGCTATTAAGATCCTGAAATTTTTTTAACCAGACGAGTCCCTTGTGGTCTGAGTATATTTTAAATGATTGGCCTTTTAGATAAACTGAAAATTTCTCCACACCAAAAATGATACTCAGACACTCCAGTTCATGGATGGAATAATGTATCTCATTGTTCCTCAGTTTTCGACTTGCATATTGGATAACATTTACAATTTTCTCGCCACCCTCTGGTTCTTGGAACAATATGCAGCCTAGCCCTTTAGCAGAGGCGTCGCACTGTAGACAAAAGCTTAAATTAAAGTCTGGCTGAGACAATGCACCAGTGGTAACTAACGTAATCTTAATTTTCTGGAACGCCTGTTCTTCCTCTTCACCCCAGCTCCACTTAACATCCTTCCTTAGGAGGTGACTTAAGGGTTCTACATCATGTGCTAATCCAGGGTAAAATTTTCTTCTCCAATTAGCAAGACCTAAGAACTTCCGGAGGTCCTTCCTACAAGCTGGCCGAGGAAATCTCAAAATGGCTTCATTACCAGCAAGGTCAGGTTTTACTTCTTCTCCTGATACTATATGCCCTAAAAAAGCGAATCTCCTTTTTGACAAATTCACATTTCCTTAATTTAATGGTCATTCCACATTCTCTCAATCGTTCTATGACCAATTGTAAATGCTGTAAATGCTCTAGAAGCGTCTTGGAGTGAACAAGTAAATCATCCAGATACACGGTAAGATACTCCCCACTCTCTGGACCAAAATATTTGTGCATGACTGAGACAAAAGTGCTGACCGCATTCGAAAGTCCAAAAGGCATCCGAGTAAATTCATATAAGCGACCTCGATAAGAAAAAGCGGTGTATTTTCTGTGGCTAGGGTGTATTTTTACCTGAAGGTAGCCAGACGCGAGATCCAAGCTGGAAAAGAACCTGGATCCTCTGAAATGTTGCAAAGACTCATGGATGGGTTCGACGGAACTTCTTGGAACTATCATTTTGTTGTTGAGCTGGCGAAAATCAATGCACGGGCGTATTTGTCCTTGAGGTTTATCCACTACAATTAAAGGATTCAAATAGGCAGAATTCGAAGGTTGAATGACTCCCCATTCCTTCCATAGATTTAGTTCCTTTTCTAAAGCTTCACGCTTGGCAACAGGGATCGGATAAGGCTTCCTAAACACTGGCTCTAAATCCTTCAACCATATCTCACACTGAACGTCTCTATCACAGCCAGGTCTTTCTGAAAATACATGGTGATATTTCATAAGCAAATGGAACAAACTATCCTGTTCACTCTTGGACAAGAACTGACTTTCTTCAACCTTTTCCCTAATTTTATCTTCACTGGCACTCCACTTATCCAACACAGCGACGTTTACTCTGGCTTCCTTGCCTCCGTCGTAATCTATATTAACTGTGAGCGGGGTGCAGCTACTTTGCAGTGTCAACTCGTTCTCCAACAAACAGATATTGGCTCCATAGGGCTTAAGAAACGGCATGCCCAGTAAAACATCAACACTAACTTCTTTATCACAAATACTTCAGTGTTCAACTCCTGGTCTCTAAATTTAATGCTAATATTCCTTCTCCCACAAATCCTTATCCGATTCGAACCGGTTACTCCAACTATTCGAATTTCTGGATCCTTCTGTAGTTTCATTCCCCTGTACTTCTCAAGTAGTTCCATCCAAATGTCGAAATTTAACAACGAAGCCTCGCTCCCAGTGTCGAGTAAGCAAACGACAGGAATGTCTGCAACTTGAGCTTTAACTTTGGGCGTACTATGGAAAGTAGTTAATTCAACAGACCTCTTAATCCCTTCTTCCACAGCTTTCTCTTCTACTTTGGTTAAGGAGTAGCTGTAATGGATTTCGTAAGCCCTGTTAAAAGTTTCGCCATTGGATATTATTCGTTCCTTACTACTTCCTTGCCCAAGCGGAACGGAACTTAAGCAAGATTCCCATTTAAACCTTGGTTAGAGGGAACCACTGGAGCGCTCCAATAGAACTGACGAGCTGATCAACAGCTTGTTGTTGCTCAAAGGTCCTCGGTAACTCGGATTCATATGTCTGAGATCCTGAAGTCACGAATTGCGGGTTAGGAGAATTGTAGACTCTTCTTCGAGGAGGAGATGCAGAGTTTCTTCTTCTCTCAACGTAACCTCCTTCTGGTGCTCTCGTCTCGGGATCAGATCTGGGTTCTTGTCTATTAGGCCGAGTTCTATACCACGTCCTTCCTCTAAACTCCCTAGTTTGACGGTAACCATTATTACCTGTCCTTGGTTCCTCATAGTTACGGACGTTGTTGTTAATATTTCTTCCCGCAGGTCCGTGGTTTTCTCGGACGACTTGTCTCACTGCTGTATTTCTCTGCATTGGTTGCTGATTTCTAAACCTTCCATTATTACTGTTCCCAGCTTCATTTCTCTTGAACCAATCTGCTCTCCAGCTTTCGGCCTCCTCATTCACTTCATACCTCTTCAGGAATGCCGCTAACTCTTCCATTGTCTTCGGTGGGTTAACGAGGCAAAGTTGTCTGACTTTATAAGACATCTGTTTAATTATCAAATTCAAGACCTCACTTTCTATGAGTACTGCAGAAAGATTCTTAAACCCAGCATAGATTCCCCACGCATACTCTTCCATGGTTTGATTGGAGCCTTTAGTGTACTTTCTATTTCTCAAGACGTCCAATTGTCTTTGTTTTGCTTCCTCTGAAGCAAATGTAGCAGTAAACTTTTTTACAAAATCCATTGTAGTCCCTAAACTCTTCGTAATGGGCCTGGAACCAATGCTCGGCTTGTCCGGTAAACAATCTGGATAGTAACTGGAGACGATATTCCTCTGGAACTTGCATAAGCTCAAAGTTAACATTTAGTTTTTTCAAATACTTCTGCGCACTTTGAGCTTCAATGTTACCACTGAACTTAGGGAGTTGATTTAAGTCAGATATTCGAGGTAATTTGACATATCGTCCTCCGATTGTTTTATCTAATTCCGAATCTGAAGATGGAGTTGAGTTCTTTCCGGGTTTCCGCCTCTTCCAACGAATCCTTGCCGGTGGTCTTTCGTCCTCGGAAGAGGAATCACAAGAAGGTCTCTTCCGATTTTTTCTAGTCTTCGAGGTTTTTCCAACCCTACCAGCATCAGAGTTTCCAATGGAGGTCACAACTTTACTGTGATTAATTCTTTCTTCCATACCTCGAACAATTAGATCTTCCACTGTGGGCCTAACATTATTCTTCCTCGAGATCTTTCTCTTACTCGGAGATCCGCGTGCACCCTCACACTCAACGTAATCTGACGTCTCTCCAGCTGACTGATGGTTATCAAAGCCATAAGGTGACTTAACAGCGGTTTCCTGCTGAGATGGATCTATGTGAAGTCCTTGAAGCCTGTCTCTCAGGGAGCTTATGTTTTGTTCCACGTTTAATTTCAGGTGACGTAACTCGGTGGCCACACAAGTGTTATTCTTTGCAATGTTATCCACTTCTTCACGAACGCTGGTTATATTGTGGGTTACTTCTTCACGGAAGCTGGAAATACTAGTATTTATCTCTTCACAGAAAGAGGAAACCTTACTCTCTCCTTGACGTAGTTCTTCACCAAAATTCTCTAACCTCTCAAAGCACTCAGCAACCTTAGAACTTACTTCCTCATTTTTCCCTAGATAAGCAGTCATCTGTTCCTTAATCTCGGTTATACTCACTCCCAGAGTGTCCATGGAACGAGTAATTCCTTCCATTTCACGCTCTCGCTCAACTGTAAGCGTTGTGTGGAGTACCTCCCACTTCTCATTATTTTGGGACAGTTCCTGGCTTAGAGTTTCATGCAGCTGTTTCCACCATTCTTCATTTTCCGATCTATCAGCATGTCGCTTTCTTTCTTCTTCTGCTTTCTCTTCTTGTCGCTTTCTTTCTTCTTCTGCTTTCTCTTCTTGTCGCTTTCTTTCTTCTTCTGCTTTCTCTTCTTGTCGTTTTCTTTCTTCTTCTGCTTTCTCTTCTTGACGTTTTCTATCTTCTGCTGCTTTCTCTTCTCTTAATATACTCCAGAACTGTTGCCACCTGTTCTCTTCAGCAATTTTTTTAGCTTTCTCTTCCGCCTTCCGAGCTTTCATCTCTGCAGTCTTCTCGATTTGACGTTTTCTTTCTTCTTCTGCTTTCTCTTTTTTTCCTTCCTTTTTTTCCATTTCGGACCAAACTGTCAACCACGGAGGAAGTTCAATAGCAGGTTCCTTATTCTCATCTTCATTGCCTTGGCAACCTTTACACCGGACGACATCTAAATTTTGCCCTTCCACGGTTTCAGCCTCAAATTCGCAAACGAAATGCTTCCACTGGCTGCAGGAAATGCACCTGAATGCCCCCTTATCTTCATCTTGATCGGAGCAACAATCAAAGTGCAAAATTCCGTGTTCCTCTACAATCGTCGGCAATGAATTGCGTTTAACTTTCTTGTTGCCATCTCGATGTTTCGTAATTTTTGAACAACCACCGGATATATATACTTCGAGCCCCAAACGTTGCAGCGCCACTTGTAAGGATCCACCCTGGATCGTACTTGGTTCGATGGGTCTATTGAGCCTCGGCTTCACACTCAGTATCGCTTCGGGGCTTGAGTCTCCTCGGCTCAAGGTTCGGGTTATTCCGGTTTCTTCTATCCTCGATGTAAGGTCCCTCGTCATTCTAGGTCAAAGGTTCTCAATGTACTTATAGATCTTGACCAAGATTCTATAAGCAATCAACAATCCTTTTTCCCACTAGGTTCTGTCGATATCCAGTTAAGTATCCAACTTCCTTTTCTCTTTTCAGCCTCTGACCAGAGAACTGAAAATTAATCCGTGACCACAGAATAAGAAAAGGTGTTCCCTGACCAGGGACACAAACGTTGACTACCAACAGTCTATCGACCGATCCCGAATTCTGGTATATCCTAAGACAATCACAATCCTCTCAATTATATCTCCTGACCAGGAGCATAGAACCGAGAGAACATAAGCCTTCTGACCAGAAGAGCTAAGTAATTGTCCTAAGCTAATCCAGAATAAACTAATTCCTAGTAGCGACGTGGAAGTAAGCGCAGAAATACGGGTGTGAAAAGAAAAGACGGTAATACAAGTTCCGTATTTATCTGGAGTTCGAATACAAAAGGCCACGGGCCACCGAGCTTCGCTGCTTATATAGGATTTCTCGGTTCCGTGAAGGATTTACCAACTTTTATCTTTACCTCAATTTTACATTACAATAAAATACATATTAATAAAATATCAAAGAGGAACATAATTAGCTACATACAGAAATTATTATTTTTACCCTTTTGTGAATATTAAACATGCAATATAATTTTAATTGTTACTCTCAGTATTTAATTTGACTAGTGAGTATGGCTTCTTCCAACTCCCCTCTCTTCCTGCAACGGCCACGCGAAAAGACAACAAAGAAAAGAAAGAAAGTTTACAACGTTAAAATGTTAAGCAAATTCTTTTTTAAATACATGTTTTGTCTTGCGCGGGCATAACTTTCGTTTACCTTAACGTAACTAAATTCTGATTACACCGTCTTGTAGTAAAAGAATCGGGGATTAATATGATATTAATTAAATTATTGTCCGCCAAGGGACACGACAGATATAGCGTGGGGAAGACAGCCTAATCTTTCGTCTTTTCCCCGGTTTCAACGTTTACATAAAGTTGAGTCTGCCTGGCTTCCACACAATAGCGATTGCTTTAGTAGAATGACAGCACTTTGTTCCTTCGCGTCAGCAAAAATTTGATGCGGGTGGTGTTATGTTACATCCGGTCGTAGCGGGCCACGAGCGGTTTTATTGTTGAGTCAGCAGAACGTGTCTGATCACGTTGAAGACATCGGAAGCGGTGGGGGGAGGGGTTCAATGGATTTGTCACGTTGTTTCTTGATGTATGCTAACCTAACACGTGCATATGTTTGTGTGTGTGTGTGTGGAGGAAATGCGCGCGCAACCATTGCGTATGATGGAAAGGCATGAAGAAATGATTTAAAGATGGCGCCGAAGGTGCTGTACCCCCCCGAAAGCTTAGCGGCTAAGGTTATTGCTCTGTAAAACAAGAGGCGTCGAGGGTTCGATTCCTGGTAGAGTCAATATTGATCGATTGATAGATTGAGTTCGTTTTTTTAAGTCCGTTTTATGCACGGTAAAACTAATCAGGATTGGACCTACAGTTGAAAAGTGGTGATTCGGACCACTATGTGCCTCCACCGAGTATCGAACCTGGGACCCTTTGATTACAAGGCGACGATGTCAATATTGAATGGTCTCGATTAGTCTGTGTGTAAATAAAGGCAACAAAATGGTTGAGTTCGAAAATCGAGTTGGGTTAGTGGTTAATGTTGTCACCTGGCAATGAAGAGGTCGCGGGTTCGATTCTCTAGGTAGTTAAATTAGGCCAATTGTTTAGTCCCGCCATTATAGGTCCCCGATTAGTTCATCTGTGCATAAATAGTGTTTGAATAAAATCAATATGGTGGCCTTGGGTTAGTGGTTATTGTTGTCGCCTGGTAATGAAGAGGTCGCGGGTTTGATTTTCTAGGTAGTTAAATGAGGCCAATTGTTTTGTCCCGCCATTATAGGTTCCCGATTAGTCCATCTGTGCATAAATAGTATTTCAATAAAATCAAAATGGCGGCCGCGTTTTGTGTTTAGCGGCGGCGGCGGCGACGCGGGGGTGTTTTTTATTCCGCGAGATGTTTTAACCAAGTGGTTGAGGGTTCGATTCCCAATGTTGGTGAAAATTGGATATTCAATTGTATTTGTTTAAAAGTTCCGATTAGCTTTTTGTGCACAAAGAGAAAATGAACTAATTGGAAATAGGATGTTTATGCTGTAATGAAAAGGTCCCCGGGTTCGATTCACAATGTCAAATTGGCTGATAATGATGTTGTTTTTAAAATAAAAAAAAAGAAGTGTGAATAAATTAGAATCTGTTGTTTTGCCGTGTGGGGCCCCAGTAACGATTATCTTAAATGCATAAAGAGTAGGTAAAATAAGCAAGATGGCAGTCACTATTGTTTTGTGATCAAAGAGGAGTCACAGGTTCGATTCAATCAAAGGAGGCAACATTCTATGTTTCAATTCCATGTAAAAGTCTAAAGTTATGTTTCGATTAACCTCAATGCATAAAGAGGAATTAAACAAAAACAAGCAAAATGGCGACAGATGTGATAAAAGAAAATTTGAATTAGTTTTTTTATAGTGACAAGAAAAAATAGCGAATCACTGTTAGAAATAGAATGAAAATAAAGATACTTGCCTTTGCGTGTCCAGCGCTGTGCAGAAAAGCTCTCATGCTTTATCTCCGACAAGTCCACAATACACAATTTTCTTTATTGTATAGTTAATTATTAATGTTATTATTAACACAGATTCTTACCAGTGTGAAGAAAAGCTCTCATGCTTTATCTCCGACAAGTCCACAATACACACTTTGTCATTATATAGTTAATTATTAATGTTGTTATTAACACCGATTTTTACCAGTGTGAAGAAAAGCTCTCATGCTTTATCTTCGACAAGTCCACAATACACATTTTTTCATTATATAGTTAATTATTAATGTTGTTATTAACGATTGTTACCAGTAAAAATATAAACCATGAAGATTTTTAAAGGGGTGATAAATGAAAAAAAAGCCAAGACATATATTTTATCCCTGTTTATTACCAATATTTACAAAATTCAAAAGAGCCGCACACACACACACACATACATATGTAAAATGTTTATATTGTGTCACCAGTTTATCAGCATGTTATTTAACAAGTTTTTATTCTTCAAGTTTGTTCACTCACCCACATAAGGAATTGTGTCACTATCATATCCATTTTCTGCTGCAACCACTGAATTAAAATGTTTCACTATTTTTTCCACAAGCATGTTCTCGCAAAAAAGAAACACTTCTTTGGAAAGTCTTTTTCCGTCGATGTTTTGTATAGACAAAGGCTCAGGTTTTGTACATCCATGTAGATGGGAAAGCACAAACTTCTCCTTATTACATGCATGGACAGGGGAAATATCTGTGCAACCGAAACATTGTTCGCGAAGGTCGAGAATGCAAGATTCCACACAGTTTCCAAAATATGATTTCAGATACGGCGACACTGTTTCACACATAACTTTCGCATGCTCGATTCACACAAATATCTTCATAAAGTTCCGCCACGAACTTTCTGCGATGAACACTATCTCCAGGGAACCGTAAGCTGGTTTTTTCCTTATAATGATCTGACGACGATTGTACAGTGCATGTTGCTCACTTAGTGGGTAGGAAACACGAGGCTGCTCACCTGGAATAGCGATGTAATTGTCGATTACTGGAAACAATTCCTGAAGAGCGTGCCACTCCTGCAACTGTAGTTCAACACCGGCCGCCCCGCTTCTGTGTAGCCTGACCACAGGTTGGAAATCCAGATGAGAGGAAAGTCCGATTGAGATAACCTTTGTTTTCGAAGCATTCAAATAGTAGACGTGGTCAAATAATATCGACTGGCGTATAAGACTAGTTACTTGTTTTTGTTCTTCAGGTAAATGCTGATCGCTCTCTTTCTGAAGAACCCCCTTGAAATTAGTGTACGGTTGAAATCTTTTTTTCAGCGGCATCGAAATAGCGGCATCCATGACTAAGAACTGCGAGATACTGCATGTCGCAGCGTGCAGATATACATTTGAAGAAATGCGTGGGTGTGTTTTTGAGACGCATGCGCGCGTAGCAAACCAAGCATGTGCTGGACAAAAAAGGTGGAGGGGGCGGGGCGTTACAAAGATCAATGGTGAGAGAAAAATCAGCAGAATATCATAAACGTCATATTGAGGAAATATTGGATAACAAATATTAATTAATTTAATTAAAGCATCAGTCGCATTGTCGATCTGAAATTAGGTTTATAGACAGGTGGCAAAATGGAAAATATCGACGATGTTCTAGTATTGGATTGTTTCTGTATTTCCATCGGTATAATCCTCCACCACATTTGAAGCATACTGTTTTATCCTCTTTTTGAATGTAAAATAATCCTGCTTCGGACAGAGCTTCTACAAACGGGAATTCTTTTGATTGCCAGTTTCTGAAAGAGGACAATCTAGCATTGAAAGATCCCATCTCTGGATATTGCGTCATTGTTCTGTAAAGACACAAAACAAGATAAAGATTATAAGTAAGCTGTTGTAAACTGTAACGCTACAAAATTATTAATATACTATTAGAGTAGTTGTATTTGTGGTGGGGACAGCGCCACTTACAAGTGTAGAAAAGGCGAGGCTATTTGATTGAACAATCAGATTTGTTTACACTTAAAACAATGCCAAGATGGGGCCTGTACCCCAATTCTTCAGGTGTGATATGCTCTGATTTTTAAGAAATTCTGAATTTCTAGTGTAGAAAAGGCGAGGGCTCAACAGATAGATTTACTCATACTTAAGACAATGGCAAGAGGGGCTTATACCCTAATTTTTCAGGTGTGGAGGTTTGGGTTTAAGTCCTCATAAAATATGAAGCCTCCCCTGATGGCAAAATGATAATATTGTTGTCTTGTAAACAAAAGGCTCGGGGTTCGAGTCCTGATAGATTGAAATACATGTGGCAAAATAATATGTCCACAAGTGAGATTTTGAATAATTACTGCTAGTTGATAGCCCCCAAATCTGAAACCTGGTAAAAAGTGTTTTACAACAATATATTGTACAAAAACTGAATTTCTCAATTTTCTTATTTTCTCATGTTTTATAACCACCCGCTCAGCTATACAATAGGAGAAGAGCGGGTAAGCATAATTAATTGTTTGCATGCCTTGCCGGCACGCAAGAGATAAAATCTATATAGCTAGAAGGGAACATTAATGATTTTTCTATTCACTGAAGGGGCCATTAATCTTTCTGTGCGTGTAACATGTCTGTAACAAGGAAAATGTAACAAAGATTGAGACAAAGATACATATTTTCTGACCCAGTGGCAATGAACTGCCTCCTCTTCATGTTGAAAGCAATTCTGTTCTGATAATATGAGCCTAGGCAAAGACTTAGAAAATATTATGGCAGTTCAAAATCCAATTTTGTCTGTATCAAGGTCTTCAGAAGCCGGTAAAATGTGGGCATATTCCATTTGGAGACGTGCTAATATTGTGGCATTGTAATCAGGGGCTTTGGGTTTGAGTCCTGATAAAAGATTGAAATATATACAACTGCCCACACATAAGATATTCACTGCTAGCTGATAATACAGTTGAGGTTTCAAAGCTGGTAGAGTGTCTAGGGCCTCTCTGACAGCAGAGTGTTGGTATTATTGCTTTGTAATCAAGGGCCTCTGTGTTTGAATCGGGCTTCTAGAATTGCTCCGTGACTCTCTCATTTCTTACATCATAAACATATGATTTTTCTCCTATGAGAATAACACTACATATGGTGTCATCTGGTAAAGCCTCGTGGAATTCACAGATAATTTTAATGTTTGTCCTGTCATTAACCACAACTTGTTTTCTTTTTGAAGTGTTAATTACAAACATGGGTCTCCGTGCTTTGAATTCATCTGGTGAGTAATACATATCAGTACTGCCAGTAGTGACACGTTTGAAAGCCGAAAAAGCCTCATATAATTTAAGAAAATCATCCTTGGACATGTCTAAATTATAATTTTCTCTAGGAAATACCTCATTTCTGCCATTTTTAAGATATATGTTCTTGATGTTGCAGTTATCAAATTTACTTGAATTTTTTTCCTGATTATTGTGTCTTCCAGTCTGAAACAGTACCACCACAAAATCAGGCATGTCGTATTGAATACTGGAGAATGAATTTGTAGCATCAAACTCATAATAGGTACCAGTGGCGGGCTTCTGTACACATTGATATGTATAAAATTGCAGAGGAACCTGTGGATTTTTTAGGATATCTGCTTTGTATTTAAGAGCATAACTGGCTTCATATTCAACAACCGGGATTCTTAACTCCATAGTCTGAATAATGCATTTGCCTTCATCAGGTAAGGTATTAGGCAGAGCTTCCCCTGTGGGGTTTATTGCACTGTACCTCATCAAAGCATTATTATCATTGGCAGCTCTTCTAAATGTAATTCTTAACCCACCCTTCCACATAATTTCTTTGTAATCTGAGAAGAATCCTGGCAACAGGCGCATGGGGAACAGCACTGTGTGGCTCTTGGATAATATTTTATCACCAGCTTCAAATCCACCTATTTTGTAGTAAGAAGCCTCGGTTTTGGATAATTTTAATGTGGCCAAAGCCGTGGAGGTAATGCCGGGATAATCTATTCTGTTTATAACAACGCCATGCTTTCTGATCTCAATTTCAGAGAATAGATGCGGCACAAAATTGTCTACCAATCTTATATTTGAATTTGCCGGATAATCTGTTCCATCGAGCTTTACAACATCAAATTTGATGTATAGATCTGCTCTGTGGGGGTGTATAAAGCCATCCCCTACATCAAGATCAACCTCTATTTCTGTGTTGGGTTGATTTAAATTTGCAAATGTCCTCCTGTTTGGGGGGAATGATTGTAGCTCATAACTCTCAATATTTTCCATTGTATGTATTTTTATTTAAATATTAATCTCTATGATTGCAGTTGTTGTGGCTCCAGCAAAATCAACTAATTCTTCTTTTTCATTAGTGACCATCAATTCAATATAATCTATTCTGTTATGGCACACAGGAAAATATAGTGTTGGGGATGGATTGTAGATGATTGGCTCCATGAATTCGGAATTAGGTTTGAATGTTGCAATGATGCCAGTTTGTTTGTGAGTACCTATGCCATTTGATTTGGTGATCATACCCTCAGCCACATTACAGTGAATATTCAGAGTCTCTATGGCTAAGAATTTGGGTATATTCATAGCAGTGTGTTTGATGGCCGGTTCAAGTTTTGTGTTGTTCTCAAAGCCTAACAGCTCTCCTATAGTACCCAGATGCACTGTTTCTGTAGCAGATACAATCTCTACTCTGTGAGTGACAGAATTTTGACTTAATACTACACCTCTGGGTAATTGAGCATTTAGAGTGGATAGATTATACTGCCCTGGAGTGATGACAATTTTTTGATCCCCTACTGCAATTGTGTTGTTGTGGTGTGTAATATTAGGGATTAGGTACATGCCGTAAAATGCTCTGAGAGCTATTGTTTTGGGATACACTATGTCATCATGCAATTTGAGTTTCAATATTGAATTTTGGCTGGTGAGATGAAATACCCCCATGATGTTTCAGATACCACAAGGCTTTTTGAAAATTTTCAATTGATGGTTTATTTATTTGAGACATATATCTGAGAACGGATAAACACAAATGTCCGCAATTAACATCTTTGAAGTTTTGAACACGGGCATTATTGTAATAAAGATTAGCTGATTTTAAATATTTTATTAAATTTTCAGGTGGAACACCTCCAAATGAATCAAACACAAATGCCTCATCTTTTAAATATTTAAGATAGCAAATCCAGTGAGTGCCCTGATTTTTGAACTCATCCAAATTAACAATGCCACACTCTTTGTTGAGTGGTTGTTCTGGTAAAGAATCAGACATGTACACACCTCTAAAATTTTTGATGCCCAGTGGCTTGATTAAAGCTTCAATATCTTGGTTTGTAAGCGGCTCTTGTTTTTTTTAAACTTACTCATGGCTCTCTTAACACCTTTGCCTTTTTTCTCCATGGCCAGGTTATGGCGCTTCTGCTCATCTAATTCTGCCTTATTCTTCTTGGCATCTATTACTGTTTTTGCTATGGCAGCTGATCCCCCAGCCAAGCTCCCAACAGCCCCGAGAGCAGCTAAGATGGCAGGGATGGTAAATATGAAACCCCCCACATGTGATTTTTTTCTAGATTGCTGTAATTTTTTTAATTGGGGTGTACTAAGCAACAATTTCATACCATGTCCCTTTGCAATACAAGAATTTTTTTTCTTGCGCTGCTTTTTGGTCAAAAGGCTGTCAATAGTTTTAAGAGATTTGAGACCTGCATAAGGTATTTGATACATAACACCCTTGGCCTTCATTGTAGGTTTATTATATACATATTCACAACCCCCACCCCAGTTTTTGTTTGGTGCTCATAGCTATGGTGGTTCCCAATGCTGCTATTTTTTCACTCAAAGAAGCATCTTTGCTTACAAATCTACCAAATGCAGCCTCTTCTAATTTCTTGTCTGCAACATGTCTCTTGTCAAGATCAGAATGTGTGTTGTATGCTATGTCATGGTCTCTACAAGCAGCATCTAGGGGATTTACACCAGGATCCCCTCTGTTTAATCTATGATCCAATTTTGTGCCTGGACCACAATACTGATAGCCTGGAATGTGTAGTTCAAATGGCAGCTTGTTTATAATGTCATTAACCAAACCCCGACCCTCAGAAATATTCCAAAATTTAGGTGGTAGAGTATTAATAATTTTTATAAAATATCCAATCCCCTTAGTGTCATTCACTATAAAATTAGACAATTTTGTGCTTATCATGTCCATAATTCCAACCTTTTCATTGTAAAAATTGTGGTTGCCAGCATTTTCCTCCCCAGCTATCACCAGCAACCTATCTACAAGTTTCCTGACATCATCAACCCAGACAAATTCTTTAGGCAGGGTGTTGTATTGTTTGATTCCACTGCCAGTCTTGATCTGTGACCATATGGGCTTGATTAAATTGTTGTATTTTGCCCCACTGCTAGACTTGACTCTTTTTTGTGTGGGATCATTGTTCTGGTATAGAGCATCTGATTTTATTAATATTTCTTTGTAATGTTCATAATCTTGATCTGTATAGCTTCCAGGCCTCTTCCTAGTCATCAGTTCCCACAACCCAGGTGTGCCGGGGTACTTAACAAAAGCACCTTTTTCTCCGAGACGAGATTCTGAATAAACAATTATATCATCTCCCATAAAAGTTACTCTGAAATTACCGATTCTATGTATGATGCTGCCATCAAGCTCTGTGTCGGCATATAAGCCAAAAACCTCATCTTTGTTGTCTTTAGGTGTGGTTAAATATTTTTGAGCAAGAAGACCCAATTCAATAGGATCCTGAGTAGCTTCGATTCTTCTAGGAGCAATAGGACTAGGTGTATGAATACTGGAAAGTGGGGTGAATGGATAATCTAATATGTTTCTTGCAGCTACAGGTACAAGCTCTGTGATCAAATTTTGATTTTGCTCTGTAACAGTTTTGATATTCTTACCTAAATTATTAATAGCATCAATTACAGGCTGTTCTGTTTGTTTGTGTTTTTCATAAATTCCCCGGTTCTCTGATTTCCATCCCTTAAATCTTTTTACAAGATAATCTCTTAACTTAAGATCATCAATGACTGGTCGTTTCATGGTTGTTTATTTATGTCTCAACGTCTAGAAAATCGTTGATTTTATTTCTGTATTTGCCAGTATTAGGTGTTCTTGTCATATCAATTGTGACAAACCCATAACTGTCCTGGCTCCAGCACTTGCTGCAAAACTTGGAAAAATCATTGTAGCTCAAGTCCCCACCTACATATTCATCATGTATGTGTTTGAGGTTGGTATGGTCTTGATGAAACACACATATAAAATTGCTGTTGTCTCGGATCAGTTGCTTCGGAATTTTAGAAAAAGTCTGTGCCAGGTAGAAGCAGTCAATGTTTTTGTGCCGGCCCTGTGTAAAGAAATTTCTAACCTTGTTTTGATTATCCAGTATAATGTCATCAAACACAACAACAGAATTATCGAGACATTCATCTAATGGCTTAACATCTGGTTCAAAAGTGGCAATATCCAATCCATCATATAGCTTCATTAGCTGCTGATATTTTAATTGTTCCAAGCTCTTAGAGAAAACATACAAGTGCCTGTTTTTCCAGTCTAACCAGTTGGGTGCCAATAAAAAATTATCAACCATTAGTGTAGTTTTACCACAAGCCGATGGCCCAACAATAAGACATCTAATATTATCAGGCAGCAAGTTGCCATTTCTCTTATTCTGTTGTTCAGGTTCTGGCAGCCTTTTTATAACATCCCAGGTACTCATATTATCACTTTGTCTGCATCGATCCAGCTGTTTTCCGGATGACCCAGCCATTTGACAAATAACTTGTTGCCTTTTCTGCGGATGATTTTTTCTATGAGATATGTGTCAGGCTGTTTAGTTTTGCTGAGCTCTTGTTCATAGAACCTGCCTTTGAGAATTTCTCCTCGGTGATCCTTTATTATATATGTGTTAAGGGTCCCAGGTTTAACTTGAACCACTGTAAATAATTCAGTGCTCCAGTTTCTTGTAAAGCCTCTCTTGAATAAGTGCTTATATTTGCTGATTCTTACTTGATCACCCACCTTGTATTTGGCCTTTCTTATTGTTGGCTGGTATCTAGGATAATAAACAGTGCTGATCAATTTTTGCTCATCAGATGAAGTTACTTCAGAGGGTTTCATGTTGATTGTGGAATGGACCGAGTTGTTATATTTATGTAGAAGTTCTGGAAGAATATTAATCCATTTATAATTACCTTGAAGTGTAAATTGTTTATACATAAGATTTTTTAAGGTTCTGTTGAATCTCTCTACAATTGAGGCCTTGAGGTCACTGTAACTCGAGTAATGTTTTATTGCCTGGCTTTTAATAAATTGTTGAAACACTGAGTTATAAAATTCTTTGCCATTATCTGTTTGCAAATAGCGGGGTGATCTTCCTGAATGATTGATGATTGTCCTGAGGGCTTCTGTAACACATTTTCCAGTCTTGGATTTGAGTGGCACAGCCCAGGCAAATTTTGAAAATGTGTCTATTACAGTGAGTAGATACTTGTAGCCCTTGTTGATTTTGTCTAAGTTTTTCAACTGCCCACTTGCCATTTCAATCAAGTCGCTCTGCCATAAATCATCTATGCCCTTTGTGACTACTGGCAGTCTCTTATAATTATGTCTGGCTTGTCTGTGTAATTCATCAACAATAATTTGTCTAGACATAATATGTAAACAAGAATATTGCAACTATGGGGTGTTCAGCAGCTGATACTACAGGATTTTCTAAATATAATTTGTCCCCTATTTGTATTTTAAATTCCAGAGTGCCATCATCTTCAGTATAGGCTGTTTCTAATGTATTGGGATCTGTAAAATCCTCCAACTCTACACTGGTGATTTTTACTTTGTTATCAGCATTTGTTATTGATAAGGTAGGGTAGTGGTGTGCCTGTGGCTGATGCCAATATTTGATCTTGATTGGTCTCAGTGTGCCCCCAACAAAAAATTGGTAATAAAATTGTGCAGGGGACAGCATATATATTTTGCCACCTGGTGTAAATGGTGAATCATATTCTTTGTTGGGGATGCTGTACAATTCAAGAATTACTGTATGTTTTGGATTCTCGATTATGCCTGTTATTTCTTTTTCTGCTGTAAGCAATCTGCTTGTTACAGATTCAAGGTGCTCATTGATGGTCCTAACAACATCATCATGGCCTGGCTTGATTTTTATGTCCACAACAAGTTTCTTGTATTGTTGCACAATTTCTTGAAGCTGGGTGGCAAAAACAGACAGAGCATTTGCTTGATTGGATTCCATGGTTCCTAGCTGTTGCTGGAACCTGTCTTCTGATATCCTCAAACAGGGCATGCAGTTCATTAATATGTTGATTAGTTGGTAGAGTGGCCACTGTCTGAGTGAGTTGTTTGATCTCTGCCTGGATATTCTTGATATCTTCTGATTTCAATATCCTATTCACAGCTCTCTTAATATTTTTAAGTTCCTGTGATGTGGGAAGATTTGATACTGTATTTTGCAAAAATTCAAGTGCTAATTTTACATTGTTTAATTCAGAAGCATCAGCCACATTTTGCATAGCATTTTGGAGCAGGGCTATATCTGCCTGAGTGGGTGTGGATTGTTGTAAAATTTCAAGCTTTGTTTGGATATCATCGATCAAGTGATGAAAATGAGATAGCTCAGATTCAGTGTTGAGGTTTTCAAGCTTTGTGATCTGTTGCTGGACACTAACAAGTGTATCTACAATCCCGGGCAGGCGAGATTCTAGTACATTTGCCAAATCACTTTGCACTGCTGCTATTGTACCTTCAAGATGGGTTATGGTACTTTGAATTTTTCCAAAATCTTCATATGTTTCAAGTTGCAGCTTAATATTTGCTACACTCCGAGTTATTGCATTCAAAGCATCAGAAGATGGCAAATTGTTCATAAAATTTTCAAGTGTCTCAATTTTTTCTTTAACCTCGGCTATGGCATTGTGCAGAGGATCCAGATTAGGTATCTGGAGTGACTGAATCTGTTCTTTTAGAGTGGAAATGACTAGATCAAAATCTTCCTGTGATTTTATGCTTTTGACAATTATTTGGAGTTGTGCCTGGACATTATTTATCTGCTCTTCCAATTGCTGTTTCAATTGCTCGGAGTTGGTGGCCTGGGTCTTAAATTTGGCTTGAAGAGCTGCTACAGCCTCTTCTAAACTTTGAAAATTATCCAATGTTGCCAAATCAGTATATTTCTGAAGCAGCACTTTGAGTTCAGAATCAATTTTAAGAAGAGGGTCCATGCATTGTGATTGTAAATTTGTAATTTCTAATTGAAGACTGGCATTGAGTGTGGTCTGTAAAGCTTGCAAATCACTTCTTAATTTCTTGACTCTGACATCAAGCATCAGAATCTCATCACTGTGATCTTCGTGTCTTGTATGGCCAAATATATCATTAGGCATTTTTGTTTTAGTGGTTATTTATTATAGAGTATCTGATTCTTAATTCTATAAAAAAGGGTATAAGCTTGTCATATGATCCCGGGACCTCAATATATAAGCAGTCACCAGCAGAAACAGTATATACAGTGCCAGAAATCATGTTTGAGTGTTTAATTCTATAAATATTTCTCCCTACTGAAATCTTGACATCACCCTCAGGGGTTGTAATAAATTGCAATTGCCCACCTACAGGTAATTGGTAATGATTTAAATTATTGTTAAATATGTACAATATTTTGCCTGTTTCATCATCATTATCTGTAAGTATGCTGTTCAGATGAATAATTAACAAGCCACTCAGTTTAGACAGCATATCAGGAGAGGCTTGTGGTGTGGGCAGCTCCATAATAGCCTGTTTTTTGAACCCAAATAAGTTCATAGGCATGTTTATTTATTTCAAATCATGCTCTGTAATTGGGCATTGTTTCCCATTTTTCAAATCACAATGCCCCCATGGTAGAGTATGTATGCCACATGACAAAATGCATCTCTTATCATCATGTGGGTCCAGGGCCACTTTTCTTACAATATTTGAAGTCAGCAAGTGATCCTCACTCTGAATTCTATTTTCTGATGTTCTGATTGAACTCTGGGATTTGATGCAATTTTTATAATCTTCAAATACAAGATCTTTTTCCACAGTAACTCTGCCAATACCCTTGGCCTTTTTGACAACAGCACTACATGTTTTAAAACTGTACACCTTGGCACTTAACCCAGCAAATTCCACAATAACATCACCAAGTGTCTCATCTTTTAACTTGCCAGGCACCTTTTTGTTGTGGGGTTGAATTATTGTATGTTCACTGGTATCAAAGTATTGAAACAATTCAGACTGTGCAATATCTTGATAAACATCTTCTGTTTGAATATCAAGAATAAAACTATCCGTGTCCATGTACAATAATTTTACACGATCACCATAAAAAGGTTTCAGCACATCATAATACAATGTTAACATATGTAATTTGGACAATTCCAATATCACAGCCCCTACATAAATAGGTTTATCAAACTTAATCTTTGTTTTCATCATGTTGAAAAGTGCCATGTGCTCATCATAAATTCTTCTGTAATTGAAGTTGGGCTTTGCAACCAATTTTTTGCTCCGGCTGGGGTCAGTAATTATTTTAACATCGGTATGTTTCCTGACATTTTCAATTGTTTTGCCATACACTGAATTCACCATCAATTTAAACAAGGCCTTATCAAATTGGCTCTTTGCAGATGTTCGAAGCTCCGTGTTTGTATCAATGTATGGTTTCAACCATCTTGAGTGCCTGAACCTCAAAACTTTTCCAATTTTGGTCACTTGAACACCATGTTTCATCAGGAACTGGAGGTTTTTGTAATATATAACATAATCCTGTTTCGGCTCCAGGGTCATCATGAGCTTCTTCTGTTTAGAACCAGGTAAACACTTAACCTCGGGAATTGGGGACAGATCAGAAAATTTGTTGTGCAAATGATCTGGAATTATCAGATCAACCTCTAAGAAGAGGCCATATTCACTGTCATCAAAATCCTGAAGATCCTCAATATTGAAATCTTCGACCCATTCAAGCCCTGCATATGGCAATTTATCCATCATAGCATGACCATAGAGGTTGTTGGCATCTACATACAGTATATAATTTGATGGCCGTGCTGGATCATAATCAGGCATATGCTT
Source organism: Lepisma saccharinum (assembly GCF_977018435.1). NCBI lineage: Eukaryota > Metazoa > Arthropoda > Insecta > Zygentoma > Lepismatidae > Lepisma > Lepisma saccharinum. The sequence continues at coordinate 93,635,139 of NC_139229.1, forward strand.
GTTATTTGCTCTGGCATATCTCTGGGAACATTGCACCATCCCTCCTCTTATACCTTTCTCCATAAACAGATACATATCTTGATCGTGGATCAGATCCAATTGCATTTTAGTGTTGAAAAACATTGCAGACCATGCTAGGCCCGGGGCACTGTAAAAATACACTGGATCCAGCTTATAATTTTGCATAGAAGATTTTCTGAATGCTTGCAATATATCAGCTAAGAGAGTGACATCAAGTTTCAAATATGCCATGTGATAATCAGCAAATGTCTTGCATTTTAAATTGTTCCACATCAATTGAGCATGGTGATAATCTTCATCAGTGATTCCAGATCCTCTGATTTTGCTGTAAAACTCTTCTTGTGGTGGCAGGGAACACTCATCAAATTTAGAAAAATCTGTGACATAGTCATATGGATATACACCCTTCCGCCTAATTAATTTTAGGTCCAGATTTGGAAACAATGCACGTGTAATTTTGAATTGATCATCAGATAATTGAGTGGCCAGTATATCCAGGCTAGCTGATAAAAATCTGTAAGAATCAAGAAATCTTATGTGAATAGGAACACCATCAACTTTAATTATCTTGCTAATAGATATATATTTCTCATCATTTTCAGCTAAAATATTTAAATTCTGCTTGTCAAACCCCTCGTACCTGATCATATGATGGAAATCATAATTGGATGCTCCGTGGCAAAATATGGGGATAAATCTTGGTCTCTTGATCTGAATATTACAGCTATTACACAGGGCCATTAAGAATTTACCATCTGTATGAGAATGGTGATGAACCTTGATATTTGTATCTGAAAATTCACAATCACATACCGGGCATTTTTCTGCATTGTTGAAATCTTCAATCTGTTCCTCTGTTAAAGGCAACATAGGCTTTGATATTAATAAGATGTTAGATGCTATGTCACGGCACACATTTTCTATTATATATGCAAATATTTTGATGGCATTTGGTCCCTTGTATGAATATTCTTTAATAACAACACCATCCCGTATAACCATAAAACAAAAGCTGGAAGGTTCATGTTGCTGGTATGGTGTACTTGAAGATTCTTCGGGATCTGGATTGCAGAATGCAAAAGGATTGAGGTTCGATTCAAAATCACAGACAATATATACTGGGTGTTCCAAGAAGGCTTCAAACTTTTTGAATTTGCAATTCTCACTTGGATTAGGCATCACCATATGAACAGGTTTATGGTTCCCACAGTATTTCAGATGCTCAATTAACTTGTTTTTTGCAATTTCTACACTCTCTTCACAAACACCATTCACCATTTTTCTACCATCAAAAACAGTTAAGCATCTTCTGCACAACTTAAATATTTTTTTATATTTGTCTAGTTGTGTTCTCACTAAAGCTTCAAGATTATGTATCAGAGTGTAATGATATGTGCCATCCCCTTCAATTAAGAGCAGATCAATCGGAATAGCAGATTCATCATCAAGTGTACTGATTCTGAGAGGTGCTATCGGGCAATTGCCAGTGGAACAAATAAATACATTAATAGATAATTGTTTGCCATTGATGTGCCTGGCCTTTTTTTCAAATTTATCAATATTCTGAACAGACATTGGATATTCCAAACCCTCCATTGCATCGTCAAAATCGTGCTCATGTTGTTTGTAATAAGTTATTCTCTGAGGATCCCTTGAAACTGGATACAGAGCAGCTAAAATACACCACAAAAAGCATTTCGCGTCATTATTTTTTATATTGACCACGGCTCTTTTGTTTTTGATATTGGCAGGTAATGGCAGATATGTAGATCCTTGTAATGGGCTAAATTCAGAAATATTAACATATAACTTGTGCGATGAGCCGCATAGGCTCCATCCTGATTCTTTTGCCGCAAATTCAGAGTGTTTAATATTCAATTGATTTATCAAGCTGCTTATTATTGTGTCTGAATTTGCATTTGAATATACAGGTACAGTTTCTGTTAAGTGGGGATGTATAAATTTTGTGCCATTTGGCTTCTTATATTGTACAAACAATTTGAGGGAGAGCTTATAAGAGCCATTTTGTGCATTAAGAATTGCCTGCAGATTAGGATTTATACTGTTCAAGAAATTCTCAATGCCGCATCTTGGCTCCGATACAAACCGATAATCCCTAAGTTGGGCATTAAAACTGCTACGGATGGGTGCATAGCGTGGCTGCTTTGCAGGTCCAGCATTAACAGGTGCTTCATGCTTCCTTTTCAGACCAGATGTGGATGGTTGTGAGGGCAATGCTGATGACTGTACATAAGAATTACACTTATGCCATTTGTAATATGCCTTGCTTAATATTTTATGACATCTTGGACACATTTTTGTGGCTTTTCTGCATTTCTTAGAGTTACAAATACGGCAATGCCTAGCCCAATGAGAACTAGATATATTTTTATTACACCGATTGCAATATTTTTGTTTTGGCATTTTTTCTTGTTGTTTATTATATAAGATTTTCTGGGCTTCAATTCAAAACTTTATACTTAATAAAAAATATCAGTTGGGTTCAGCAGTTAGTGGCTGAGCTGGTGCTTTTATACCCAAACAACAGCAGTAACTAGGTTTTGGTGATAGTTTTGCTGATGTACAACACACTTCACCAGGTTTAAAACCCCATCTCTATATCAACTAAATACAATTCAAAATTGGATTTTGAACTGTGCAATAAATATTCTGTAAGTCTCACTTGTGTTTATATTAACAGAACAATACAAAACCAGAATTGTATTCAGGATTGTATGTTTTCATACAAAAAAGCCATATTTTTGACAAGTTTATAAACAACAATCACACAGATATAGCTTTTACACACATGGCCGAATCTGTCTGAGCAGAGGAGAAAGGAGGTTTTCAGATCTGGGGGCTATCAACGAGCAGTAATTATTCAAAATCTCACTTGTAGAGATATTATTTTGCAACATGTATTTCAATCTTATACAGGACTCAAACCCAAAGCCCCTGATTACAATGCCACAATATTAGCACGTCTCCAAATGGAATATGCCCACATTTTACCGGCTTCTGAAGACCTTGATACAGACAAAATTGGATTTTGAACTGCCATAATATTTTCTAAGTCTTTGCCTAGGCTCATATTATCAGAACAGAATTGCTTTCAACATGAAGAGGAGGCAGTTCATTGCCACTGGGTCAGAAAATATGTATCTTTGTCTCAATCTTTGTTACATTTTCCTTGTTACAGACATGTTACACGCACAGAAAGATTAATGGCCCCTTCAGTGAATAGAAAAATCATTAATGTTCCCTTCTAGCTATATAGATTTTATCTCTTGCGTGCCGGCAAGGCATGCAAACAATTAATTATGCTTACCCGCTCTTCTCCTATTGTATAGCTGAGCGGGTGGTTATAAAACATGAGAAAATAAGAAAATTGAGAAATTCAGTTTTTGTACAATATATTGTTGTAAAACACTTTTTACCAGGTTTCAGATTTGGGGGCTATCAACTAGCAGTAATTATTCAAAATCTCACTTGTGGACATATTATTTTGCCACATGTATTTCAATCTATCAGGACTCGAACCCCGAGCCTTTTGTTTACAAGACAACAATATTATCATTTTGCCATCAGGGGAGGCTTCATATTTTATGAGGACTTAAACCCAAACCTCCACACCTGAAAAATTAGGGTATAAGCCCCTCTTGCCATTGTCTTAAGTATGAGTAAATCTATCTGTTGAGCCCTCGCCTTTTCTACACTAGAAATTCAGAATTTCTTAAAAATCAGAGCATATCACACCTGAAGAATTGGGGTACAGGCCCCATCTTGGCATTGTTTTAAGTGTAAACAAATCTGATTGTTCAATCAAATAGCCTCGCCTTTTCTACACTTGTAAGTGGCGCTGTCCCCACCACAAATACAACTACTTATTAGGACTATATGTAACTTGTATAAAATTTCAAACAGTATTTACTGTCAATATTTTCTAGTATACGTACCGAGTATTATAAATTTAATTTACGAGTCAGCAAATAAGTTGTTATAATATTGTCGTTTTTTATCGGTACTGGGAATAAAATTTGAAATGTATGCATGGGTTTACCAGAGGCTCTATGGAATAAATACAGAAAACAGTAATGCCCACAGTACACAGACCCGTAACTTTGTATCTGATGAGTGTTGTACGTATAGAATTTAGAGTTACTTTCCAAAAATCGCAAATGGTTATGCACATGTGGAGGTTTTCCGTAACTATCAAAAAATTCCCCCCGGGAGTTACTGTCTATGTAAATTGCTACCCAGTGCTTCCCGGGGCTATCTTTGGGGTCTGTATTTACAATCAACGCTGCTGGTAGTTCCACATGTACAGGTAATTCATTAGCTGCGAAAACCCCAACATGATGATTGTCAAAGGCTCTATTTGATATTAACCCGTGAAGCAAATTTAAAGTCGACAGCATTGCTGGACACTAAATAGTAATATTGTGCAACTCACCTTTTTATACTTCAAAGTAGACGGTACACGTCACAGTAGATTCCAGAACCAATTTGATCTGGGCCACCAAGCTGTTTATCGTTGTTGAAACAATGGAGAGCTATCTAACACAACGCTGATGCTCGGAATATGTAGGCGGGGTTTACAAACGCGCATGCGTACAATGCTATCTGGCATTTGTTGTGCTGTTGTAAAATGAATCTTGTACTATAAGAAAATTGTCTGTATCTGTGTGTGTGTGTGTATATATATATATATAAATATATATATATATATACAGACACACACGCATATTTATTTATTGATGAAGTGTATATATATATATATATATAATACAATACAATATAATATATATATATGTAATTTGAAGATACAACATATCAGTAAAATCTAACAACTAGAAAAATATTCATAACATTCGACTTTTATATTATATGTAATTTAAAACATTCTTCACAGTTTGAGAAATGGAGTGCTTGTGGAAACACCCGTTCTCTGCAATATTGGCTGGTCCATCAGGATGTGGAAAGACATATTTTGTGAAGCATTTTCTCCAGTGTTTACCCCAAATGGTAAATGTAAAATTCAACAATATTTTGGTGTGCTACGGGGAATGGCAATCTGCATACAATGATTTCCCTGGTTTTGGACAATTTCGGGAAGGAATGCCTAATATTGACCAATTTGTGCCAAATTCTGGACCTCATCTTATTATTATCGATGATCAGATGAGGGAATGCGATCAAAGAGTCACAGATTTATTTACAAAAGGGTGTCATCATCGTGATATTAGTCTTTTCTTTATCACTCAAAATCTATTCCATCAGGGAAAAGGGAATAGGGATATATCTTTAAATAGTCATTATATTGTATGCTTCAAAAATCCAAGAGACAGAGCCCAAATTAATTATTTATCTAGACAAGTATACCCGGAGAATCCAAATTTTATAAAAGATGCATATTACAATGCCACCGCTGAACCCCATGGATATTTGCTGTTTGATCTGAAGCAGAACACTCCGGAAGAAGTACGTTTTCGGTCGCGGATATTTCCCGACGATGATATCAATTATGTATATATTCCTACAAAAAAAGCAAGCATAATCACTAGTCGTTTATTCTGTCATCATGGCTCCAAGAGTGAAACACGCTAAAGTGCTCCAAGTTTTGTCGGATGCTAAACCAGCTCTTCGCACAGCGATATTACAAGCTGCTGATTCTTCCTTAGTTAATTCAATCTGTGAGTGTTGTTACAATGTTCTAAAAGGGAATGTTCCTCTTTCAACACCTCAGAAAACAAGATTGAGCCGGTACAAGAAGGTGATACGTAATCTCTCTGCCAAAGGACACTCTACAAAGCAGAAGAAACAGATACTAGTGCAACACGGAGGATTTCTACCTGCGTTATTAGCCCCTTTAATAGGAGGTGTGTTATCAAGTTTATTTAAGTGAAAAAAATCTGAACATGGAGCATGCCAAAAAAATGGTTATAATACCTCAAGAATTTATGGATAACATGAGACATCCTGTTATGCCTGCACCGTCTACATCCTTATCGCAATTGGATCAGGATATGCAAGTAATTTTGAATCTCAAAGGTCTTTCGGATGATGAAAAATGGAATCGTTACAGTATTGTGCTCCAAAAATTTCTGTCTATTACTCGAAAACAAAGAGAACCTGTGTCGCTACCGATTACAGAATCTACTGAGAAGTTGACTGATATGAAAGAAGAAATTCTAGCTGCTACACCCAGCATGTATCGTAGAAAAGCCGAACTGTTGTATGAACGTCTTTTACATAATAGTAATATTGATTGGGATAAATATGGGGCAGTTTTTATTAACAATAATAAAATTGAAGGCTCAAATATTGTCGATCTAGTATCGGATATAATTCGACCACGAAAAACAAGCAATCCTGCTGGGTGGCAACTATTCAATAGAGCTCTGGCGTTATCTAATATTCCTCAAGAATATATTGGAAACCCCCGGAGACAGGAGTTTATTCAACAGATTGTTTTTGGCAACCCCGGACGCCATGTTCCGCTGTCCGGAGCTAACCAAGAAGAGGCACAAGAATTAACAGAAGAAGAAGAAGAAGAAGAAAAGGAACCAATTTCTTTTGTATCATCATTTCCAGGGCACAAACGTAAACGTACTGTTCCAGTTTGGTCAAGATACAAACCATGAGCGAAAAAATATTAGAGAATATCTGGTACAATCCATCTCATCCAGCATCCTATTCTACAGCTTCAACACTATGGAAAGCTGTAAAAAAATCCATACCATTGTCAACAATCAAACATTGGTTGACAAAGCAAACTGCATACACTTTGCATAGACCTGTAAAGCGTCGATTTCCGAGAAACTTTTATTTTGTGCATAATATCGATGACCAATGGCAGGCTGACTTGAATGATATGCAGAGTTTGGGCTGTCCCTGTAAAAAATAAAACTGGTGTATGTATAAAAAAGGCTTTCCAGCAAATTTTCAAACAAAGCAAAAGAAAACCTTTGAAATTACAAACTGACAAAGGCCGTGAGTTTACCAACAGTATTGTGCAGGAATATCTCAAAAAACAAAATGTAATTTATTTTACAACAAAGAATCCTGATATTAAAGCTAGTATTGTTGAAAGATTCAACAGAACTTTAAAGGAACGCATGTGGAAGTATTTTACTAAGCAAAGAACCAGCTGTTATGTTAATGTACTCCCAAAGCTTTTGAAAGCTTATAATCATAAAATTCACTCGAGTATTAAAATGGCACCAGCAGATGTTACTCCTGAGAAGGTTTTGAAAGTATGGCACAATATGTATGACAAAAAACTCAAATCTGATTCATCTCCACTATTGTCATTGAAGATGCCATTCAAAATAGGAGATACAGTGAGAATAACAAAAACCAAAAAAACGCTTTGACAAAGGTTACATGGAAAATTGGACAAGAGAAATATTTGTGGTGGAACGTATTTTGAAAAGAAATCCTCAAGTGTATGAATTAAAAGATCTACAAGGACATAAAATCGATGGAACATTTTATACGGAAGAGTTGCAATTGGTCCACTTACCGGATATGCATGAAATTGATAAAATCCTTGCGACCAAAGGTAAAGGAGCCAGTAAAAAGTTGTTAGTTCATTGGAAAGGTTACTCCAGATTATTTGACAGTTGGATTAGCGCATCGTTTTTGGAGTCAAAAAAAAGAGAGAGAGGCATAAATTTTTGTAGGTATTCTCATCAGTGGTATAAATAACCTTCATAACACATCATGAGAAAAGCAAACGCTTTCTACCTTACTTTGCCTAGTAACAGTTCCATGAAATATTTCCCAAGTAATACTCTAACTAATTACACCACAAAGCTTCAGAACCGTGTGGAGTTGGACACCAACAAATGGGAGATGGCATTGGTAGAAGTGCATTATCCTTATCCAATACTAAACATTACAAGATTTAACAACTATATTCAATATAAATCTATGGATGATGTCAAATGGAACGAACTTCGAATATCCGAAGGCTATTACGCATCTATAAACAGCATTGTTGCAGAAATCAATAAATATTCTGAAACATTAAATTTTAGTCTCCGAAATCATCCTGCGTACAAACATGTGACTGTTGATATATCTACCAAGCAGAGAAACATAAATGTACGATTGTCACCTCAACTGGCACGGATATTAGGTTTTAAACCGACCGATGATCTATCAGAAGTAAAAATTGGACGCTCGCCTCCAAATGTTGTGAGAGAAATTCCTTCCCAGATGTATATTTACACAGATATTGCGGAATCACATATGGTGGGAGATGCTGTCGCCCCTCTATTACGTATTATAAACATTAATCCTATGGAACATACTTTTGGAAGTGATGGTGTGCAAATTTTCGATTCACCACATTACATCCCAGTGCAGAAACATAATTTCGAACAAATAGAAATTGACTTAAGGGATAGCACTGGTGCACACATCCCATTCTCCTTCGGACTAGTGTGTTTGAAACTTCATTTTAGACGTTGTGGTGAAAAGCTCTGATTATGAATGACCCATATTTTCAATACTACCATCAACAAGCTGGATCTGGTGTGGGTAACATATATTACGGTGCTGCCTATCAAAAAGGACATGGCATTGGAAGTTTTCTTGGAGGACTTTTTCGGTCAGCTTTGCCTCTTATCAAAAAAGGAGCGAAAGCTGTAGGGAAAGAAATGTTAAAAACAGGGGTAAATGTGTTAGGTGATGTTGTAGACAAAACACCCCTAAAACAGTCACTACAATCCAGAATTTCGGATGCCAGATCAAATCTTAAAAGAAAAGCTGAAACAAAGCTAAAGGAAATGATTGGTTCAGGTTATCAGGGACATAAACATTTCAAAAGGAATCACTCTGCTTCGGGACAGCGAACTGGAAGGATCGCTCAGAGAAAGAAGAGATCCAGTGGCAATACAAACACCAAGAAAACAACCAAACTCAACCGTAAGAAAATTCAAATAACATCAGATATTTTTGATTAGATATGGCGCTACATTTCAAAAGGAATCACTCTGCTTCGGGACAGCGAACTGGAAGGATCGCTCAGAGAAAGAAGAGATCCAGTGCCAATACAAACACCAAGAAAACAACCAAACGCAACCGTAAGAAAATTCAAATAACATCAGATATTTTTGATTAGATATGGCGCTAATTAGGGAGAAATCATGTGAGTGTTTTAAAAGTGAATTGGATATTTTCTCGGTAAAACCTACTCAGACAAGCATCTTAGAACACCACACCATCGGATACAAACTTGTTAGTTCTCTGGCAGATAATGCCCCCACCGAGTTTGTAATACCTGGACATGGTGATGATTATATGGATTTAGCACACACAATGTTGAATATAGATGCCAGAATTGTAAAAGCGAATGGTCAGTTATTGCTACCCACAGATAAAACAATTGGACCTGTCAATGATTTTCTCAATGCAATGTTCAGCGAAGTACAAATCTACTTAAATAACAAACTCATCTCGTTTCCATCTCACATGCACCCATACAGGTCTTCTTTTGAAAAAGCACTGAACTATGACATATCTGCAAAATCATCTCATCTCCAAAGTGCATTGTGGTACAAAGATACAGCAGGCGCTTTTGATAACGTTTCGGAAGACAACAAAGGCTTTACAAAACGTAACCAACTAACAAAACAGAGTAAAACATTTGATATGTTTGGTTACTTGCATTCTGATATTTTCAATCAAGAGAAATTTTTGATCAATGGAGTGGAAATGCGAATAAAACTGATTCCTTCGAAAAACACTTTCTGCTTGATGGGATTAGATGACAGTGAAGGCAAAGTGGAAATTCTGGATGCTACACTATATGTGAGAAAAGTATCGGTCAGTTCATCCATCAAACTTAGTCACAATCGCATATTGCAAAAACATACAGCAAAATACCCTCTAACAAGAGTACAACTTAAAGCTGTAACTATTCCAAAAGATATTGTTTCAAAAACAACTGACAATGTGATACTTGGACGTCTTCCAAAACGATTAGTTGTGGGGTTTGTTACCAACGATGCATTCAACGGCACTCTGTCTACAAACCCATTCAATTTTCAACATTTCAATTACAACTTCTTTACTTTATATGTTGATGGAGTCCAAATTCCCGGCAAACCACTTCAACCACACTTTGAAAACAACAAGTACATAACAGCATATCACACATTATTCTCTGGAACAGGGATACACTATATGGATGAAGGAAACAATATATCGCGTGAGGAATACCCCCAGGGATACGCATTACTTGTTTTCGATATAACACCAGACGCAGCTGCAAGTGCCATATCCCACTGCAGTCTTCAACGGCAAGGGGCTGTTAGCTTGGAAGTCCACTTCAAATCGGCTTTGGAATCTACTGTGACTTGTGTTATCTACTCTGAATTTGACGCTCTCATGGAAATTAATAATCAAAGACATATTCATCTGGATTAATTGTATAACAAGGTGAGTTGCACAATATTACTATTTAGTGTCCAGCAATGCTGTCGACTTTAAATTTGCTTCACGGGTTAATATCAAATAGAGCCTTTGACAATCATCATGTTGGGGTTTTCGCAGCTAATGAATTACCTGTACATGTGGAACTACCAGCAGCGTTGATTGTAAATACAGACCCCAAAGATAGCCCCGGGAAGCACTGGGTAGCAATTTACATAGACAGTAACTCCCGGGGGGAATTTTTTGATAGTTACGGAAAACCTCCACATGTGCATAACCATTTGCGATTTTTGGAAAGTAACTCTAAATTCTATACGTACAACACTCATCAGATACAAAGTTACGGGTCTGTGTACTGTGGGCATTACTGTTTTCTGTATTTATTCCATAGAGCCTCTGGTAAACCCATGCATACATTTCAAATTTTATTCCCAGTACCGATAAAAAACGACAATATTATAACAACTTATTTGCTGACTCGTAAATTAAATTTATAATACTCGGTACGTATACTAGAAAATATTGACAGTAAATACTGTTTGAAATTTTATACAAGTTACATATAGTCCTAATAGTATATTAATAATTTTGTAGCGTTACAGTTTACAACAGCTTACTTATAATCTTTATCTTGTTTTGTGTCTTTACAGAACAATGACGCAATATCCAGAGATGGGATCTTTCAATGCTAGATTGTCCTCTTTCAGAAACTGGCAATCAAAAGAATTCCCGTTTGTAGAAGCTCTGTCCGAAGCAGGATTATTTTACATTCAAAAAGAGGATAAAACAGTATGCTTCAAATGTGGTGGAGGATTATACCGATGGAAATACAGAAACAATCCAATACTAGAACATCGTCGATATTTTCCATTTTGCCCCCTGTCTATAAACCTAATTTCAGATCGACAATGCGACTGATGCTTTAATTAAATTAATTAATATTTGTTATCCAATATTTCCTCAATATGACGTTTATGATATTCTGCTGATTTTTCTCTCACCATTGATCTTTGTAACGCCCCGCCCCCTCCACCTTTTTTGTCCAGCACATGCTTGGTTTGCTACGCGCGCATGCGTCTCAAAAACACACCCACGCATTTCTTCAAATGTATATCTGCACGCTGCGACATGCAGTATCTCGCAGTTCTTAGTCATGGATGCCGCTATTTCGATGCCGCTGAAAAAAAGATTTCAACCGTACACTAATTTCAAGGGGGTTCTTCAGAAAGAGAGCGATCAGCATTTACCTGAAGAACAAAAACAAGTAACTAGTCTTATACGCCAGTCGATATTATTTGACCACGTCTACTATTTGAATGCTTCGAAAACAAAGGTTATCTCAATCGGACTTTCCTCTCATCTGGATTTCCAACCTGTGGTCAGGCTACACAGAAGCGGGGCGGCCGGTGTTGAACTACAGTTGCAGGAGTGGCACGCTCTTCAGGAATTGTTTCCAGTAATCGACAATTACATCGCTATTCCAGGTGAGCAGCCTCGTGTTTCCTACCCACTAAGTGAGCAACATGCACTGTACAATCGTCGTCAGATCATTATAAGGAAAAAACCAGCTTACGGTTCCCTGGAGATAGTGTTCATCGCAGAAAGTTCGTGGCGGAACTTTATGAAGATATTTGTGTGAATCGAGCATGCGAAAGTTATGTGTGAAACAGTGTCGCCGTATCTGAAATCATATTTTGGAAACTGTGTGGAATCTTGCATTCTCGACCTTCGCGAACAATGTTTCGGTTGCACAGATATTTCCCCTGTCCATGCATGTAATAAGGAGAAGTTTGTGCTTTCCCATCTACATGGATGTACAAAACCTGAGCCTTTGTCTATACAAAACATCGACGGAAAAAGACTTTCCAAAGAAGTGTTTCTTTTTTGCGAGAACATGCTTGTGGAAAAAATAGTGAAACATTTTAATTCAGTGGTTGCAGCAGAAAATGGATATGATAGTGACACAATTCCTTATGTGGGTGAGTGAACAAACTTGAAGAATAAAAACTTGTTAAATAACATGCTGATAAACTGGTGACACAATATAAACATTTTACATATGTATGTGTGTGTGTGTGTGCGGCTCTTTTGAATTTTGTAAATATTGGTAATAAACAGGGATAAAATATATGTCTTGGCTTTTTTTTCATTTATCACCCCTTTAAAAATCTTCATGGTTTATATTTTTACTGGTAACAATCGTTAATAACAACATTAATAATTAACTATATAATGAAAAAATGTGTATTGTGGACTTGTCGAAGATAAAGCATGAGAGCTTTTCTTCACACTGGTAAAAATCGGTGTTAATAACAACATTAATAATTAACTATATAATGACAAAGTGTGTATTGTGGACTTGTCGGAGATAAAGCATGAGAGCTTTTCTTCACACTGGTAAGAATCTGTGTTAATAATAACATTAATAATTAACTATACAATAAAGAAAATTGTGTATTGTGGACTTGTCGGAGATAAAGCATGAGAGCTTTTCTGCACAGCGCTGGACACGCAAAGGCAAGTATCTTTATTTTCATTCTATTTCTAACAGTGATTCGCTATTTTTTCTTGTCACTATAAAAAAACTAATTCAAATTTTCTTTTATCACATCTGTCGCCATTTTGCTTGTTTTTGTTTAATTCCTCTTTATGCATTGAGGTTAATCGAAACATAACTTTAGACTTTTACATGGAATTGAAACATAGAATGTTGCCTCCTTTGATTGAATCGAACCTGTGACTCCTCTTTGATCACAAAACAATAGTGACGGCCATCTTGCTTATTTTACCTACTCTTTATGCATTTAAGATAATCGTTACTGGGGCCCCACACGGCAAAACAACAGATTCTAATTTATTCACACTTCTTTTTTTTTTTTTTTTAAAAAACAACATCATTATCAGCCAATTTGACATTGTGAATCGAACCCGGGGACCCTTTCATTACAGCATAAACATCCTATTTCCAATTAGTTCATTTTCTCTTTGTGCACAAAAAGCTAATCGGAACTTTTAAACAAATACAATTGAATATCCAATTTTCACCAACATTGGGAATCGAACCCTCAACCACTTGGTTAAAACATCTCGCGGAATAAAGAACACCCCCGCGCCGCCGCCGCTGCCGCTAAACACAAAACGCGGCCGCCATTTTGATTTTATTGAAATACTATTTATGCACAGATGGACTAATCGGGAACCTATAATGGCGGGACAAAACAATTGGCCTCATTTAACTACCTAGAAAATCGAACCCGCGACCTCTTCATTACCAGGCGACAACAATAACCACTAACCCAAGGCCACCATATTGATTTTATTTAAACACTATTTATGCACAGATGGACTAATCGGGGACCTATAATGGCGGGACTAAACAATTGGCCTAATTTAACTACCTAGAGAATCGAACCCGCGACCTCTTCATTGCCAGGTGACAACATTAACCACTAACCCAACTCGATTTTCGAACTCAACCATTTTGTTGCCTTTATTTACACACAGACTAATCGAGACCATTCAATATTGACATCGTCGCCTTGTAATCAAAGGGTCCCAGGTTCGATACTCGGTGGAGGCACATAGTGGTCCGAATCACCACTTTTCAACTGTAGGTCCAATCCTGATTAGTTTTACCGTGCATAAAACGGACTTAAAAAAACGAACTCAATCTATCAATCGATCAATATTGACTCTACCAGGAATCGAACCCTCGACGCCTCTTGTTTTACAGAGCAATAACCTTAGCCGCTAAGCTTTCGGGGGGGGGGGTACAACACCTTCGGCGCCATCTTTAAATCATTTCTTCATGTCTTTCCATCATACGCAATGGTTGCGCGCGCATTTCCTCCACACACACAGACACACACACACACGCACACACACACAAACATATGCACGTGTTAGGTTAGCATACATCAAGAAACAACGGGACAAATCCATTGACCCCCTCCCCCACCGCTTCCGACGTCTTCAACGTGATCAGACACGTTCTGCTGACTCAACAATAAAACCGCTCGTGGCCCGCTACGACCGGATGTAACATAACACCAGCCGCATCAAATTTTTGCTGACGCGTAGGAACAAAGTGCTGTCATTCTACTGCTTTCTCGCATTGTTGTCACCGATAATGAAATTCCAGCTCAGCTTGCTGGCAGAAAGAAACAAACTCTTTTAACTTATATTTAACATTATGATGTATAGTCTATATACGAGGTGTGTTCCACTTTTCTTGGTAATTAACCATTAACACACAAAAATTTTAAGTACTAAACCAAGAAAAATATTTAAGTTTATATGCATATTTGTAACGTGAACACTGCTACACGTTACATGGTTTTGTCACGTTTCTTCGATTCGTGAAACATACACTTTTGCAGGAACGGCTTCTTGCATCCACCTGGGGCCTTGCTCTAGCTAAACATAAAATATATTTGTTTAGCATAATCGAGGGCTACTTATTCCTGCCGAACCTACTAGAAAACAAGGATTCTATTGGGATCATACGGATTTGAATGACAGTATCAATGAAGATTTTTGTACACTACTACTTATAATAATGAGCATAAAATATTAATTAGGAACTTTCTTTTTCGTCAACTGGATTTAACATCCTTTTTAATTATTAAGCAAATATTCAATTCATCTCCTTTTTTGACATTAATTTCCTTGCCAGGACAGCTGTTTTTATGCAAATTTTGGCGATCATAAGTACACGTATGCCAAAGCCAGTCTTTGTAACATTTCATGTAATAATAATAATATGTAGAATTGCTTAATTTTCATATTCAAGTGAATAGATCCATGAATTATATTAATGTATTAATTTATACATTTGCTTCAGTGTTGTCGTTAATGTTATTATTATCCTTTTTCTGAAACACTTGGCTCAGACACCCTCCCCCGAAATATATTTCTAGATGCGTGCCTGCCGAAGGATAAATTTTATCAAGCGTTGGTGGTACCGGGCTTAGAGGCTAAAGGGAAAACAAACAAGTATGTGCGTCGTAAGCTGAAAATAAGAAACAGCACAATATCACAAAGAAACACTTTATGAAACTTATGTCATAGAAGGGGATGTTTAACAACATTAAGAACAATAAATGCTTTCTATTTGTAATGTACTAAGTATTGCAATTTTGGATAGTCTTTTGTGTTCGTACTACACATTTAAAAATGTTTTCGTTGCTTCCAGAGTCAAGCATAGAATTTTTTTAAAAAATGTAAATTTTCATAGTGCACGGAAGTTCGACATTCAGAAAGAAGGAAGGTCCAGGGGAAAACATTTAAAAACTTCCAAAAGATATAGCAGTAATGAAAAAGAGACTCACTTAAATGTACGATGGATAGACAGTTGTATGGAAGCGAGAAAAAACACAAGGTAGATTTCATAAGATATCTAGCAATCAGTAACCAAGAAACTGCATTTTTAATATTAATGTCCTCATGATTAACGAACCTTATTTATTCTCACCACACATGGTAAATATTTGGAGCTTTATCCCAATTTCCAGAAAAATATTTTGTGTTTCTGCTACTTTTGACTTTTGTTGGCATGATATCCCGGATCACTTTTACGAGACGAGACGAGACAAAACGAGACGAGACAGAACCCTTCGAGACGGGACACGAGACGGGACAATCGAATATTTTCGAGACGAGACAGCTTTTTCACGAGACGGGACGAGACAGACCAAAGTCTCGTCTCGTCTCGTCTTGTGGGCAACACTACAAGCCATAGAGAGCGAGCGCTTTCTTGTCAACAATTCTCGTACTTACCTCTAGTTTGGATAAGCCGAAAAAGCGCTTATCCATTTTCAGAGAATTAAATTATGAGCGGGATCATTGCACAATGAACATCTGCGTTTATATCTCCCCCGCTCCAATGTTTGGTCGCGTTCGTTTATCTAGAAGGCTCGCAATCATGGCGACTCCATCCCATAATATGGATTATGATGACGTCAGTGAAACTCACCTGTAGACTGTCGAACAATAACAATATATGGCAATGATTCCTGTAGAAGTAGTGCAATGAATCAACAGGGTAGGAGGGACATATATATTGCGTTCTTCATTTCTCACAAGGTTCACTTGTGGAGAAATAACCAGGTTTAGAGCAAAAGAAAATGCGTAGAAGAAATATTTGTGTACTTGTAAGAATTTGTATCATATTTTTTAATAGAATCTCGTGGACCAAGATATAAAACAGAGATGTATCCTATAGACATTAATTAATGTTACAGCCAGATTGCACATATCCCTCTTAAATTCCTTCCTTCTGAAAAGCATAACAAAATCCTAAATATTGTGCTTCGAAGGCAGTTGAACAAAATAAGTGTGCCTAGATTTGTTATATGTCTTATCGTGATAAGCGTGTTTTGAAAAATAAGAAATGTCGATCATTTATATTCGAAAAGACAGAAAATCGTCCACCTTTAACTGCTCAGAAATAGGTAATTTCGTATTAACTGTAAAACTAAGAATATTTTAGTGCAAATTAAAACCTAAATCCGGATATGTAAATCTACTTACGTAATGAATTTAAAAGTATGAGAAAATGAAAGATACTTGCTATTCATTCAATCATGCTGTACTACGAGAAGATAAAATAACACTTCAGTTTGTATTCTCAAGAGAAACAAAAAGCTTCCTGTTATTTCAATCCCAGAGGGGGAGGGACTAACAGTATATTTGCACCGGGCATCGTTGAGGTCGGTCCTGGATTGTCCCAGAAAATATCCCCAACCTCTACCTCTCCACCAGAGGTTAATCGGGGTTAAGAGATAAATTTAGAGCCAAAATAACCATAAATCGAATCGAGCATTATGAACAATTTTAGATGTGTTGTGAAAATTTTGAGGGTGTGTGGAGCATGTTTTTTCTGATGCCATCTGCCTTATGATTGGATGGAATGCTGGACAGAGTTGGAAATTTGTTGTAATTATTGCTTTATGATTTTTAGTACCACACGAACAATATTTCGTCCTATCAAATTATCCCTAACTGTAAATCTCTCATTTCAAACCACCAAAACTTTTTATCGTGACTGACATGGCAAATAATAATAATGAAGTTAGGATCTTCGTTATGCATATTGCATATCACAGCGCAGGTTAACTTTTCGTGGGTGGAATTGAACATAATTAAATAAAGTTACGGCGTATGTCAATTTATAATGACCGGAATTCAGGGGTGCCGATTCCCTCCCCACCCACCCAAGACCCTAGACGCAGTTTCCCCCAAATTCGTTCATCATAATCCCCACCAAATATTTTGATAAATATATAGTAAATGATTTTAATTTTAATGCAATAGCCTGTCAAGTGGTCGTTTTATCTTTAAATGTTGTAAATTTTCGACTCGCAGAAAGCTAGCACGTTGATTGGTTAGATAATTTGAAATGCCAGAAAATGAATTATGTATAAACAGTGTTTTTGGACGAGGAATAAATGTTGAAAAGCCCTCAAATTAATATAAGATTGAAAAATCTAACTACACCACTAGCGTATGCAGGATTTTTTATCGGAGGGGGCTGGAATTGTAAAGGTATTAGGTAGATATAGCTGAGTGCTGGGAGGAGACGGGATATAGTGTAAAATATTTCGTAAATATCATTCTTTACCTTCGTTTAAAAGTCAATCAATGACAAAAATGGTAATAGGGGGCGTTTAAGGGGAATTTTGGTTCTATCATTTTGCCTTTTCCCGAGTTCTTTGCTGCTTTCATTTGAAAAATTTAATTTTCTAAAATTTTTATGAGCTGCATCATCATCAGCTCCTCTTTTCCCAAACCCTGCGTACGCCAGTGGGTCACAATAAAATATTCGTACTACAGTTGCCTTAACCAAAACTGGTTTGTTCGTGTGACTGGTTAAATTACTGTTTCATACACAGAGCTGTAGACTGGTAGTACCTACTGCAACAAATGCCCCTCCTATGCTTAGAGTATTTCATAGACAAAATTTGCTGGATTTATCTCAAGTGCAAAATTCACTTCCTGCGACAAGTTACGATATTTATTTTTCTCTTGTATCGGGTTATTTCCAAAGTGTTACTATGTAGTATACTATTTAGTAAAACTGTTACAGTATAGGGAATAGACAATACGACAGTATTTCAGAACAACATCGTTAAAATAATGCACCTGCAAGAAGAAATTGTACGGGCCAAGTCCTGTGAATAGGCTGGAGGGGGGATAAATTAGAAGCAAAATTCGTGCAATTTTGTCATTGGGCGCTCGATTCATGGGATTTTCTGGAAAGTGATCTATTCACTTAATGAATTGCGGTATCATATGCTGAAAAACTATACTTGCGAGCGAAGGGAGCTGAACATTTTTTTATATCTATTTCTTTGCAAACTTACAAGAATATTAATTTAATTGAATTTTGCGTCAATATTTTCACAGCGCGCCAAAGACGAAAAGAGTGCATCACTAAAAAATAGAGTGGAAATGTGGTATAATATCACGTAAATAGTAAGACAATCAAAAACTCTTATTACTTCTTCGTATATAATATATCCCAGAATGTGAACCAAGAAAATTATCTACCATTATCAGTAGAAAATAATATAGCCTAGGTTTTCAGGAGGCCACTTCCATCGTCCTGTTCCTTCGATCAGTCCTTGTACGTACACTTGGAATAGCAATACGAGCGAAGCGAGCAAGAAAATTTTTAGAGTATTTATTTCGAAACGGGCAATAATACTAATACTAGTCAATATTTTCACAAGGGGCCGCGACCGTTACTCCTTCCAAATTTTTCTCTTTTTTCTCGTTCAGCACCCACTTTGCCTCGGCGCTTGTGGCGCCCCTTGCCTTCCCCCGTAGCTAATGCTGTGTCTAACCATCACTCATCCTCGTTATCCTAACGTGGCAGAAAAGCGTCGTAAAATAACGAATAGTTACCCGTGGACTTCTTATTTAGTACATAGTCGAAGCTATATTTTACTGCACTACTTTTTCATGTATCCGATGTTTCTTTTAAGAGTGAAGGTACAAGTGCGGATGGGTTATGACGCCCACCGCCACCCTGTTTAGCGAATAATTCAGAGTAAAATCCACTTGATACCATAGGACTTCCAAATTGTAAAGAAAAATTACAGCCTAAATGATAATCATACGAATATTATACCAAAGCACTAAATATTGCTCCCTCTGCCCCCCCCCCCCTCGAACTTTAAAGTTCCATTCTCCCTTACTATAGAAATTCTGTGCCAATTTTAAACTTAACATTGATATCCAATATCGGGACATTCTCCCTTGAGAGTTCTCCCCTTCATCTTAATGATAAATCCCCCCCATTCAGTAGAATTCCCGTGATAAACAAGAGTTTTATAGTCCCCCCAATTTAATGCTTATTCTCCCCACAAGAATTCGCCTGACAATTTAAATCTTAACCCTTAACCGACACACCTGGGTCTTAGCGACCCGACGGAAATTTGTTTGGCCTTTCATTGCGAAGTGATTGGCAGCAATGATGTGAATGGCTCAGTAGCCTAGCCTCCTATAACTTGACAAGTTTAAAAACAAGACGCTGCAAATAGCTGTTGCGCATCTCGCACCACATTTCCCACTCCATTCTCCGCAGCGACGTTGGTTCGCAGTGTTGCAACCTGGAGGGAGCGGAATGGTCTGAGGATTTTCAACGAAATTTGTATTCGCTTTTTCCTGGGCTATTTTCTACCTGTCGTAGTACAGAAATTCAGCTCACCTTTCGCCAACGACTCTTTTCCTTCTTTTAAAACTTGGCCTCCCCGATGGCGCAGTGGTAGCGTCGTCGCCTTGTAATCAAGGAGTCCCGGGTTCGATTCCCGGTGGAGGCACATAGTTGTTCGGATCCCACTTTAAACTGTAGGTCCAGTCCCGATTAGCCTTACTGTGCATAAAGTGGCCTTAAAACAACAAATCAATTCAATCCAATTCTTTTAAAACTTGAGAAACCATCCATTTAGATACTTCCGTGTCGGCGCTTGTGGACTCGACAACATTATACTTAAGTTTATGTAACTCCTTCTGATGTCGCAAATATGTTGCAACATTGTAAACAATATATCTGGCCTGTCCTCTAAGGGGCTTTCCAGAGCAGTTTGTGGATTTCGTTGGACCCGGCATGATTTGATTTTTGCATTTCAAAAATATGCAGCCAAGAGTAAAGAGCAAGAACATTTCAATGCTTTAAAAAAGAACGCAGGCAAGCGTGTTATCAGATTGCCTTCTCGTAGTGATTGTTGTACGATAAACAAAAGAACCCCCAACCCACTCGGCTTTTTTAAAAAAACAGGCCACTGCTCGATGTTGCATTCAGAAAATGAAGTCATTCGCCCAGAAGTTTCTCTTCGTTATAAACCTTAACGCGCGTGCGTAATACTACAGTTTACGATCCGCGCACCGCACGCATTTTCAATGACCGGATTAAATCAAACGAACCACTGATAAACTGATATGAACCGGCACCGCCATTCCACACAGTAAAAATCGTTTGTCATATTTGTTTTAGCTTAATTTTGCTGAGTTGGCACCACTCGTACTCTCAAGGCCAGACCAGTACGTAGAAGAGTGGTGGGGAGGATGACGTAATAGGAAGTGCTCCGCAGGGATCTTCGCATATCGGGACTTAACTTGTCAGGCAATAGCCCTTTGTTCTCTTCGAGCCAGTGGAATGGCTAACGTTGTGAGGGTACTACATGTGCCAAAAGTAACTAACATTTGGTCCCCAGGACCCAGGTGTGTCGTTTGTGTTACTTTTTGTGTTAACGTGATATTTACATTAACCAAGCTATATCGAGGATTGTGAACGAAAAACACATCCTTGCTATCTTGGATGATCCCCTAACAGATATTGATAATATCAGTGGTGCTGATAGGCTGATAGTGAATAACAGGTCAGTGAAGATGAATGAGATACAGGGGAAAGCGTAGAGGAAGATGATAATAAAGGTGAATACTCCAATGTATAAGATGATGTAGAAGAATCAAGAAGCTGAAAATGGCAGTAACACTGACAAATTTAATGGTAAAAATCTAATAGTCCCCGGACACCTATAACTTTTTCGTTTTGTCAATTTTTGACATTCGTACTTACCTATCTGCTTCGCGGAACATTCTTTAAGGTGAATTCACGTTTTTCGTCCCGGAATCGGTGGGAAATTTAAACTAAAAATTTATTTTCGTTTGAAATTTTTGAGTCCAAATTTCCCACCGATTCCGGGCTTCGCCCCTGGGGTAATTGACCTACCACTACAGCGGCCCCGCCTCCGCTCCGGCTTCCCGGCTTTCTCTATAGAGAAAGGCATGTTAGAAATTGGCCGGAGTCACCTGCCCTCAAACGAGCCTCAAACTTTTAAATTTGAGGACACCGTTACATCACACAAAACACCTTTCAGATGTTAGACAATGCTACAGGAACTTATTACCGTAAGTAGTTTCTTCTGTAAAAAATAAGAAGTCTGTCCGGGGACTATCAGATTAGTACCAATTTAACTTCTTTTGTGGTAAAAACGTATACACGTTGTCTATGTTTTGAAAAGTGAGAGAAATCACCTAGAGAAAGGTACTATACCAACACTCTCGGTGAGGTTTTGGTCAAACTGTAGTTGTGTTATTTTTCTTATTTCTATCTTTTATAATTAATATAATAAGTATTTAATTACTGGCACTAGGGCATCTAACATATGAAGATTGGAGACAATGACGCAGATAGTTCTTCGTACACACTCATTTCAATATATGCATATATTTTGTCATTATATAAATATCTTTATCAATATATCTATTTGTTACAGTGTTAATAATTGTTTTATCATATGAACATACTGTTGTTTCAACTACCAATAAACACATTTAAAGGCAGCATGAACAAATATTGTGAATTTCCAACTTTTTTATGTACAAAAATTATATATATAGCTATAAAACTGAGTCACAGGGACCCAGGTCTGTCTTAAGCGTAGCTTTTTTTTAAGTGTGTCGATTAAGCGTTAATAAGAACTGGGCACTGCCCTCCCAATACTTCTTAAAGTTTTTATCCATCCCGTAGCAGTATACGAAATGATTATTACATGTTAACAAAGTTCAACTTCTGTCCAATGCTGACATTTTTATTCAGTCAAATTTCCATCACAAAAATAGCAAATGAAAAAAATTCCCCCAAAAGTTGGGTGGACGCATGGACGCAATCTGGGTCCACAAACCGTAGTCGACTTATGGAGAAATTAGATATCTTGTTAGTTTTGTTTACACTACTGTTGCTTGTATTTTACGACTAGTCCTTCCCCTCAAGCACATACATATAAATTTCGAAACTGCTTAACTCTGTTAATTTTTACATTTGATGTATAATAGATTATGTACAATATGACTTGTTTAATTATACCCAGTTTCGTCCGAAAAGTTAATCTATACAGTTCAAGACGACAGATTTTTCTGGTGTGGGACAATTAGTGCTATCATTATTTCCACTTTCGTTTTCTGCAAAAATATCAACATTACATTTTGAAGGGTTTCATTAGATGTCAAATATGCATTGAGTAAAGTTTATTATTGGAACGTTTTATTAACATGCAGAAAAAATAAGTTAACAGGATGATAGTTCTCAGTATCAGTATATTCTGAAGTGATCGTAAAGTACGCGCAACTCCTTCAAATTTCCGGCCCCATCATGACCCATTGAAACCGTAATGTTGGTTTGCCTTTGGCACTCCATGAAAAATTAAAGGAAAAGGCCAAGGACAATCAGAGGTTGTTAGGTATTGTGGTAAGGTACAAACATCCACATTTGTTCGTCACAGTAGCTGAAAATTATTTTCCAATATTTTTTAGCTTTGGAGGTTGCACTATTTTCTCACTAGAAACCAAGGTAACAGTTCGTTATATCGGAGACACCTTTCTTAAAATTTACAGGAGAAACTACTTACGGAAATCAGTTTCTGTAGCATTGTCGAAGTTCTTCGAGGTATTTTCTTTCATCTTAAAATCTATTTCAGCCGGAAATCAATTCCCGTTGCTTCAATTTAAGCGAAAACGTAACCACGCCGTTTTTTTTAAAACTATGTTTGCCTAACCTAACTGAACCTAAACTAACCTTCTGTAAATGGTCCGTGGGGTTATCCGGGAAAGGTTTTTGGGGGCTATCTGTGAATGGTTTGTGGGGCTCGCACCATGACGTGCGTTCCGTAACACTTCGAGAAATGGCTTATTTTAGTGTAAAAAATGTTTCTAGTCATGTGAAAACCTTAATGGCACCACGAACCATTCCGATAAGGTTAGGTTAGGTTTGGTTAGGCAAGCATAGTTAAAAAAAAAAGGGGGTTGGAAACAATGACATGATTTTCAGGTCAAATAGATATCTCGACTATCGTTGGAGACCTTGGAGAAACTCATTTCCGTAAGTAGTTTCTTGTGAAAAATTGAAGAAATGTGTCTCTGATGAATGAAACTGTTACCGATTTTATTAAGTTTAGTGATTTGTCCACAGACCTGCAACCCCTCCCAAATTTTCTCAACACCCCCCTAAAATTGTTCTCAAAGGCCCAATTTATGGCCATATTTACTTCTTCCAGCTTTGGCATGGTGTTCCTTGTTCTTGGAACTTCTTTCTTTGTCAGTTTAATCTAATCATAATTCTTCCATTATTGTAGTAATCAGCTGAAAGTGTCAGAAAATTGACGTGAAATGAAACATAAATAGAGATAACACCTGTACCAAAATCATGACAATGTGTATTTCACAACCATTGCAATGAAGGAACGTAAAAAATATAAGTATACCACTTAGAAAAACCATTAAAATAAAAATATTTAAAAACATGTATTTTTTTCTGTTTACAGGTGTACTTTGAATATAGGGGAAAATGCTGCAAAACATCACAGTTCAACTTCATAGGGGAGCCAGGGCAAGCCAAAAAGTATTAACTAATTTTAAGCAAGCAGCTTCTGTGTCTTCCAAGAAAGTGTTTGAGAGAGAGGCAAAGTATGGAGCTCATAATTATCATCCTCTTCCAGTTGCACTTTGTCGTGGAAAAGGTATATTCTACTCTTAGCTATGTTAGCTATTACAGGCTAATTATACAAGATACGTTCAAAGGAAAACCGGATTTTTTTTTTACAGAGTATTTATTGCAAACACTGAAATAATTATATTATTGATGTTCAACATAGTCTTCTTCTAGTTGAATGCACTTACACCAGTGCTTGACAAGCACTTAGCTACCACGGGAAAATGATTCTTTCGGACGGTGCGCAGCCACTTATACACCACTGACAGAACTTCATCGTCGTCTTAGAAAGCTTTCCATTCAGTGCCTCTTTCAGTGGACTGAAGACTAGGAAAGTTCTTGTGAGTGCAGAGGGTGTTGAATGCAGTCAAGTCACAGCTCTTCAATAGTCGACACTGTTGCTCTAACAGTGTGACCTCGCATTGTCGTGGAAGAGGCACGTGCACATTTTTCAGAACTTTAGCTCATCTTAAATGATAACATGGGCTGATCCAATGTTAATGTTCAATAAAATTGACTGTGATATGTCTGTTTTTCTGTATCACACTCTCCATGGCTGCAATGTTGTCTTTTGTGACTGCCATGAATGCTGGACCCAGGCAAGGAAAAATCCTTTGCACTTTTGATGCCATTTTTTAACTTGTCAGTCCATTCATACATTTGTCACCATACTGAATTCTCATCAGACGATGAATCTCTATAGGCGACACTCCTTCGCTTGGAGCAATGTTGCAATGGCACTCCTATCTTGTCAAACCATTTCCCAGGTGCTTATGCATGCTGCAGGCATGTCAAAGACATCTTTTGGTAGCTCAAGGGCACTGCCTTCACATACCCGAGACACAATGATATCTGTCGTACATGCGATTGTAAATGCAACTTTTCTGGTTTTCCTCTGCACAATTCTTGTACTTTATATTGTTAAATTGTATTTTCTGTACTGGTTTTGAAGTTTACATCTGAAAAATAGTGTGTTTTCTCTTGAAACATTTAAAAAAAAAAGGAAGTTACTTTTGGGCTTGTAAAACTGTAGTTATGCATGTAAAGCAGAATTCAGTTGTATTTTTTTAATGCTGACACCGAACGGACAGTGTAGGCATTCTCGGTGGCCTCCACCACCGTGTTGTTGCATTGCAGTAGGGAAGCGTGGACCGACGAAAGAGGCAAGCGATTAGAGACATGCATATATATATATATATATAATTGTTGATTCAAATTTTGCCCCCCTTTCCAATTCATATGAAGGTGGTGCTTCTGACTCAAGGGACATAAACATTACAATCTCCATCCAAGAGAAACACATGCATGGACGATGTACTCACCACAATAAATTCCAAACTCCTGTAAGTGTCGCACAAAGCCTCCGTGAGATAATTCTTTAGTCATGTGAATCGGATGTTGGTCGCCTCGCTTCCACGATTTTCATTTCTACACTTTTCTCCCTCGAGCTAAACAAAACAGATATAAATTGCTAAATAATACACTCACCTCTTTGGGTTCCACGATGGCATAGTGGTAATATCGCCTTGTAGTCAAGGGGTCCTGGGGTCAATATCCAGTTGAGACAAATTCAACGGTAGTTCGGATCCCACATTAAACTGTAGGCACAGTCTTGATTAACCTATCTGTGCAAAACGTGAACTTAATAACCCAACTCAAACAAACAGTAAAGCACCCGCACTTTGCCGTATCAACAGCTTCCAAATTCATGTTCGTTTCGATTAATTCAGAACACAAACACCGGCAACAAACGCTCACTTCCTCACAGATTCTTTCCCCAACTACAAAGCATCCAAACAAGATCACCGAAAAGCTCGGAAATAACAGAAAGTGATACCAACCTATTTCCTTAATTTTATCACTCATGGGAGAGAAGATATATTACGAGGGTCACTATTTATATTTTGAGCCTAACAATGAAAAAACAGGAATTTGGCATTGAAAACTGCTTTATTGTTTTTCGAAGTATTCTCCTTTATGGTCAATACACTTTTGCATTCGTTCGAACCATTTGTCAAAGCAGTTTTTCCAATCTTCTTGAGACACCTCCTTAATATGGTTTTTGAAAGCATCAATGGCATCTTCCGCCCACGAAAATCGTCCACGCAATTTATTCTTGACATTCGGGAACAAGAAGAAGTCATTGGGTGCCAAATCAGGACTGTACGGCAGATGATCCATCAATTCGATTTTTTGACTGTTCATAAAGTCGGTTGTTAGACGAGATGTGTGACAGCTGGCATTGTCTTGATGAAGAATGATCCGACGGCGTTTGTTTGTTTTCCGTATTTGACCGAAGACCTCTGGCAAACAAATTGTTGTGTACCATTCAGAGTTGACCATTCTACGTTCCTCTAAAGGCACAGTTGCCACATGACCAGTTTTCCCGAAAAAAACAGGCAACCATTTGTTTCGATGTGCTTCGAGCGGGAACAACTTTTGTTGGATTGGGTTCATCTTGAAACACCCATACAGTCGACTGCTGCTGACGTTCCGGCTCATATGCATATATTCATGATTCGTCATCTGTTACAATCTTATATACGTCTTTTGAAGCACCACGATTGTATTTATTGGCCATTTGTTTGCACCAGTTGACGCGAGCGTCTTTTTGAGTTTTTGTCAAATTGTGTGGGATCCAACGAGAACATACCTTTCTCACAGCTAAATGATCATGTAATATTTTATATATGCTGGTGGAACTAATGCCTATGGTTGCCTCAATCTCACAGTATGTCACATGACGATCTTGCAGTATTAGGTTTTGCACAGCATCCATGTTTTCTTGAACATCAACTGATTTTGGACGACCTTCGCGAATCTCGTCGGTGAGCGAATGGCGGCCACGATTAAATTCGTTATACCAGCGTTTCACAGTGGCAAAGGATGGGGCTTCATCGCCAAATGTGGAAGTAAGTTGATCGATGCACTCTTGTCTTGATAATCCACGTCGAAAATCGTAAAAAAAGCATTGCACGAAAATGGTGACGAGTTAATTCCATTTTATTGTTGTCGCGCAATCTCCAAGGCAACATAAACAACACAAATCAAGCTATTGACAAAACATTTGAAGTACGTTATGGTCAATAATGCCAGACGATTCCATGCAAACGTCAAATCGTGCCTAACTTCAATCAGTGTTGCCAAGGCTCAAAATATAAATAGTGGCCCTCGTAGTTTGGAGATAGAAATTACACTGTAGAATCACAATCATTACAACAGAAAGAGTATGTATACAATGTTTATGTAATAAAGTGCCATAATAATACAAAATGTTTCTTTATTATACATGTGTACAATGTATACGATTTAGATTGTGATGTTTACAAATATCAGAAGATAGTCCCTTTTCAGAGACTTCCTTTCCACGCCAATTTCTATTCAAAAGCCATCAATTTATTGAATTTACTTGCAAAATTTGTTAAGCATTTCACTTGAATTACTGTGTAGTTGCCAACACTGTAGTTCTCAACACTGGTGACGTAATCTGAGCTGGACACAGGGTGCAGACATTCCTCTTCCCAGAAACACAAGCTCTCGCCCCTTCCACCTTTGCCTCAACCCATAATGTCAAATTTTTGACCCATTTTAAAATTCGCAAAATACAAAATAATTTTTAATTTAAGTGACCTACATGGAATTTAGGGTAATGACAATGCTTTCTTTCAGTTATTTTATGATTATTAATTATCAGTATCCTTGTGATCTTCTCTATGTCCTCATGAAGATACAGTGGTTATTGTTCTGCTGGCAATGTTTCCTTTTGCTTTCCAAGAAACACTAAGAAGCTCAGCTTTTCTGTGAGGCTTGAGGCCCGTTTCCCCAACAAGATTTCACGCTTTGCCATATGATCCTTTGCGTACATAGGATTCCCTGTATCTGCGGCGCAAGCAGAGGAGTCTGCTGCTTGCAATGGGCTGCTGAAGGAGTTTGAGCCCGTAAAATCTTGTGAAATCGATTGTGATGGAAACTAAATAAGGCTAAAACATTAAGTACATTAAATAATAAAGCATGTTTGAAAAAGAACTCCCTAGTTTTAATGTGTCCTAGACGTAGTCTACAATTAGGAGTGCCTAAAGGTACAGTGTATGATGTTGTTCGTAAAAGACTAAAGTTGCACGCCTACAAATTGCAACTGTTACATGAAGGGAAACCTACTGATAAAATCCAAAGGTATGAGTTTGCTGTTGACTTTCTACACAGAATTGATGATGATGACAATTTTTTACCAAACATTCTCTTTTCTGACGAGGCTACATTTCATGTCAGTGGAACAGTTAATCGTCATAATTGTAGAATTTGGGGGGCAGAGCATCCACATGAAGTTATTCAGCATCAACGTGACTCTCCCAAACTTAATGTCTGGTGCGGTTTGATGGAAGATCGTGTGGTTGGTCCTTTCATTTTTGTAGAAAAAACAATAAACGGGGACGTTTACCATGACATGTTGACAGAGTACGTCTTTCCCCAAATGGACGATATTGAGGCGGAAAAGGGGCTTGTGTTTTTCCAACAAGATGGCGCCCCACCTCATTACAGTAAACAGGTGCGTGCGGTTCTTAACACTCGCTTTCCAGGAAGGTGGATAGGCAGGGCTAGCCCAATAACTTGGCCACCACGAAGCCCAGACTTAACCCCACTGGACTTTTTCTTTTGGGGGCCATATAAAAAATGTTGTGTACAGTGTTAGGATCAGAGACATCAATCATTTACGGGAAAGAATCGTCGCTGTGGTTGGGACAGTTACACCTGAAATGTTGTTGAATACATGGTGAGAAGTGGAATATCGTCTCGACGTGTGCAGGGCAACAAATGGATCCCACGTTGAGGTGTACTAACATTGAACAAAACTTGAAGGAATCCTCTTTCATGATATGTACTCGTTGATGTAAGTTTTCATTACTTTCCCTATTAAATTTATACTTAAAACTAGGGAGTTCTATTCAAACACCCTGTATTTTAATAGTGCAATCAGTGCTTGCATTGCTTGTACTATATCTTCGCTGCTGTCGCATTGTAATCAAGGTGATGGAGGCACATTGCACAGTGATTCGGATCCCACTTTGAACTGTAGGGCCAGTCCCGATTAGCTTATCTGTGCATAAAGTGGACTTAAAACAACAATTCAATTCAAAGGACAGTGCATT
Organism: Lepisma saccharinum; assembly: GCF_977018435.1. Taxonomy (NCBI): domain Eukaryota; kingdom Metazoa; phylum Arthropoda; class Insecta; order Zygentoma; family Lepismatidae; genus Lepisma; species Lepisma saccharinum. Next base: position 93,664,743 of record NC_139229.1, read on the forward strand.
GTTTTAGGAAATCAGAATTTCTTGTATATATAGACTATGATCCATAGTTAACTAAATATTAGGGGCTGACTGATAAGAATTCTTTGCAGATACAAATAAAGTACCAAATAAAGTAAATTTATTGAAATAAGTAACCACATTCTACTTATTCGATATAAATTTGCAATTGTTGCATGAAAGTGTGAATTGTTTATTCACGTTTTTAATTAACATATATTATATATTAACATATATAGCCACCATATATAAAATTTTGGCACAAGAACTTGGCATGTTTTGTGATCAAAAGCAGTGTATGAACTGGCATATTGGTGTTAAAATTGTGAACAAAAATCTGAATTTGATTATTTAAGAACTATATTTATTACACAAAATTAACATTTCACTTCTAATAGCACATTTATATGGTTATCAGAGTATTAGGTTTATTCCTGTGTAAAGGAGTCAATTTTTGTTTCTCAAACACTTACAGCATAATTACTCAATTTTCCATGATTTGCATAACTTGCAGCATAATTCAGACCTCAGAAGGTGTTGCATTGGCAAATAAACCCTAAATTTCATGTTCAAGTGGTTATTTCGCATTTTGCAGTCCATTTTGCAGTCCATTTTGCATAGCGTTACCAGATCGCTATAAGGGAAATGTAGGACATACTGTCCCAAAATGTAGGACACAAAACATTCTCAATAAATATTTCGTATTTCTATAGAACATGTTAGAAAGTAACTGAAAAATGACACTTTTCAGCTTTAAACTATGAATTTTTAAATGCACAATTTTAAAACTTGCAATCATAATAAACAATGCACCTCTTACTACTGATTTAAGTGATACTTCTCAGAGGAGCCAATTTTTCTCAAAATTTAAGATTTAGTCAAAATATATTTATCTTAGAGTGGACAGTCAAACTCTTTGAAATTACAGGGACCAGAACCAAACATTTTACAGACTTTATGAAAAAAAAAAATTTCTATTGTGAGTCTGTTGTGCTGGTGGTAATGAAAGTACTCTCTCAACATTTGCATTATGCCCTGCAATGGCAAGCAAATATTCAGCAATTACCGCAATTTGAAATGGTTCCAGAAGGTTTCATCTTGAGTAGTTTTTAGTTCAATAACAGGGTGTCTACCAAAATAACACATCCAGAATTCTTGACTTTTTCTGGACTTTTCTTGACCTTTTCTCCGTTTTTATTAACGTTTATTTATTTGACCCCTACTTAGGTAAAGTTGGAAATTAGTACTTAAGAAAATAAATATTTATTTAATGAACACCCGTACCAAAGGGCCAGTTAAGATGAAAACTGATGCTATATTTAAGAAGAGAATTACTGTGCTTTATCTGTTAATGCATCCTGAACTGTTTTTGGAGACACGCAAGACTTTGGCATCTGGACTCATAGCCAGTGTAATCTTATGTGGGACTTGTGTCTCTATATATTTGTGATTGTCCCATCATGCATCTTAACTTACTACCATTTCAGCAAAAATTCTTGACCACAAGAATAATTTATTGCCTTTATATTGACTTCTTGACCTACTTGTAGATTTCTTTACTTTTTCTTGACTTCCATGACTTTCTTGACTGGCAGACACCCTGATTAACTCTATACCCCTACTTTACAATCAAATATTGAATATCGAATAAGAATGGGAAGCACCTTGTTCCATCAGTATAAACCCCAAGACAAGAAATTCCGCTCAGGCATTGAACAGTGACATCATCACAAAGTGGTCCCAAAAATTTGTTCATTAATTGCTTTCGTTTTCCCGTTTGTTTAATAGCAGGACAAACTTTTTTCTTTTTGGGCAATGACTGAATCAAAATAAATTTCACTATTGAGTTTGGAAGCGCAGTCCACAGACTTGTAACTTGCATGATTTTTTTCTGTTACACATTTCCCTAATTAATATTATGTGATGCTCAAAATGTAGGACATTTATGATATTTTTCAAATTCCTTCAAGATGCCAGACATAAGGCTTAAATGTAGGACATGTCTGGGAAAAACTGGACGTCTGGTAACCCTAATTTTGCATCATTTCGTGACAAAACATGGTAGCAAAATGCATCTCACACCTTTAAAAAACATGAAAAAATAACACTAGAATGTGTTATTTCACATTTTGTGTTTTCGTCAAAAGCGAAATATGCATGCCCCTAGTTATTGCATAAAAGGATCAGTTATAAATTGTTGATAGTGTTTATAATCATTAGGCTTTATGAACCAGATACATTACTAGGAAAGTGTTATAAACATGGATATTTTTTGTTACTGATGGAGATATGCATATGGAGTATCTTTTTTTTTTCTTGCCATAGGTGTGCATGTGTGGGACGTGGAAGGGAAGCAGTACTACGACTTCCTAAGTGGTTATTCCGCAATGAACCAAGGCCACAATCACCCGAGAATCATCGAAGCACTGAAGACGCAAGCAGATATCCTGTGTCTTACGTCAAGAGCTTTCTACTCAGATGCGCTGGGGGAATATGAGGAATACATCACCAAGTTATTTTGTTATGACAAAGTCCTTCCAATGAACACAGGTAATGAGTAGACCTTTGTGCATATTTTATTACCTGTATGCAGCTGTGTGAAATAAGAGTGTTTGCAATGAGCGTTTTTCGCTCGAGTGGCAAATATTTCACGTGGGCAATGCTAGATGGCAGACAGAATTGATAGGTCTTATGCTCAAGCGAAAAATGCTCAAATGAGTGGAATACACTCGAATTCTCGAACCCTATTAGTACACGAATTTCCTTCATTTGTCTAAGGTAATGGATCCTCAAATATGGATTGTAAAGTAAAAGATGAAGTGAAATTGAAAAATAAGTGAACATAGTCATCATCTCGATGTTAAAATGCAGTCTTGTATATCTTACCAAGATATGTGAAAGTGAAATAGATGATTATGGGCTGAAACTACCAAGGCTGACATTTCATGTTTCTGCGATTATTGTCACATTAAAATGATGTTGATTGAATGTTATAACTGCATTTTATTATTTCGCAGAATATGATTATCATTTTCGGTAAGTGAACGATGATGTACATGTATTTGTTGCACTGTGATTGTAATTGCTTAGGCAAGTCTGCCAGCATGTGTATCCATATTACGTTTTGGTCTGTAGATATTGCATACTTTCATATATATTGTATTTGAGCCTTACATAATAATATACAGAATTATTGTTTAGAATTGTAATTGCATAGAGTGGTTTCCTTCCATGTATGGATGGGTTTTAGGTTGACAGTGCTGCTTATTAGGCTCTGAAATATGGTACGTTGACAACCATTCCACTACGAGAGTGGTACGATCGAGCATATCATGCTTGAGTGTGGGAGATTCGATCTAGTTTTTTAAGCGAAAGTGGTCCAATGCAGTACTCTAGTGTGAAATACTGTCAACTCTTGCAAAAATTTGAAGGAAGTTGCCCGAGAAATAATTTTTGTTGTTGCACTTATTTTGGTCACTGCTTTGCGATTCTCATCTTCTGTCACAGCAGGTATTTTTCTTTAGGACGGCTTGTGACACCGGTGTCACAAGCAGCTTTTTATCGTAGTATGTTACTTTTTTTTTCACATACTGTAACTTGGGTAATGATCGGAGATACATGTTTTGAGTTCTGCATGAGTCTAGAAGTACGTAATTAACAATTATTAAAGTTTAATTTCATTGTTTCTATTTTAGAGGGGGAGAATATAAAATTTCACTTAGAAGCATGCATAATTTCAAATTTAATTTAATTAATTGCATTTAATTCTTTTTTTCTCCGAAAGTATTATAAATAAGTGCGTAATTTTTTTCCACATCAATGGCAAACATATTAGGCATTATGCAGATACCTTTTGGTGCAGTAGCGCAGGAACGTTTTTCATTTGGGGGGGTACAAAATTCAGCCTCCCATATATATAAACACACATACTACTGCACCTAAAAATACATTTCGGGGGTCCAACCAAGTGTTGCAATAATAATAACAATAAAAATAATAAATAATTATAATTATAATAATTATATTTAATTTAATTAAAATATTAATTACATATGTAAGTTAATTAATATTGTATTGTTGTTATTATATGAATAGGTAAAATATAGTAAAAGAATAGAGATATAACAGCATGTATTCATTATCTAGCTTACGTGTAGTTAAGATCGCCAAGATTTGCATAAAAACAACTGCCCTGGCAAGGAATTTAATGTCAAATAGAAAAAATAATTGAATATTTATTGAATAACAAATAAGGAGTTAGATCCAAATAACGAAAAGTAAAGTTTCTGATTAATATTTTATGGATATTATCATTAGTTGTGTGCATAAATCTTTTGGAACCCTTCAAAGCCGTATGAGCCAAATTCCTTGCCTTCCAATAAGTTCAGCGGAAATAAGCATCGATTATACAGAGCATTCCTTGACATTCGCTACGAGACTCGGCAGCAAGCGGCCCGGCATCAGCGCTTGTCTTTCCCGGTGAACGGGTCCTCGACAGTCGGTAGAGTCGGCTCTTAAAATTATAGTTTTCATATTGTGTGCTAACCTTGACTACAGAAGGTGTTGAAAATGATGTCCCTCTGCTGCAACACATTCCTGGCATCTCCGAAAGAAATTGGCATTTACACGTGCAAGTTCGTCTACTGTAATTCTCCCGATTTCTCGTACAATACTCTCTTTTAACTCACGGATGGTGTGCGGATTGTCTTTGTATACTTTATTTTTTAGATTTTCCCATTTTTCTTTCCACTTTCATTCAGAACTGACCCAATTACTCTAGACTTTTTTACGAGGTTTAATATAGTGGTCCTATGTGGAACGGGAACACTAGGAAATTTCGTTGCAAAACGTCGTCGCACTTCTCCACAATTCCTCTTTCCGAAGTAACACTCGACAAGATAAATCCTTTGTTGTAATATAAACTTTTGTGGTGCCATATTAAGCCACAATCTTCAACACACGGACACGACACAACATAACTTCCGAGGGAAGATTATACTGGCGTCAGTCTGCAACGTCAACAGAATGGGAAAGAGAGCGAAGGCAGGGAGAGCTAAAAAAAACACAGACTGTAGCGTGCGACTGTCGCGGACCCGTTCACCGGGAAAGACAAGCGCTGATGCCGGGCCGCTTGCCGCCGAGTCTCGTAGCGAATGTCAGGGAATGCTCTATAATAAATGCTAAGCAATTATATTTTGATTATTTACTTTTACGTCTTGGTAAGTCTTTCGGGGGAGTGTCCGGACCCCCTCCTAAATACGTCTTTGATACTTAGGTATAATGTTAAGCCATGGGAAATATTCTATTTTAGAACAGCACACACGAATGTCCTGTTATTTAATGCAAAATTTTCAGAACTATTTTTTCTTTGTTTTTCTTAGAATTTATGTTTTTTTTAAAAACAGATTTTAAAACCAGATAACAATTCTGAAACATATAAAGCTCTGGACTTCGTTCTGGCCTTATTTGAATTTAACGGAACGGAAAATCAGGAGTTCGAAATGTGAAAATTGGGAACAAAGATACATCTATTCATTTTAATGCAGGTTGAGATTAAAGGGGTGAGGAGGATCTTGAGCCACCCCAACCAGGAATAATCATCTCCCACCCATTGAATATAGAAACCACATTATGAATATATCATTTTATAGAGTTCCACTTCAGTTCATTCTAATTTTAAATTCCCATAGCTACGCATAAAAATATCTTTAAACAATTTATGGCAGATGTGTACCACATCCAATGTCTTTTGGATTTGGTATTTACTCAGACATCTGTAGGGCGTTGTATTAAAAAAAGAAAAAAACTGAGTTGAGATGGTTCCCGACCAACTCGTAAGAAGTCTAACTTTGAAATATTTGTGAAACATTTGACAAAACATTTATTTGTTATATAATTAGCTGTACCTAATGACTCTTCAAGCACTGAAAGTACTATCATTACATATGCAAAACCGAAATCCTTCAGATGTCAGAGGAAGCAAGGAAAGGCATACGCTCAAAATGTTGTTTTTTTTTCGTTTCAATCTTTGGTGGACAATATGAAGAACCGCCCAAGGTCTCTTTTCGTATGTAATAGTATTAAATGCAGATACATGCGTGTGTTTTAGGGTGACATGTCAATTTCTTGTTTATGTGAAAAGGTAAACTTTAATGTAAGCAAAAGCATGTGCGCATCACAGTTAAAGATTTTCGCATCTACAAAGAAAATCCAAAACACATTCCCACCTCGCCAGCCTCCGTGGCGGAGGGGTTGGCATAACGCGCTTTGACGCCAGAGGTAGGGCGTGTGAGTGTTCATCAATTTTATGATATCATCGCCAATCCTCATCTTTGCGATTAGCCAAAAGTGGCAGAAATGCGAAGTAAAATAAACCAAATAAATCAATCAAACATTCTCATCTCACTCAAAGACGTTGCGAATCCAATCCAAAATCTACCAATAGAACCTGCAGTGAGTTTCATTTGTGTCGTGCATTCATCTGACTAATGTAATTTTCTTACATATTGACTTTAGGGTTTAACTTAAAATGGCGTTGTGTTTGTGTTGCATTCGATACCTAAATTAGATTTTAAGCAATAAATGTCCAATTATAAGTATATCTAATACATAGGTAAAAATAATCCCCCCCCCTCTGATAATATCGCAAATTGCACCTTGTTTAAATGTCTAGGAAATATTTCATTTCACATAGGAATGATATCGCGATGCGATGAGTCGAAAATTGTCACAGCCTTATTTCGTGTCCTGTGTGGCGAGGTCCTTCTCGTTCTTGTTTGTGTTAATTTTTGTTTCGGTTTCCACTCGGAAGTCATTAAAGCTTATTCTAGATTCACTTCATGCTCAGATAGGCTAATCGGGACTCTATTTTCAAAATATCTTAATATATAGGTTTAAGTATAGTTTTCCGAACACCCCCTTACAAAGTTATGAAAAATATGGGTGAGGTACAGCAGTACATTGAAACCCCCCCCCCCCCCCCCAAGTTGGTCTGTAGTGTCTCGTCTCGTTCGTGTAAGTATTTCGTTTTGGAAAATTCCATTTTAAATATTCAAAAGAGAATGGGATCAGTCATATATCCTTCTGATGAAGATTTGTATCTTATCTTCGAATCGACGCGACCATTTCTTTAGAAAAGTGTACCCCCTCCCCCCTTACGCAAAGGAGCATTCGTCTGCAGCATGATTTTCTGAGAGCAAATCTGATTCCATCGTTTCACACACATTTTAAACAATTTTCATCTCCTTAAAGAGGTTTCCATTAGGTCAATGAACTAACTAGTAGCAACCACAATGTATAGTGGAACCACAAGCAAAACAACCTTCGCACACCCGCGACTCCTGTGCAGGAGGGGAGGGGGAGAGTGGACCATGCTTCCTTATGGCCCGAGCTGAACAGAAGAAGGGAAAGCTGCGCTGGGACTTTTCGTCCAAGGTTTTTTCCTTGTGGTCTCTCAATAGTAGAGTAAGTTTAGAATGGTTTGAATTTCTGTGGTAAGGAAGATAATGTTTATAAGTTATAAACAATATAGCTACACTTTTTTATTGGGCGAACTGAAAATAGGTTCTTTTAACAGTAGCACCTTGCGTCTGCTGTCAAATTTCCAAGGGGGGGGGTACAGGGGGTACAACTCGATTTACGGATTTAGGGGGTACAGTACCCCCCTTTAAAAATTTAGGGGGGTACAATGTACCCCTGTACCCCCCCCCCCATTCCTGCGCCACTGTTTTGGTGTAGCCTGTGTAGGGATCCGATGAATTTCAAATTTCGTGTAAGTTACTTTCTCTTTTCTTCTTCTTCTTATAATTGATTTGGAATTATTTTTTTCCATCAGGATTATAGCCCAAAGTATACTGAACAAAATGAGGTATCATTTGTACCTCTAACGTTCTTAGTCCTGGAAATATAAAATTTCATTTAGAAGCATGCAGAATTTCAAATTTCCCACTGAAAACATGCTCGGCATTAGTGCAAATACCCAGAAAATCAGCCTTTACAAGAGTTAAAGGCTTATAACCCCTTACACCTTTTATTTTCCCCTCACAATTTTAAAACAAGTGGGAGAAGAGGATTGAATATCTGCACAGTGGAAGTTATTCAACTTGACAACTTTAGATGGTTAATATGGGCAATTTAAAAGCTTCATTTCACTCACATATGTTATTAACAATTCTTTTGAGTAACTATAAATATCACAATCCTTTAATAACAAAATCTATCACAAATTTATGTGATAATATTAACAAAATCTATCACAAATTTATGTGATAATATTAAAAGTTCAACCTCATTTTTCCACAGTCAACAGGAACAACCCTATACATGTATCATTCTCCCGTTACTTTCATTTCTCTAATTACAATAAGCATTCTTTTAGGATGAATAACACGTAACAAAAAGTCTGTCCACGTAAATCAGTAAAGCTGTCCACTAGTCTGTAGAAAATATGACTTTAATGAGTCTACTGCAACCCTGCATTAAACCCATCTGACCAACATGAGTAATCTACCCTTACAACAATTTAAACAAGTGAAATATCTATTAAAGAACTATAATCACTACCAGGCCGTGCAGACTGAAAAAGAAATACACAGAGTTCCAATATACTCAACCTGTGTAGGGGGTATTCGTCCAGTCTCCAAATCGGTAAGGTTCTGCCATGCCAAAGTCTTTGCTGATACTGCTCCAAGGAGTAGCCAATGGCAGATCTTGCTTTAGTCACATGATATTACAAGTCTACTTGACGTCATTACATGAACCATACTACACTATATGCTTATAGGCTGCTATCTCAGACTACATTTTTTCAGCCAGTGAGGCTTTGTTCTTCAGGCAAACCATTCAAAGTTCTGGGCAAAATACTAGCCATGTGCTACTTGCCATGGTGCATTGTTAGGCCAATGTGTGGTACCATTTTTTGACAATTTTGATTGAAATGACAGTACTTTAGTATTTTATGGACTACCTCATTTGTCTACGTTAAATTATATTCCCCTCGCAAACATGAGTCATTTACCATAACATGCAAACTGCCCGCTTTTGCTCAAGGTCAGGCATTCAATTCAACACCTTTTTCGTTTGTTTGTATTCCTCCAGCGTTTAAAGTTGTCTAGGTTAGGTTACGTTAGGTTAGGTTGCTAATTGTATGATTTATATATTGTAAACTTTCAAATACAGTGTTCCTATTATGTCCATAAGTATTTCTTTTGGTTTCCCAGAAAACAGATGGTGTGAAATCAGGTAGTCCATGTAATACTAAAGTACCGAAATCGCTTGTCGGGTATCATTGTAATTGGGAGGATGTCTACTGTTAAAATATAAAAATAATAAAGTGCTCCCCTGTGCTATGCACCACACCATGAAGGCGTATAGGGGGTGTGGGGTTAGGGCCCCACACTTTCTTGATCACGGCTGAAGGTGATGTGATCAGCACCACGTCCCTGGCTGCCTGAGTTTCCTCCAGGTACCCACTTTATACAATGCTGGGTGGGCACTGGAGCTGCTTGAACAGGTGGAAAAAAATCCGGTTCTTCCACCCGGGGATCGAACCCAGGTCTATCACATGGTAGTCACATGCCCTAATGACTGAGCTACTGTGGCTACTACTGTTAAAATAAAGATGTTTTATTTATGATTAATAATGTTATATTCTAGTGTGCAGCTGTTATTATCAGCCTAGTGGATGTGCTGTTTCGTTCTGGTGCTTTGGTTTTTTTTTTTTTAAAGAAATGCTATATTTGGGCATATCTGCACCTGTGGAGTATTATCTGAAACACAAGAGCTCTACCTGTTAAAGTTATTATTTAGTTAATATGATGTGTAATTTTGCTACGAGAGCTATTAAAAAATGGCCTAATGCATTTTCGCAAATGGAGGTGGATCAAAATCGGTCCCAATTCCAGTACTACCCTTTTCCCAGAAACTGTGAAAGGTCTTACAATGAAGAGTTGACTAGTAATTTTTACTTTGTTACTTAAGTTGATGTATTAAGTGCTACTTTCAGTAACTACACAGTTCTTATCCTTAAAAACATGAAAAAAATACTTAATTGCGTAAGCAATATTTTAATTGTTTTTCTGTAACAATATTGTTAATAATAGTTCTTGTATGTAATATTAATGTTAAATTATTAATTCAATAACAGGTGTTGAAGCAGGTGAAACAGCCATAAAGCTGGCAAGAAAGTGGGGCTACTTGAAGAAGAAAATTCCAAAAAATAAAGCCAAGGTTGTGTTTGTTGAAAACAATTTTTGGGGAAGAACACTCAGTGCTGTTTCAAGCTCAACAGATCCAACCTGCTACGAAGGTTTTGGACCATACATGCCAGGATTTGAAATCATTCCATACAACGATCTCTGTGCACTTGAGGTGAGTTGTAGGTGTGTTTACAAGAAATGCAGATGGGTCTCTATATGCTAGATTTGTCTACTTCTTAAATTTCCACTAGGAACCCAGTTGTCTGTGTGAGTATTTGTGCTTTTCGGAGAGTGAAATGAGAGGTGAGTTTGGAAACATACCATCGAGATCGCCAGAAATTATTGTGGAGGAGGTCAGGCCATTGATAAAATTGTAATAGTAGAAATGATAACAATAATAATTAGTACCACCATTGTAATTGTTATTATACAATAACAAATATGATAAACGAATTAAAATTAACCAATTTTATTCCAAATTATAATTATACTTATTATTATTATTATTAATGATATAATTTGGGAGATTTTGTCACTTGATCCCCAGACAAGTTAATATTCAGCACAACAGTTTTCCAGGGGTCCGGGGTTCGAATCCCATCCTGAGTACGGATGTTTGTGAGTGTCCATTCATCAATTTCATCATGATGTCACTCATCCCCATATTCACAAATTAGCCAAAAGTGGCACAACAAGTGATGTAAAATAAATCAAGTCAATCAATAACAGTTTTCCATTTTTTTTAACATTTCATGTACTTGAATTCACAGTTGTGTATTATTGTTATTAACTTTTACCCATTAGGAGAAAATTTTACTCTGTTCATATTGTGCGCACTCTCAACTAAAACTATAATTTTTGGAACTTTGAAAACTGTGGAACCATTTCTTTTTTGTGTGGATTAAATGGTAGAATATGAAAATATAATCTTGGTTCCTGTATTTTTTCATTCTTTTTTTTTTTCATTGAATTTGAGGTATCTTTGAAAGGCATCTAAGGAACTTAGACTGAATGTGTTCAAGTCTATGAATAATTAAGTCTTTTTGAGTGGTATTCCAGATTCCAGATGCATATTCTAGTTTTGACTGGAAATGTGACTAATAAAGTACTTTCACTGGTTCTGTTTGCATGAAGTTGTGGCTTGATCTGATTATAAAACGTAAGTTTCTGAAAGCATCATTGGGTGGTACATAGGTACAGTAATGTCGTATCCAGGAGGGAGTGAGGGTGGGCAAACTTCCCTTGGACCCCCCTTATAAGGGGCCCAATGGATAAGTTTCAACTAGGGCTGAGCCGATACCGGTGGTATCGACATCGATGAGTATCGGTTGATTTTCTCTTACCAATACCATCCGATACCAAAGATTTTCAGTAGCTAGAAGAGCGGGCAAAGGCAACAGCTCATCTCAAAATTTGTCCTTTTTAAAGTTCTTTCACCCTTCTTTGTGACAGATTGGGAGACCAGCACAGGAAGTTCTATAGAATTTCCTAGAAACACTGGATCATAAACCCCCACCCTCCTGGGAAGCAGATGGCAAGATCAAAGGCATGGATAAGTGAAAGTTGAACCCAAACGCGACTATGAAGGCATGTAACTGCTTAGTTAGCGCTGTAGGAAATAAACCATTCATTGCCAATTCTTGCTTGAAGATTGTGGTCATCAGATAGGTGGATGTTTTTAACCCCCGCCGCACTAATGCCAGGTCAGGTAGTTGCAGAGTTCTTGGAAAAGAGGGATGAACGTCACTGTGAAATTAGCTTTGTTTTATCTACGAAGGGGAATCAGCAATTTATACTTATCCTCTTCACTTCTGTCGTTCGTGTGACTGCCGGTATCGGCCAATGATGGCTATTTATTTCGCCGAAAGCCTGCCCTCGTGGCAGAGTTGTTACTTGCCTGGCCCCCCACACTTTACCTCCGCACTCTAGGTTTGGTGCACTTCGTACTCTGCTCTGATTTGTCTAGGGGTATCTTTCTTTGTATGACAATGCACGTGGGTTGCAACAAGTCAACATAATTATATAATTAACTACAAAATAACAAGAGACAACGGGTAACCTTTTGCAAAAACTTTTTGATCAGAGGGATAAATTACCTTGTCCAGTAACTGTGAAATTAAAAACAGAAATTTTGGATATTTTCTAAAGTTTAATTAACGTAAATTTAAATATATACAAGTCGTATCCGAACGTTTATTTCTCTAATTGTCGGGCCAAAACTCTAATTTTGATGTTGGAAATGTCTATTGTTTGTACCTGGATGCTTAACATTTCATGAATTACATAGGGAGTATGCTTGTCACAAGGTAGACTCATGTTACCCCAAGAAAACGTCTTAACAGGCATGAGGTCACCCGACGAGTACATTATACAACACTCCACGGTGACAAGGAAGGCACTAGGCTGCCAGCGCACCGTAATTACTTCAAAATAACATCCAGTACAAACTACCCTTTTTCCTGTACACTGGACAACCAAGGCACTATCTTGCCCGGCAATCCAATCTCTTACAGGATCCGTTGTGGGAGATCTGTCCTCCAATCCGAGCTGACCGAAGTGAAACAGCCTCTCCCTCCCAAGTCACAGTTCCAACAGTCGACTTCTTCCACTCTCATCTGGGAGTTTATATATGTTTGGTTGCGTCTGTTGCATTCTTTCAACATGTTTAATCTTTTCGAAACTCGAAGAAAGAACAGAGAGCTACATGGTTTTTATACATGGAATATATAGGAACCTAAAAATGCATAATAAATTGAGATACACTTTTCACATATATATTTTTATACACGTAATTACCTAATTGATTAACATATTAATAAAATATTTCAATAAGAAAAAAAAAACACTGTTGCCCTGACACGGGGCCAGGATAACAAATTCCCCTCCCCAGCGTTACAATTCAATCTGAAATTTAAATTTCAGTCTATGTGAATTGTCTTTTAACGTTACTGAGAAAAAAAAGCTAAAACACTGTATCTGAAAAAGAAAAGTTCACTGAAAAGAGTAATTTTCACTACACATCACAACCGTCTCTGAAAAGAAGTCTCGATTTCACTGCACTAAATATCCTATTTCTACACAGAATTCCACCTGGAATTCTGGAACCTCCTGGACATCTCGGTCATCTGGTCATCAGGACTGCTCCCAGGTGCAGATGGATTCAGCTCCTCCGCCTTCCAACGAACATGTCTGACTCCAGCTCTAGGGTGACTCAGCCTCTCTTCTGTCCATCAGAAGAACCTCCTTAGTCCCCTAGTCCTTGCATCTGGGACTTCTGCGGTACTCGGTTCGACTCCTGCCGAAATTCAGCTTCAAATGACCCGACTTTAAAACGGGTTTCCCATTTTTTCATCTTTAACAAATTCCTTCACTTCCTTTCCTTCTAGGCACATCGAACTGATATCCATCAGCATTCTCTTAGTGATGGAAATCTCATGTCCTCGTGTGCAGAATATTCATCTCCTTTTATCGGTACATAACATAAAATCCAACAGTCTGAAATTTAAATCTTGCATTTACATGAAATAAATTTACCAGGACTCGAAATGTGTAGCGACAATAAATCAGGAACTTAATTACTACTGTACAAACTAGAAGTCGGCCACTTGGCTTTCTTTTAATCAGTCGTTTTTCACAGCCTTTCTACCCCCTCCCCTTGAGATGGATTCTCAGGGTAGAACTTAGGGACGAGTGCTTTCCCTCACTCTTCTCAAATTTCTTCCCGGAATGACCCTCAACTTGTCAACGTTGGCCAGAACTCTCTTCTCCTCACCCTCCTTTTCGAAAACAACATTATTTGGAGTAGTGAATTTCAGAATTCTTTAAATTCGGGAAAAAGCACACAGTTTGCTTATTAAAAGCAGACGAAATTCTATGCTCTTGAAGCAATACTTGATCTCAGACACAAAGATTAACCCTTCTTCTGCCCTTATTGTGGGCTTTTGCCCCATCTTTTTCTTCTTTTTCTTTTGCAAATTCGAAAGCCGCACCCATTCTTTCCTTTAACTGTATGACATAATCCATCTGTCTCTTAAGGGCTCCCCGATGGCACAGTGGTAGCGTCGTCGCCTTGGGAGTCCAGGGTTCGATACCCGGTGGAGGCACATAGTGGTTCGATCCCACTTTACACTGTAGGTCCAGTCCCGATTAACCTTACTGTGCATAAAGTGGACTTAAAACATCAAATCAACGAACAAATCAATCCATCTGTCTCTCCACTGTGATGTCCTCACCGGTTCCATCTTCCCTCTGAAGCTCCATTTTCCGAGTGTCATGCAGCATATACAAATCACGTCCAAAGAACAAGAATGAGTCATCGAATTTGTTGCATTGTTAATAGCAAAACTGATCACTTCCAAGTTTTCAGCCCACGACAAATGTTCCTTGCAGAACTTTCCAAGTGCTTGCTTTATTATCTTAATAGCTGCTTCTGATTTGTTTCCCTTCGGTCTATATGTCGTAATATAGACAGGCTTGCAATTCACAGAACGCAACGTTTGTGAATACAGCTTGCTTCAAAATACACTCTGGTTGTCACTGACAACGTATTTCAGGAATCCTGACTAAAAACAATACTTCAAAAATGCTTGCGAGATCATCCTTGCCGTTGTAGTTCTAAGTGGTGTCAAACTAATGTGCCTTGAGAACTCATCTGGAATGACTAAACAGTACTTGTATCTCCCCTTCGTACTTGTAGGCAGTGACCCAAAAATGTCCAGAACAGTTTGTATCCAGGCACAGTAGCTTTCCTCGAGTTCATAAAGCCCATCTTTCTGCTGTTGTCAGGATTATATTGAAGACAAGTGATACAACTTTTGCAATTGTTACTAACAAGTATAATTGTCTAGGACTTTAAACAATGTCTTTCCATGTCCTAATAATAATAATAATAATAATAATAATAAATCATGCGAAGATTTAAGTACTTCACTCTTCAACTTCTTTGGTACCTACAGCTTCAATCTGGAGCTAAATTGTGGATAAAGTCCAGTGTTTTCGTCAACAAAATGGTAAAGCAGTCCATTATCGTCGAGACAGGAATGTTGCAGATAAAAGTCAAATTTTCTCTTCTCTCGAGAATCCTTTATCTCAACTTCTTCTCTATTTAAACATCCAATTAATTTCGACAAGTAAGGATCACTCTGTTGTTCTCTTTTCCACATCTCTTTATCGTTAAGATCTATGGGCTGCGAAGTTTCTTTCTGTCCGTCCGTCTGTCTTCTGTTTACAGTGTTGCCAGCTGCATTTGTAAACATCGCTTTTTATTTTCTGCTTCCGGTCGAATTTTTGACACACTTTACCTTTAACTTTAGGAATCTCATGGTGTTCCTTTATCGTTCCATCCGGCATCTCTAATCTGAAATATACTTCAGGCTTGATATCCTCTATCGGATAATTTTCTTCTGCAACCGAAGATCCAATATATTCTCCCTTTCAGGGAATCCCGCTTCGATCCTCGACAAATAGTCAACCGCTGTGTAATTTCTACCAGCAATGTATTTTACTGTAACTGGAAACCTGCTCACCCTGTTTATCATTCTGTTTATGTGGCTCGGAATCCGAGAAGATTTTAAGATATCCATGAGCTCAGAATGATCAGTGTAAGCTATCACTTCCGGTGCTTGCAGAAAATAATATTCAAATTTCTGCAGACCCATGGTCAATGCAAATAACTCTTTTGCTGTGACAAAAATTGAAACTGTTCAAAAATAAAATGCTATTTTAATCTATTTTCTTGTATTTCCTACTTTGCAATAAATCACATTCTTGATTAGAATTCCATTTCTGATTCATGTTCTATTTCTTGGAAGCAAATCTCAAGAATTTTTCCTGAAATACATTCCTTATTGAAGAGTCTCATTTCTTCAACTCAAATAAGGAACAAAGACATCACTCTGTATCCAGGATGACATTTTCTTTGCAAGATTTAAAAATGCTGAGCTGATCATGCAACAATCATGAAAAAATATATATTTTTTTAATAATCCATCTACAAAATCATACATAGGTTCAATGATATTTTAACAAAGCTTGACTTGCATCACATGATTGTTGTTAAACACAGTACTTAACAACTTATTTTTATTAAATGTGCTGCATCAAACATCACATAGATGCTGTGTTTAACTGTCGTGCTTAAAATTCTCTTGTACATCTTTTAAATCAATTTTTAGCACTGGGTGGCAGCACGTCAGATTTATTTAAAATTCATAATATTTTCTGGTTCTTTTTTTAAAAAGTTCACAAGTGTGGATGATGAATGCGTACAGGTCGTATTATAGACATGCTTTTTATTGGAATATTGTGACGATGTTACTTTGATACAAGTTTATTCTTACTTCTCATGATACAAACATTTAGGAAATGACAGAAGAAAATAGCAATCCATTTAAAGGATGAGATTCAAGCAGATTAGTTCTCTCTTTTTGTATAGGTGAATGAGAAAGGGGGCTCCCATATTCACCTTACCACAAAAGAAAACAAAAGTTCTGTTAATATGCATCCTCTACTACCACAAAAAGAAAAGTGTGCACTGACACCAACTTTTGAAAATCCAAAATTGCTGAACTTGGATATTAGTGCAAAAATATATGTCGTAAGCAGGGAACGGATTTATATGTAGCAAAAATGTGGTTTTAGTTATTTTCACCAAAATATGGAGTTAAATATGGACTTAAAATTGTTTAAATTATTAATATAATAAATTTTAAATACTACACAACCTCCATAAAATGCAGTACGCTTATATTGCCATTAATTATAAAACAACACAAAATGTGTTTTCATTTTCTGTTTCCAAAAGAATGAATAACAAAATTTTGTTGTAAGTGTTCGAACGTGAATTTCCTTCTGTTGTCTCTTAAAATGGATTTATATTGACTAAAACTATGTTCAGTATCGCAAGAAGTAATGGGAGTGTATTTCAAATTTGTCGGTTATTTGCAAGAAATTCGCCCAACTCTGATAGTTCGGGGGTCAACTGTTACAAAATGAGCAAAAGAATGAAATATATGAAACTGGATTTTGTAATTGCAATGTGACAGCATTTTCTTCCTTTGCAGTAAGATGTTTAGAATTCTAAATACAGAGCTTCCACCGAGATCCAACCCGGGAATTCTTGATTACAAGACGACAACCTTAACTACCAGGCTGTCGGAGAAGGCTCAATCGATTGGGTCGAATTATATCTTGCTGAAAGGGAATCGAATTAAATGTTAGGGCTATTTTTGTAACATCACGATACACCACAACATACCTTTCCTTTTATGTACTTTCATATGTGGATCAACTTCTGGGTGTGAGAACCCTCAGAAATGATGAAATCTTCTATCCTTTCCCCTATGCTTTCAAACCAGAGTTTTCAGTTGGGTATGCTGATATTTATTCTTCTGCAATGTGCAGGGGCGTGCCGTGACCTTTTGTGATAGGCAAGCGATGGGTTAATTTTCCGTTTCGGTTAATTATAACAATTTCAAATATAATATAGGCCTACACACATCCCTACTTACAATAATGTGCATAATGGTGAAGTATCGGGCTTGAGTGTGTGAAGTGCATACATACCTAAAATCAAATCTTCGCTGCACAGTTTTTAAAGAAGAAAAACAACCTCTCAATATAAACTTGTAAATTTCAACCATGAAGAAAATAATGATTTACGTGATATTTGAGGGCAACTGCAAATTAAATTACGTTCTTTTTTAACCCTGAAAATAATAAACATCCTATTAGCATAAAGTTTTGATCTTAAATAAACGGACGGGTTTCGGTTTCTTACTTGAGTAGAATTATGAAAAATGGCTTGTCTTCAGTTGGATGCAAGCACAGATGTGATTCTGGGAAATTTCATGTATTTGCACTGCATTATAAAAATTGCTCAAGTCACTGTAGCTTGTATAGTTCCATGGTCCTAAATTTGTATTGAACAAAACACATGGCCAACAAAATAATTTATTAAGATCATTGCTGCCACATAACCACATAATATTGTTGTACTGAGATGTTTTAAACTGCCTAATGAAAACTTTTTCCCATCTTTCTTAGTTGGTTTGGTTATGCACAGTTCAGGACACAGTCGCTCATGGTTCACAATCACAAGCTCCAACTTTACACCATATGTTCTCGAACTGAATGGTTTTGAAAGAAGGTCCCTGATCACGTCCTTACCTGCAGCACTGCAAATCGATTGCTCGTCTGTTATGTCAACCATGGTGGAAATTTTCAATGTAGAATCATACTTTTACACCAGGTACAAAAACACGACACAAAGAACAGAAAAAATACAGCACAATATCACAGTAAAAAACAACACGCATCCACAGCACCCACGCTTCTAACCTTCCTTTTCACCCTACCTGCAGTGTTACATACCCTCCATATTTCCGAGTAACTGACCACATGACGAATATGTTGAACTACCGGCTGTGATTTCATTTCTTATAAATAGCATACGACTGGTGATCACTGGCTAACTTCATAATGTAATTTGTTGATTACGATAGAGTTTCAAACATAAAAATCATACCGTGTTAGGTGGTGCTACGGATGCACAGAAAATTCTGGAAGTTAGCAACACTTGTGGCCAGTGTGGACGAATTCTTTCCAATACCCTTGCCAAAGACAGATGCGGCCTTGGTGTTGCTTGCCCTCGGCCTTTTTTCTTCGTAAACGGGGATAGACAGTGTCCATGCAAGAACTGCATAAGTCACTCGAAAAGTGGGGAGGAAGGCGAGCAGTCCTCTTCTTCTAATGTGGTCAGTCGTGCCGCATCGCCCAGCGTCGTCAAGGGTGTAGCTGGTTTATGTTTCAAGCCAAAAGAACAAGAAATAGGGGAAATGAAAATTCTGCAATGTAAATATCTTATAGTAAATAAATTCTATTCTAATGTGTATAAAGGCATTGAAAAACACAAACTTAAGATATCAAAAGGGTTTTAAAAAACAACGCAAGTGGCGCTTGCCCCATCTTTCCTTACTGCACGCTTCTGGTAATGTGTATGAAAATGTCAGCAAATAATAAAAATAACAAAGCTTTATAAATAAGGTGGTCGGCAGTCTTTATATAATGGGGGCAAGGGTTGAGTAGACAGACATCCCAATCCGATTCTCTTAAACCAGGGGTTCCCAAACTTTTTTGTTTCACAGTGCCCTTTGTGTTTCAGGATTTTTCAGCGGCACCCAAGTCAGAATGTAGGTGTATAACACTTCCAACGCTTAGTGTCGTTAGATTGCTTGCCTTAAGTTAACAAATAAACACATATTTCAAATTCAGAAACATGTTTTATGTAAAAAAGTACTAAATAAGCACGTATTTGGAACAATCATATTCATATTCGTAATGATCACTGTCATTTCAAGGAAAATATTGGAACCCAAGGGTGCCGTGGTGCACACGTTGGTAACCACTGTCTTAACCTTTCTATGTTACTTTGTTCTTTCAAATATATGCTCACACGCAACAAATTTTAACTTTTTACACACTGGTAAAGAAGGGGAGAAAGCGAGCATTCATTGGTCGAGCCCTATTGAGTTCTACTTGCACAGAGACTTGTTTTTACTCCAGATATTTCTGGGAAGTACTGTAGTTCCGAATATTATCATTTAATATAACTATGTGTAATTATTTTGCAATAAAGTACGTCATGGACCAGTGTCCAGTTTACCCACTGTCAGTAAAACGCACAGTTCAAATCAGTTTCAATAGTCATATATTTATATTAAAGTAAAAGTTGATGTCGTCTGCATGCAGTGATGATTTCAGGGGGTGATCAGGGAGAAAACCGCTCCGGAAATTAACAAGTCACAAAAATTTCAGCAACGAGGCAGAGCATTCGGACAATAGCTAAGAAATTTTGCAACTGTTCACTTTGACTTTCTTTAATTCACTGCAACGTGCAATGTGTTTTTGCTGGGTTTTCGTTGCGATAAGCACTGATTCAGTCCTCTTTATACGATAGGTCACACTAAAAGTTTTTAGACATGCGCAAGTAAAACACTGGAGACCAAAAGTATGAATGCTATAATTTTTCAAAGTATTCTCCATGACAGTTGATACACTTCTTCATCCGCTCAAACCAAGTCTGAAAGCACTGGGACCACACATCTGCAGGCACCTCTTGAATGCACTGAACGAAGGTGGTGACTGCCTCCTCGGGAGTAGGAAATGAAGAACCTCGTAATGTATCCTTGATTTTAGGGAACAGGAAGAAATCATAAGTGGCAAGGTCGGGACTGTAAGGAGGATGAGTCATTTCTTCGATGTTGGAGGCTTTGAAGAATTCAATTGTTCGTACTGCTGTATGGCTGCGCGCATTGTCTTGATGCACAATAATGCGACTTCGTGGGCGTTTCTCACGAACTTTCCGTACGATCTCCGGTAAACAAACCGTAGTGTACCATTCAGCATTAACGGTCCGACATCCCTGTAGCGGCACTGTTGCAATATGGCCCATCCGACTGAAGAAAGTGGCAACCATTTGTTTGCCAACACTTCGTCCCTTCCTGACTTTTGTTGGTGGGTCTTCATCCGGGAAGATCCACTGCGTCGACTGTCGTTTGCTCTCGGGTTCATAACAGTACACCCAAGTTTCGTCACCTGTTACGATGTCATACACTGCATTTGATCGTCCTTGGTTAAATTTGTCCAGCATTTTCATGCACCATGTGACCCGTGCCTGCTTTTGCTCCTGAGTAAGATGGTGTGGGATCCATCTGGCACAGAGCTTCCTGACACCAAGGCGGTCATGCAGGATCTTTTGAACCTGACTCATACCAATACCCAGTGTTGCACTAATAACTACATGTTATCCTCCTCTATGATGTGACACACTCTGTCGATGTTTTCGTGAGAAGTTGCTGTCACAGGACGACCATTACGTAATTCATCACTGAGTTTCTCACGTCCACGTCGAAATTCTAAAAAACAATTAAACACAGTCGCAAGGCATGGGGCTTCCTCCTGAAATGCATTTCGGAGACTTTCATAACATTGCTGCTGCGTTAAACCTGCTCGAAAATCGTAAAAAATCATTGCTCTGAAGTGCTCCCATGTTAAATCCATTTTACTGTACACACACGACAATAATTGACTAATTTCTGGCACACAACAATTAACAACTATAAATTCTGCAGCATTATCACACTTCACAGACTACTAACTTCAACATATCCTAGAGACAATGTATTGCTGCAATCAGTGTTGCCGCATCTAAAAACTTTTAGTGTCACCCACGTAATTAAAAGTCAAAATAATGGACGTATTTAAATTATCATCTGTTTTGATAACTGCTAAATTAAGAAATACGATAGATCAGGATACGCTTCAAGCTTGTGTGAAGGTGTCAACTGTCGGGAATGAGGACTTGCAGAAAGAATCAATGATTACCTCATTCATATATACGAGGCGCATCCAGAAAGTAAGTTTCCCTATTTTTTCCCCATGAAAGTAAATATAATGAGCCGTGTAAATTGCTCATGCGCAGCAGAGCTAAGACGTATCAATCATATGCCAGGCGGACAGATCCCGCCCGGCGCCAGTAGCGAAGCAGCAGTGGTCCGAAGTGGAAGCTCGTATTCCTTCTCCCGCTGCATGCCATTAGCGAGGCAGCAGTGGTCCGAAATGGAAGCTCGTATTCCTTCTCCCGCCGCATGCGAGGTTCGGTCGGTGATAAAGTTCCTGAATGCACAAGCATTGCGCCAATTGACATTCATCGTCAGCTCTGTGAGGTCTATGCGCCGAACATTATGAGTAAGCAGATGGTGCGTCGCTGGTGTCGGCAGTTTTCGGAAGGTCGTCAAAGTGTCCATGATGAAGAGCGCAGTGGGCGTCCGTCCCTCATCACTGATGATCTGGTTGAGATGGTGTGGCAGCGCATCGTAGAGAAACGTCGCTTCACGATTACGGAGTTGAGTAGTCTTTTTCCGCAGATATCGCGATCCGTGTTGCATGAGATTGTCACACAGCGCCTGCTGTTCAAAAAATTGTGTGCCAGGTGGGTACCGAAAAACCTGACACCCGAACACAAAATGAAACGTTCAGGAGCAGTACTGACATTCCTGCAACGGTACCATGATGACGGCAATGATTTCCTCGACAGGATCGTCACGGGCGATGAGACGTGGATTTCGCACTTCACCCCGGAAACCAAGCAGCAGTCAATGCATTGGCGGCATAGTGGATCTCCGGTCAAGAAGAAATTCAAACAGATGCTGTCGGTACAGAAAGTGATGTGCACCGTGTTTTGGGACAGGAAGGGCATTTTGCTCATTGACTTTCTCCCCAAAGCTGAAATGTTGAACGCTGACCATTACTGTGAAACACTAAGGAAATTGCGACGTGCCATTCAAAACAAGAGGCTTGGCATGCTTACTGCAGGTGTTGTGCTCCTCCATGACAATGCTCGTCCACATACGGCTCGGCGCACAGCAGCTGTATTGACGGAATTTGGCTGGGAGTTGTTTGATCATCCACCTTACAGTCCTGATCTGGCTCCCAGTGATTTTAACTTTTTCTTGCACCTCAAGAAATTCCTGTCCTCCGGTGAGCGTTTTGGCAACAACGAAGAGCTGAAGACGTCTGTCACACGCTGGTTCCATTCACAGGCGGCAGAGTTCTACGACAGTGGGATCCAAAAGTTGATACCACGATACGACAAGTGTCTCAATTCTGGTGGTTGCTATGTTGAAAAATAGCTGAACCTTTGCTGTACCTGTTGCCAATAAATGGTTTCCTGAAACTGTGTTGGTTTTTTTTTTAAAAAAATAGGGAAACTTACTTTCTGGATGCACCTCGTATATAATCTGTGAAAAGCCTAGACATCTTAATTCGCTGACAATTATTGCATTATTATTTTATTGATTCTTATAACTCATTCTTAAAATGGTAGTTAATTAAACCTAACACTTAATTTTGTTTAATTAAATATCAAATGTAAGGGACAATGTAAAAATATTTGTATTGTGTTATTGGGTCTAAGTAATGACAATATACAAAGAAATATAAGGTGGTTTGTGGATTTATTACATTGTTTTTGTATTTCAAACGATTTATTAAATGTATGAGGATGATTTTCCCAAGATTTATGGAGGAATTTATTGTTAATTGAATCCGCCTGTGTCTCAAAGATGTTTCTTTACTCTCCATATGAACAGGACTTGTGCGTTCACCAGCACACCTAGCAAAAATACATATTAGAACTCAAGAAAATTACAAATGTGGTAATGAAAATCCTGATGCACAACATTTATTTCTAGAATGTCCAATTTTCTCAAATCAACAAATCACACTCTACAAAGGTATATACAACGTTTGAAAATTCCATTTCCCATATCACTCTCTTCCATTCTCTCAGAATCTCCACTAATATGGATCCTGTATGCATATGCTCGAAAATGTAGGCTCAAAATATAAAGTGATTTTTATAAAAAAAATAAAAAAAACAGCAAAAGGATAAAAGTATATTATTCATATAATCGTTCTATGTTTGTGATAGTGGTGAATTTGAGTGACTATCAATCAATTTCAGAAGAAATACATTAAAACAAATGCAAAACAGAAAGGATCTCCAAAGTCGACAAAGATAATGTTGACAGGGTCATGCGAAAGAAGAAGAAGAAGAATTGTGTTATTGGTATTATAATTTGATGCCTATGGCACCAAGGGTTTCATGGAATAAATAAGAATTGAAGGAAGCAAGGTGAACTAGTGAAAAAAAAATCATAATGGAATGAGTTTTGACTTTTGTTAGCCCTTAGGAAATACCTGAGTAAATAAACTGAAACAATATGCTGTGCCACCTTTCGGTTCTAGTTGAAAAATTCACAATTATCATGGCAAAATACCTTTCTTACACAGCAGTGATGTCGGTGAAAACATTTTTTCAACAGTTTACACTATTAAGATAAAGAATATGTTGATGTACAAAGGATAATACTTAGAAAAAAAACTGTCCATATTACTTCATATTTAATCTATATAATGTTCATTCGTTGGCAACAATTAATAACACACAATACATTGTCGAAAGACAGCAATAATTAAGTATGTGGCTCAATCAACAAATAAATTTATGTTTAAATTTGCAGTGACTATTTCTAAACAATGTACATCAAATTGACTTCATATTATCTTAATTGGGATACAATTAACACTGCAGTGATCGTGCGGGAAAAAAAAATGTCTTTGATGGCACGGATCACTTTTGTGATCCATAGAATATGATTGTTTTTACCCATTATTTGTCAAAATATATCTGGTTTCATAGTGAGAATGTCGTTTTTGAGGTATTCTCCTTCAGTTGGCAAAAAATCCCCCAGATACAAAGGGGGGTATGAGAGAGAGAGAGAGAGAGAAATATTGAGTGCACAACTCAAATTTCTCTCTTTTCCTATTTCTTACTCTATATCTTTGTCGGCCTCCGTGGTGGAGTGGTTAGCACATTGCACTATGATGCCAGAGGCCCAGCCTTCGAATCCCAGCATGGGCATGGATGTTTCTGAGTGTCCATTCATCAATTTCATCATATCATCACTCATCACCATCTTCGCAAATTAGCCAAAAGTGGCACAAAAGCAAAGTACAGGGTGGCGCGGAGCCGACTGACACATTTGAAAGTTGAATATATTACGCATGCATGATAGTTTGAAGTGGATTGCGGGGGAAATGAGAAGAGGATAGGATGCCATTTCATATGAAGACAGCAACAGTCATAATGGACCGTTAGATTGTTGAACATCACGTTTTCTGTGTTCGTAGTTATTAAGAAACGAAGTCAGTGGTTAAAGTGCAGCGATTGTTCAGAAAACAATTCATTGTTAGCCAACATGGTAACATACAGTCTCGGAATATCATATTGGCTTTGGTGAAGAAATTTGAAGAAACTGGCAATGTATTGGATGTGAAACATGGAGCTCCAACAACAGTGTGTACACCCGAGAACTTGCAGAGAGTGAACGTAGTCCACAATGCTCGGCACACCAGCAGTCTCTGGAAATTCTTGAAAGAACGTGTGTTCAGAAGGCATATCACGACTCTTCAATAACTGAAAGAAGCCATTGTTGAGGAAGTAACGGCTATTGATGAGGAACTATGGAGATAACTTCCAGAGACGTCTGCAACAATGCATTGATGCCAAAAAAGGCCACCTGTCTGATGTAATTTTTAAAGAATGAACTTGTAAGTTGTTAGTAATAAAATTGCATACTTCAATGTACCATTGCATACGGTTTTCCTTATTCTCCTTCCTTTCTTTCATCATCTATGAGCATATCAAATGTGTCAGTCGGCTCCGCGCCACCCTGTAAAATAAAGCAAATCAAACAATATTCGTGTTTTCCTCTGTCTATGGTCAAAAGTGCACAGGCACAGGTATGGGTACTATATCATCTGTACCTAAAACCAAGTAGAATATTTAATGCATAATTGAAGTTTGTTGAAATGTTTCTCTGATTTTTTTTTTTTGTACATTCACAGTGTGTCATTTAATGTTATTGCATCTGCATTTATTTTATGTAGCAAGCCTTGTGGGACAAAACAGTGTGTGCTTTCATGGTGGAACCTATCCAGGGGGAGGCAGGTGTGGTTGTGCCAGATGATGGCTACCTGCAGGGCGTGCGTGAACTCTGCTCAAAGTATAACGTTCTGTGGATAGCAGATGAAATCCAAACAGGTCTAGCACGGACTGGGAAAATGTTAGCCTGCGACCACGAGGAAGTGAAACCAGACATCCTTATCCTTGGGAAGGCCCTTTCAGGAGGAGTGTACCCTGTAAGTCTCATTTTGTTTTTTATAAGCATTATTAATGGGTGGTAGAAGTCATAGAACTTTTGTTGTTATACATTGAGACTAGAGTGCTTAGTATTGTAATGCCTGGGGGCTTTGAGTGTTACTTGGGGGTAATGACCGACTCGCTTATATATTTTCTGTAGTTTATTTCTCTAAGTTCACAGAGGTACATAGTAATTTGGATCCCACTTTAAAACTAAGTCCAGTTCCGATTAGCCTTACTGTGCATAAAGTGAAGTTCAAACACCAACTCAATCAATCAATTAAAAATTAAAAGTTCACAAATTCTAAGTTATACTGTCTAACTACAATACTAAGTCCGACAGTATTTGTACTCTACAAAATCTAAGGTGCCACGCTATCAAGTATAATAGGGTAATTCCATGTCAAATCAACCAAGAAGAAATATATTTTGGAATTTGATGTCATGGATTTGACTAATTTTTGGTATACACGTTTCTTATTATCTGAAATATAGAAAATATTTTTTTTATTATTTTTCATGTTGCCGGTTTTTGAGTTATTGAAATCTGAAAATTGACAAAATTGTCAAAAAACCGCTCATCACTGAAACTTTAAATACAATTTGCAAAACACCTGTTTCAACTACAGGGCTGGACATGGTCTTATTTTAAAGCTTACGAAGAGGGCTTTCATTTGATATACAACATGCTTGGTTTTTTTGCGAAAAAGAAATTTTGAAATTGTTTCAAAATTTTATTTTACATTTTCCAAAAAATGAAATTTTCAAAAATTTTACACACATTGGTACACATTTACTGAAGGTTCAGTGAAAATTTCAAGGTGGTATCTCTTTGGTATCATGAAAATTGAATTCGTTTCAAGACCATGGGATGATTTTAAGTTAACTTTTACATACCTAACCAAATTATAAATACAGAAGCATACATACCAACTTCATCACTCCAGCTATCATTAGTTTAACATTTTGAGTGGTACAAACACATACAGTGTGGGTACCACTGGATTTTGCTATATGCAACTCTTTGGTCTTAATTCTACAAATTTTGAAAACCCAATTTTAAGTAGCTGGTATTTAGATTTAAAAAGTCTGAATATTTCTCTCAGATTTCCCAGGTTCAATCTTTTTTGAATGTGGATACGTTTACCATCTGTGTCCCTCACGGAAACATAGTCTTTTTTGCCAGGCATTTGCCTGCTAACTTCATCACTGCAGTCAAAATCTTTAACTAATGAGGCTGTTTCTTCTGGTAAAGTTTTTCCAGGTCTGGGGTCAGGTGAGGACAAAAAAAAAAACGAGTTTTTTTTCTTTCCTTGCTATGTAATTACTAACACCAAATTCCTTTTCAATTTTTCCACATGACCAACTTTTGGGCAAAATAGACAAAATCATGAACCTTTCACTTTTATTTGCAATTTAAATCTCTCTTTAAGTTGTTCAAAGATTTCTGATTCTGAATTGCTACAGTGCCATTCTTCTTCATGTTTATCACCTTCTGCATTCAAAAGGGATTGGGTATAAGTATTTCTTATTTTCTTTATCTTTTCTCTGCAATACCTTTTCGAACTCTTCAGTTTCTTCTTACTCACTGGAGACTCATCAAGAGAGATCAAAGAGGCATTCAAGTAGCTGAACCCTGTGTCAACATCCATATATTCTGAATCTTGGTTACTGCAACTAGGACCAGCATTATCATCTGGTCCTGAAGGATTTTCTTTTTCTGGAACGATAGCCTGCTTTTCCTTCCCTAACTGCAGTCTACAGGAAGTACAAATTTTCATGTTTTCTTTGTAATTTAAAGAAATCATCCAAGCTGCAACATTCCTCAGATCTTTACTACATCAGTGTCCCTTTTTCTTCAAAGGATTACAACAGAAAATGGACCACTTCTTGCCATCCATATCAAGATTTTTTTAAAAATGAAAACATTAATAAAGCAAGTTTCAAACAATTCACAGCACAGAAGTTAACTGTACACGCTCTGACAGCTACACCACAACTGATCCAGTTGGACAAAGAAGCATAGGACAGCAGGAATAAACAAGTTACGCAGGAAAGGGATGACTCACACTTGAGCTTTAACTGTCTCTCACTCATCATACTGAAGAGATACCACCTTGAAATTTTGACTGAACTTTCAGTAGATGTGTACCAATATGTGCAAAAATTTTGAAATTTTTTGAAAATTTAGTTTTTTGGAAATTGTAAAATAATTTTTTGATAACTTTCAAAATTTGTTTTTAGCAAGAAAACAGCATTTTGTATATCAAATGAAAGCCTTCTTCATAAGCTTTAAAATGAGACCATGCCCAGCCCTGTAGTTGAAACAGCAAACAGGTCTCTTACACACTGTGTTTAAAGTTTCAGTGGTGAGCAGTTATTTGGCAATTTTGTCAATTTTCAAATTTAATTAACTCACAAACCCGCAATATGAAAAAATATTTTCTATATTTCAGATGATAAGAAACATGTATACTAAAATTTAGCCAAAATCCATGACATCAAGTGTTTATGCACTGGTTGATTTGACATGGAATGACCCAATATAGTCTCTGTTACCTTGATTGACAATAATGGTTTTCTTGGAATATCAACGAGATGATTTCTGGTTAGGCTTCTGAGCGCTAACGTCTCTCTCATCTTCAGGGATTATAGTGCAGAAATGTGTCAGGGTAAGGTTATATGTATTTGGTGTGGGAGGGGTCCAGTCTAGGTGGCGGTGCCATTTCTCCGACGTCTGCTCTCCCAGTCGACTATTGCTAATCAGGCTGGGCCCTGTTCGAGTCCCGTGTGTCTGTTGAGATTTTCCTTCTCCCCATGGAATAATAATTGACACATCTCTGCATTTCAATCCCTGAAGATGAGAGTGACGTTAGCTTTTGAAAGTTCGGAAGCCTATCCGGAAATCACTTGGTTGATATCCTGAGAGAACCTCTTCATCATACACCACCATTTTTTTTAGTTAAATGCTCAGTTTTCTGTGACAGTGCATCCTCTACATGCACTGCCATCAATTGCCATTGAATCTGTCCAGTGGTCACAACCTCTTTCCACATAAACCAGGTTGTCCAGCTCTTGACGATCCATGCTGTCTGCTCGTGTCCTGACAGAGGCAGGAGAAAACTGTTGTACAAGGATTGCATGCCTCTGTTCAGTGCTGCCATCAGGTGACAGTCCATTGTACTAGAGCATATTAGAAAATAATGTAAA
This sequence comes from Lepisma saccharinum, assembly GCF_977018435.1. NCBI lineage: Eukaryota > Metazoa > Arthropoda > Insecta > Zygentoma > Lepismatidae > Lepisma > Lepisma saccharinum. The sequence goes on from NC_139229.1 coordinate 93,693,909, forward strand.
ATTGACACATTTAGTTTAAAAAATAATGATTTTTAATGACTTGTTAAATACAAAATTCACAAACTTTTAATCAATACTAAACAATACACTTACTACACAATTTTAGAGGCTCTGTCCAAAAGGTCAAAAAATCAGTCTTGAAGTATGGTCTTGTTGTACAAGTTCAAAACTCCAGTTCGAAAGTGCCAAGTACACAAGCAATCAAGCCCGTATATACAGCACGTGAGATTGCAGGTTTCTGCAATTGTTATTCACTTGTTTCAAATCATGGAAGTCGAAAGTCTATAAACCTCGCAGCATGAAATCCTGCCCACACATTAGACAGTAATATCAACAGAATGTGACCCCGATACTTTTGTTCATCATAGCTTCAGTGTTTGTTCTAGCACAGCACACTTTTTTCTTGCGATACCTGAATCTGAATCAATTTCACTATTGAGTTGGAAGTGAAGTCCATAGACTTGTAACTAGCTTTGTTTCTCAACTGAACACGTATTTTCTTAATTCAAATTATGTGATGCTCAAAGTGTAGGATGTTTGTGATTTTTTTTTTTTTTTTTCAAATTTCTCCTGGATGCTGGACATAAGGCTAAAATGTAGGACATCTCCGGGGGGAAAAAATACCTCTTGCATTTCTTGCTGTCTCAAGTGCTGAGAAAATTGAATGGTGAACTAAGATCTTGCCGCCGAATGTTTCAGGTATGAATCCCAGCCTGGGATTTGTATGTATGTGAATGTCTCTTCATCAGTTTCATCTAATCAGTGGCGTCAACTTATATGGCCCTTAGGGGCTCAAGCCCACCCAATAATTTGCCTGTTAAGTTTTATTTTAGAAATAAAGTTCCCATGTTTAAGAAAGCAAAATGTTTTATCAAGTTAAAGAATTTTTCACAACTTACTTACTTACTGAATGTAAATAAAATTTATCATATTAATTTGTTACATGTCCAGTATGATACTTGACAGTGTTTTATATTTTTTACTCTATTTGTGCTCACATCATTGTAAGGAAAGTAAGGGAGGATAAGGGCTTATGACCAAGATAAGGATCGATAGGCACTAAAATCTCTCAAAATAGGAAGGCAAAAAGCACCAAAAAGTACAAAATTGGCACTAAAAGTGATGAACATGAACAGATTTGTCATCATTTTCACAGATTGGTCAGTCAAAAAGCAGTTATCTTCGAAATAGGCACTTTTAATTGAAACAGGCAGTGTAAAATTCATGTATTCCTCTTAGAAATGGCATGAAATTGTTTTTAAATGTAAGCACCTATATTTTCTGGCATAGGAACGAATGTTATTGCATAAACTTATAAAATAAAACTCAGTTCAACCCACCCAATGTTTCTCAAAAGTTGGCACCACTGCATCTAATCCTTCATTCTCTTCATCACAACTAGCCATACACGGGCTACCACTGACCTTCATATCATGGAAAATTTGGAATAGTCAGGGAACTCAACTTAGGTCAGGGAATTAGGTTTTTCAAAGTGAGTGTAAACCTTACCGTGACCGAAAAGGATGCAAAATAATACCAAATGGAAAACCCAATAAGAGAGACTAATATGTTGGCAGTTTATCAAGGTAAAGTTATAATTAATATTTTTTTTTAAAAAAAATCTGTAAGTGATGGGAAACATAGATTTGAATGTGTGGTAAGCTTCGTTCGTTGCAGAAGAACACTGGAATAAATTAAATAATGAAAATGGTAAAGTAGACCCACTATGGAGTTTCCTTTTTCACAAGTAGAGCAGACCACCATCTTTAAAATTCAATGTAACTGAAAACGTCAAGAATCTCTGTAAAAGGGATGATGATTTTGAATTGCCTGATAATTTTTTAAATTTACAATTTTTAAAAAAATGTGATAAAAATTTTCATCTTAAATAGTAATAAAACAGACTGCTTGTTACCCAGTTAAGTTGCTACATTCCAACAATGTAACATTGACAAGATCCATTGTATTACCGATTCTTTTTTAAAGATTTGTAACCATTGTTATAACTTTATCTTTAATCAAACTGAAAATACATATATGATAAAGGGAGCTTGTATTCTCCTGAAACATCACAACAAAAACTGTGTTTTTATGCTTGTAACAACCGTAGACTACAAGAGAAATAAAAAAGTATTTTTCCAGGTTTCTGCTGTGTTGGCAAATGATGATATTATGCTGTGCATTAAACCAGGAGAGCATGGGTCGACATATGGAGGCAACCCGTTGGCCTGCAGGGTGGCTATGACTGCCCTGCAGGTTCTCATAGATGAGAAGTTGGCTGAGAATGCCCAAGTACTGGGAATTATCCTCCGAGAAGAATTAGCCACTCTTCCCAAAGAGATCATTACAGCAGTGAGAGGGAAAGGATTGCTGAATGCAATTGTTGTGGATGAAGGTAATAGTATTTTTCTTTTTTTGTTATATTTGTAACAATATTTAACACTCTTATCTGTTTAATATACCTGACAGGTCAGTGTAATGCTCTTTTGCAAGCACCACTTATTCATATTTGTTTGGTAATGTATATTAAGGTCAACTCAACCACTTTTTATACTGTAAGCAGAAATAATGCTAAGGAGGGGTGAATTTTAATCCAGCCCTCAACGAACTTAATGCCTATTCCAACCTATATCCAGAGCTCCGAGTTGAACATGTTAGCTGGGGTGATGTTTGGTCGAGCCTCAAGTTTAGCTGGGGGGATGCTTTGCAAAAATTTTGCTAGCTGAGGTGATACCCCCCCTCCATTTCGAGCACTGCCTACATCAGCACTGTTCTTTATATAAAAAGTATATATTATTAAAGGTAAAGTGAATTAGTGTTCCCCTGTGCTTAGCACCATGTCATGAAGGCGTATAGGGGGTGCGGGGGTAACCTATATATTATAATAGGCTGTTATAAATTCTAGTAGCTACCCTTCAAGCACCAGGATAGTACTGGCTGATTCTTATAGAACTGGTAGGGTGTAAGGGGCAACCTTCCACATAGTACACCCGATTTTCAACCTCACTTTCACGTAGTACTCCGTGGACTGCATTTTGTAGACTAACGAAGCTCTGGCGTCTGGCCTTATGGCCAGTATAATTATGTGTGTTGTCCTGTGTTTTGTCCTTATGTGTGCTGAGTGCCCCTTTACAACCTCAGCTTTTAACTGAAATCAGAATGTTTTAATATTTTAGTAATACAGCATTACAGTTATGTTATTGTAGTTATGGTAAGGGGCTAGACCCCCTATAACATGACTGATGCAAAATAGCCTGACACACCCAAAATTTTAAATACAAATTTAAAATTATAGAACTGGCCTGACAAAATGAACTGTAATATCTATACCATACAGATATTAATGTAATTTATACATGACGTACCTTGGATAGTGTACCATTGATTGTTCATTGTGATCAGAACATGTGTTGAAAGTTTCTGCAGTTTTCAAGAAGGCACACCTCCACCTGCGTTTGCATATTCGCCGTGGCTCGCTGCAGTGTTTTTCTGGTGATGTTCCTGATTTTAGTCGAAATGTTGTCCTTTAAAGTTTGTAACATACACCGTTTGTTTGCATGAAGCCTGTCCTTCAGTAAACCCCACAGGAAAAAATCCAGGCTGGTAGACCACTATGTGTCCTTTAACTTTGCAGCATATAAGTACTGCCACCTGTCAGGACATTGATTGATTGCTTTGATATTTTAAGTCCACTTTATGCACAGTAAGGCTAATTGGGACTGGACCTACAGTTTAAAGTGGGATCCGAACCCGGGACCCCTGTCAGGACATCTACACACCATTCGACTCAGCACAGCCCACGGATTATTAAGTCATAATTGTGAGCTGTTATATGCATCACCTGCAGCATTATTAGCAAATTCATCAGGCCGGTTCTATAAGAATTACCCTGTAGATATATATTATAAATATATCCTTGCACTTCTCCACCTGTTCACATTCTGATCAACATTCAAAATTTTCGGAATCCATTTTGCCGCATCTTTCCTCATGCTCAAGTCGTCACGAATAACCTTCCACAACTGTTCATGGCTGATGTGCAGTTCCTCCTCTGTCTGTTGGATTCTATGATTGTTAAGAATTATCCTGTAGACTGTGTCTATCACCCTGGGTGGGGTCATAGAAATTAGTCAGCCTGACCTTTGGTCATGTTCCAGTCCAAATTGCCCACATTTGAAATTCTCTGCCCATATCTTCACCATGGTATATGATGGTGCCTTGTCCCCCAATGTCATGGTCAGGTCATTGTGGATCTCCTTAGGCGAGAGCCCCTTCAGGAAGAGGTGCTTCATAAAGGCACGCTGTTCAAATTTACTAATGTCTGGAATCTGGGCTGATATCCTCAATTTGGAACCCGAAAAAGAAAAGTTCTAGTTATTTTATTCGGACATGATTTTGAATGGTAGGTTCATAAATTAGAAGCATTTAATTGATGGTACGAGGGTTGCTATTTATGTATCCGGAATAACATACAAAAAAAATATGTATAATTGAAAATGGTTTTATTGTTTTTCAAAATATTCTCCATGATGATCGATGCACTATTGCATACCTTTGAACCAATTGTCATAGCACTTTGTCCATTCAGATTGAGGTATCTCAAAAACATGCATTTTGAACGCATCAATCGCTTCTTCTGGCGTCGAAAATAGTTGACCACGTAGCTTATTCTTCACGTACGGGAACAAAAAGAAATCATTGGGTGCTAAATCAGGGCTATACGGCGGATGACCCATCAATTCAATGTTTTCACCGGGCAAATACTGAGTTGTTTGGACCAATGTGCAAGAACTTGCATTGTCATGGTGAAGAATAATCCTGCGTCATTGGTTGTTTTTCTGATTTCCCCAAAGACTTCTGGCTTTGTACCATTCAGAATTGACTATTCTATGATTATCTAGTGGCACTGTAGCCACATGTCCATTTTTTCCCAAAAAAACAGGTGACCATTTGCTTCGAAGTGCTTCTTGCATGAATGACTTTTGTTGGGTTTGGCTCATCTTGGAACACCCACACCGTCGACTGCTTTTTGCTTTCGAGCTCATATGCATAGTTCCAAGATTCGTCACCTGTGTAGATGTTATACACTGCTTTTGAAGCACCAGGATTGAATTTTGTGAGTATTTGTTTGCACCAATCTACATGAGCCTTTTTTTGAGCAAGTGTCAAATTATGAGGGATCCAATGCGAACAAATCTTTTTCACGGCTAAATGTTCATTCAATATCTTATGTATGCTAGTCATACTAATGCCCAGGGATGCCTCAATCTCACGATATGTCACATGACGATCTTGCATTGTCAGTTCTCGCACACCATCAATGTTTTCTGGCACAACAACTGATTTTGGACAGCCTTCTTTAGATTCGTTCGTGAGTGAATGACAGCCACGATTGAATTCATTAAACCAGTGACATACAGTGCTTTTAGATGGTGCTTCATCGACAATAGTCGAAGTGAGTTGATCGATGCACTGTTGTTGAGATAATCCACGTCGAAAGTCGTAGAAAATTATTGCTCGAAAATGTTCGAGTTAATTCCTTTGTTGGCCTCCGATGAAATTTTCAAGTCCCTGTAACAAACAAAAATAGCATCCGTAAGCACAACGTTCTGGGTACATATACCATAGAAATGTCCAACTTTACGATGGATATATTAGGTGTTACCTAGCAACATTAATGTTGCCAGTTCCGGATACATAAATAGCAACCCTCATACTAGTTTGTGTACTGGTTTGCTTGAACCCATGTAGGCTGTGAATTAAAACTTACCTGTTACCAGATTAACACCAAATTAGCAACCTTGTTGAAACTTGATTGAATTGTTTAGTTTATTTTACTTTACTTTTCTACCACTTTTGGCTAATCGCAAAGATGATGATGAATATTGCTATGATGAGATTGATGAAGGGACACTGACAAAGAACACTCATGCCCAGGCCAGGATTTTAACCCAAGACCTTTGGTGTCATAGCGAGCTGTGCTATGGCTGCTTGTTGAAACTGTGCATAAAGTGAATATGCCAGAAATGCCTGTAAAGCAATGTAAGTGGAAGATATTTAGTTATCCCAAGCCATACAGGCAAAAAAATATATATATTTCCTCAAAAATGTAGTATTTAAATAGGGAAGGGGAAAACAGTAGACAATAGTTAATGTCCATTTAAGATTGCTAATACTTATTTTTATTACCTTTTCTCTCCATAGTTTTTGATGCTTGGGAAATTTGTATTAAACTTATGAAGAATGGCTTATTAGCGAAACCTACTCGCACAAGAATTATCCGTTTAGCCCCTCCCCTTATCATCACAGAAGAACAACTTTGTAAATGTGTAGGAATCATTAAAGAAACCATTGAGCCAATGGTTGAGAAGTCATGTGGAAAAAAAGCAAGAAAATCATCACGATGAGCTGTTCGTTTGATTTTAGGCTTACTGTGTATGTCATCTGCTGATTTTATATTCAGAAAAAAATCCACCCCTTTGGTAATTCACCTCAATGCATATCATGCATGTATTTATACATTTTGTAATAAAAATTTATCAAAAAATTATTAAGAGAATTGATGAAGTAGTGTTGTGATATGTGAATTGGTACTTTCTGGATGAAATTTCTACCGTACCACACAATATTGGAATGAGGCAGCTGACTTCTGTTGTTTGCATATAGATTTATCATTAGCAGTAGTACATACGAGGGAGAATCAAATGAAAACAGCAATTAATTTTTTCCACTATTTTAATGCAGGGATAATGTTTTATTGTACATTATTTTTCTATATAGTCCCCTCCCAGTTCAATGCACTTACGCCATCAGATAGGTAGTGCTTCGATACCGCGTGAGAAAAAATCTTTCAGTTGACTGTGTAGCCACTCGTGCACCGCCGATTGGATGTCTTCATCAGACTTGAACCTCTGCCCTCCAAGGTGCTCCTTTAATGGACCAAGGATGTGGAAATCAGATGGTGCCAAATCTGGTGAGTATGGCGGATGTGGTAGGCACTTGAAGCGTAGGTCATCAATGGTTTTCATGGTTGCACGAGCAGAATGAGGATGGGCATTATCATGTTGAAGCAAAACACCTGCACTCATCAATCCCCTTCGCTTTGTGCGTATCGCTGGCCTCAAATGGTTCTTGAGAAGGTCGGTGTAGGTGGCACTAGTCACTGTCGTATGTGAGAACATGTAGTGTTCCAGAATAGGGCCTTTCTTATCCCAGAATAAAGTCAACGTGACTTTCCCTGCGAAACTTCTTTGGTTTCGGCGAAGACGAATGTCGCCATTCTTTACTTGCACGTTTCTTCTCCAGTTGAAAATGATGCACTCAACTTTCATCCCCGGTGACAATGTGAGCTAGAAAATCCTCACCCTCCTCTTCATAACGCCTCAGCAGTTCTTGACATACATCAACCAGACGGACTATCAGTTCCTGCGTCAGCTGTCGAGGAACCCACCTGGCGGACACTTTTCTGTAGTGGAGTTTGTCATGCATTATGTGTTGTACTGAACCAAAGCTCATATTCAGCAAGGAAGCCATTTCAGCCAGGGTGACATGCCGGTTTTCCTGATAAGCTGATCTGCTGCAGCTATGGACTCCTCTGTCACAACTTGCTGACCCTGACCCGGATGGGGAGCATCAGTCAATAAAGTCGTACCTTCTGCGAATTTCTTGCACCAATCGTAGACTTGCTGCTGTGACAGACAGGCATCCCCATACTTCGTCTGCATTCTCCGATGAATATCAACCTGTTTCACACCTTCACTCCATAAAAATCAAATAACTCCACGCTGTTCCTGCTTGGTGCAACTGCATAGTGGTACCTCCATCTTGAATCAGCTGTTACTCGCATCCAACCCCACCTACTGGCACTGCTTCATACTACCAGCTCGGAAAGACGTCAAGGACTGTGTCTGCAAATTTCCAAATGCCTAGAAGGAAAAAAAATATTTTTAATGGCACTTTTTGCAGTTTTCATTTGATTCTCCCTCGTATAATTTGAATTGAGTAGAATTTACAGATCAAATTACTCACAATCATTGAAACTAGATTAAAAAATATATACCAAGTGTGCCGGTTAATAATTCTTAATTAATCCGAAAGAAAACAAGTGTATCTGGGGAGAAAGGTAACAAATGCTTTATTCAAAGTATGTGCCATCGCTAGCTATACATTGTACCCATCTGTCCGTCAAATTGTGGATGCCCTTCCAGAAAAATCGATCACATTTTGAGGTGATCCAGTCAGCAAGCCATTGTTCGACATCTTCATAATTGTTGAAGTGTTGCTGGGAAAGTGAGTGAGACATCGATGAAAACAAGTGGTAGTCCGAAGGGGCTAAGTCTGGCGAGTATGGCAGGTGGGGCAAGAATTCCTAGCCAAGTGCAGAAATGGTGTGTCTGATGCCTTTCGCTGTGCATGATGAGGGGTTGTCGTGCTGCAAAATCACTTTTCCGTGTCTTGTCGCCCAATCTGGGTGCTTTTCGATCAATGCATGGTTCAAATTGATGAGTTGTTGACGGTAGCGAACGGCATTCACTGTTTCACCTGGTTTCAGAAGCTCATGGTACACCACAGCCTTCTGATCCCACCAAATGCACAGCATTGTCTTCCTTCCGAAGCGATTCAGTTTTGCGATCGATGTTGAAGGTTGTCCTGGGTCAACGCATGACTTTTTGCATTTTGGGTTCTCGAAGTAGATCCATTTTTCATCCCCAGTCACTATCCAATGCAAGAAAGACTTTCTTTCATGCCGAGAAAGCAACACTTCACATACCGGTTTTCGCTTTTCCATTTGTCTGTCGTTCAGATGCTGTGGGACCCATTTTCCTACCTTCCGGATCTTTCCCATGGCATGAAGATGATCAGATATGGTTTGGCGACCAACATTTAACTTCTGTGCCAGTTGTTGTTGCATTTGCGTATTGTCTTCATCCAACAGTGCTTGCAATTCCACGTCTTGGTAGTTTTTTGGCTGGCCCGGGCGATCTTTGTCTTTCAAGTCTAAATCAATACTTTTGAATCATCAAAACCAACGTGCACACACATGTCTTGCGTTAGGACATTGTCACCGTATGTTTTCACAAGGATTCGATGGCTTTCACTCGCATTTTTCTTTTGATTGAACAAGAAAAGCACATGCTCCTTATTTGGTTTGAAGGTCAACGTGTTTCCCACACAAACCCAATATCACGATCACTCGCACTCGGTTGCACATCCATGGCGTTTTGACAGGTACTGTCCTGGCAACACACTGACGTAACAGTTGAGACTGTGCACCAACCCTTGCTTCCATCACCATCCAGTGACGAAATTAAGAATTATTAACCGGCACGCCTGGTAATGACCCGTGGCGTAACAGTCCATGAGGGCTAGTGCCTATCTACCGACAGCCGGCCTCATAACCCACAGAGGTGAAAGATCATCCAACAGTTATGGGGTGAAGTGTGGTCAGACATCGAACTCCCAGTCATTGTTGTATGTTCTCCATGACCAGGTAATGCTGTTCATTCGTAGCTTCCCAATTTCCTCATGATGATGGGTGGCCACTGGTCCCATACACAGGTGGAAATCTGAGGAGAGACGTTCTTACACTTCCCCCAGGAGACTCAAACCAGCACGCATCCCATAGCCCGAGCCCAAAACCCGATGCCTTACACAGCACACCAACTGTGCAGGACTGAAAAACATTATACAAATTCGAAATTCAAAAGCTGACATTTTTTTAATTTATTGTCTTAAAAAAATAACAGCCTCTTCCTCAATTATAATATTCAAGAGAATTAAAATCACACATGCTAAATAATTGGATCTAAAAATTCAGTTCCGAGACTAAGTGGCGTGTAAACAGAAAAACAAAAGAAAATTTTACTTTGAAACTTGTTTTCTACACATCCCAAACCAGATAAAATTTTCAGAAAAATATTGGATTATTACACAGTTCTGAGCCAATAAAGCTTATATATTCTCACATTTCAACCCTTTGATCCGAAGTTTGGTTTTTGTGGAAACTTAACATTTTCAACTTTTATGTAGACAATTTATTTTATTTTTGCACTCCAAACTGCCGTACTAAGGAATTTAAATACAATTTCGACATTTCAAACTGCTGTAAAATGAAAACCGTTTGAAGTAGAGTGAAAAAAATTTAGGGGGTTTCTTTCAACCGTAAAGGAAATGTGTATACCAAATTTCATTGAAATTGGAGTTGGTGGGTGACATGACCTCGTTGAAATGGCATGGAATGACCCCTCTACAAACTCTGCAATGTAATGGGGCTCAGATGTAAGATCCTTGCATGTTGCATTCTTGAAATTTTGTATACCATTTTTACTCAGGGGGTAGTCATATTTGGGCAAAATTCAATTCAAGAAATGTATATGTTGCAAGTTTGATTGAATTTATTAGTTGCTATTGGTATTATTAGCCAAGCGTGGGTTACTTCCACAAACAGAAAAACTAATATTCTTAAAAGAGTTATTTAAGAAGAGATTCTAATATTCCAAACAATTTTATAAAGGTACTTACTTGTCTTAAGTACAGGTATTAAAAGGGAAATATTAGAGGCAGAGCAGGGGAATGTTTTCTGTGGCCTGAAAATATATATTTTGAGTAAAAGTTTTGGAGGAGGAGAAGGACTAGTTGATTATGACGAGCCTATATGGTTCTTTCAGTGATTTCTTTGCAGTAACTTCTGGGGCTCACCCTGCCTCAAACCAAAGGGTAGCTGGAGGCAACCCTGGTGGGTAAAGGTGGTTGGAGCATGTTGCTGATCACATCAACTCCAAAATTGCTGAGATTGAGAATGTGTGGGGCTCTATCCCCACATCCCTTAAATATGCCTTCATGGCATTGTACTATATGCACGGAGAACTTTATATTTTTACCATCTCTTTTGATTATAATGCATATTTGAAAACTCCTTCTGCATGTCCAGGGATGGATTTAGCGCCCTTTCCTATCCTTCTTCTCGATGCATAGTACTTATGACATATGCAGACAGACCTGTATTAAGTTAGAGTTACAAACTGACTAAATAACTAATCACAGCACATATCCATATGTTCAGAATCATTTGCTTATGTTGTAACAGCATCATCTTTCAAAAGAAAGCTTGCTCCAGATAGATAAATGGCAGAATCATATTATTTTGTAAATTTCCATAAAATGAATGCCTAGTAATGATAAACTGAACAAACACATTTACACTGTGGGCTTGTTAAACTGCTTTTACATGATTAAACTTGTGTAGCTTCATCAAAAATGGGTGAATGCTTCAAAGGTAAAAAGGTCTCGCCTTGGCACCATCCCTAAGTAAAGTGCATGGCACAACAGTTCTCTGAGGGCCAGGGCTTGCCAAATGGCTTTTTCATTGGGTGACGTGTGGTCAGCGCATTGAACCCCATTGCTGCTAAACTTTGGGGGCTCCAACCATGATTCGAACCCAGGACTACTCGCACCAAAGGTGAGAGCACTAACTGTTTGGCTATGTGGGAGCACAAGCAACATCCCTAGCCACAGTACTGCAAACAAAATTCAAAAACACAATTGAAATATATTTTCTTGACCATTGAGGTTCTATCGGATGAGAGCTTTAACAAATAATTTCAGGACAGAATTTTGCTATTTTGGGCTCTTTCTTTGAAACTTTTCTGCCATTGTGCATGTCAGAGGTGAAGGTAAGTGAGAATAGAGATTGATGGGTATTTCAAGATTCAAGAAAATCAGTCTCATTTTGATACTCTTATTTCAAACAGGGTGAATGCATTATGAAACACATAATAAGGCATTTTCCTTATGCGTGAACTGTAAATTTAAAAGTGGCAACACTGTAAGGAAGAGGTGATAACACCATGCGCTATCATCTGGAACCCAGCATGATGCAATTTTCCTCTTGTTGGGTTGTTCTCACTGACACCCCCCTTAAGAAATGCACTTACCCATTTTACAACCATCAGATACGCTAGGTATTGTTGCTGCAGGCTTCTTCCAAGTCTTGATGACATTCTCATGCATTTTTGCCACAGGTCACCTGGATTTTGGTCCACAATCACTGTTCTACCTTTGTAACCATGTTTTAGGTCAATCCACAAAATAGTGTTCATTTCAACCTCGTATATACACAACAGTACTCACTGCACTGACCACTTTTGGTACTCCGCATATCGACATGGGCCCCTACTGACAATTCTCAATGCCTGATAGCATGGTGTTATAATATCTTTCTGACAGTGTGACCACTTTTAAATTTACAGCCCACATACTGTCCATTTCGTGCAAGAGCATTGAAGATGGTGGCGATTGTAGAGTTAGTGCATTGAAAGAAAATGGAACAGTTGTAGTGCCATGCTCTGTCAGCAGACCAATCTTTCATTTCAGGATCTCGATGAGGGTTGTCAACAGGTTGTGTTCACTTCCTCAGTGGTCTCATGCAAAATCCATCCTCAGCTGGTAGCATAAAAAAAAAGATTGCATGGTGTTGGAGAACTAGTGCCAGAACTTGCAATAAATTGAAGTAATCATCATAAAAAATATATCGACACAAGAAACTGTTATATCCCTTCTGCTGGAAAATGTGTTATTATTCACTGGGTATTCATAAAAACACTGAATGTTTTTATTGTAGTGGGAAGAGAGAACTTGTATTTTAAGTTACATGGTTTGTTGAATCAAAATTAAAAAATAATATTGGCTAATTAATTAAACCCCAACTGTTGAAACCTGTAGCTCTAAAGAGTACAAAGTTTCCTGTTTGTCAGTCATGCATTAACCTTTAAAGTCCCGTGGCGCTTATGCAGTTTTTACCTCTGTTCCAGGCCATTTAAACGAGTTTTGTAAGGTTTAGCAAAAATCGTTATAGCTTCCTTCCTATGGCAGATAATTTAGTGAAACAAGAAACATTTTACTAAGAATAAAATGTACTTCGACATAGAAAAGACAAAGTGTTGCTATCTGTATGTATTTGTTATTATTCGTGGTTTCAAATGTGAAAATTGAAAAAAGAAAAAAGACAAAATTTTGCCCCTCCCCCCTCCCCGTTGAGACATGGGACAGGAACAAATTCTATGTCCTATTTGCAACCACATGTCTACATTATTATTCAATATTTATTTTGTTCCTAATGCCTTTTGCCATCCAAAGAAAAGAATGAAAAAGAAACAAAGTGCATGAGTTATTTTCGATAAGGGTTGGCAACACGCACAGTGAAGTGCACGAGTTATTTTCAACAAGGGTTGGCAACACGTCACTCTCAATGCATATCGACTTTTGGTTTCAAGTTCCACGCACTTCGAGTCATGAGCTGAGCATAGAAAATTAACAACGTTGCAAGGCGACGAAAAGGGATCTGTTCCATTGGTCAAGTTATGACCGACCGGGACTGTGGCCAAAAATGCCATAGGTCTGCACATGACTGATCGGGACTTAAAAGGTTAAGTCCTTGTACATGATCAAGCTTCCAACTTCCATTACAGAGTGGTTAGCACAGCATGCTAGTTCCTGGGTTCAAATCACCTGCCTTGCGCATAGGTGTTCTTTGTGAGTGTCTATTCATCATATCATCACTCATTCTCATTGTCACGATTAGCCAAAAGTAGCAGAAAAACGATGCTAATAACAAAATCAAGCTGATGGAGTGTAAGTTTTCTTGTAGTTAATAACAATGACAATCCTGATGTTAGGTTTAGCAATTGATGACTTCCCCCAAAATCAGAAGAGTAATTAATTCGCACACTGCCTGTTATAGTTCAATGTACACAAACTATTAAAAACAAATCTATTGATTGAAACCTAAAATTGACAGTACAATTACTATTGAGTAATTTGTGTTTTTTTCTCTTCTGTAGAATTTAATGCTTCAGATATTTGTCTTAAATTGCTGGAGAATGGCTTATTGGCAAAACCCACACATGATAGCATTATCCGTTTTGCTCCACCACTTGTGATAACTGAGCAGCAAGTCAGAGAATGCATAGAGATCATCAAAAGAACCGTCGAGCCACTCATGGACAGAAAGTGTGGGAAAACCCCAACAAAAGCTTCGTTAAGGTAAAATGTTCTTCCAAAAGATGTATGTTTTTCTTCGGATGTCTATTTTTTATAATAAATGTATTTCTTTGATAAGACAATGTATTGGCTGAATATAATGAAATATTTTTGTATTAAGTGATTGTTTTTTGTGTACGATTTTAAGGCTATTTTTCACATGAACACGTGTTCCTACCATATTATGATTATGCTATGCTCATGCTGCAACTAGTGGTGAAAGTGCACATACTCAAGGGTAGCAAATGCAACTCCTGTCTACAAGGCAAGTGGTTTGCTGGTATTCAACATTTTTGTCCACATAGTGAGTGAGTGAGTGAGTATGTATGTATATCATACATATGAAGGGGTGGGTAGGGGGAATTTATAAAATTTGAGCCCTGTCGACATTACAGTAAAACCTCGTTAATCCAGACTAACCAATGGGGTGGATAAGTTGACCTATTTAACGAAAGTCCAGATTAACTGAAATAACGTAAACGAACAGTAGAAAGTGCATTAAAACTCCGTTTATAGCAACAAAACACGTTTATTATGGTGTATTTAAAGGGCATAGTCCTAAATACACTATACAGTACTGTACAGTACAAAGTCTGCGGGAAAGAGAATTTCATCAGTGGTTGACTGACTTCTTTTTGGGAAGTTCTCTTGTTGACTTCTAGCCACATTTAAAACCTTGAATTTGCTTCTTTTTTTTTGGGGCCTGCGTGGATTAAGTGAAGTCCAGCTTATCGGGGTCCGAATTAACGAGGTTTTACTGTATTATTATTATTGTTATTATAATAGTCTTGTTATCATGGTACTACACTTTCACTCATTGCATGCTCTGTAAATACAAGTAATAATACTTGTAAATTTTAAAATAGACACATCTGATTAAAAATTATTCATTAAAGTTCATTTTAATTATACATCGATGAGCCATCACTTTATGACCACATACCTAATACAGTGTAGGACCACCTTTAGCCTGCAGAACCGTGGCTACATGGCGGTCACCACTTTTGTACCTGTAGGTGATTTCTCACACTTTGGTCTTGCGGTCACTCCAAACAATGCGCGACAGCCTCCGCTGGCCTCTGGCATCAATGAGCCGCTGTGGACACACAGCTGGACGATGTGTCATTGTTTGCCCACTTTCAATACATGCTCACAACAGCAGCACGAGAGCAACCAACAAGCCACGCCGTTTCAGATATGCTGGTACCAAGATGCCGTGCCATCACAATTTGACCTCTATCAAACTAGGAGAGAACGCCACTTTCCCCATTCTGATGCCGGAGACACTGCTAACAGCGAGTCTGTAGACCTGCCCAATATATACCATGCTGCCAGCGTGTGCCACATGTTACTCTCCGCGGTCCAGGCACGTTAAATGTTCCCAGGTCGGGGTGGTCATAATGTAATGACTCATTGGTATCAGCGCTAATTGAATTATGCATTTTGCCACACAACACTAATACTGCACATGCACCAAAGGAAAATAAACCGACTCTACATTGCGGTACCAACACTGGCCAAGAACTGAGAAACGTAAGGATGTTGGTTTCAACTGTCAGTATCCCTCCACTTAACTTTCAATTGTTGGCATTCAAAATGTTTCAATAGAAACTTCTTCCTTCTATCTTCTTTCATGAAATAACCAAGTAAAAGGACTTTACATGTTGTTTCATTTTGTTATTATCAAAAATATTTAGGAATTTTATAGTTGATGGTCTTTTCACTTCTGCCCCTTTAGTGTCTAATTTTTGTGTGGCCCCCCTGGACTTGCGGGCGGGCCCTAGGCTATAGTCTAGTGGTGAATTTTCCTCTGTGGGTTGGTGACTGTTTTGTAGTTCCCACTACTCCTCCTTTGGGCCTCCCCCATGGTGCAGTGGTAGCATCCTTGCCTTGTAATCAAGGGGTCCCGGGTTTGATACCTGGTGGAGGCACAAGTGGTTTGGATCCCACTTTAAACTGTAGGTCCAGTCCCGATTAGCCTTACTGTGCATAAAGTGGACTTAAAACAGCAACTCAAACCAAACCAAACCACTATCCCTCCTTCAAAGGGAGTGTTTACCATTGGCTGCAACTATGTTGTATTTCATGCATTTCCACATATTCTTATTATCTGTTCATCCCTCTCTGGAACCCTGGCCTTTATATTGTTGAATAGTTTGCTCTGGCAACCTTTGTTCACTTACAGAAATACGAGACTTGTCCGGAAAGTAAAGATACAAACACATTTGCATGTTAGGGGAAAAATGTGTACCAAAGTTGGCAACACTGGCAGTAACAGTGATCCATATGACGAGGATTGGGAGTGAGTCGTCAGTGCTGCGCTGAGTCTTGTGCGAGGAACACGCGTTGGAAATGGCAGCGGTGATACCGAATCCCGCCAAGTTCGAAGTGCACGCCGTGATCAGGTTTTTGCAGGCACAAGGAAAGCGTCCATCGGAGATCCAGCGAGAAATTGTGACTGTGTACGGGAACGTAATGAATCGGCAAAATGGTGCCGTGCCTTTGCAGAAGGTCAACGTGATGTTCATAATGAAGAGAGAAGTGGGAGGCCGTCCGTGATCACTGACGACCTTCGCAATCGTATTGAAGCAGAGGTGCATGCGAATAGGCAGGTGACAATTCGAGAATTGTGTGTGTGTGATGTTTCCTGACAGTTCGAAAACCACTATTCATGAAGTTGTGAGTGGGTTAGGGTACAGAAAGTTGTGTGCACGCTGGGTCCCAAAACATTTGACTGACGAACACAAAACCAAACGACTGGGATATGCACTGGACTTTCTTACTCGCTACGCAGAAGAGGGAGATGCATTCCTGGACTCCATTGTGACAGATGATGAAACATGGGTGTTCCACCATACGCCTGAATCCAAGCAGCAGTCACTCCAAAAGCCAAAAAATTCAAAACGTCAATTTCAACCTGCAAGCTGATGGCAACCGTTTTCTGGGATCGCCATTGCATCCTGCTGGTGGAATTCATGCTGCCTGGAAGAACGATTAATGCTGAAACCTACTGCCAGACTTTGAAACATCTTCAACGTGCAATTCAAAACAAACGGAGAGGCATGTTGTCAAGTGGAATCCGCTTTATTCATGACAACGCCCGCCCCCATGCAGCGAATGCCACCAAGGATCTGCTTGCACAGTTTCAATGGGAGGTCCTTCACCATCTGCCATACAGCCCCAACCTTGCACCCAGCGACTACCACCTGTTCCTGTATCTAAAGAAAAATCTTGGTGGAAAACACTTTGCCAACAATGATGAAGTCGGGGAAGAAGTCACAACTGGTTCCAGATGCAGGAGGCAGATTTCTACGATTCAGGGATACAAAAACTTGTTCCGCATCTGAACAAATGTTTGGACAATGGTGGCACTTATGTGGAGAAATAGCCTCTGTATCAGTGTATTAAGTGTAACATTAGTTGCGAGCAATACATTTATTTTATATCTTATTTTTGGTTTGTATCTTTACTTTCCGTACAAGCCTCGTAGCTGAACAATGTGTGCCCTTTTGCATCCAAGCTGCACCTTGCCGGTCATGTACCGGGTCCAGCAGGGAAATCTGACAGTTTTAGTTTGACAACATTGCCGGTAGGTGGAGTTAGACCACTCGGAAACTGGGATTTCACTAGATACGTAATGCCATTTCAGTCGGCATGGAGCAAGGGATGCTGTACATCGTACTTTTGTTGTGGAAACATTTTTTAAAAATGGTGAATCTGTAATTGGATCATATGTGATTGAAGAAGATGGACATTCAGTGACAGTAAATTCTGAACGTTACATTACCATGTTGCAAGACTTTATTTTGCCAGAACTTGGCAGACGATGAATTGACCCCACATAAATTTGGTTTCTGCCCATACATTGAAGACATCGATGGCTGTTCTCAGACAAATGTTTCTCTGGCACTTACTTCATCTCTCAACGAGGCACCATGCCATGGCCACCTCATTCATCTGACCTATCGCCATGCGATTATTTGCTATGGGATTACCTCAAAGTGAAACTTTTCATGAACAAACCAAGCACTACAGAAAAACTGAAAGCAGCAATTCGTAGGGAAATAGCGGTAATTCCACAATATATGGTCCAACGTGCTGTGTGGAATTTCAGTGACAGGTTGCAAGAGTGCGTTCGCAAGAATGGTTCTCATTTGCATGACGTCATTTTTAAAACAGACATCTATTTATCCAGTTTTTTCGTTTGCTGTAAATAACAAAAATAAATTTTGTTTTGTATCAAATTACAACCTTGTACTTCAGAAACTGCCAGATTTCCCTGCCGGACCCTGTACTGTTTATTACTGTGCTGATGTGCACATATTGTGCTCTGATCTCTTGCCATGCATCAGTGGTATATTCTCCATGTTACAACGTTTACAGCTGGTAAACCAACTTTTTCATATATTTTTATACATTTAGCTTTAATATATGGGTAATTGCATATTATAATGCAAACTTTTAAAACAAGCTTCTAAACCTGGATTTAATAAAATTATTTAAAGAACTTGAAGTCTGGTTTATGTATGCCTCTGATCGTTCTCCATTGCACCCATCTGACGACTGGGTTTCCTCCCCAACTGTAAAAAAGAATGATAAAGCACCCCCCTAGCTACGATAATTTACATATGCATCCCCCACCTACTGCATTATCTTCATGTTCATCCATACAGGGATCCTCCCTTCTATCCCCAAACTTGACCTAGCACCCTCCACTTCGAGCACTGTAGGTCATAAATGAAAATGAAGAACTGGATAGAAATGTCCACAAAAGTTCAGTGTCGAAGATAAATTAACTTCTCAAAATCCCCCAAAATAATGGTGAAATTAAACTAATGTACTGTATATTCCTGTATGCCAGTAGAGAGAGTCCCTTATGGCAAGGGGCTAATTGCCCACTGGAAGCCACCTCCTACTGAGTTTTTGTCGCCCTTTGAAGTGTTTAGCAATTAAAAGAAAAACCAACTGTCTTGGTACAGTGTAGCTGAAAATAGTGTGCAAATTAACGGGGGGGGGGGGGGGTGCTGGGGATTTCCTCCCACAATAATTTTTATCCATGCCAGAAAATATATTTTTAAAATCCCTGCCAGGGATGTTTATATCCAACCCCCCCCCCCCCAACCCTAAAGAAAAATGGAAATGAAAGCATTTAGAACGTCATTTCTGGAACAAACACCTGAGAAACCATTCAGGAAAATTGTTTGCATCAGGCAGTGGCGAAGATATAGTACAAGCAATGCAATCACAGCTTGCATTATAATAGTATTTAATGTACTTAATGTTTAGTGCCTTATTTAGTTTTTATCGCACTCGATTTCGTGAAATTTTACGGCCGCAAACTCTCTCAGCAGCCCTTTGGCAAGTACCAAACTCTCTGCTTGCAGCCACCACGTGGGAACTAATGCTCTTGAAGTATCATATGGCGAAGGGTAGATACTGGTGAAGGTACGCTCCCCAAACCACTAATAGAAGCTCTGCTTTTCGGCTTCTCTCGAAACCAACCGAGCCAAGCAGACAGCAGACACTACTAGCAGAAACCATATAAGTGTTAATACGATCTCGAAGATGAATATTTGCTTTATTATAAATGCAGAATTATTGAAATAAATCATTATAACTGTTCCAAATTTCATGTAAAGAAACTTTAAAGCATTACTTTAAGTTTCACGATTTGTAAAACGTGTCAATAATGTCGACGTTCAGGTTTTTTTTTTTAATGACAAACATGTTGTCCCCGGCACTGGAAAGCGCTGGAATCTGCAAAACAGCCGACTGGCTGTTGTCTGCCTCACAGACAAGCATCTCAAATTGCAACGCCATGCCAGTGTTGACAACTAACAAATACTTTACACGATATTTATTGTGAGTTTCCAATTTCCATACAAACAAATTCAATAAACTGATGTTTTTTCGATAACACTTATGTCAAGAAAGCAATGAAACTCTGTTCTGAGATCTGCAAATGGCAAAAACGTTAAGTCCTAAATGCTATGAAACTCAAAATACTATTTTTATTAATATGATATGTTGTAAAAAGAAAAAAAAACCGGTGCATTTTCTTAAGGTTCCTGGACCGTATTTAAATTGATCTTTGAATAAAGGTTCCTGGAATGAATTTAAATTGGTTCGGGAAAAAAGGTTCCCGGACCGTATTTAAATTGATCCTGGAATAAAGGTTCCTGGAGCATATTTAAATTGATCGAAAAAAAAAGGTTCCTGGAGCGTATTTAAATTGATCGAAAAAAAAAAGGTTCCTGGACCGAATTGAAATACATTACAGATAAAAAGGTTCTTTACGGTCTAGAACCCATTTATGCTTGCTGATTTTCTCTCCTGGACCTTTAACAACCCTGTTTCTAGGTACTAAAACTGTCCAAATAGGCACAATATAGGCACTAAATAGGCATTCATTTTCAATATTCGAATGATGAAAGGTCTCGCATTCAAATTCTCTCGGATTTCCCGGTGGCGTAGTATAGTAAAGTCATCGCCGACGTTAAGGGTCCCGGGTTCGATGGAGGAACATAGTGCTTTGGATCCTACATTAAACTATAGGTCCAGTCCCAATTAGCCTATCTATGCATAAAATGGACTAGTAAAAACTAAAGTCAAGTTCTCTCATCCAAACTTGTATACTTCCATAACATTAACTGTTGTAATTTCGTAGTGCATGCATAAGATTTTATAATACTTGTATAATTTATTTTATGGTAGATGTGTTATTTATTTATACATTTATTTATCTTCAAAACATTATTTTTTAATTATCTGTTCTAACCTTAAATCAGTGGCGTAGCGCCAAGGGCTCCACAATGTTTGATATGTGCTCCTGAAATTTTACATAATCCCACAAAAAGTCACTTAACACCCCCAGTATAAGGCCACTGCAGCGCGCAACATGAAAATGGTGATGACAAATCGTTATCAGGCCAAGGGGGAACCACAATGACGCCACCTGCACTGTCGGCGGCCATCTTGATGTCCGCCATCTTGATTCAACTTCAGAATTTTAAATGGAAAGGGGGTGATATATATCAAATCAGGCTAGAATTTCACGAGAAATGCAATGGTGAAGGTTTTTTCGACGTATCTTTAACCAGTAAAAAGTTATGACTGAATTCTTGTACCAATTTGATCCTTTTCGAGGTGTTAGAAAAATGCCTTAAAATTTGATTAGCTCATCGGTAACGCATCGAGATCAAAGTGACGTCTAGGGAGAGAAGTTTGCATGCCATTGGACAGATTTTAATCAAATACATCCATGAAGAGCTGCGCATTATGAATGGTTGTCGCGAACAATTACAGTGTGATGATTCTATTAAATGAAAAGTCCTTCACAGTGACAAGACTAATGTTTTGGTTCATAAGGAAGTTCATAAACAGAATATTCGATGCTTTTTTTTATCTGATAACCGATTTTCGACAGATCAAAGCTGAATGGTTAATGCTGGTAAGTTAATGGTGTGGCGTGCTGTGTGGAACACGATTGGTTAGTCAATTTTCCATCAACGGAACCTTAAATGCTTAGGGCTACTTGGATTTGTTAAATAAACAGGTTTTTTTCATCCTTGCTTATGGAAGAAGGTACTTTTTACAGAGTTTTTTTTCAATAGGGAGAAACACCAGAACACTATGGGAACGATGTGAAGCAGTTTCTATCTAAAGTTAGTTATCAGATGACAAGGGTCGCATATTCTGTTTATGAACTTCCTTATGAACATAAACATTAACCATGTCACCGTGAAGGACTTTTAATTCAATGGAAGCGTCACACTGTAAATTGTTCGCGACAACCATTCATAATGTGCAGCTCTTTGTGGATGTATCTGATTAAAATCGTGTGCAATGGCATGCGAACTTCTCTCCCTAGACATCACTTTCATCTCTATGCGTTACCGATGCGCTAAACAAATTTTAAGGCATTTTTTTACACCTCGAAAAGGAGCAAATTGGTACAAGAATTTAGTCATAACTTATTACTGGTTAAAGATACGTTGAAAAAAACCTTCACTATTGCATTTCTCGTGAAATTCTAGCCTGATTTGATATATCATATTACCCCCTTCCCATTTAAAATTCTGAAGTTGAATCAAGATGGCGGACATGAAGATGGCCGGGTGGCATCAATGTGGTTGGCCTGGCAACGATTGGTCATCACCATTTCCATGTTGCACGCTGCAGTGGCCTTGTACCAAGGGTGTTAAGTGACTTTTTGAGCCACCCTGTAGAAATGTTCTCTTTAACGCACTGCACAGCCAGGATTTCTAGAAGATAGGGGAAGCTTCACACAGCCAAATATTTTCTTTGCGATCCTTTGTATTCTTTCGAAACATTTTTTTAAAATTAGGTTACATACAATACACATATATTAAAAAAAAATACTGTTTGGGGAAATTGTATAAGGAATAGTAAACACTCCTTTTTTGGACTTTGAAGTGGATGCGCTTTCAGCCCAAAAAGTCATCCCCTGGCTGCGCCAGGCTAAGAATCAACGAAAGGGCCCTCACATTATGCTTCTAATAGGAATAGTGAGTTATAAACTCAAGCAAACTTATCATTTCAGTTATGGGGGTTGAACCGGACCTCTAGATTGTCGATGGTGATCTAACATCATAAGACCAATTGCAATCTGCTACGAAGAAATGGCAGCGGTTAGGGATGCATGGGGATGTTATCTTCCAGCTAAGAAAAAATCAAAGCATTCTTCTAGCTATGTAGGATAATTTGCATAAGCATCCTCCTCCACCTACTGCATTGTCTTCACGTTGATCCTCCTTTCTATCCCCAAACTCGAACAAAGAAATTCGCAGCTAGGAATTTTCACTTCAAGCGCTGTATACACTGTATACCCTATGTTGCAGAAGAAGGAGCTACTGGACCTAAAGGCAAAGGGATAATTGCCCCTGGGCTTCACCTACTGAGTTTTTGGGCCCCCTTGAAGTAAAATGTAACTGGTGTGGACAATGTGGAAAATTTATCTCAGATCTTATTTCAATTTCATATTGAAGCTTGGGGCCCCCTTGAAAATATTTGGCAACAAGTTACATTTTAAATATCACATGTAAAACTAATATTAAGCAGTGGCGAAGCGTCCTATGAGGCCCGGAGGCCGGGCCTACCCTATTATATTTGTCTATTACAGATTATTTTATTACTTATAAGTAGAGGAAGTGCCCGGGTTCAACGCCATCAAGTGGTGAGCTGAAGTGGTGAGCAGTGTTGCCAACTCCTCACTCGAAAAAATCACCAAGGTTTTTGTTTTTGGGTCTAACCTAACCTAAAGCAAGGAGCTGGCAATCTTGCTTGAGGTATTTTCTCGCAGTGTTGCCAACTCCTCACTCGAAAAAATCACCAAGGTTTTTTTTTTTGGGTCTAACCTAGCCTAAAAGCAAGGAGCTGTCAACCTTGCTTGAGGCTTGCCTTACAGTGCATAAAGCAAGGTTGCCAACCCACTGGTACTTTTGCCATAGCCTTTTACAAAAAAAAAGAGAAAGGGAAGAGTTAAACAACCGACAGCTTACCCACAGCCTTTTTTGCTCTAACCTAACCTAAAGCAAGGAGCTGGCAACTTTGCTTGTGCAATCAACCCGGTTGACCACCCTCAAGTGGAGATCAGCGTTGCCAACTCCTCACTCGAAAAAAAATCACCAAGATTTTTTTTGGTCTAACCTAAAGCAAGGAGCTGGCAATTTTGCTTGTGCAATCAAGCCGGTTGACCGCCCTCAAGTAAAAATCAGCGTTGGCAACTCCTCACTCGAAAAAAAATCACCAAGATTTTTTTTTGGTCTAACCTAACCTAAAGCAAGGAGGTGGCAACTTTGCTTGAGGCTTGCCTTACAGCGCATAAAGCAATTTTTGCCAACCTACACACACTAAACAAGGAGAGCCGACAACAAATATGTACTGCCGTAAAAGAGAGAGAGATGGGTGGATGGTAATATAGTATGTGTGTGCGTGTGCGCGTATAATATGTAGCATTATTAACTAGAGTGTGTTGGCAATTTACTTACAACTAAAAAAAAAATAGAGATGCCAACTTTGCTGTAAGATGAAAAAAGAGAGAGAGATTTATGGCTGGCAAGAGTAATGAGCGAATGCGCCATATCGTAATTTTCCAACTCCGTATATCGTGATTTTTGTAAACCTCTCTCGGGGGAACATTGTAACACAAACAAACAAACAAAATAATAATGGTTGTTTTTAGGATGCCCGGCCCCTATAACCTCGCCAGGGTGCGTGGTGCCCAACCAAAAATGTAAAAGTTTTCTAACGGCTGCGGTTATAGATTACCACACCTCTATAGAGTTTCACGTGTTTTTTTTTTCCCCCAAACTTCCATGAAACCCTACAGAGGACCTCCGTAATGCATGCAACGTGTACTAACGACTCTAGTGTTATTTGATGTTGTGATATTTTTGGATATAGAGTTTTATTGTGAGATACAGATAAAAATAATTATGTTTATTATAATATTTTCTTGATGAAGATGGAGAATATGTGTGTGTTACAAATAAAGTTGCATGCTTTTTTCTAGTGTGTGTGTATGTGTTTTTGATGTTTCGACAGCATCTGAAACGATAAAAAAATTTTATTGTTAATTTTCACGTGTAAAAAACAACAACAAATTTTTTTTGTGCAAATTTTCTGATTGTCTCTCGTGCTATAGTGCAAAAAGATATTGCAACTGATAACTAATGAAATTGACATTTGTAACTGATCTGAACTAGTGAAATTCGTATTGTGCCATTGTAACTGATTGTGCTAGTACAAAAAATTTCTTATTGTGCAAGAAAAGATGTTAAAAACTTGTTAAAACTGCTCTGTGACCCTCTCGTTCTTCACGTCGTAGGCGAAGGACTTCTCTGCAATCAGGATGACACTGCATAGGGTATCCTCGGGCAAGGCATCGTGGAACTCGCAGACGACCTTGATGTTGGTTCGATCGTTGACCACAACCTTCTTTCTCTTAGATGTGTTGATGACGGTCATGGGTCTCCGTGCTTTGAACTCGCTGGGCGTGTAGTACATGTCCACGCTTCCCTCGGTCACGCGTTTGTAAGCCGAGAACGCTTCGTAAAGTTTGAGGTAATCGTTTTTGGTCACGTCGAGGTTGTAATTCTCGCGCGGGAACACTTCGTTGCGTCCATTCTTCAGATAA
The DNA here is from genome assembly GCF_977018435.1 of Lepisma saccharinum. NCBI lineage: Eukaryota > Metazoa > Arthropoda > Insecta > Zygentoma > Lepismatidae > Lepisma > Lepisma saccharinum. Next base: position 93,719,104 of record NC_139229.1, read on the forward strand.
ACGTTCTTGATCTTGCAGTCGTCGAACTTGCTGGAATCTTTTTCCTGATTCTTGTCCCTCCCGGTCTGAAAGAGCACTACGACGAAATCTGGCATGTCGAACTGTATGTTGTTGAACTGCGTCGTCACGTCGAATTCCATGTGACTTCCCGACGCAACCTTCTGCACGCACTGGTAACCGTGAAAGTGAATCAACACCTGCGGACTTTTCAAGATCTCCGCTTTGTACTTGAGGGCGTAGTTCGTTTCGTATTCCACCACCGGCATTCTCAATTCCATGCTCCGGATGACGCACTTGGCCGCTTCGGGTAAAGTGTTGGGCAGCGGCGTGGTGCCGTCCGGACCCAAAGTAGCGTATTGCATCAGTGCGTCGTTGTCGTTGGCTGCTCTTCGAAACGTGACCCTCAGTCCTCCCTTCCACATGATCTCCTTGTAGTCCGAGAAGAAACCCGGCAGCAGACGCATGGGAAAGAGCACCGTGTGACTTCTCGTCGATATTTTGGTCCCGGCTTCGAATCCCCCGGCCTGATAGTACGCTGCATCCGTTTTGGATAATTTCAACGTTCCCACTGCCGTCGACGTGATGCCTGGATAATCTATTCTGTCGATGACGGTGTTGTGTTTCCTCACCTCCACCTGCGAGAACAGGTGAGGCACGAAGTTGTCCACGAGTATCAAGTTTGCTGCTGCAGGAAACACGTCTCCGCTTTCCTTCTTCACCACGTCGAATTGAAGGTAGAGGTCCGCTCTGTGAGGATGAATGAACCCATCGCCTACGTCCACGTCGTATTCGATCTCCCTGTTCGCCTCGTTCAGATTGGCGAACGTGCGACGGTTGGGAGGGAAAGATTGCAATTCGTAACTTTCGATTTGCTCCATTTTACATATGTGTGTTATTTATTATACGTTGATCTCCACGATGGCAGTGGTAGTGGCACCTGCGAAATCCACCACGTCTCCTTTCTCGTTCGTCACCACCAACTCTATGTCGTCTATGCGGTTGCGACATACTGGAAAATAGATCGGCGAAGAAGGCGTGTAGATGATCGGTTCCATGAATTCGGAACTTGGTTTGAAAGTGGCTATGATTCCCGTCTGCTTGTGACTTCCTAACAATCCGTCCGAGGATTTCGTGATCATACCTTCTGCCACGTTACAGTGTACGTTCAGAGTCTCTATGGCCAAGAATTTAGGAATGTTGGTTGCTGTGTGCTTGATGCCAGCTTCGAGTTTGGTGTCGTTCTCGAAACCTAAAAGTTCTCCCATGGTGCCCAGGTCCACGGTTTCCGTCGCGGATAGGATTTCCACTCTGTGAGTGACCGAATTTTGAGAAAAGTATGTGCCTTTGGGTAACTGAGCTTGCAAAGTGGAAAGATTGTATTGTCCTGGCGTGACGACGATGTGTTCGCTTCCGACGCTAATTTTGTTGTTGTGCTGCGTGACGTTAGGTATGAGGTACATGCTGTAGAATGCACGCAGAGCCACGGATTTAGGATAGACGATGTCGTCGTGCAGCGTGAGTTTTAAGATTGAAGATTCGCTCGTGAGATGAAACACGCCCATCCTAGTGATGCTGTTTGAGGTTCCACAATGCTTTCTGGAAATCCTCGATCGTAGGGTTATTTATTTTAGAGAGAAACGCGAGCACGGAGAGGCAGAGATGACCGCAGTTCACGTCTCCGAAATTTTGAATGCGTTCGTCGTTGTAGTATATAGAGGTTTTGTTCGTTTTCAGATAATGAATTAAATTTGTAGGTGGAACACCTCCGAAAGAATCGAAAACGAATGCTTTATCATTGTCGTTTTTGTGGTAACATATCCAATGCGTGCCTGGATTTTCTTGACCGTCCAAGTTGACTACTCCGCATTCTCTTCTTTTAACGCTTGAAGGTAACGAGTCGGACATGAAAACTCCTCTGAAGTGTTTGATTTGTAACGGTTCGATCAGAGATTCAATGTCTCGGTTGGTGAGTGCTTCTGTTTCTTTTTTTTTAAACTTTCTCATTACGCCCTTCCCCTTCTTCTCCATGGCCAGGTTGTGACGTTTCTGTTCTTCCAACTCGGCCTTGTTCTTCTTTGAGTCGATGACGGTTTTCGCGATGGCGGCACTTCCGCCGGCCAAACTTCCAACGGCCCCCAATGCTGCCAGGATGGCCGGGATGCTGAATATGAAACCTCCGATCTTTTGCTGTTTCCGCGAACGCTGCAATCTTTTCAATTGAGGTGTGCTGAGCAGCAATTTCATTCCGTGTCCTTTCGACAAGCAAGAACGTTTCTTCTCGCGTTGTTTCTTGGTGAGTAACCCATCGAGGGCACCTAGATTTTTTAGATTCGAGTATGGTATCTGGTACACGACACCCTTGGGCTTCATGTTGATGCTCTATGTGTTATTTTCACGGTATGTTATTTATATATATATTCTGAGATTTTTTTTGTGTAGTTTTTTTACGGTATGTTATTTATATATTTTCAAGGCCTCGCAGTCGTTACACAAATTCTATTACGTGCTTCGTTTTCTTGCCAAGAAGTTCCTTTGTCCCCTTGTACACGATTCGAGTTTTGTTCTCGATTAAAATAGATAGCTTCTCGTCGGATAACATGTTAGCGTATCGATCTGGTAAAAATAGACTGTATTGTGCGTTGAGCAACAGGCGTACCTTGGGACCATACTGGGTAGAAACGATTGAACCGGAAGTTATCGTGTAAGGTTTGTCGACTTCCAATTCCTGAATTTTTACATACTCAACTGACAAATTTAGCATTTGTTTTAATGCTTGGAGATCACTTATTTTTTCGGTCGTCATATCAAAAAAAATTTCAGAGTGTTAGAGAGAAATTTAATTGCTTTTTTTTTCACGATGTGTGTTATTTATATATACCGAAGATTATTTTTTTTTCACGATGTGTGTTATTTATATATCAAGTTTTTTTTGGCACGTATATATATTATTATTTTTTTAACAGAGGAAGAAAGTTCGTGCTTCGGAAAACGCGAGGATGTGCGTAGTGATATCATCCTTCTCCTGCATAGACTTGTACCAATCATCAGTATACTGTCTTCTTCCCTGCATCGCCTCGTACAGTTCGTCCGACCTATCGTTTAATTTTTCCCCTGCAGCCGAAAGCAGAATGTCGAGATCACCGCACCTCAGGCCGCTGATCTCCCGAAGAAGGTCCTTGAGAACCATTTCACAAGGGATGCGAAATTCCGGCATTGTTTTTGCCATGCTTACAAGTTTATTAACATCTCCGTTAACTACTTTCTTGAATATTTTAGATAGTAGCTCGTGCGGCAAATCAGTTATGCAAGCCATGTTGTTTTTTTTACTGTATGTTATTTATATACCCCACCCCAATTTTTGTTTCGTGTTCATGGCGATGGTGGTGCCTAGTGCGGCGACCCGTTCACCCAGCGATGCGTCTCTGCTCACGAACCTTTCGAAAGCTGCATGCTCTAACTTTCTGTCTGCTTCGTGACGTGCGTCCAGATCCGTCTGCGTGGTGTTGTAGGCGATGTCGTGATCTTTGCATGCGGCGTCCAACGGATTCACACCCTTGTCTCCTCTCTCCAATCTTTTCTCGAGTTTGGTGCCCGGTCCGCAGTACTGGTAGCCAGGTAGATGCATCTCGAAAGGTAACTTGTTGATGATGTCGTTCACGAGTCACTTTCCTTCGGCCACGTTCCAGAATTTCGGAGGCAGCGTGTTGATGATTTTGATCAGGTAACCTATGCCCTTGTCGTCGTTCACGATGAAGTTGGAAAGTTTCGTGCTGATCATGTCCACGATGCCAACCTTCTCGTTGTAGAAATTACGGTTACCTGCATTCTCTTCGCCGGCTATCACCAACAATCGGTCCACGAGTTTCCTAACGTCGTCCACCCAAACGAATTCTTTGGGTAACGTGTTGTAGCGTTTGACGCCGCTGCCTGTTTTGACCTGGTTCCAAATCGGTTTGATGAGATTCCTGTACTTCTCGCCGCTGCTCGATTTCACCCTATTCTGCGAGGCGTCGTTGTTCTGGTACAAGGCATCCGTCATGATAAGAATTTCCTTGTAACTTTGGTAATCTTCGTCGGTGTAATCTTTCGGCTGCTTTTTGGCGACGAGTTCCCACAGTCCCACCGTACCCGGATACCTGTTCCAACTATCCTTGTCGCCTAAATTGACTTTAATGTCGTTGCCTTCGAAGGTCACCTTCGATTTCCCAATCTTCCACACCACACCGCCGCCTTCGTTGGTTTCCATGCTGGGATACAATCCGAACACTTCATCCTTGTCGAATTTCCCCGTGCTCAGGTAGTCTCGTGCCAAAGGTCCCAACTCGATTTTATCCGAAGACGACGTGCTGCCTATGGCTCGACGTCGTGCCGGTGCATCCTTCAGTTCGAACGGCGTCGAAGGAATGCTCGAAATGGGTGTGGGTACGGCGTAACTTTTAGCTGCGAGCGGTACGAGTTCATTAATCAAATTTTTATTTTGTTCCGTGACACTTTTAATTTCTTTACCTAGACTGCTGATGGCATCGATCACGGGTTGATCCTGACGTTTCTTCTCTTCGTAGAATCCGCGATTCTCGGATTTCCAACCTTTGAAGCGTTTCGCGAGGTAATCGCGAAGCTTGAGATTTTCGTCTTCGATTTTTCGTTTCGTCATGACGTTATTTATACACGTCGTTTCTCACAACGTTGCAACGTTTAGAAAGTCGTTGATTTTGTTTCTGTATTTTCCGTCGTTGGGTTTCCTCGTCATGTCGATCGTCGCGAATCCGAAATCGTCACCGTTCCAGCAAGTAGAGCAGCAGCGTTCCGAAAATTGATTGTAGTTCATGTCTCCGCCTACGTAGTCATCGTACGCGTGCTTGAGGTTGGTGTGATCTTGACGAAACAAACATATGAAATTGGCGTTGTCGCGCACTAACTGTTTTGGAATTTTGGAAAACGTTTGAGCTAGGTAAAAACAATCCATTCCTTTGTGACGACCTTGCGTGAAAAAGTTGCGAATTTCATTTTGATTTTCCAGGATGGCGTCGTCGAACACAACAACTGAATTTTCACGACAATCGTCGAGTGGTTTTATTTCCGAGGCGAATGTTGCAATGTCCAGACCATCGTACAGTTTCATCAGTTGCTGGTATTTGGATTGCTCCAAACTTTTCGAGAACACGTACAGGTGCCTGTTCTTCCAATTTAACCAATTCGGTGCGAGGAGAAAATTGTCCACGAGCAGTGTCGTTTTCCCACACCCCGAAGGACCTACGATCAGACAGCGGATGCTGTCGGGAAGCAACTCGCCGTTCTTTTTCTTCGTTTGACTTTCCGGATCCGGTAGACGCTTCACCACGTTCCACGTACTCACAAGATCACTTCGTCCGCGTCGATCCAACTCTTTTCCGGAAGTCCCAGCCATTTGACAAACAGTTTGTCACCTTTCCTACGCAATACTTTCTCGATGAGGTACGTGTCGGGGTGTTTTGTTTTAGAGAGTTCCTTTTCGTAAAATCTTCCTTTCAAAATCTCGCCGCTACTATCTTTTATTATATACGTGTGTCGGTTTCCAGGTAAAACTCGAACCACCGTAAAAAGTTCCGTGCTCCAATTTTTTGTGAATCCCTTCTCGAAGGTGCGTTTGAATTTGCTGATCCTCACCTGGTCTCCAATTTTGTATTTAGCTTTTTTTGTCGTGGGAGTGTACTTTGGACAGTAAACGGTAGAAATTAAACGCTGCTCGTCAGATTTGGTAACGTCAGCTGGCTTCATGCCTATTGTTCTGTGTACTGTATCATTATAGGTGTCGACGAGTTCCGGCAGGATGTCGACCCATTTGTAATTTCCCCGAAGCGTGAATCGTTTCCACATGTGTGTTTTCAAGGTTCGATTGAATCTTTCCACGATGCTGGCTTTGATGTGACTGAAGCTCGAATAATGTCGAATGCCATGTTTTTGAATAAATTTTTGGAATACGGCGTTGTAAAATTCTTTACCGTTGTCCGTTTGCAGAAACCGTGGTCGTCTGCCGCCGCTTTCGCGAAAAATTAATTTGAATGCTTCCGTGACGCACGTTCCCGTTTTCGCCTTCAAAGGTAGAGCCCATGCGAATTTCGAAAACGTGTCTATGACGGTGAGGAGGTACTTGTTGCCCTTGTTCAATTTATGCACGTTTTTCAAATTGCCGCTACTCATCTCCACGAGGTCACTTTGCCAGAGGTCGTCGATGCCCTTGGTTACCACGGCCAAACGTTCGTAGTTGCGGCGTGCAGGTTTATGCAATTCTTCGACGATGGCTTGCCTAGACATTTTTTTTAGAGATTACGTTTCAAGAGAAGCACAAGCGTGATGGGATTCAAAGAGGGTGGCACTTCGCTCGTGTTTTGAATGATCAGCTTATCGCCGGCACTCACGTCGAAAACGGTGAGATCTTCGTCTTCGTGTATTTCATATATGTTGCGCGTTTCGTTCCAACGTGCCAGAGGAATGTTTCCTGCTTTCTGGACACCACGATTCGATATCAAAGTCATGGTGGGAACGCTAGCTTTTCTGCCGTGAGACCAGTACGAAAATTCGTTTATCTGAATCGTGCCATCGAGGAGAAACTTGTAGTACGGATGATAAGGATGCAACATGTACAGTTTGTTACCTTCGACGAACGTGGAGATTCTCTGTTGATTGGGTACGCTGTTGATTTCGATGGCTTGCAGAGAATGCAGTTTAGCGAATTTAGTGTCGACGCCGAGCAGATTACTGTGAACTTGTCCGAGTTTATTTTCGATGGGCAGCAGATGCTCGACTATGGTATCCGTTACGGCAGAAAACGACGGTTTGATTTTCACTTCCACGTTCAACTGCTTGTAGTTTTCGTTGAGTTCTTGCAACTTGGCACCGAAAGAGGTCAGCGTCGATTCCTGCGTAGATTCCAGCACTCCAACTTGATCTCTGATGTTGACGACGATGTTCTGAAGGTTCTCGACTTGATTCAATTTCGAGCTCTTCTCGGTAAGATCGTTCACGATGCTTCGCATCTCTGTAAACTGCATGTGAAGGTCGGCGACGCTCTGCGAAGTGGGTAGCGTCGACACCAGCGAAGTAATTTCGTCTCGAATCTGTTCCACGTTCGCCGTTTCCGTTTCCAGTCGTTTCAGCATACGTGATATGTTTCTTTTCAAAGCGTGCAATTCTTTGGAGGTGGGGAGATTGGCCACTTTACTCTCGAGATCGCTCAATGAACTTTTGATGTCGCTCGAATCGGATAGTGCCGTCACCGCCGTTTTCAATTTTTCCAAATCTTCGCACGAAGGTACGCTCGTCCGTAACGATTCCAAGTCACCCTGTATGTTGTCGAGTACGTGATGAAAATGAGCGAGATTCGTTTCGACGTTCAAATTTTCTAAATATTCGATCTTCTGCTGAACCGTGCTTAACGTGTCTTGAATGCTCGTCAACGCTCTCGCTTCAGCGTGAATATTTTTAATTTCTTCGTTGATCAATTCCAAGGACGCCTGAAGCGTGGCGATGGTGGTTTGAATGTGTTCGAAATCTTGATAGGCCTCCAATTGAATTTTTATGTTCGCGACGCTTTTACCGATGACCTGCAGTTCGTCCGACGATGGTAGGTTCGTCATTGTATCTTCCAAAGTCTGCAACTTGGATTTAATTTCTTCCAACGTGCTGGTGAATTCTTCTTGTAATTTGGAAACAACGACATGCAAGCGTTCTGCGTCTATATTGTTCACAACGGTTTGAAGTTCAGAGAAATTCTTTTCTATTGCGGAAGTTCGTTCTTCGATTTCGAGTTTCAATTTTTCCAAATCTTCATTTTTCGATTGAAATTGCTGTAATTTGGCCAAATCATTTTGAAGCGAATCCACGCTCAACTGTATATTTTGAACGTTGTCGTAAGAAGGTACGTCGACATAATTTTTTATCAGCGTCTTCAGTTCGGAATCGATTTTCAGAATGGGGTCGAGACATTGCGTTTGGAGCGTAGCGATTTCCGACTCTAAACTTTTGTTTAAGGTTTCCTGCAAAGCGATCAAATCGGTCCTCAACTTCTTAACTCGAATGTCCAACATGAGAATCTCTTCTGCATGGTCTACACGCTTGGTGTTGCCGAAAATGTCGTTAGGCATTTTTGGTTAACGGTTATTTATAATAGGATAGACGATTCGTAATTCTACGAAGAGAGGAATAAGTTTGTCGTAATCTCCGAGGAGTTCCATGTAAAGATAATCTCCTGCGGAAACATCGTACGTAATGTTAGAAAGCATCTTGTCGTGCTTAATTCGAAAAATGTTCTTGCCGGTAGAAATTTTGATTTCGCCTGCGTTTTCCGGATTCACGGTGATTTGAAGTTTCCCGTCGATCGGAATTTCGTAGAAATGTAAATTGTTATTAAAAACATAAAACATCTTGCCCACATCGTCATTCAGTTTCGTCCAAATGCTGTTGAGGTGAATGATCAACAGACCGTTGAGTTTAGGTAACACGGAAGGTAAGACTTCATGATCTGGTATGGTTTCCATAATGATCTGTTTTTTGAAACCGAACAAATTCATAGGCATGCTGGTTATTTAAGAATACGGTCATAGTTTTTTTTTTGTAATGACAGTCAAAGTGTTTTTTTTGTTTTGTTTTGTTTTGTTTTTATGAATCTTCTGTTGAAGATGGACATATGTTGCAGGTTTTGCTTTCTGCTAAGCGATAGTGCCCCCACGGCAGTGTGTGAATACCACACTCGAGGACGCACCTCTTATCGTCGTTGGGATCCAGGGCAATTTTTCTAACTTTGTTTGTGGTGATGATATGGTCGACGCTCTGGATGCGCTGTTCTTCTCTTAGAACCGACGACCTGGTCTTGAGGCAATCGACAAAGTCCTCGAATGCGAGATGCTCCCGAACCACCTGTCTGCCGACACCCTTGGCCTTCTTGGTAACGCTGCCCTCGGCTTTGATGGCATAGGCCTTGGCGCGAAGACCTGCAAACTCGAGAATTACATCACCGTCCTTCTCGTCTTTGAGTTTGCCAGGCACTTTTTTGTTTCGGGGCAGGATGCCGTACTGGTTCGGCTGGGTATAGCCCGAGGTGTCGAAGAGGTTAACCAAAGATGGAGCTGTGGCTATATCCCCGTACGCATCGTCCGTGCGAACGTGGTACACCAAGCTGTCCGTGTCCGTGTAGAGTAGGCTAATATTGTCGTTATAGTGCTGGCGTAGTACCCCATAATATGTTTGAAACATGTGCAGCTTGCTCAGGTCTAATACTGAGGCACCAACATAAATTGGCTTGTCGAGCCTCACCTCACTCTTCCTCATATGCACCAGAGCAAGCTGTTCGTTATAAATGGTCCTCGATTTGAATAACGGGTTTGCTACGAGCCTGCGACATTGTGCTTTCCTCGTTACCAATTTTATGTCCATGCGATTCCGTACATTCTCCATAGTTTTGCCAAACACCGCATTGTTCATAAGCTTGAAGAAATCCTTATCGAGCTCGGACGTGGCTGCGGTGCGGTGTTTGGTGTTGACTTCAATATATGGACGCAACCACAGAGAATGCTCGAACTTGAGGATGCGGTGAACTGCGCGGACTGCGACCCCTCGCTGCATCAACCACCGGAGATTCTGGTAGTGTAGGACGTAATTCTTCTTGGGCTCGAAATCCATGACGAGCTTCTTCTGGTTGGAATCGGGTGGACACTTGAACTCGGGTGCAGGGGGGAGATCGCTGAACAAATCCTGCAGCTTCTCGGAGAACTCAAGGTCCACCTCGGCGAAGAACCCATGTTCCGAATCGTCGAAGCTTTCGACGTCGAAGTTGGAAGGGTCAGCCCACTCGAAGCCTCTAAAGGGGAGTGACTGCATCATGGAGTGCCCGTAGAGGTTATTGACGTCCGTGTACATAATATAGCTGGACGGCTGTGAGGGCTCGTAACCGGTGGCCATGTGGTGATTGTTGGCGCGCGAGTGTCGCTGCGACACCTGGACCATTCCACCCCGCACGGCACGTTCCACAAACAGCATCATGTCCACGTCCGAAAGAAGCTCCAGCTCGATCTTCGTCACCAGAAACATGGCTGACCACGCCAGTCCGGGGAGACTATAGAAGTAGGCAGGGTCCAGCTGGTAGATCTTCATGGCGGTCGCACGGAACGTCTGGAACACGTCGGCGAGGAGCGTCACATCAAGTCTGAGGTAGGCGTCGTGGTAGTCCCCGAGAGTTCGACAGCCCAGCTTGTGCCACATGGACTGGGCATGGTGATAGTCATCCTCGGTGATGTTCGAGCCTCGCAGCTGACTGTAGAACTTCGCCTGGGGGGGTAGCGACGTCTCTGCGAACTTGGAAGGGTCTGTAATATATTCGTAGGGATAGACCCCCTTACGCTTGAAGAGGCCGGCGTCCAAGTGCGGAAAGTTTCCGGAGGTGATGAGCATTTGCTCGTCGCTAAGCTTCCCTGCGAGAGCATCGAGGCTGGCCGGGAGGAACCTCAGGGAGTCGAGGAAGCGAAGTTCGACGGTAGAGTGTGATCCTGGGATCGACACTCGTTTGCTCACACTGATGTAACGCTCCTCGTTCTGGGCAAGAACGTTGATTCCCTTGTTGTCGTATCCAAGATGCCTGATCAGGTGGTGGAAGTCGTACCCCGAGCCATTGTGGAAGAAGATCGGGATAAATCGAGGGTCCCGGGCCATGAGGTTGCATCCGTTGCACCATGGACCAACATATCTACCGGTAAAGTGATCGTGGTGTTGGACTTTACGGTTGTTGGCGGTGTACTCCTTGACGCAGACAGGGCAAGTGATGGCCTCGTCGTGTCTACGCTGATCGTCGGGGGACAGTGGGGGCATAGACTTGGGGGCCAACAGTACCTTCCCTATCTCGATGGCCTCGACAACCATCCTCTCGAGGAAGTGTTTGGCTGCGTCGGGACCACGGTACACGTAGGGCTCGGGGGCGATGTGCTGGTCTCGTCGCACCACAACGTAGGCATAACTCGAGGCCTCGTGGAGTTGGTAAGGGGTGGTGGAAGAAACTTCGGGGTCAGGATCGCAAGTGGACAGGGGTTTGAGGAAGGCTTCGAAATCCGCGATGATGATAGCGGGATGCTCTACCATGGCACCGTGCATGTGGAAACGCTCCACAGTGCCAGGTTTGGGCAAGACTGCCACACCCGGCTCGTTGGCATTGCAGTAGATCTTGTGGCTGGCAAGCTTCTCTGCAGCGATGTTGGGGCCTCTGATGCGCTGATAATCCTGCTGTTCTCGATTATGAAATATTGACAAGCACCTGCGACACACCTCGACGTGGGTTTTGTCTTTGCTCTGTTGGCTCGACACCAACCGGGAGAGGGAACGGATAAGAGTGTAGTGGTGATGGGTCTCGTCCTTGATAAGTAGGAGATGGATTTCTCGAGCATCATTGTTGTTTACGTCACTCACCCGGATGGGGTACACCGCATTTTCGTCAGTGAGACCGTAAACATTGATGGCCAACCGAGGGTTGTGTGTACGGGCCTCAAACTTTCGAATATCCGGGACCTCTACCGGGTAGTCGATCCCAGCCATCGCAACTTCCAGCTCTGGCTCGTAGGGTAGGTAGTGGTTAACCCGGTGTGGATGGTTTTTCCAGTGGACAGGGTGTAATGCTGCAAGCACCGACCATACGAAGCACTTGGCGTCACTGTTCTGAATGTTCAGGACGGCCCTTTTTGCCGCAATGGTAGGTGGTAAGGGGACGTAGCTGGAGGCGGAGAGAGGTATGAACTTGCAAAGTTTGACGCACAGTTCGTGAGGCTCGCCACACAGCGAACCCCCCGAGCCTTTAGCTTGGTGTTCCTCCTGTTTTGCCACCAGCTCATCGGCAAACTGGTTGTAGATGACCTCGAGGTTGTCGACATCCGCCAGATGCAGCGTCTTCGCCTTGGTATTGTGGCAGAAGCTGTAAATTTCATCGGACGGCTTCTTGTACTGGCAACGTAGCGATGCGTAGAATTTGGTGGAGTGCGTTGCAAGCGTATCACCGAGGATGGAAATAATCTCTGCTCGCTTCTCCTCCAAAAAGCTACGCACGTCGCATGAGCCCTCCGAAGTGATGACAAAATCTTCTAACAACCGCTGGAAAGCAGACTGGTTCGCTTTCGCCACAGACTTGACGCGTTTGGCGGATGGTGGCGAGTCGGCTTCCGCTTTCCTCTTGGTCGAGCTGGTCGACGGTTGGGGAACAAGTGCTTCGACAACAACTTTGCATGATGTTATATGCCTCTTCAAATTATTAATGGTAATAAGTATACCGCACCTGGGACATGGTTTTTTTAGCGGTTACACGCTTACCAGGTGTGCAGGTACGACAATGTCTTGCAAAATGTGCACTTGATATGGTTATCTTGCACACAGGGCAACTTTTCATGGAGCGCATTTTTTTTGGGGGTATGTTTATTTATATGTGATCTGTTGGTGGTAGAGTGTTTACAAAAAAATACCTTACGAGAAAAATTTTGTAGGCTAATTCTAATTAGTGTTAGTTTGAGGGGTTTATTTATATATGGGTGGCGTTGTTTTCCTCAAATATGTGCTTTAATAGTTTGAGAAAAAAAAAAAACACGTGAAACTCTATAGAGGTGTGGTAATCTATAACCGCAGCCGTTAGAAAACTTTTACATTTTTGGTTGGGCACCACGCACCCTGGCGAGGTTATAGGGGCCGGGCATCCTAAAAACAACCATTATTATTTTGTTTGTTTGTTTGTGTTACAATGTTCCCCCGAGAGAGGTTTACAAAAATCACGATATACGGAGTTGGAAAATTACGATATGGCGCATTCGCTCATTACTCTTGCCAGCCATAAATCTCTCTCTCTTTTTTCATCTTACAGCAAAGTTGGCATCTCTATTTTTTTTTTAGTTGTAAGTAAATTGCCAACACACTCTAGTTAATAATGCTACATATTATACGCGCACACGCACACACATACTATATTACCATCCACCCATCTCTCTCTCTTTTACGGCAGTACATATTTGTTGTCGGCTCTCCTTGTTTAGTGTGTGTAGGTTGGCAAAAATTGCTTTATGCGCTGTAAGGCAAGCCTCAAGCAAAGTTGCCACCTCCTTGCTTTAGGTTAGGTTAGACCAAAAAAAAATCTTGGTGATTTTTTTTCGAGTGAGGAGTTGCCAACGCTGATTTTTACTTGAGGGCGGTCAACCGGCTTGATTGCACAAGCAAAATTGCCAGCTCCTTGCTTTAGGTTAGACCAAAAAAAATCTTGGTGATTTTTTTTCGAGTGAGGAGTTGGCAACGCTGATCTCCACTTGAGGGTGGTCAACCGGGTTGATTGCACAAGCAAAGTTGCCAGCTCCTTGCTTTAGGTTAGGTTAGAGCAAAAAAGGCTGTGGGTAAGCTGTCGGTTGTTTAACTCTTCCCTTTCTCTTTTTTTTTGTAAAAGGCTATGGCAAAAGTACCAGTGGGTTGGCAACCTTGCTTTATGCACTGTAAGGCAAGCCTCAAGCAAGGTTGACAGCTCCTTGCTTTTAGGCTAGGTTAGACCCAAAAAAAAAAAACCTTGGTGATTTTTTCGAGTGAGGAGTTGGCAACACTGCGAGAAAATACCTCAAGCAAGATTGCCAGCTCCTTGCTTTAGGTTAGGTTAGACCCAAAAACAAAAACCTTGGTGATTTTTTCGAGTGAGGAGTTGGCAACACTGCTCACCACTTCAGCTCACCACTTGATGGCGTTGAACCCGGGCACTTCCTCTACTCTTATAAATTTAATTAAACGACGCTTAATAAAAGAAAACTGAAATTCTAGGTCTTCCGATAATTACCGCAAGTTTGCAACCCTGCCTGGAACTGTATCTGCGCATTCAGCGAGGCTCGCCTGAGAGTGCCTCAGCTGGTCCCATAACAGCCTATGTGATTCGTGCGGGAAAGCATAATTTCAGGGGCGCGTACGCCTGTAATGTAACCTGAGAGGCCGGCCTCTTTTCTCTCTCTCACCCTGACTTCCGAAGAGTACCGATCGTGTACGAGCGCGTGACGAAGCAGGCAGTGGACGTACAGAGCTTGTTGAGAAGCAGCGTTTCCATGGAAGATTCAGAGCTGTGCCGGGAGCAGAGCACACCCAGCTGCTAACATGTAGGGAAAATGTGTTGCTAACACCTCTAAGCCTGGCCTCCTAACCTAACAAAGTAGGCATTATTAGAATTATAACTGCAAATAATGCATGCAAGTTGGTTACAAGTGTTATGTTTGGTGCTTTCAGCTCTTTTGAGGAACCGCTTTTCGCGAAGTGTTAGCTGCTGGATGTGCCCCACACCAATCTCGATTCAGAGAGGGAAAGTATTTTATTTCTTTGAGGAAAGGGATATTGAGGCGAAATTTCCTTTCATGATTAGTGACATAACTGAAAACGCGCTACTTTTAAAATGGGGCAAAGTACGTACAATGCAAACGTATAGAGAAAATCCATGTTACTGACATTTTCTGGTCGGTGTGTTACACAGAAAGGTGTCCGTGTTCTGATTTAGCATTTTATCATTTTCTAAATCATATTATATTTTTTTTAAAAAAGTCGCCTGTTGAAGAAGAATTATATGCATGAAAGAGTTAAAAAGAAATAACCGATTGATAGATTTAGTTTATTTTACTTGGCTTTCTGCCATTTTTGGCTAATTGGGAAGATGAGAATGAGCGATAATATGATGACATTGACGAAGGGACACTCACAAAGAACACCTATGCTCAGGTGGGGATTCGAACCTGAGGCCCTTGTCGTAGCACGCTGTTATAACCAATCCGCCGCGGAGGTCAGCATTAAAAAGAAATAAACGATAAGTGACGATCAAGTGAACCAACCATTTTTGTAATGCGAGAAACAGTTACAATACTGTTATTGAAGCAGCAAATAATTTTTACGAGCAGCTTTAATCTAACGAATGTAATGGCTAGGGCCTGACAGAACGGGTTTTTCATTGGGTGACGCGTGGTCAGATCATCGAGTCCCATTGTCACTGTTTTCTGACCTTCGAGACAGAAGCGCTTTTTTCTCAGATATCCAATCGAGACTAGATTAAAGTAGAATCTGAACCAATGACGGGTTTGTTTGAACTCAATGTAACGCCATATAGTCCATTGCGTTATGTACAGTCAACGGCAAAGATAATGGTAAGCAAATTGTCCACCGCTATTTTCATTACTTTTTTATTCTACATCCTGTGTTGTTTTAAGGAATGAAACTATGTTGGTTCGAAACAGGCATTGTTCTCTGCTTATTGACGTCATTATTTCAATTTATTGTCATCACATTGTGAAATTTAGACAATGAAAATGGTGGTGGACAATTCGCCTAATGTTTTTTTCGCCGTTGGGTGTACAGTAACTCTTCGAGAAGGGAGTTTTTGAATCTGGCCCACGAGAGAACAGCAGCGTTTTGATTTATTCCCTGCGCTACGTTTCAACCGCAGTCTGACATTCAAATGTAAAACGCGGACATTTTTAGAAGGCAACTTTTAATCGGTCAAGCCTGGTCTGTAATTGTAAATAAATTCAATCCCGGACTGGGAGAGAAAATCAGTAGAGTTCTAGACAGTGTATAACCTTTTCATATTTAAATAATTTAAATACGGTCCAGGAACCCTTTTTCCGGATGAATTTAAATTCGGTCAATGAACCTTTTTTCCAGAAAAAATTTCAATTCGGTCCAGGAACCTTTTTTGTTGCATCAATTTAAATACGGTCCAGGAACCTTTTTTCAATGAAACAATACGCAACTTGGACCTAATTTAAATTGTGCGAGAAGAAAGGTTCCGGTTCTACATCGGAACCCAATAGAACCCATTAAAATTTATGGGTTACTGGACCTTTAACAACCCTGCCTAGAAATCGGACTCTGGAGGCGTTCAATCTCTCCCGCTTCCGAAAACATGCCTTTGTTCCTACAATTATCAAGAAGACACACGTTACTTGCTATATTGCTGTAATTATGTAAAGATATTTTTTTATCGATTGTAATCCGACACTCCATAACAAATGCACGGAAAATGTATCCCGAATTTCGAGTTTGTAACATTGGATGAATTTGCTTGTTGAAAGGAGGGAGACAAAAGTAAACATGAAGTTGTTGCGTGACTAAAGTGCGCTCATTTTTACCGAGAGTTTTTGTTTATCGCGAGAAGCACTCGACATACAAAATAGCACGTTAACCTCAGTTCGTTCGATAGTGTCTTCCGTTTATTATTCATAATGTGGTAGCCAGGAGAATCACATTTTTTTAGAGCTCTTACTTGGCGCACGCGTACATGCCCTTGCACAGTTGAAAAGAAGCAAATTCCTGTATTCTGTGTCTTGTGCTTGAGCCATTTGACGAGTTTGCCTTGAAAACTAGTTGAAGAACATCGATAAATCACAATTTCGCTAGTTAAACGGCCGAGAAATGCAGTGTTGCTCTTGACAGCTGCAATTTGTTTCGACTCGGGAGAAAGAAAAATCACCAATTGTTTCAAGCTGGTGTTTTTCTTTTGGTAGGATCTTACCATACTTGTAAAACACAACGTACAGACTCAATTTCTTCAAAGCGGAAGAGTTGAAGAAAAGAAGCTTGCCCCATTACGTAATTCGACAAAACTGTCAAGTGGGTTGACTTCAAAAGTTAACCTTGTGCCCGTGTGCTAAATTCTTTGACGACAGTGATTGTCTCGTTGCAAGGGCATGTCACCAAGTACGTATTTGCGTTGAACTACCTCTCCACCCTTTAGTACCACGTACAAAAGAATATGGAGAGCATCAAGTTAGAACCGCTCGAAGAAGATGCGCGAGAAAATGAAGGTGTGGACTCAATTAACGAGTGCAGAGGACAGCTGGAATACACAAAGAAGACATGGAACCTAAGATCTGTTTACGGAAGCAAGTTCAAAGAGGCGATTGGCCCCTCGTATGTGTTGAAGCCCCGCCTTAGCAAAATAGGTAAGTAAACCTGTTCTGATCTTATCTACTTTATATCACGTTTTGTAATAGTTGAACAAGTACAATGTATCGGCTCGTGTAATTTTCATGGGAAGAGAGGATGAAATTTACCCTATTTTCCAGTATCGCACTGCACCACTTGCTGCAACCTCTAATCTCAGTGACTGCTCAAGCTGAAAACATCGAAAACTGGTGACAAAGTTCCCTATAGTTCTAAAGTCGGAACTATAAAGCTCCGTTACCTTTCAGTTATTATGGCTAGGGGGCATCCTGTAATGTATTTTTCTGTTATTGGCGGGAACGTATCCACCAATCCTCCCATGTTGGGGAAACCCTCCCCTCCACCTTCATATGCCAGATACATCCAACTGCAAAGGAAACAGTAGGCGAATTGTCCATCACCATTTTAATTCGGTCTGTATTATAATGAATTGAAATAAAGACGTCAATAAGCAGAGGGCAACGCCTGTTTCAAACCAACATAATTTCATTCGTTAAAACACAGGATGTGGAATAAAATGTAATGAAAATAACGATGGACAATTTGCCTACCATTATATTTGCCGTTGGCTGTACATCAATTGAACGAATCATTATAATTTAATTAAGCCGCGGTGGTGTAGTCGGTAGGGCGTCTGACTACCACGTGGGACATCCGGGTTCGATTCCCGGGGTGCGTGATCTAAGGTCGGAATTTTTCCGGCCTTGTCCCCGCATAAAGCGGCTCTGGGACTCACCCAGCCTCAAATCAGTGGGTACCTGGAGACATCCCTGGGGGTAAAGGCGGCCGGATAGTGGTGTTGATCACTTCACCGAGATCGAGAATGTACGTGGGGCCCTACCCCCACATCTCATAAATGTGCCTTCATGGCACAGTGCTATATGCATGGGGCACTTTAGTATAATATTCAGATTTACATTTCAATAATAACTTGATATGCAATGAGGAATATTACTTTCTGTATTGAATTGCAAATGTAGCTCTTTTACACCCCCCCTGGCCACATCATATACGCGCAAATTAAATGCCAGGGAGGTCAAATTTAGATCTAGAGGCCTACGAATTTCTGGCGGTAAAATTATGTAATTGTAATGTTTATTTTCGTTTCAATGTATAGTTATTTTTAAAAATCACTTACCAGCTATTTAGATAAGCGTATAATTGTTATGTTCCGAGGTTAGCTATAAAACAAACGGAAAAAGGAGCGGCACAAATTGAAACCAATGACCTTCATGATGGAGTGGTAAGCGTAAATCACCATAGGTTCCAAGTTCGAACCATACTCGCTATTTTTCAGTTCATCATTCATCGCGATGAGCCCAAGGGATAGAAACGCGACGTAAAATTACCAAACTACGGTAGTAATTTAATCGAATCCGCCTCGTAAATAAATAAATTATTAAAACAGTTTGTGCGAGTCTTGTCGCTATTGCAGTGAGAAATTTAGCAAGATTTCGATAATTGTTACGACACGAAAAAAAAAGAAATAGGTTCCCTACAAAAATAAAATAAAAATGCTTGATTTAACTCTTGTAAATAAGACGAATGCGTTTTCTTGGATGGTTAAAGGTTTTGAATGTTTCAACACTGCTCGAAATGGGAAAAGCCGACCGCCTTGGCGGAGTGGTTAGACGACGCCAGGGGTACCGGTTTCGAATCCAGACCTCGGCCTTTGTGAGAGTCCCTTCATCAATTTCATCATGGTCCCGGTGGAGGCACATAGTGGTTCGGATCCCACTTTAAACTGTAGGTCCAGTCCCAATTAGCCTTACTATGTATAAAGTGGACTTAAAAAAACAATTCTATATAAATTCTATCAATTTCTTCATATCATCATTCATCCCCATTTTCGTGATTAGCCAAAGTGACAGGAAAGCGAAGTAAAATAAACTAAACCATTCAATAGAAATAGGAAAATAAATTATAGGCAACATTGTTATGTTTTGATCGGCATTAGAAAAGATGAATTATAATGTAAAGGGGATTAGTTCTTACCAGACAACAATGAGTGAAATTAGTATAAAATAGCTCGAAAAATAAAAGTGATATTTGTAACAGTGACTGAAGATTGTAAAATTTGTTCATGCATGTAAATTGGATGTAGATCTGACACGAATTTAGGTACGGATATGCACTTCTAAAACAAAAAAAAACTGTAGCACTTTGTGCCTCCACCAGGTACTGAACCCGGAACTCCTTCATTACAAGGCGACGATGAATTCCTGTAAGATAGTACAGTTCATAACCATTATTAAGTGTGGCTCTTAAAATATAAAACACCAGGGCCATAAACCGAGTACCTTAGCCAAGGTGGAATATATACAGGCAGGACCGTTCAAGATACGTATATACAGGGTGTTTCGTAAGTTCGTTTACAACTCTTGGGAGGTGATTGTACGAGTGAAAATAAGATGGAAAGTTCATGTAACGAAATTCCGGAAACGGCTTTGTTGCCGAGTTATTGACGTTTGAAAACGTGGGAAAATGATTTTCCGAAGTGAATAATGGCCAAACGGGTGGAGAGAAGTCGTCGATGTTGGGCGGTCCACTAAGAAATTGGGTACGCTCTTGTCAAAAAATCACGCGGCAATGTTGTGCAATGTCGGTGCAAGGGATTCCACAAAGGACGCGAACGAAGATGTTGACGGGAGTGGGGTGGGTGTGCGTTCTGCGTGAGCTGGTATCGAAGAAAATTAGCATGTGTTGAATGGCACCAAAAAACAAAGACAATTTTCTGAGCGAAGGGCACCATGACGTAAAAACGAAAAAAATGAACTGTCATAGGTTGCATACCCTGAAGGGCAGATGGGTGTCCGTGTGATCTGACGTTAAGTACCACATTTCCCGCTAGGGGCGCCAACAGTGTAGGTTTCCTCATGAAGGAGCACATGTGTCTGTGCCATTCGTGCTTCAGGTGCTGTGCCAGCAGCAGGTTTTAAACATTCACGGTTGAATGGAAATACGTGAGGTTCTTGGACAGTAGTGTTAGGCAAACATTTGAACTAGCAGTGTTACGTGTTAATTCTTAGCCACAGCCCATCGTGTTCTGTGAAATGTACTAGTGTTAACGGCCATAAACACTTGTAGCCCGGTGTAAGGGATGTCTGCATACACGTCCCAAGAGCTGGCGGACATGCATCTGATTTATGGGGAGGCTGGAGGTAATAGCCGTGCTGCAAGGCGTCTGTATGGGGCACGTTTTCCAAATAGGGTGTTACCATCGCACACCTTATTTCAAACTGTAGACACTCGACTTCGGGAAACAAGATCAGTGTTGCCACCTCGTCAAGAAGTTGGACGACCGCGAAGTGTGCGAACACTACGGTTTGTTGATGTGCTAACTGCAGTGATGGATGATCCAGGCACCAGTACGCGCGCATTAGCCCACGAACGAAACGTCTCCCATGTGAATGTGTGGCGAGTCCTGGCAGAAGAGGGGATGCACCCGTACAAATTGAAGAAAGTACAAGACCTTTTGCCTCGGGCCTTTGGCCCACGTGATGACTTTTCCAATGGTTTGTTCATCAAATTGAAACTATACCCAATTTTCAGAATACGGTACTATGGACTGATGAGGCTATCTTCACGAAAACTGGTGTGTTCAATAGTAAAAACAGTCATGTGTGGGAACATGAAAATCCACATGCACTGCTAGTGGCACATCATCAGCACAGATTTGCAGTGAATGTGTGGTGAGGGATACTGCATGACCATTTGATTGGACCGTACATTCTCCCGGTTCGCCTAAGTGGACCCACTTATCAAGCATTTCTCAGTGAGGTTTTGCCTGAACTACTAGAGGACGTGCCCTTGGCAATGAGACAAAGACTGTGGTTTCAACATGACGGCGCACCCCACATTTTGATCGGAGTGTGCGCCATTTCCTCAATACCGTATTCCACAACCAGTGCATTGGCAGGGGAGGGCCTGTGACGTGGCCACCTCGATCGCCTGATATTACGCCCCTAGATTTCTTCCTCTGGTGAGAGATGAAATGCTTCGTTTACGAAACACCTGTTGTGTCAGCCGAGGATCTCGTTGCCCGTATCAATGTAGCTGCAGCATCGATAGCAGAAACGCCGGGGTTGTTGGGTCGCACTAGACAATCCTTGATTCGCCGTTGTCGCATCTGCTTAGAAGTACATGGTGGACACTTTGAAAACCGTCTGTGATGAGATTCCCTTCACATCTCCATTAAGCATACTGTGTGCCCTTCAGGGTATGCAACCTATGACAGTTCATTTTTTTCGTTTTTACGTCATGGTGCCCTTCGCTCAGGAAATTGTCTTTGTTTTTTGGTGCCATTCAACACATGCCAATTTTCTTCGATACCAGCTCACGCAGCACGCACACCCACCCCACTCCCGTCAACATCTTCGCTCGCGTCCTTTGTGGAATCCCTTGCACCGACATTGTACATTGCCGCGTGATTTTTTGACAAGAGTGTACCCAATTTCTTAGTGGACCGCCCAACACCGACGACTTCTCTCCACCCGTTTTGCCATTATTCACTTCGGAAAATCATTTTCCCACGTTTTCAAACGTCAATAACTCGGCAACAAAGCCGTTTCCGGAATTTCGTTACATGAACTTTCCATCTTATGTTCACTCGTACAATCACCTCCCAAGCGTTGTAAACGAACTTACGAAATACCCTGTATAGCGAACTCGAATAGATAATATAATAATAACAATATATCTATTGAGCGGCCGAGGTTCAGCGTACGCTGATCTCTCACCTAATCCTTGTCAGAATACAGTATACAGTTACAAACGGTATATACTGTATATCCAATAAGAAAAGAAAAGAAAAAATAATAATAATAGTAAATAAGTAAGAAAGATGAAAGAAAAACGTATGAACAATTTGAAATCAAATAAGAACTGTAAAGATACAATTAATGAGTATATGTATACACATAAAACTACATAAAACTAAATTCTAAATACAATTTTAAGTACACATATATACAGCGTGTTTCAAAAAGAATATACGTATTACAAAGTATTATTTTGTCCAAACTATCGATCGCTGCACCCCGGCTCGGCTATTAGAGAAACGAATACATAGTCTAGTTTATATAATAGCCGCTAGATGTCAGTTGTGTTCTGTTTTGCTTGGTAACCGTCACTTGTTTGAAATGGCTACTCCGCAGCAGAAATCATTTTGTGTTCTCGAGTTTGCGAAGTGCAATTCCGTGATTACAGTGCAAAGACGTTTCAGGTTGAGGTACCAAATTGATCCTCCGAATGCTTGGAACATTCGCAGATGGTATCGACAGTTTGTAGATACAGGATGTGTATGTAAAGGAAAAGAGTCCTGGCCGCCCTCGTGTTCCTGAAGAAAATGTTGCACGAATTCAAACTGCTTTCCAACGTAGCCCTTCAAAATCAACTCGTCGTGCCAGTCGGGAGTTAAAACTTCCTACAACAACAATTTGGCTTGTTTTGAGACGTCGGCTGGTTATGAAGCCGTACAAGGTACAGCTGTTACAAGCTCTGCGTCCTGATGACAAACGCAAACGTGTGGCATTTTGTAACGAGATTCTTGATGCTATTGACAATGACAACACTTTCGCACAACGCATCGTGTTTAGTGATGAAGCTGCGTTTCATGTCAGTGGTCAGGTAAACAAACATAATGTTCGCATTTGGGGCCTACAGAACCGACATGCATTCATTGAACATGTACGAGATTCGCCCAAAGTGAATGTGTTTTGCGCGATATCCCGATCATCTGTTTACGGCCCATTCTTCTTTGATGGAAACACGGTTAACGGTCAGCAGTATCTCTCTATGTTACAAAACTGGTTGTTTCCGAGGCTGCACGAAGACAACTTCATTTTTCAACAAGACGGGGCACCCCCTCACTGGAGTCGCCAAGTGCGTGATTATCTGAATGAAACTCTACCGAACCGTTGGATTGGTCGTCAAGGAGCTGGTGACTTATCATGTATCAGCTGGGCTCCACGGTCACCGGATTTGACACCCTGTGACTTCTTCCTGTGTGGGTTTCATTAAAGACAATGTTTATGTACCACCACTCGCACAGAACCTGGAAGATTTTAAGAACCGGATCCGTACTGCCGTAACACCAGTGACGAAGGACATGCTTGCCCGAGTATGGGAGGAATTTGAGTATCGATGTGATATTGTTCGTGTCACTGCTGGAGGACATATTGAACATCTGTAATCTGAACTTGAGAGGTTCGTAAGTATGTGTGTCAAGTTTCATCTTCGTATGTCTTAAAGTTTAATAAATATATGTATGCGAAATACATATATTCTTTTTGAAACACGCTGTATATGCATAAAGGCACACACATGTACACGTAAATACATATTTGTTAATGTTTCATGGTGCAAGAATAGAAATATTTGACATGAGTAATATCAAATTCTTACATTGACATTAATACATTGTGATATGTATTTTTATTCGTGTGTGCTTCTAGATTCAAACTGTTCACATAGTAGATAGTCCTTTGCTGTGAATTTAAGAGCGTGCAGTGTTGATTGGTTAGTTATTGTTATGGGCAAATTATTCCAGGTTGAAACTGCATTTACCGAGAATGATGATTTGAAGGAGGTGGTACTGTAATGACATGTAAAAAGTTTGTTATGCCCTCGCGTGAAGTGTGAGTGTATTTGAGTGCCTATTTTAAGTTTTCTGAATAGATAATCTGGTTTACTTACTTTTAAAATTTTGTTTATGAAGGTGATATAGTGCAGATGCCTTCTTCTGTCCATTGTTAATATTTTGTGTTCAAATGAGGCAGGATATGTTCATATTTTCTTACGTTCAATGCAAATCGTATACAAGAATTTTGCATCACCTGAATTTTCCTTTTATCTCTGACTGGGACCCCAAGACCATAAACTACATCACAGTAATCAAAAGAGTGACCACAATAAGAGCTCAACGAGCTTCAGTTTAACTTTTTCTGTTAGATAATTTTGAGACCTATATAAATTTCTGAGAATGTACTGTAGAATGATTTTCTACACAGTCCATTGATGTGTTCTGTCCAAGTAAGAGAACTATCAATCAAACCCAGGTTTGGACGTCACATGGAGGATCTTGCTTTCGTGAAGAATAAGGACATAATTTTAACAGTTTTCTGCAATTAATTTTCCATACATATGCACTAACATTCGTGAATTACCGTCGGGACTAGAAGTTGAATTAGATAGTGGATGTTGCTATTTAATATTCGCAATTTATTTGCACGTACTTATAACTAATTTGCACGGGTTTTAATTAATTCGCATGTACTTAGAATTCATTTGCAAGTACTTAGAGTACTTTACATTTATGTATTTGCATGTTTATAACTTTTTATGAATATATAATTATTTATTTTATGAAAAATATGTATATAGAAGGTAATTAGAGGTACTAAACGCTATGCATATGGTTTTATATTCATTACTGCAAAGTATGTAATGTATAAATCGATAATATTAATGTTTATAATATTGAAAATAAGAGTTTATGGTTTATGAACCGCTATGAACGGTGGTAATGGTACAAAAGAAGACGGTCCCGGTACTCGAACCCGAGATATGCAACGTTAATAATTAGTACAATGTATATAATAATGTATGTTATTATTGTATGAAAGACGATGGTACGACACGCTAGACAGAATACTGTCTCCGAATCTCGACTCCGCTGTGAAGGTAGAGGAGAAAGGAATTTGGGGGAAGTGCGTTCAAGGTCAAATGACGTCACAACGTCAGAACAAACAAAGAACCCGATTGACCAATCAGAACCGGTTTTTTCAAGGTTAACCAGTACGGAAGAACAGGGAAAGCTATGCAATACTGTAGGGCAGGGGAGGGATTCAACCAGACAACAAAGGATGTCTGGAAATGCGTAGCAAGGGTCAAATCTCTGAAGCTATGCGTCGCTTGTAGAACCGGTTTCCGCCGCCAATTAATATTCCGCTCAGGTTTGCCTTCAAGGCACAGGACGCTTTAGCGCAGGGTTTTTTTATCTGTACTATGAAGAAGGGAGAGCTATTAGGGACGGGGCCTACAGTTTTCACCATTTGCTTTTATCACGGGGTAACGAACCTAGGACCCTTTGATTATTGATTTAGGTAGTAAATGTATGTTACTGTGTGCTATTTAACTTAATTTTGAGTTTATTTTTTACCAAACTTTGACTTTATGTCAAACATTTTCACAGCTTATCCTTATTTTTACAAAAATAACACTATTTGTACTATTCAGGCAACATTTTTTATTAAATTTTGGACTCGCAAAGATATTTTTACAACTTTTTAACTTATTATTTTACAATTTTATGTTAATTTTTTACCAAAATAACACTATTTGTACTATTCAGGCAACACTTTTATTAAATTTTGGACTCAAAGACATTTTTTCAACTTTTAACTTATTATTTTACAACTTTAAGTTAATTTTTTTACCAAAATAACACTATTTGTACTATTCAAGCAACATTTTTTATTAAATTTTGGACTCACAAAGACATTTTTTTCTACGTTTAACTTATTATTTTACAACTTTATATTAATTTTTTACCAAAATAACACTATTTGTACTAATCAGGCAACATTTTTTATTAAATTTTGGACTCACAAAGACATTTTTCAACTTTTAACTTATTATTTTACCACTTTATGCTAATTTTTACCAAAATAACACTATTTGTACTATTCAGGCAACATTTTTTATTAAATTTTGTATTTACAAAGAGATTTTTTCAACTTTTAATTTATTATTTACAAGTTTATGCCTATTTTTTTACTCAAATAACACAATTCTATCTGTTCAGGAAAGACTTTTAGTTACATTTTCGACACACAAAGTGTGTGTTCTCAACTTCTATTTGTTTATTTCACAAGTTTAGGCTTATTATTACCAAAATAACACAATTCAATCTGTTCAGGAAAGACTTTTAGTTATATTTTCGACACACAGAGTGTGTGATCTCAATTTCTATATGTTTATTTCACAAGTTTAGGCTTATTATTATCAAAATAATACAATTCAATCTGTTCAGGAAAGACTTTTAGTCGCATTTTCGACACACAGAGTGTGTGATCTCAACTTCTATCTGTTTATTTCACAAGTTTAGGCTTATTATTACCAAAATAATACAATTCAATCTGTTCAGGAAAAATTTTTAGTCGCATTTTCGACACACAAAGTGTGTGTTCTCAACTTCTATCTGTTTAGTTCACAAGTTTAGGCTTATTATTACTCAAATAACACAATTCTATCTGTTCAGGAAAGATTTTTAGTTACATTTTCGACACACAAAGTGTGTGTTCTCAACTTTTATTTGTTTATTTTACAAGTTTAGCCTAATATTTACTCAAATGACACTATTTATATTATTCAGGCACCATTTTTATTACATTTTGGACTCTCAAAGACACACACACACACACACACACACACACACACACAGAGAGAGAGAGAGAGAGAGAGAGAGAGAGATTTTTTCCAAGTTTACAGGATTATTCTCTAGTTTACTCAAATAACACAATTTAGATGTGTTTTGAATTATATTTTGGATGCAAAAGTATGTTTTGACAAGTTCTACCCTTTTATTTTACAAGTTTAGGCTTATTATTACTCAAATAACACAATTTAATCCAGTCAGGAAGGATTTGTTATTATATTTTGGATGCACAAAGAGAGGTTTTCAACTTTTTTATTGATTTTTTGCAGGGTATGTATTAATTTTTATTTATTTTGTTTTGTATCATATATACATTTACAAATTTTTAACTTAGAGTTTAGTGTTTATTTAATTTTTTCAAAAACACTAAAAAAGTACTTTTAGCTAAAATGTAAGCCACAGAATATATTATTATTATTATTATTAGGGTTTACTGATTTCCACTATGCTATTTTTGGTTCTGTATTTCTATATGTATTTATTTAGGGCAGGTTACGCCTGCCACGTAGGTAAGTTTGTTTATTTTAGAGTTTGCTGAGTATTTTGTTACTGCTATACTAGGTAAAAGTTTTCTAAATATACCAGATAGAGCTCTATATACTTTTGTTTTTGCTATTTTGGAGATGATGCGATCAGCACCACTCTCTATCTGCTTTTTATTTTATGTACCCAATATTATTTTGAGGCTTAGTGAATTCTAAAGCCTATTTATGCAGGAGAGAGGAGAGAGGACTTGAAAATTTTGATCTCAGACAACCCACAACTATTTGTCAGAGTATTTTAAAGGATATTTTATACTTATTATGTGCCACTAGAATATCAAAGCTTGCTTAATTTTTATGTCTGTAACGCATTTATTGTATTTCTAGCTAAGGCTTACTGGAGGAAATGTACACGAAATGTTTAACATTTCAACTATTTGCTTTTATACGAGGGCAATTTTTTAGTGTAACGAAAATTATGATGTGTCTATGAGGTCTGAAACCCCTTTACCGAGGGTCCATATTTGGACGCTTACTAATATTGTTTTTTCCCCTTACATATAACAATTTAACAATATAATTACAATACGAAGTTAACAGACGGCTTAGGGGCCTAGGTCCACTTTCCAAACTTTTTTACTATTCTAGAAGAATTATTTAGCTTTATAGCCTTTTTCAAGGTATTTTTGAAGTATTACTGGCTTCTTTGGGTGCATCAACACTTGGGTTATTTCCATTTGGTTTATTATACGAGGTTTATTTTTTACTCTAAGATCAATATATGTCTCCGAGGACTAAAATACATTTATTGAAGCTAAAAGCTTAGGCTGTAACTAGGGACTTAGCATGTATATCGACAATTTATAGGACAACACGAACCTTACAAAGGATTATAGGTGACGTAGGACCACACGCCAGAGCTTTGTTAATCTGCAAGAAGCAGTTGCAACTAATGCTATGAGGATATAATGTTAATTTTTCATTGTTTCACAAGGAGGCTATTTTTTACACAACCAACATTTGCTTTTTCAAGTAACTACATGTACCAGAAGCACACATGCCAACACTAACTAGATTTTGATTTATACTATCTCAGGTGCTAAATGTATCAAGAACACTGATTGTATATATTTTTGAGAATCCAACTATATCAGGATTTTTCTATGTAAGTATATTTTTATTGACTGGCTTATTTAACAGATCAAACAGAAAGACGGCAAAATTCACTAAATGTAGGTAATTGCATGAAAATAACTAGATCAAGGGGTGACCAACAGTGAGCTGAATGTATATATAGAGGGTTGCGCTCTATTATTCTCACCTTCGCTGGATTGGCGAAGGAACGCACTTGTGGGCGGTAGAACCTGAACGGGCTCCACCATGGCATCGGAGACTCGAAGCAGATGTTTTGGAGGATGAACCCAAGTAGGGTCATAGGCGCTACGACCAATTTGGTCATTGCTTTTTATATGAGGAACCAATTTGGCCCACTCCCAAAATTAACTTAGATTGCTTATAACTTATGAAATTTGAAGTCTGCACAAGATCCGATGACAAAATCTAAAATTGTAACAACCCTGCCAGGGACTTGAACCCTGGACAGATAGGTTAAAAGCCTAGCGCTATACAAACCTGCATTTTTAAAAAGTTAGTTATGTTAAGAAATATATTGAAACACCTGAGAACACTCTTGGTCTGGTTCGACAGAGAAGGAGACAACATTTCCAAATTTTTACAGACTGGGTGTATTTTTCCACTATAGAGGCCTTCACTATATGTAATTCGAAACGCTAAAATTCAGCTAGCTTCCAAAATTGAGGTAAAAATTGTGTTTGGCGAGATTAACAAGTTACAATTATATCCAGTTACGGACAAATAAAGCTAAAAGTCTAAGATTTGCTGTACTAGCCAAGTTTTAGTAACATTTTCTTCACTTTAGTACAAATATCAAAGAAATAGGTATATTTTATTTATAATTTGACAAAATGTACTAGTATTTAATTCACAAAGTTAGGTAAAAAACAGTATTTTTTAAAAATATTGTTACTGCCTTCAAATTTTATGTTATTTAGCCACTAACAACTGGTTTACACTGCTTGGCATTCTTTAAATAGGAAAGAAGAAATTATTTGTTTAGTATTTTTACTACTTTATATTTATTTAAGAAAACAATTCTACACTTTAACTTAATTTTAACAAATTGTTACTAATTTATATATCAAAGTTATGTTATTTAGAGTGCATAAAGGCGTATAAAGTTAATATTTGTACTTATCAGTTCAACTAACAATTATATTTTACACACAAAAGATACAGTTAAATTACTTGAATCAGAGAATAATATTTTACAGTAATTGATTCATTCAGCACTAGTCAGTACTTTTATGCATCAGAAAGTTTTCTTAATTTTCTATTACGCATGCTATTTTGGGCTATTCTTAAAATGTATTTCTAGGGCAAACTGGTTTAATTTTCTGCTTATAATGCAAAGTTGACAGTTTTCGCACAATGCATTGTACATTTGTTATATTCTCTACGTACAATCCAAATATTATGCTTATTTAATGTATAACTAACTAACTCTCTACCCTTCTTAAACCCGAAGTTTCATGACTGCAGCAACACATGCCTTTCATCTGTCCCTGTCCTGAGCAAGATCTATATACTCCTTTCCTTCCCCACCAATTTCCTTTAGGTCCATCTCTACATTATCCCTCCATCTTTGTTTTGGTCTTCCTATTGATCTTTTACCATCAGGTTTCCCAACAAGAATCCTGTATACTCTTCTTTCCTCTCCCATTCGTACCACATGATCTACACACCTAAGTCTTCTTGATTTAATCATTCTAATAATATCTGGACATGAATACAAATTATGTACTTCTAATTTATGTAACCTTCTCCACTCATTTGTCTCCTCATCTGTTTTAGGCCCAAATATTTTCCTAAGGATCTTGGCATGTGTGCTTCTGGTACATGTAGTTACTTGAAAAAGCAAATGTTGGTTGTGTAAAAAATAGCCTTCTTGTGAAACAATGAAAAATTAACATTATATCCTCATAGCATTAGTTGCAACTGCTTCTTGCAGATTAACAAAGCTCTGGCGTGTGGTCGTACGTCACCTATAATCCTTTGTAAGGTTCGTGTTGTCCTATAAATTGTCGATATACATGCTAAGTCCCTAGTTACAGCCTAAGCTTTTAGCTTCAATAAATGTATTTTAGTCCTCGGAGACATATATTGATCTTAGAGTAAAAAATAAACCTCGTATAATAAACCAAATGGAAATAACCCAAGTGTTGATGCACCCAAAGAAGCCAGTAATACTTCAAAAATACCTTGAAAAAGGCTATAAAGCTAAATAATTCTTCTAGAATAGTAAAAAAGTTTGGAAAGTGGACCTAAGCCCCTAAGCCGTCTGTTAACTTCGTATTGTAATTATATTGTTAAATTGTTATATGTAAGGGGAAAAAACAATATTAGTAAGCGTCCAAATATGGACCCTCGGTAAAGGGGTTTCAGACCTCATAGACACATCATAATTTTCGTTACACTAAAAAATTGCCCTCGTATAAAAGCAAATAGTTGAAATGTTAAACATTTCGTGTACATTTCCTCCAGTAAGCCTTAGCTAGAAATACAATAAATGCGTTACAGACATAAAAATTAAGCAAGCTTTGATATTCTAGTGGCACATAATAAGTATAAAATATCCTTTAAAATACTCTGACAAATAGTTGTGGGTTGTCTGAGATCAAAATTTTCAAGTCCTCTCTCCTCTCTCCTGCATAAATAGGCTCTAGAATTCACTAAGCCTCAAAATAATATTGGGTACATAAAATAAAAAGCAGATAGAGAGTGGTGCTGATCGCATCATCTCCAAAATAGCAAAAACAAAAGTATATAGAGCTCTATCTGGTATATTTAGAAAACTTTTACCTAGTATAGCAGTAACAAAATACTCAGCAAACTCTAAAATAAACAAACTTACCTACGTGGCAGGCGTAACCTGCCCTAAATAAATACATATAGAAATACAGAACCAAAAATAGCATAGTGGAAATCAGTAAACCCTAATAATAATAATAATAATATATTCTGTGGCTTACATTTTAGCTAAAAGTACTTTTTTAGTGTTTTTGAAAAAATTAAATAAACACTAAACTCTAAGTTAAAAATTTGTAAATGTATATATGATACAAAACAAAATAAATAAAAATTAATACATACCCTGCAAAAAATCAATAAAAAAGTTGAAAACCTCTCTTTGTGCATCCAAAATATAATAACAAATCCTTCCTGACTGGATTAAATTGTGTTATTTGAGTAATAATAAGCCTAAACTTGTAAAATAAAAGGGTAGAACTTGTCAAAACATACTTTTGCATCCAAAATATAATTCAAAACACATCTAAATTGTGTTATTTGAGTAAACTAGAGAATAATCCTGTAAACTTGGAAAAAATCTCTCTCTCTCTCTCTCTCTCTCTCTCTCTCTCTCTCTCTGTGTGTGTGTGTGTGTGTGTGTGTGTGTGTCTTTGAGAGTCCAAAATGTAATAAAAATGGTGCCTGAATAATATAAATAGTGTCATTTGAGTAAATATTAGGCTAAACTTGTAAAATAAACAAATAAAAGTTGAGAACACACACTTTGTGTGTCGAAAATGTAACTAAAAATCTTTCCTGAACAGATAGAATTGTGTTATTTGAGTAATAATAAGCCTAAACTTGTGAACTAAACAGATAGAAGTTGAGAACACACACTTTGTGTGTCGAAAATGCGACTAAAAATTTTTCCTGAACAGATTGAATTGTATTATTTTGGTAATAATAAGCCTAAACTTGTGAAATAAACAGATAGAAGTTGAGATCACACACTCTGTGTGTCGAAAATGCGACTAAAAGTCTTTCCTGAACAGATTGAATTGTATTATTTTGATAATAATAAGCCTAAACTTGTGAAATAAACATATAGAAATTGAGATCACACACTCTGTGTGTCGAAAATATAACTAAAAGTCTTTCCTGAACAGATTGAATTGTGTTATTTTGGTAATAATAAGCCTAAACTTGTGAAATAAACAGATAGAAGTTGAGAACACACACTTTGTGTGTCGAAAATGTAACTAAAAGTCTTTCCTGAACAGATAGAATTGTGTTATTTGAGTAAAAAAATAGGCATAAACTTGTAAATAATAAATTAAAAGTTGAAAAAATCTCTTTGTAAATACAAAATTTAATAAAAAATGTTGCCTGAATAGTACAAATAGTGTTATTTTGGTAAAAATTAACATAAAGTTGTAAAATAATAAGTTAAAAGTTGAAAAATGTCTTTGTGAGTCCAAAATTTAATAAAAAATGTTGCCTGATTAGTACAAATAGTGTTATTTTGGTAAAAAATTAATATAAAGTTGTAAAATAATAAGTTAAACGTAGAAAAAAATGTCTTTGTGAGTCCAAAATTTAATAAAAAATGTTGCTTGAATAGTACAAATAGTGTTATTTTGGTAAAAAATTAACTTAAAGTTGTAAAATAATAAGTTAAAAGTTGAAAAAATGTCTTTGAGTCCAAAATTTAATAAAAGTGTTGCCTGAATAGTACAAATAGTGTTATTTTGGTAAAAAATTAACATAAAATTGTAAAATAATAAGTTAAAAAGTTGTAAAAATATCTTTGCGAGTCCAAAATTTAATAAAATATGTTGCCTGAATAGTACAAATAGTGTTATTTTTGTAAAAATAAGGATAAGCTGTGAAAATGTTTGACATAAAGTCAAAGTTTGGTAAAAAATAAACTCAAAATTAAGTTAAATAGCACACAGTAACATACATTTACTACCTAAATCAATAATCAAAGGGTCCTAGGTTCGTTACCCCGTGATAAAAGCAAATGGTGAAAACTGTAGGCCCCGTCCCTAATAGCTCTCCCTTCTTCATAGTACAGATAAAAAAACCCTGCGCTAAAGCGTCCTGTGCCTTGAAGGCAAACCTGAGCGGAATATTAATTGGCGGCGGAAACCGGTTCTACAAGCGACGCATAGCTTCAGAGATTTGACCCTTGCTGCGCATTTCCAGACATCCTTTGTTGTCTGGTTGAATCCCTCCCCTGCCCTACAGTATTGCATAGCTTTCCCTGTTCTTGCGTACTGGTTAACTTGAAAAAACCGGTTCTGATTGGTCAATCGGGTTCTTTGTTTGTTCTGACGTTGTGACGTCATTTGACCTTGAACGCACTTCCCCCAAATTCCTTTCTCCTCTACCTTCACAGCGGAGTCGAGATTCGGAGACAGTATTCTGTCTAGCGTGTCGTACCATCGTCTTTCATACAATAATAACATACATTATTATATACATTGTACTAATTATTAACGTTGCATATCTCGGGTTCGAGTACCGGGACCGTCTTCTTTCGTACCTTACCAGCGTTCATAGCGGTTCATAAACCATAAACTCTTATTTTCAATATTATAAACATTAATATTATCGATTTATACATTACATACTTTGCAGTAATGAATATAAAACCATATGCATAGCGTTTAGTACCTCTAATTACCTTCTATATACATATTTTTCATAAAATAAATAATTATATATTCATAAAAAGTTATAAACATGCAAATACATAAATGTAAAGTACTCTAAGTACTTGCAAATGAATTCTAAGTACATGCGAATTAATTAAAACCCGTGCAAATTAGTTATAAGTACGTGCAAATAAATTGCGAATATTAAATAGCAACATCCACTAGCGCGTTCCGATACTACTGTCGGGATGCCTTAATTTGAATAAATACACCCTAGAACTGTGTTTTTTGAAAATTTGTGACAACTTCCAATCTCGTGACACAAAAATCCCTGAACGCGAAAAGCATCTGGCAGGTCTATCTATTCAACCTTGGTTCTGTGCAAATTCTAACCACGTATTTCAATGTCATGCAATCTGTCAAATAAGCCTAACTTCTTGATAAGGATTTGGCAACACTGTCACGAAATTTGACAGCGTCCCAATCGTGTTGAGGAACACTAATTTACGTGCAGGGAATGTACGTACGCTATGTACACACCCAAATTGTCTGCCGTGCCCAGTCTTTTTTTTTAATCGTGTTGCGGGGGAGCGGAGATAATTGGCGAGGTATCTTACAGAATAATAGTTGGTCCGTTTGGTTGCATGAGACCGACCAACTGTAGTGAAACTTGGAGTATAGCCAAAATTCGCAGCACCCATCCATCTGCACGTGTGTGGCGACTAATTAATTAATATACATTGCACGCACTGTTGCTGGTTAGTGGTTAAGCTTTCACGCGGAAAACTCCACGCAAAGCGTACCTGACACTTGTGTTCCTTGTACTTCAAACTCATGCGCAGCATTACTTAACATGTATACTTAACTCGTTGTTTACCGTAGCAGTGTTCCTATTCAGAAAATCTCACGAAGAGTTACGCATAATCTTGCCATATTCTTCACAGAAAGGTTGAAAGTAACGGTTTAAGTCCCATTTATGATCAGATGGACTAATCGGGACCGGCCCTACAGTTTTAATTGCCTCCACCGCGAATCGAACTCGGGACCCCTTTGAAATTCTTCACAATACATTATAATTGGACGCTACAATTATCTCTGCGGTAGGAATATCGAATATGTCAACAAACCAAACATTACTACATGAAGAAGACGACATCAGGAAGTAAAAAGCAATTTTCACTCCCAATTTTAATAAAAAGCAGCGGCCATGTTTTATTACCAACTCAACTTAATTTCTATGGAAAAATTCACCATACAGTTTAAAGTGATAGAAAGTAATATCTAATTTGTGAAGAAAGATAATTCATTACGAGTTTATTTTGTTTTGTCATAACCTCCATTTTTCCGGATTTTTTATAAGTGTTTTTAATCTTGCACACTCATGGACACTCTTGGGCAATGAGATATTGTGGAAAATTATAGAATCGAATTTAGTACAGGTTTTATATATATATATATATATATATAATACACAATCGATGTCACAGGAAAGGGGTAAACGTGCAAGACAGTCACCTTCATTGTATTTAATCATCATTCGTCCTCATCGTTGCAGATAATCTAAAGAGGTAAAAAAGCGACGCTAAATAACATAATAAATTAACAATATCCAGCTTTTCGTCCAACTTCAACTTTCGATAAACATGTAACGCTATGGCGTCGGGAGGAGGATCGAACAAATCCATCGATTCCATCCCCCTTGGAAATTTACATTGTTAGTTTCAAGTTACAAGAGAGAAAAAAAGCATGTTATTTTTATAGTTAATAACAGAAATGAAATTCATTTAGTATTAGATTAGAACAGAATAGCCAAAGTCAAAAAGTGTGTTAGATCTAGAAAAAATTGAGTGTCAACTGTAGAACCCATTTGCCATAACTTTTAAAGCTTTTTCTTGAACGAGATCTATAAAAGTTAATAACATAATAGAATAATACTAATTATATGAAATTTCCACTCACTAGCAATAAAAATGGGACACCTAGATACTGAAATACACACTTCCTTGTGTGTGGCTTAACTCTTCGCCGGTGGTACAAGTTACCATTGAAATTTTTTTCTATTAAAATCCACGTATCGCCGTAGTGTTAGGCAACACACATAACGCCTTGCAGGGAAACGCATATTTTAAGATGTAAGTGTCCCATTTTTTTTAGCGGTGACTGTACAAAATAAATGAAATCTCTTGACTTTTTTTAAGTCATGTTGTGGATCGAATTGAAACCTCCCCAAGGATATAATAATAATAATTATAATAATAATTCTTTATAAAATAATAATTTATATTGTTCCTATTATTTCTACCACAAAAGTTTTATCAAAGACCTGATTCCCCAACAAAATTTTCCGAAGACATCCAACGTATTTCTGTTTTATATCTCTCTTCCATTTCCGACATGTCTATACTTTAGGTTCACGTGGTCACTTAAAGTTGTTAATATTGATCGTGTGTTGTTATGTTGCGTGAGTTGTCGCACAAAAAGAAAACGGGGGGAAATGAGTGAGTGCACGATTTGAGCACCTGCGTGTCGCAAGTTTAATGCCCGAAAGGTCACTTCCCGCAGTAGCCAACCAAAACGGAAGATAAAATCGTCGCAATGAGGCATAGATGTCGCGGCACGAGCTTTAAAAATAATTAGAGGTTAAAAACTACATTTAACGTAATGACTTCCTGGTTGAGTGTAGAAAATTCATCGAAATTCAATTCGAAATTCCGAAACTTTGAATTAATGATTAGCAACTCTTGGTATTTGCTTGTTTGATTTTTAAGTTGACTTTATGTATATATCAGAACTCTATCTAGAGTTTAGAGTGGGATCCGAACCATTATGTGCCTCCACCTATTATCGAACCCATGACCTCTTGATTACAAGGCGACCGTGATATTTGCATTTACTTAGTAGCTGGAATCTTGTGCAGTCACGGACACTTCTGGTTTGTAAGGATGCAATTGACTTTCAATAGAATCTTTACAACCAAGAAGTGTCCATGAATGTACAGTTATACCGCGTGTTTTATGTTTCACTCTTTGTACACACGGTTCGAAGCTCTTTCATCTTCATTGATAAGCCAACTTCCGTGGCGGAGTGGTTAGCACAGCGCGGGTTTGAATACAGGCCTGGGAATGGGTGTTCGTGTGCAATTATGAATTAAAACTGCAATGAAACGTGGATGTTCTGAATTTGGCATGCGAAGTAGCCTAGTTTCCTGGCCTTACTTAACTCCACGATAATCCTTTCACCTTAGCATCCAGAGAAGACACGTAGTTGGAAACTGAGTTGTCAAATTTAGCTCTCACGTTACAAATTTTGAAGTTAACAATTTAAGTGTCGTAAAGAAACTGTTGATAACGTTACTTCTATTGCAAAAAAGAACTCTTACAGCTACTTACTTACTTTTAAAAGTACTCCCTCTGTCCCATAATTATATTCCGGTATGCCAAAATGGTAGTACAGAAATGACAGACGAAGAGGCAGATGGAAAGCACAATTTGTACTGATCCTTGAGTAGTAAAGTTGTATGATTCATTCCCTTGTTTCATGTTCTTCTTCTGTATACACCAATGTCACAGTTTGAATATAGGCCAATTATTATGAGACAACAAACAAAGGTGTACCGGACAATAATTATGGGACAGAGGGAGTAGCTAGTAACAGTGAGAATTCCTCAAAAAAGTAACTGGAGTGTGATGCATGGCCCTTTGCGAAGACACTCAAAATGTCAACCTCACTCCAACGTTGTACACCCTGGCTGCATTTTGCAGACTAGCGAGGCTCTGGCGTCTCCAGCATAATCCTCCGTGAGGCTTGTGTTGTGTGCTGTCATTGTGTGATTGTGATTATCCCTTCATCCCTCTCATCTCATCTTATCATCTTTCATCCTTATCTTCCCGATTAGCCAAAAGTGGCAGAAAAAGGAAGTAAAATAAACTAAATCAATCGAAATAAAAAAAAGTAACTGTTACTTGTAACTGCGTCACAAGAAACTAGTTACTGGCATTAACTCTAAAACGATTTTCTGCTTGTTGCTAGTTACGATTTTGGCATTAAGATTAGACAATGAGCTGAAACATACTTTAGGGTGATATTGATTAAATCTCCATATCCATTATTACTTAATGCATTCCAAGCGTGTGCCTACACAAAACGAAGAGTAATAAACAAAGGGAAATTTCTTGTAGTCTATAATAACACAGCACGGATTAACGTGTCTGGTTGGAAGATGTAACTCGTCAATACTCAACGTTATTGCAACCATTGCGATTGATAGCCTTTTATCCATAATTACAAAGCGGGGACGCATTGTTAATTTTGTGTCTGTGTTCGTGGATATATGTGTGTGCACGTGGAGGAATTTCGATTCCCTGGGAGCACAGAATTGATCCGTTATTCATGCAATTGGGTTAATAATCTGAATATACGTGTAGTTATAACTCGACAGTTGCGTAGTGTAACCAGCAAGTTCATAATGTGTAGAATCATTACTTTGAACTGCAATTTCTCACTGTGCTCTGAGTAAATATATTGATGGTATCGGAATCAGTGATAAATCATTGCTGTATGTTCTAGAAAGAAATGAAATTCATGAGAGTGTGAATGTGCTTAAAGTTTAAGGAATTGTATAATAGTAATCTTAGGGAAACCGTGGATTCACATTTTAGTCTAAGGTAAGCTTTAACAATTTTAAGTGTTAATGTAAACAAAAAAATGGTTTATTTAATGCATGCACACAGAGAGATCATCTATAACATAATTCGAGATGCAACAGCTTCACAAACACATAATAAGCTGTAACTACATGGGTTTGATTGATTCAATTAAACTATTTTACGTCGCTTTTCTACCCATTTTCGTTAATCGCGAAGGTGAGGATGAATGATTATATGATGGAATTGATGAATGGACACTCACAAAGAACATCCCATGTCCAGAGAGGGAAATCGAAACCGGGACAGCTGACGTCGTAACGCGCTGTGCTAACCACTCTGCCACGTGGGTTGGCATAGTGATCTGGTAGTCCTAAGAGGGGCGTACGTATATTCTCCATCGACTGGTGTGCCTCTTCGCCGCCTTCCCCCCTCCAACACCTAAAACTAAATAGAGAAATTCCTTGTATGAGAACCAGATGAATATAAGATTATCTCTCCAGAAAATATTTCGTCATTCATCTTTACCGACATCGTTACTACCTTATGTATTTGTAACCGTATGGGGAAAGTTATGGTAAATGTGCTAAAGGTATTATACAAACGCCAATGTAGTGGCGATCACAGTGCATTCACGCTGCTAATGAATGCTTAGCGCCGTACACGCACGAATCTTAAGGAGCGGGAAAATCAAGGAGTGGCACCTCGAACATCAAAGCATGTCTTGAAGGCAAGGTGTAATTATGAGTTTGCCTTCCACCGCTGCAAGTTGTTTGCGAAAGAAAGCATTAGAAAACATCACGGATGAAGCCTGCAGGATGATTGATTTGCATAAAGGAAGCAAGAGAAAAAAAAAGTACAAGCCAAAGAAACAGGAAATGGCGGGAAAGACCAAGCTTGTGCAAGGGCTATCGCTCTGACTAAACCACTATGCAAGGAAATATAATTTCTAGGAACTTTACATGATCAACCGAGATTGCGGTTCCTGTTCTCTAAATTCTGAATAATCCACATCCTTGTGTCCTTCAGTCCTCGCGGTTATCCCCTCTGCCCCTCCCTCCCATTGCACAGGCACCCAAAAGTGCAACTCCCCCTCCAACGCTTCGAAGTAGCCACTCTCCGTAAACCTTTCAGGCAACAGGATTACGTCATTGCAATGCTTTGCGGCTGTATTATGTGAGCTATTGAAGATTTTTGTCTTGTATGTTTAGTGTAGGCGATGGGTTGACAATTTGTACATGAGCGTGTGGGTGCCTGAATTTCAAGATTTAGAAGCAAATAATTGATTTTTTCACGCCAACGTACCTGGTAAGTGAGTCTCAATTGTACTTGAGTAGAGGTTTACATATACTAAGTATTATATTACTTAGGTCAAATGTGTTTCAGTGTCATTCATGTTGAAGCATTATTCGAAATTTTGCTGTTTGGAAAAGGTGCAATTAGTATTAATGGTTCTATGATCTTAATGTTAAACTAAAAGTCATTGTTTACATACGTAACTACAACTTAATCACTGTACAGTTGTAAATATTACTGTATATTAATTTTGTCTGTATAAGTGACTTGAATTCTCTCATATAAATAATAGGCTTACTTTTGAAAGCACTAGTTCTAATAGGCCAACAATATGAAGGTACAATATTTGAACTGGGTAACATACTTTTGTCACGACTAAATTTGAAAGGAGTACTTGGCCTTTCATCTTGGTATTGTATCAGCTCTTTGGTAATTGTAGTAGAAAAACACCTACTTCATCAGGATTTGTCTGAATACTAAATTATCACTTTACATTACTTCAAAGATTGGTCGGATTGTCACTTTGTGTCGATTACTGAAGTAGTTTAAGATAAGAACAATATTCCCATTTCCAAGAACGACAATATTAGAGCAATGAAAACGCTCACAGAAGACTGCAATGTTGCCAAGCATAAAAGGCCAATTCGATTATCCGCAATGTTTCTCAACATTTGCTGTCTACGGTAAATAATGTATGAAGGCAACGGTGCCATCATTTGATGCCTTATAAAGGTTTTTGTGACGCAACTGTAATATTAAAGACTGAAATTCTAGGCTCTGGAATTTACAGAGCACCAAGTAGCGTAGGGGTGGACAGAAATCCTACAAATCTAATCTTACGTTCACTGACCAGCACCGCAAGTTTTTTTAACAACTATTTAGGTTAATCGTAAGTCGTAACAGTGTTGATGAATGATGAACACCGCTACAGTGTTTTCTTAATCTCAGCTTAGGCTTACTTAATAATAAAGGTTTGGCAACACTGTCACCAAATTTGACAGCTCCCGAATTAACACTTTTCATGGATTCAAAACATTGCTAGTACTAAAAATAATCTTAACGCTTGTAATATAATAATCTGAGCTTCGCTTCCAGGCGAAGTCTTAAGTTTGTCGGAAGCAATGTAAAACGGAAAATCTCTCTTAAAGAGAGAAAAAAATTATCAAACTATAGAAAGAAGCTAAACAAAAATTTTCCTTTTTCGCTTGCAGAACCGTGGAGGATAAGGGAGGCGGTCAGCAAAATCTATTCTCACTATAGTGGTTACATTGTTCTGCATATGGAATTTATAAAAAAAGATAAACAAATAAATGAATTGACACACGTTCAAAGGGATATTTTCATGTATACGATCGTGAATTATGATACTCTAACGATAATTGTGTACTGCTTCAAAGACATTGACAAATATTAATGAAATAACTATTTATATTTGAGGAAATTCAGGACATACTAATTTTACCCCTTTTCCCACTCGAGTTCAATGCAAGGAAACCTCCGCAAATATAGAATGAAAAGTTTTCATCATGTGCAATTCTCCATTAAATGTTTTCGCCGAGTCGTATTACCTTCGATTTCTTTGTTACGAACAAGTATTGTTTGCACATTACATGTAGGAGGAGAGTTGCATCTACATTTCGCATTGGTCAGCTCCTTCTACTTACTTTCAGGAGCGAAAGCTTGTAGGGTAGTGTTTACCGTTCAGGACTGTCAATCTCATGGTCGTAGGTTCAAACCCTTCCGGTGGCAGAAAATTTTCGTAAGTTTTAGACCTATCCCATTGTGTTCATTGTCCACGCCATGTGAAACGGAATGATTCAGTTTGAAATTAACGATGGGGGGAGGAGAAATATTAAATTACAAAATCTCCATTTCAACGAACCGAGAAGTGGACAAAAATGGGATAGGATAATTCTTATAAATATTAAAATTACATTCTTGTTTTTAGTGGTATAATCGCAGGTAAAATCAAAGATCTTGCATGGAAGATTTTATCTTGCTCTGAACTAAGCCAAAAGGCATTTCGCACCGATCTAATACATTCTCCAATACATTTCAAAATGTTATTGAATGTTTCATGTCGATAATTTGACCAATGCATCAATTCTTGACGCTGAGACGACATTTTCTGCAACTACCTCTTCTCTTCAGTCCCTTCTGTTCTTCTCTTCTCCTTCTCCTTCCCTCCTTCTGCTCTGCTTTTATCTCATATCGCCTTCCCTACTTTACTCGCTTCTTATCTCTATCCCACTCATCTCCACTCCTCGTATCTCCTTTCCTGTCTTAGATTTCCGACTCCACTGCAATCGTCTTTTCCTTCTTCTCTTTTCTCTCCTTTACTCTACTCTCCACTCCCCTCTTCTCGTCTCCTCTTCTCTCATCTCGTTTTCCTTCTCTTTTCTCTTCTTTCCTCCATTTTCCTCATCTCTCCTAGAATCTTCTTCCATTCTCCTCACGACATCTCCTCTCCTCGTCTATCCTTTCTTTCTTCTCTCCTCTACTTTTCCTCTTCTCCTTTCGCTTTCTCTTTCTCCTCTTCTTTGTCACCTTTCGTTTTCTATCACCTCTTTTCCTTTCTGTAGACTCATCAGCAATGAAATACTAGAAAACCTATTTTTTTTCTTTGAGAAAGAA
Organism: Lepisma saccharinum; assembly: GCF_977018435.1. NCBI lineage: Eukaryota > Metazoa > Arthropoda > Insecta > Zygentoma > Lepismatidae > Lepisma > Lepisma saccharinum. Next base: position 93,761,072 of record NC_139229.1, read on the forward strand.
TTTTGTCACTTGCGATATAATAGTGATATTTTTAATAATTTCATACGATAATACTTGTTTTTATTTCTTTCGCGTATTTTATAAATATCTATTGTGCATGTGGCAACCCTGAAATTGAGCTTAACTGTACACGCAACCCACCAACGCTTTGTGTAAATTGGGTTGCCTAGTTTAAAATGTCGTTGTCCTAAAACTTTTGAGAGACACTGTACAGTAAAAATGTGTTTTATTATTGATTTACCGTTTTCCTCCCATGGGAAAGTGAAAATGTGCAAGAGTCAATATACAGCTAGAAGCTAGTTATTTTTTTTTTAACTTGCACGCACATAGACAGTACATGTAATTAGTTCTAGTTATGTGAAAATGCAGTCAAGGTGCACTCGAAGTTTTACTGGTTTCAGTTCTGAGTTTGGGACGTGGTAATAGTTAAAGTATTTTGGTGAAAACATTACACTGTTGTTGACTGTGTTTTCCTTCCTTTCTTGACTCTAATGGTCATTGTACAGAGTTTTATTTGATTGAAACAGTCCGTTGCATCTGGCTAAGAAATGCGAAATGTACCAAATGAAGTGAAGGGATTAAGGGCGAAACAGATTAGGTGTTAATGAAATAAACGCGAGGGAACAACTGCGAATGTGCTCTCGAACGAAGTTTCATTACAGGACCGTGCCTTGTTTACTAAATCAGCGAGACGAACATCTCTACAAGACTCCAGAAGTAAACGAACATTCCTTTATTCCTTTTCTATTTCTCATGACCCTGCCAGACCAGTTAATCGAAGTGTAAATATCGAATATCAAAGTGTTCTTATTTCGCAGGGGCAAGCCCCCTTTGCTTGTATACACGTACCTCTCGCACCAGGGGTGCCCACAGGGGGGATTATGGCGCAGGTTGCGCCATCGAGATTTTTTTGGGGGGATTTTTCCCCTTCAAATAATATAAAATTCAACATTTATATATTTTTCCAAAATATATGTAAAGATTTTACACCTTAAATGTACCATATTTAATCCATTAGAAGAAGAAAAGAAAGTGTGTAAGGGTATTATCGAAGGTGGGTTGGTGGGGGGGAGATATATCCAACTTTTACATATTAGGCCTTAATTGACATGTGGGTTCTGCGGGGGATTCTGAATTAAATTTTGGGGGTGACAGTATCCAACTCTAGGTCTTACATTATGGCGGGTATTTTAGTTATAGGGGGATTGAGCATTAAATTGAGGGGCTATCCAATTCTTGAGTATTTCTATTGTCTTAGACTGTTGCGGAAATTCTAGTGTGGAGACTGAGAATTATTATTTTTTTGGAGGAGATAATATCCACTCTTCAATATAAACAGTAAGTCTAAAATTGATTGAGTATTAAATTTAAGGGGAGAGATAGAAAGCTCTTGATAAAGTGTTAAATCTTAGATTGTCAAGGGATTTCTGTAGTGGAGAGAGAGTTCAAACATTACATTTTGGAGACTGTATTTAGCGATATGGTATCCACATGTTTTCGACCGGGAACATGCCAAAGGAGAATCTGGAAAAGACTAAGAATGTATTGACATCATATTAAATTAATATTCTTGAAAGCCTGCAAAGAAATGGATGTAAAAATGTTATTGCTCGCTTCGCTCGCACTGATGTGTTTGGCGCTTTAATAAGGTGAATGTGAAGTTTTTAAACCATAGCTGCATTACAAGACAGGCGATATTCTCGATTATGATGAACGATTTTAGGGGTGGTCTTGAGTGATGGCCCCCTGTTTAGGGAGGAGGGGCAGATCAAGTATAGTGTTTAAAGCTAAGGAAAAATTTACTTTCGGTAGACACGCTGTCGTAATTAAATTGCGCGGATTGCGATATGGTTTGAGGGCGCGAATGATATGATTTAGAGGAGGGATGCATGACATGATTTGGGGGGGATTCGCCATTGGCCTTGGGGGGGATTCGACATTGGCCTTGGGGGGTGGGAATGGGCACTCCTGTCTCGCACAGGCGAGTAGCTTTAGGCTGGTATAGCTAGAGTTCGATCCCAAAAACCCTGTATAAGGTATTTTATACGCTATCTACCTTTAGTTCATCTGCTGAAGTTTTCTGGAGATGTACCTGTAGAAAAAGAAATAGAAATTATCCAGCAACATTCAGAAGAAAAATATGCATGATATGCAGACAAATAACCGTAAATGATCATTTATTAAATTAATTGGGGGTGGACGGATGAATTTTAGGTGGATACTCACCCTTGATACCATCCCTGCCTTTTTCCGTAAGTGAGGAAAAGCCATTATGAATCATAATTTATGATCGTCCAGGGCACGGTTCAACCCAGCACAGACCGCGAGCTCTCGGTTCGGTTCGGCCCACTTCGGTTCAACTCGGCAGGTGAGGGTAACGGCTGAATGCCTACCCGAGAATTAAAACTGGTCGTGGAGTCCCGAACCACCTTGACCACATTGCAGATTTTTCTTTTACTGTACATATTCGTGTGCTGCTGTGTGAGAAAATTAGCAGTGAAGCAGTAGTTTTCAAATAAGCCCATTCTCTCCTTTTCACCCAGTATCTGTGTGTTTTCCATGCCGCTCTTCTCGGCACAAGTTACAACTAAAAGCTCTCCACTGAAGGCTTAACGTTTTGTTCGGGACTGGACCTACAGTTTAAAGTGGGATCCGAACCACAGTGTGCCTATACTGGGTATCAAACTCGGGGCCCCTTGATTATTATAAGCCAACGACGTTACCACTATGCCATCAGGGAGACCAGAACTCTCGATTGCAACTTGTGGCTTTGCCTTGTGGGTACTTCATTCTAGAGTTTATGCTCAAGACTATGAACCCGTTGCTTACGAAACAGGAAAGTTCATGAAAACAATTGAATATGCATGCCACCAGAGGTCGTGCAATGTGATACCTACAGGGGGAGGGAACAGAGCCCTTTTTATCGAAGTGGATGTTAAACATGTCAGGGACCTCGTTCACATCCGACACAGAAGGTGGTCTGTTTTGCATCACTCAGTGACTTTGTTCGATTGAATTACGACATTAGGATTTTACAACGTCTGCGCATATTGAGAAGCAACCACGTTTGTGTCTCCGGTAAGACGCTTCTAGACATATTGAGGAGGTAAGTACAGTATCGTACAGGGCCGGTTTTAGGTGGGCGCGGGGTTTGGTGCATACAATATGCGTGGGTCTTGTAACCAATTTTTTTTAAGTGTGAAAATCGAAGGTTCCATAGTCCGAAGTACAGGTGTCAATACATATGTTACTTTTAGGCCGTTCGCTGGCTTAAACTGCTTGGCTGCAAGAGGATGTGTTTATAAGGAATGGAATAAATTACGCTCATTGCCCTTTACCAGCATTTAATAGAATCCGCACAAGCGAGGAAAGGGGGGGGGGGGAATCACGCACGAGCCAGCAAGATATCTAAACACTGATAATGATAAACCCAAAGTGTCACCACTGTACCTGGTTTCCTTCTTGGTTCCTCGGCTGAATCACGACGTGGTACTGTATCGGTCCATCGAAGGTGTCCTCGGTAGGTTCGCCCAAACCTTTTAGACGGACCGACTTAACACCGTCTCTCGCAAAACTAACTGTGGAACCAGTTATTATTTTTGAAAACTTAGCCTGGTGCATATATTTTTACCTCAATCGTGAACGTAACGTGCTACGAAACTGGAGATCCTAGGTTTGAACTTCTATCAAGGAGGACTTTAAACCTTATCAGACGGAGATTTTAAAAGATGAAAAGGGAATATTAGGACAATAGTAAGGGAATTTTCAGTTTTACCGAGGAACAACACTGGAAAGAGGACAGCAGAAGTGAAAATGGAGGAGTTGCGGGTTGCTGCGATTTCGGGAATAAATCCTGTTTCACTCAAGTTTCAGAATTCCAAATGTATGGAAATTCTAGCTCGATCGTTTCAACATTGTCTGCTTGTATTTTTGTGAAGCTTCGAAAAAATGTTTGAAAATTAGTTACAGATTTTGGTTTCTGAACTTCCATTAATCCAACATGTGAGAAGTTTCGGGGGTGGGGGGTTGAACCCTCGAAACCCCCCCCCCTCTAAATACGGCCATGGATTTCAGTAATTTTGGATTATTTTTAAGTAATGTCAAAACAATCCATGAAGCCAGGAGAAATCAGATTAGTTGCTTAATTGGAAGCACCAGATTCCTATAAACTCGTAATAAACCGTACATAAACAATCTGGGCCCCCCCTGAAGCGCGGGGCCTTAGGCGAGTGCCCGAGTTGCTCCTTCTCCTGTGTAGTTCATTTGGAGAAGATAACATGAGTTTTGCGTAGTTATTGTTGCATTTCTTCTCGCATTTCTTCATCATTTTACCCGATCTGGGTACAAAGTGGACTTGCCAAACATTTAGCCTCACAAGTTGGGTGCGACTTTTGAGGCGCGCTAATCATTCTATCAAACGTTTCAGATAAATTCAAGAGGGCTGAAAAATCGACTCATACTTGCAATCAGGAATTCATGTACGTGTTCGCCATAGTCTTGATGTTTCGACCCTCCCTTTTCCGTGCAGAACAAATGGATTATTTTCAAGGCCTCTATTGGCTGTTACTAATGACAAGATTTGGGCCTTGAGATGGTTCTTGCGTAGTACGCACCGTTCGCGTAATTTCACGCAGTAGGGAGCCTGTTACATATCTCAAGACAAATGAGTATCATTAATTAGCCAACGTGAGTTGGACATGGTTGGAATAGAAATGACATACAATATCGTTCTCACTGAACATTTGTTTTACATATCTGAGAGACTTGAATCTTAGAGGTATTATTTCTTCACAATTATCTGGATAACAATTCACGTGAACTCCTTACAATTCTAGCAAAACTACTGTTTGAAATTTAAGTTAATCGCACACGAAATGTCCATCATAATGTTCATTTGACGGAAATCTATGTGGTTTCAATGTTATTCTTGTGGAAAAGTCCTTGCCAATTTAAGAATTTTTATGCATGAAATTTCAATTGGAATGGACTCAAGCCTCTTACCACATAGTTCTAATATGTGTGCGTGATTTTGAATTAAGTTGATCCTATGAAAGACTAGAAGTTGCAGTGAATAAACACTCATTGGACAGGGAACAATGAATGAAAACAGGATAGGTTATCAAGTAATACAAAAAACGAATTTGACCTATGCCAATCAGAAAAATATATTGTATCTAGGTATAATTTTATTTGTTTTATGTAGGTAATAGCTGCAAATATTCGAGAATTCGAATACTCTCAAGTTAGAGGTGCTTGTTATCAAATATTATTAAACGGCAGTTGATTATTGTTCCTTTCGATTCACCCTATGCGGCTTTACGTAGTGGCATTGTTTTAATGATTCCGATATTCTTCTGTTCTGAGTTACAAACTCATCACATACAAAATACAGCTTTCTAAATAGACAGTGAATATTTGAAGTTTATCGTAGTAGAGATATAACATGATAACTCCCGAGTCTTCAGAACTAATAGATTTTTCGTACACTCATTCATAAATTTGTGATGACTATCAGTGCTCCAAGTTGAGGGTGTTGCTATGCCCTAGCTAATAAAATTTAAGCACCCCCATCCACCTATCTCATGGCCACCATGTTAAACCACAGAAGCATTCCATCACGTCCTGGGCATGGGTGTTCTGTGTGAGTGTCTTTCGCGATTAGCCAAAAGTGGCAGAAAGCGAATCAAATCATAGGAGCATCCTCCTATCTAACGATTTTCCTTCAACCGCGCAGATGGAGATAACAAGCTCCTTGCCAGGGAAGTCGCAGGAAGATGTTATGAACTGATTCAATACTTGAAAAAACGAAATATAAACACATTGGAGCTTTATTTACGAAAAAAAACGCAACCGGCAAGAAAAGCAGAGAAGAGCAGACATAATATGAAAAAATATATAGGCTATATATCGCTTCATTTCGGTTCATTTTACGTTGCATTTCTATCCATTTAGGTTAAAGGCGACGATGAAGATGAATGATGAACTGATGATATAGACGATAGTACGAAAACACACGCATGCCTTACTCCCGATTCGAACACAAGACCTCCACCGTCGTACCGCAACCTAAACACTCCTCCACAGAGGCTGGTAAGTAGTTAATTTCATATGGAGGCGAGAAAACAAATTCTACAAGAGTTTTTGAATACAAACAAACTCAAACGAAACCTGCCTGACTAGGGAACGTAACAATAAAATCCTTGCTGCAGCTGCATACGTTGTTAAGAGTAAAAAAGAAAATATGAAGGTTTTATAGTGATAACAGAAAGAGTATACTATACATGTGAAAATATGACCGAAGGATACGGCTCTGTCTCTAGCCAACGATGTAGAAATGAAGACTGTGAAGCAATTGGCAGTCAATTTACACTTCGTATTTGCAGAGGCTCCTACGTATATGAAACAATGTCTATGGCGACCTTGAGCCTGGGGCAAAGGCCAACTGGTTTCTTTTTCTTCTTTCAATTCCTCTTCTTCTATTCCGTGCATATGTTGGTCGTGCATGACTTACCCATTTTCCTTCCGAAAGCAATCACAAGACAGTAAGTTTACGGAAAGAAACAATACTTTTTTTCTATTTCAGAAATGTGTTTTGGCAACCCTGACAAGAATTTTAATCGTGAGATTAAGGAAAAATGAGAAAGAATGCAAAATTACGTACTAGTATGTTGAGTGCTGTGTAGAAGGAAGAGGGGAGAATAGTTCATTTGGCTGACTGCATTCCTCTGCGTTCTTCTTGCAGCATAAAGTGATAATTCATTTCACTAACTACAAACTTTAAATGGAAATTGGTTGTTGAAGTTGATTCCACGTTAATTTGTCATCATTTTGGCGTGTCACATTTGGCACGCAATTTCTTTTATTCCAGCGGCTGCTCTTTTCCGATGAGTTTTTTTTTTTTTGTTGTTGTTTTTGTTTGTTTAAGTTCACTTTATGCACACCAGCTTCCGTGATGTTACAGGACTAGTCAAAAATAGTCAATTTATACTTTATAGCATTTAACAAAGTGCATTATAAGAGTATAATATTTATTTTTCTGACTAGTCGGGAGTGGACGGGGCCTCCGAGATTCGTATATACGGGCCTCACACCAGCTTCCGTGACGTCACAGGCATGGACGTCTACAGGATTCTTTCCAGGGAGGGGCAAGGAAGGCATTTTTTTTCCAGGGGGGCAAACAAGGCACATTCTCTCCAAAAATAGTGTTGTTCCCTAAAAAAACATTGATTAAATTTGAATGTATTGTTTTCATGCAATAATTAACACATATTATTGTGGATAAAATGAAATTATATGTGTGAAATACATAATTTTTGGTTGACTTTCATTTTCTAGGGGAGGGGCCACGGCCCCCCTTGCCCCCTTCCGGACGCCCATGGTCACAGGACTAGTCAACTATAGTCAATTTATACTTTATAGCATTTAACAAAGTGCATTATAAGAGTATAATATTTATTTTTCTGACTGAATCGTACTTTCCTATTCATTCAGAACGTTGCTTTCACATCAAGAACATTTCAAATGTTATAAGACATTACAAAATACGTGAATAATGTTGATAAAAGCAAATTCCAATCTTTACCGTTCTGCATAATGAACCTTTATTTTTCAAATTACAAAGGGCAAAAAATGCGATAGAGATAAAATTTGATCCTACATTAATACTTACTCTAAATTCGTAAAGAATTATCATCGTTAATATATAATTGCTATTGAATTGCTGTGGAATAAACACGATTATGCATGGAAGATAATTTTGTAAAAGTTAGGTTGAGGAAAGAGCTTGTAAAATTGGAATTTGGTATTAAATAAACTTTCCAACTTTGGAAACTAAATGAATTCCCGTGTATAACTTGAAATACATTTTTATTTTTCTAGAAATCCGGTAAATATTTGGCTGCACAAGTTTGACTGGTTTGGTTGAAGGTTAAGCTTGCAATTTTTTAAAATCATGTTTTGTATTTAAAATTTTACATCAATCAAACAGAGAATGTGTACACATACTAATGCAGCAAAGATACTAGCCTAACTATGAACACTAACCTTAAATGGTCTAACAGTAATTAAGGGCTATGAAAATGGATATACGATCACGGAAAATGGGAATATTAATGCAAGCCACTTACTTTAATTAAGGAGTCAAAGCAAAAAGCAGGAGAACACAATAAGAAACCTTATGTTCTATATACCTTCATAATGAAAGAAAAAAAAATTCAAAATTCGATGGTGTAGAATAGGGTACCCGACCCCGAATTTCTTCTAACAATATTCTCATGATAGAACATAAGGTTAATTCGAGGGTGTAGAATAGGGTACCCGACCCGAAATTCGTATTCTAAAATCCTTATAATTATATCCCTTTTCGGTAGACACGCTAGATATGGTAAAAATCAAGAGACAAGTTGTTTTTCAGGATACGGCGTAAGCTTTAGGAATATCAGCGTTTATGTCATTCCTCCCTAACAAGGACAATTTACTTGTAACTGTACCTGGACATGTATTGAACATGCTGACATATAAGTTCATATTTATATTGCCCCTTGTACTTGGGATATTTAGAACAGGTTTAGATAAAATCTTGCTCTCCTACTTTTGTACAGAGTATAAATCTAAATAAAGCAAATAGGTTACATGAAATCACAATGACTGACTGTGCAAGTGTACGAAACGAATCGTTATTCAGATTCTTTATAAACCAGTGGCGGCTGGCCAAGTGCAACAAGTGCAGATGTTTTCACCTAATTTTCAAATTAATATTGACATTTTTCATTTGCTTGTTAACTGAAACTATTTCCCAGCAGAACGCACACGATAATACTCAATAATACGCCGCTCGGCGCTACGCACGTGAAGAGTTCGTCGTAGCATAAAACAACCCAAGAGCAAATGCCGCCAGGTTGCGGAAAACTTAGCCGGTTGTCATGGCAACGGTGACGTCACCTAGCGTTGGCCTTGAACGGGTGTCGCCTTCTACGTGAAGCAGTTCTCTCGTCGGAGAAAACATTGCATCCAGTGATTGTGGCAAAATCTTTGCGTTCTCGCGAGATCTTGTTCCGCGTGTGTGTTTCGCGTTTCCTATCGTGTGTTGTGTTCATGTGTTGAGCTGTGGTTTCTACAATGAACCCAGTAAATGACTTAGTGTGTAATTTGTTGCAGACACCATTTTCCAGATGGACGGATGAAGACAAAAAAGACGTTTTAAATTGTGGGGGGCCCACTGACATTCTTCAAATATCAGTTAAGCGAAAGAACAAAAAGGCAGGGAAATCGTACAACATTAAATTTAAAAGTTCCTGGTTTGTCGACTTTCCTTGGTTGTGTAGTAGTCGTTATTTGCAATCGTTGTTCTGCTGGCTTTGTTTACTGTTAGTAACAAATACAATGTGTGGAATAAAGAAGGGTATAACGATTTTGTCAATATAACGCGTTCTCTGCATAAGCGCAATGATTCGATGGAACATTTAAAGTGTAAATTACAATTCAAAGTTTTTGAAAAAAGCAGGAATACCATAGCAAATGCCCTTCAAGAAAATAGTAGGCTTTTAAATGTACGGTTCAATGAAAATGTAAGATTAAATAGGCTTTTCCTACAATTAATAGTTGACGCAACGCTGTATTTATGTAAACAAGAACTTGCGTTCAGGGGTCACGACGAAAGCGTGTCTTCGCTTAATCGTGGGAATTTCAAGGAACTTGTTGCATTATTAATATCGAGAAGTTCGTTAGAAATACAGAACCATTACAAAACGAACTTCTTCACCTGTTATTTTAGGCACGAGCCGCTACTATTAAATATAAACTAGTAAATTTTCACTTTAACAACTTGTCTACAGATTTTCGTTCTACATATCCAATTACCTTAAATGCTGGTGACACAAGTACACATTTTTTAATAGTTCACTAACTACATCGCAATAATCATAAAGATTTCTTCCTGTCTTTGACAGAAATAACCGACAAAGAGAAAATATAACATCCATTACTTAGTACAAAGGTATAAAATCATCCACAATGTATTTGTGAAATAGGTTATTATAGAATTGAACGAAGTCGTAAAATTCCATTGAGGTACGTACATTATATTTCTTTCCAAGATCGTAATGTTTGTAAAGCGGAACATACAGTGAGTCACATAATTATTCGGACACACAGTAAATTTCTAACGTTTAAGAGCGGGAAGCGACTGAAATCTGTATACAGCGTTGAAGTTGATTTTCGTTTAAAAAATGTCATGTTTAGCACAAAATTGGACGATAAAAAGTTAAAAAACGAACATCAGCAACAATATAACGAAGGATGAATCCCTACCGTTGCAAAAATAGTGCCACAAAATTATTCGGACACATAGTAAATGTTAACATAAGTTTGCGATACAGTGACAATTTCGATTTACGGATTGATTGATACTCTGTTCATATATATTAACTCTGGTTTCCTGTAGGTTTCTATAGCAATTACGATCGCGTTTTGTTTAACAAAGTTGTGATATAAGAACATTTTCTATGTAGAAATGGGCGAAGAGGAAAGGAAAGTTCATTTGAACAACGTCAGCTAGTGATATGGCACCACGCTAAGGGTAAAACGTACCGTGCAATTGCCTCAATGTTGAAAATGAAAAAAAGTACAGTTGCAGATATTATTAAGCGATTTAAAGATGAAGACAGGATCGAGTCCCACGGTCATACAGGGAGACCAATAATTTTTTCCCCCAGAGAAGAGACAGTCCCACACCCCCTATACGCCTTCATGGCGTGGTGCTAAGCACAGGGGAGCACTTTACCTTTTTTTTTACCTTAGAGAAGATACAGTAATCGTGAGGAAAATTAAAAAAAAACAAAAACAAAGATGAGTGCTCCAATGGTGTGTGCTGAGGTAGTTGAGGAGTGTGGAAAGCATAGTCATCCTGAAACTATACGAAGAGTGCTCAGAAGGACAAACTATCATGGCTGTGTAGCTAGGAGAAAGCCATTTGTAAGTAAGCCAAACAGGACAAAAAGACTGGTGTTCGCAAAGGAACAGTTAGGAAAGGATCAGACATGGTGGAATCGGGTAATTTTCACTGACGAGAGTAAATTCAATATTTGTGAGTCAGATGGGAGAATAACAGTGTGGCGTAAACCAAATGAGGAGCTCCGAGGGAAACATTTGCAAGCAACAGTGAAGCACGGGGGTGGTCACGTAATGGTTTGGGGCTGCATGTCGGCCCAAGGCGTTGGTAAATTGGCTTTCATCGAACAGACAACGAACAGGTACCGTTACCTTGACATTCTGAAGTCAAATCTAAAGACTAGTGCTGAAATGATGGGCATTCTTTGTAACTTTATGTTTTATCAAGATAATGACCCGAAGCACACTTCCCGCGCAGTACAAGAATGGTTATTGTACAACTGCCCAAAAGTGCTCCATCCTCCACCGCAGTCTCCAGACTTGAACGTCATTGAGCACCTCTGGTGTAAGTTGGAGAAAGAAGTGAGGAAAACACCTATAACCTCGAAGGCAGACCTCAAGGAAAGACTTCAACATGAATGGACCAACATATCGCCAGTGTACACCAGAAAATTGGTAGAAAGTATGCCAAATCGTTTATCCGAGGTGTTAAAAATGAAAGGGATGCCTACCAGATACTGACATTTCTGTTCGTTGATTTTGAAGCGTGTTTTCCTGTTTCTCCTTCCATGTGTCCGAATAATTTTGTTTAACCCACAAAAAATGTTTGTTTTGTTTAATGAAAATATTCTACTAATATATTATATTAAACATAATTGAAGATAATTAACAGTGTGCTCATATTGTGTTTTGTTTGTTAAATAAATATTAAACATTTATCATCGTATTATATCACGACTACGTCAGTAAATATTCAGAAATCTTATCTGTCCGAATAATTATGTGACTCACCGTACCTTGAAGAAGTAGAGGAAGGAAGGGTAAAGTGGCCAGGGCGGGCAAAGTGGAGATGTGAGTTTTCTTCGCTGTATAGCCCTTCCGCCACGCGGGAGCCGGGCGAAACAGTCGCCACGGATGCTGTCAGTGTTGTCTGTGACTTTGAAGCGGGTGGCTGCAATTTTCTAGATGTGAACTCATTTTATTGTTTTTTCGCAAGTTTGATTTTAGCTCGTGGTACAAATGGTTGATTATAGCTAAATAATAGTAAGTGTTATAATTATATGCTCTTATGCTGTTTGATCAGCGTGAAATAACCTTTTAAATGATGTGTGTTTGAAAACGCTAAGTCATGTAGGTTAGACGTTAGATCACAGTTTTTTGTAATGGCGTCATTCCGGGCAAAGTGGCCACGAAACAGACTCGAAAGGCAATAAAGGATGGACTAGATGTTTAAAATGTAAGAAGTGGGCACATGAAGATTGCGCCGGTTGTGACGAAGGAGATGATGAGTTTGAATGCGAATTTTGCAAATAGGCCTACGCCTAATCCTTTATTGATCGGCTATTGATTACGAATTACTATTTACTTTATGTTGTAAAGATTTCATACTTAAGATAATACTTAAAAAAAACATAATATTTATTCTTAATGTGTATTGCTTCAGCTTGTGTTGATTAAATACACACTCTGAATCAATGTGATTTGTTCATTTACCTATGCAGGTAAAATGGGAAGGGGCTGGCCACTTTACCCAACGTAGGCGGGCAAAGTGGCCACTTCGTACTTTTTTTAAAAAAAGTAACGTGTGCATTTCTAAACAACAAGATTTAAAATAATAAAATAGAAATTGGAAGTGAAGTTATTATACTTACTATTTGTCTATGTTTCTATAACTTTGTTGATTAAAAAGGTATGATAAGAATTCATCTAACCTTAGAGTGGCCACTTTACCCTTCCTTCCCCTAGGTGAATACTCCTCTACTGTGGCTAGAAAGTAAATTAGATGTTTAAGACGTGACTTTTGAACTTTGAACTACACAATTTCAGACAACTTATGAGCAATAATACGGACATATGAATAACTATCAACATTTTTTCGTGTTAATTGAAAGAATATAATTAGTAGTTACAAGTTCGGCATCTGTGTAATTAATATTACCATACACATATTCTTAAATGTTGAACACACCTTTTTTTTACTAACGTGTAATTAAATGTTGTATTACATATAAACGCATACATTTACTTGTAACTGATCAGGACATAACTATGTTTAATTTGCGATAATAATTATTATTCTTACTGTGAAATAAATACATTTACAGGAACTCTTTTTAGAACAACTTGCTCATTCAAATTCATGTATTTCGCCAAAACACACGACTAATCTTTTGACGTCATCAGGTTGCGGCCCGTATACGGAGTATGCACGAAGTATACGCATCTCGGAGCCCCCGGACTGGACCTATAGTTTAAAGTGGGATTCCAACCACTGTGCGTACACCGCTTTTGGGACCCCTAAATTACAAGGCGGCGACGTTACTATTATACGCTATCGGAGAGGTCCTCTTTAGAATAAAGGTGGTCTTTAGGGATGGGGAAGAAAGAAAAAAACAGTGAGATGCTATCTGTTGCTTGATTTAAGTGTGATCAAGAAGTACGCAAAGTACAAGGAAATCCACTCTTATGGGGGAATACATACAAATAATAATAACACTTGCCTATTATTAATAATAATAGCTGGCAGAAAATCTTAATGCAAACTCGACCAGCTATTTGAGAGGGTTGACTTTAGATCTCGCCACCAAAGTTCCTGGGTTCGGGCCCAGGGCAATGGGTGTTCTTTGTGAGTGTCCCTTCATCAATTTCATCTAACCATCCCTAATCCTTATCGTTGCTGTTAACCAAAAGTGGAAGAAAAGCGACGCTCAATATTGAAAATTCAAAACGCATAAAATCTTAATAGAATATAAAACCACGTAATGAATGACTTATTTCCTCACACGAATGTATTTCCCAAATTTCAGTATTTTACCTCTGACTATATTGAATTCTCATTTTTCACATCTTCTTGTTCTACTTTATAAAAAAAATCCAATATTTAAGTTAAATTAACGTTCTTGATTTGTAATAAATGTGGGGATGACGCAACAGGAAGCCCTTGCAACGTGCAAATTTTCCCATATGCAACTCTTTCTTTTTCAAAAATCGGACTGCCACGGGATGGGTGATCGTAGGTGCGAAGTTCTTCCTCAGCGTCATTCCTCAAAGTTGCTCCGGGACCCACTCAGGCTCAATAAATACTTGGAGGCAGAAGTCTTCTGGAGCCTGGTGCTGATCAACATCATGTGGGAATCCCGACAAAACATGACCCGCCTAACCTACTCACCTAAGCAAATAGCGGGAAGTAATTAAGCGAAAAATAAACATGAGTAGGTTAGGTAAGCAGAAGTGAGGCCCCATACAAGGCACTAAATCAAATTTTAGATCACCTAGACATGCATGTCCTGATGTTTTTTTCCGGCCTTTGTGTCAACTACGTCTGTAATCTTCTTTGACTCCTCGATTCTTGCCGACAAACCCAACCTAATAGGCTGAATAGGTTGCATGAGCGTTATGGCTCCTGGAAAAGAATGCTCTTTATTTTCCACTGGACAGCTCAACATTTTAGATCGATAAATGACCTTATTTTTATTCTCCTGTGGGGTTTCCGCAGAATGCTTTCGATTTTTCCATGCCAAGGCACGTGTCGCGTATGCTTGACATTGCAGCCTTCAACCAGTTTCATTAGAACGATTTGGATCATGAAATTGTACTGTCTTTTAACACGTTTGACATTTTTTTTCTGTTTTGTTTCTAAGTCAACGACAATAAAAACAAATTCAACTCTTCATATTTTGCACGTGACTCGAGCCGAAGACCTCTGATACTGAACCATATTCTATGTATATTCAACAGAAGAAGGCTAATAGTCTACATTTCCTTCGTCTAAGCAATTTGCAATTATAAATGTGAGTGCGAACAGAAATTCTATAATCAAAGATCTTTACCGGTCTGATAATAGATGTCTGTGGTCCTTTCGTTTCAATATGATTTAAGGACAACTTCACCGATGTACGAAGATTCTATTTTAAACAGATAGTAACTATTTTCTTTGCACGCTGATTTAATCTAAAAATTTAATTAGATTACCATCCTGTGCGCACTGTCATGATGGTAGAGAGTCGGATTATGCAGGGATAGTGCCTGAAAAAATTCCACCCTGGGGAGATACCCCCAGGCAGCTGACTGGATCACCAAGGCTCAATTTGCCCTTGATTTATTTGATATTGAGCAATGACAACAGCAGAGGTTAGGAATTATAGTATAAATTTAATGAGCACCTACATTAAAACGAGCACATTTGATCGATTAATTTGGTTTATTTTACATCGTTTTTGTGCTACTTTTGGCTAATCGCGAAGATGATATGATGAAATTGATAAATGGACGCTCACAAAGAACATCCATGCCAAGCCGGGATTAAACCCGGACCCTTGGCGTCGTAGCATGCTGTGTATTTGACCAAAGATCAGATTTACATGTATAGCTTTATATTGATTCTGTTTTAGTTTAAATTTGTTAGCGGTGGCTCAGTCGGTAACGCGTCTGACTACCATTCTAAAGGTCCCGGGCCGGTTTAAATCCGGGTACTTTCTAACGTTGGAAGCGGCCCCGGCGCCCACCCAGCGTCGAATGACATGGGTACCTGGGGGAAACCCTGGGGGGTAAAGGCGGTCTGGAGCGTGATGCTGATCACATCACCCCCACTCACGACCAGATCAAGAAAGTGTGGGGCGTTACCCCAACACCCCCTATACGGTTTCATGGCGTGGTGCTAAGCACAGGGGAACACTTTACCTTTTACCTTTACCTTTACCTAAACACCTTTAAGGAGTATGTCTTCTCCAGAAACATTAATCAAAAAATATGTGTAGAGTTGTTTATAGAAACTGTAAATCAAAAGAGAAGTTGTGCAATGTAAAGAATAACGTTCGTACAAGAAGAATCTTTATATTAATTACCGAAGGTTGAATGCGTGGATGTCGTCTACAGCTTTTGTTTGATTTACTGCTAAATTTGTTTTTGTACGATTTGTTTTCAAAACGAGAGAAGAAAATTTCGAATTTAATTGTCCTTGTTTTATGTATCAAAACACATACAAATCATCGTACAATTTCATCGTATGCACACAAAATTAACTATTATAAGGATGAAAGTTTCGAACTATCGACCCAAGGCTCTTTTGAAGTTGTTTAGAAGTGGGGAGGTAGAAAAAGGAATGAAAAGGCATTAGTAGCACCTGTACACGCGGGAGAACTAGCGTGCGAGGCAACACTCAGTCAGTAGCACGCACGCAAATCCATTGACTTGCGCACCTAAACAAAATTTCGGACAATTCGTGTCACCCCACCTCCTAAACCGCTGAACTTACCCCTGGGTACTTGGACAACGTTTCCAGTGACATGATTATTCGGTTGTGTGCGTCGATGTAAGATCGTGTCGAAGTGAGCTTCCCTTACAAGACGATATCTGTTGAACCGGAAGCCTGCTTTCCTTCATCCTGTAATATGCATTATCGGTAAGGCTAGCTAGTACATTCCAAGCAAACTGGCGGGGTTAGAAAGACTGGAAGTTCCAATGGCGAAAGGCCAGGATGACGACGACAGTCTGTCAAGAAAAACGATATTCAGCTTCACACAAGGTGAGTCACATGTCCTGCACGATACTATCTTACATGTTCATGTCTGTGTTTCTTGGAATTGGAAGTGGAAGCGGGATTTGCGGTCAGATAGGCTTACAAAGAACTGCCTTCTCACCAGCTTCTAATGCCTTTTTTTGTGTGAGAGGGGTGGGAGGCAAGGTTGATACAAACTTCACGTATATGTGTGTACAATGCCGTCACTAGTAGTGTTGCCCACGGGACGAGACGAGACAGGCTTTTAAAAATTCGAGACGAGACGAGATTGATCATGTGTCCCGAGACAAACGAATATTTTCGAGACGAGACAGCATTTCACAGCATTTCCACGGGACGAGACAGGCCAAAGTCTCGTCTCGTTGGCAACACTAGTCACTAGTAGATGGACAAGAGTGGGTTCTAGTCCACCGCATAGGCGCCGACTCCATGGGGCTCGGGGGGCTCGAGCCCCCCTCCCAAATGTTAATGATGTGGGGGCAGAGCCCCTCAAATAATTTTGCTTAAGAGGATCTAATGTATTATTTTGCTTCTCTTGTAAAGTTTACTCTGAATTGTGCAACATGAACTTAACTTTAAATACACATTTGAAATGTTCTAAACCATCAACTTTTGGGGGGGGCTATGACCGGAGACAGCAAAACACATGACTTATTACTATATACTAAGTACATAAATATGAGTATTGTTAACATTTTTACTAAAAAGAGTTTAAAAATAACGAGGTGATATGACAATTATACCAGTATCTTGTTTAGTGAAGTTTGAACAATTTGAGGTCGTAAACACGACTTTCAAGCAATATTGATATGTACGATATTTAGTTAGCCTCGAAATCTCTTCCTCTAGTCCAAAGAATAAGGGAAAAATAATTCTAAAGTCTTTGAGTTTATTTAACACTGGCTTGCAGTAAAGTACGCAAGGAAAGCTTATGAAAAGTCTGTATTGCGAAAGCGGGAACGGCTATGATCAAAGGCATTATTGCTAAAGCACGGCGTGCTATGTGTTTATTTATTATTGCAAAATTAAATTTAAAAAGTAAAATATTGTAGCAAGAACAAAAAAGTAAAACTATTTGCCTGCGATTTGTGTTAGCGTTTATCTAAATAATTAAATAAAACTGTTAAATAATGTAAATATTCGCTATTTTTATGGGCACGTCAACACTAAGGTTCTTTGCACCCGTCACATGTCCTTTCTTTACAAGTCTGTTGCGGACATTAAAACACACCCATGCCCTCGCCAGGACTCGAACCCGAGACCTCCGGATCAAAGCGAGTTGAGCTGACCACCCAACACGCTCGGCATAAAACTGTTATGTTGGCCTCTTAATGTAAATACATAGCCTACTTATAAATAAAAAATGTTAATTGTTATCTAAAAAACAAATGAGCAGACACACGTTTTTCATGTTACATTTCATTTGCATGAGGAATATAATAGCTGCTTAAAAACTGCTATAGGAAGACGTAATTTTTATTTTTAAAAAAGGGAGGGAGTGAGTCATTCATTCATTTATTTTAGTGATCAGAGCCCCCCAATAATGTTGACAAGTCGGCGCCTCTGGCCCACCGTAAAAAATAGTCTTAGCCCACCATCTGTCAACCAGTGTGCGAATTAACGTGGCGGATGCCGGGCATTCCCCCTCCCCACAATTTTTTTTATCGCCGGCAGAAGATTTTTTTTCCATTCCAGGGATGTTTTTATCCCCGCCAAAGAAAATGGAATTGAAAGCATGTAGTATATATATACACTATTTCTTAACTATGGAACAAACACCACTGAAAAATATTTCGGGAAAACAGTCACTTAACCTTTAAAAAAATTGCGGGGGGGGGGGCAAGGACAGTTTCCTTTTTCTTTGTAGAAAATGCTTAGCATTAAGAGGCAATAGTGCGGAGGCAAAAAGTGACAAAAAGGGGGGGGCAACTGCGCTCTTAATCGCCGCCAATGCTCGAGAGATAAAAAGGTGTAAAAAGCCCCTTCAGAAAGGTTCAAAGTGCAAGGCTGTAAAGGGACCTGCACAGGACAAACACAACACACATTATCAATGCGGATAATACTTTAAGAAAGCTATTGCATATTACATCGGGGCCGGGGCATTAAATTGATAGCTTGCTTCCAGTCAACATTATATTGCGTTTGCTTTTGACGAACTATTATGATACCGAAAACGTCTTAGGATATTTATTACACGTTCGTATGACATAATCGTATTGCACTTAAGCTTATTGGCCAATATCCAAATGGATTTCCAAGGCAAGGTCTATCGTTTAGTATTCGAAGACTTTGATCTAAGCAGTGGCGGCTCGTGGTCTGGCTCTATGGGTGTGCACTTCAGTCATTCGTCCAGAAGTGTTATACCACCCCTGTGAAATACTCGCACCCGTTTTTGCGTACATAATGAAGCTTAATATATTGGCAACCCAAGTTTTGATCACCTTTCACTGAAAATAGGGCTATGACAGAGTTATACGTATTTCATGATTTTTTTAACACGAATTTTTTTACAAATTTCAAATATTTCTGAAATTATCCAGCCAATCACGAGAAGAGCGATGTTAATGTGCAGTATGTAATTCAGCATTCGATAACCTGACAAAATCACTCAAAACATAGAAATACCGATCTACAATATCAATACTATTGTCGATTTGCAAAATATTTCGTACAATCTTTCTCTCCGGCTCTGCTGAGGAGAATAATAACATTGGCGTACACCAAAAAAGCCGATCCAACTACCACATGGAGGAAATCAGTTGTAATCTATCTAGCTGTTGTTTATTTCTAATGACAGACTGATCAAACCAAGCAAATCAAGCGAAATCAAGAGAATAATAAATGTTAAAGCAAATAACAGTACTCACTAAGTTCACACTGCCCTGCATCGTAATCGTACTTCAGAATTTTCCTTATCTTCCGCCGTATCCATATATTACTGCAGTTGCTAAAGGCTTTGTAGCTAACTTCCCTCCAAAAATTCAATAACGTTAAATATTAAGTCTGCTTTCGCTATGCACAGTTTCCCTATTCATCATCAAATCAAACACTTTGCACTGAAACAGGAACGACCTTTTGACAGCGTTAAATAATTTTGTAACGCAGTAACATCCACACAATGCAAAATAGCTGACTATTTGATGCACGCTCCCTCCCCGCGGGTTGGTAATTCGGCTACTGCGCCACAGGCCGTTTATTTTGACCAAGATGCACGATGCAAAGGCGTGCTAAAAACATCCGTTTTGGTTTCAGTTGCCCTCCTCCTTTTCTTCCCCTGTTATGCTCGAGACAATATACCATCGAAATTTCCCTTTTATAAAAAAAAAATCCTTCAATTTGTGATGAATATGGGTTGCATCGACTGCGTCACATGATCTTCAATGGAATGGGTTTGCAACGCTACATTTACTCGCACACAGATCGCTGCGTTCACAGCCTTCCTAAATGATACAATCTCCCCTCACATGGCGCTCAACCCAAAACACCCAGTCAGCGTCCTCTACGCGACTGCTGCAACAGCGTCATAGCGAGCGAAACTACAATTGTGTTCCAGCCCCGATCGCGGCCTGGTCTACGCGGGTTGATATCACGGATCGCAGACTTCTCCACCATCTCTCTTGGTGGAGCGGCGTGGGAACACTTGATGTTTCGAAGGAGATAGAGTTCAATAAATAAGTAAAATAATAATGATTTGCATTACAGATTTATTTTGGTGTGCACATGCGAATTTGCGAATAGGCAGAAACCGCTACTGGATCTAAGTAACTTTATTGAGTGCAAGACTCTACTTGCTTGTACATCTTGCAAGTGTTGTTCAGCCTTACAGTGTCCGTTACGATGACATTTGTGATAGTAGTTCCACTACACAAATCACACGTAAGGGATTTTACATTAAATGTGTTATTGAACATGTCAATTTTTAACATTTCATTTCGTTATAGTGCAGGTACTAAATGCAATTTATGTAGATACACTTTCTTAAACAACTACTCTAGAAATCACTATACTTAGGATGATATTCAGCGAACAACTTCACCCATAATTCATTCATTTCTGGCTAACTGGTCAGATCCTGCGTTGAAAACATGCAGGGTAAGCGTTGTACCGAAGTGATTCAAGGTATGATTATAATCATAATTATCGTGATCAATGAGGAATGCATACATTTTACCTTTTCCGAAGCCTTACAGAAACTGTGAAAAGTATGTAAAGTGGTGAAATGCAAATGTTCTTGCTGTAAGAAGGTTTCTCATACGCTTTTCCTTCCATGCGTGAATTTGTTTGCCCGATTTCTTCAAGTTGAATATCATCCATTACTTTTGAAGTAACAGTGTTGTTGAATTAAAGGGTAATTTCTTGCATGGCCGTATTTAGAGGGTGGGTTTTTAGGGTTCAAACCCCCCCGAAACTTTTGGCATGTTGGATTAATGGAAGTTCAGAAAGAAAAATTTGTAACACACTTTCAAAAATTTATTCGCAGTTTCACAAAAATATATACAACAGGGAGACAATCCTGGAATGGTCGACAAACATTTTGAATTCTGAAATTTGAGCGAAACTTATTTCATTCTCAGAATCGCAGCACCCGCGACCCCTTCATTTTCACTTTTGCTGTCCTCTTTCCAGTGCTGTTCCTGGATCAGACTGAAAATTCCCTTGTGATTGTCCCAAAATTCCCGTCCCAACTTTTAAATTACCCCTTTATGAGAGTTCAAAACTAGGATATCCAGCTTCGTAGCGCGTTGCAATCACTATCCTTCACCCAGCGGTTCGATATAGTAGATACATTTAACCCATATGCGGTCCTATAAAACGCATACTTGTATTGCATAGTGGTTGTATATAATGATGTTTGGTAAGTATAGGACCAATATGAGCGTAGGAAAGTGAGATCGAACTGGTTCATAGAAACCCCCCTCCTCCCCGAATTGACATCGTTTATTGCAAGTTACCAAATAGCAGAATGTTTGTTAGTTTTATTGTTAATAACGGAAATAATGTCCAGTTAGTTAGTATTCCAACAGAATAACCAAAGGAAAACGGCGTTAGATTGAAAAATTGAGGTAACAATACAGGCACCA
The DNA here is from genome assembly GCF_977018435.1 of Lepisma saccharinum. Lineage (NCBI taxonomy): Eukaryota > Metazoa > Arthropoda > Insecta > Zygentoma > Lepismatidae > Lepisma > Lepisma saccharinum. The sequence goes on from NC_139229.1 coordinate 93,782,777, forward strand.
GGTTATGCTTTACCATTTAATCCAAAGAATAACTGGCTTCACAGTTTTCAAAATTCCAAAAATTAAGTTTTATGTGAATGATCAAACAACATAAACTTTATGACTAACATTTCTCTCTTACTTTTAAAGCTTTTTCTTGAGGTACCTAAAACTGATTAACAAAATATAATAACTGCATTTCATGAAACGTAAAATAAACAAATAGAAACAGTTGTGTAGCATATTCACACTTCTGATGGATAAAATAGAAAAGTCTCCTCAAGGATATAAGGACAGCAATAACACGTAATAATAATAATACGTTGGGAATTAATTAGTTTATGAAATTTTTAAAAATATTATTATTATTAGCCTCTTGGCTAATTTGCGAAGATGGGATGAGTGATGAAATGATGAAATTGATGAATGGACATTCACGAACAACCAAGCCCGAGCGAGATTCGAACCCGGGACCCTTGGCGTCGCAGCGCGATGTGCTAACAATTTTTTTTAAGGAATACCCCTATTCGGAAGTATCCCCCGTCATTCACACATTTCTCACTTTCCCACATGTCAATTTTCACTGTATTCTCGTTTTTTACTATTTTTTTCGGACAAACACAAATATCCAAGCCCGAGCGGGATTCGAATCCGGGACTCCTGGCTTTGTAGCGCGCTATGCTAACCACTTTTTTTCTTCTTTCAAAAAGGAAATACCCCCTACACGGAGGTATCCCCCACCATTCACACTTTTTCTCACTTCTACACTTTGCAATTGTTACAGTTGCTCAGTTTCTTATCATCTGGACAAACACAATACCCATGCCTTACCCGGGACTCGAACCCGGAACCCCTGGCGTTGTAGCGCGCTCTGATAACCACTCCGCCACGGAGGTCGACACCACTCGGCCACAGGGTGCGGCTTGTATTATTTAATTTTCTTGCGACGCACGTGGGAAAGATTATGAGTGACTCCCCCCCCCCGAAAATTTTTGCCGTCTACGGCCATGATTTCTCGAAATATGCTTTGATGTATAAAACTCAACATTGAAACATGTTTAATTTTGTCAAGTTTCTAAATCTCAAATGTTGAAATTACATATAAGAATAGATGTTTTGGAAAGAAAAATAACATAATTTCTGAATTTTGTTCCTCATTCCTTACTTATGCCCTCCAGGCAGGATATGATTTTGAAATTGTTTATCTTGCCACCTCGGTAGCCAAGCGTGTTGAAAGTTCGACTCACACAACCCTAATGAATGTTTTGGGTTCGTATCCAAGTTCTGTGATGAGGGATTTCTATGTGTTTGTCCGTCCATTAGTTCTATCATTATTCATCTTCACCATCCCAGTGGTCGAACGCGTTCAGTGGTGACTCAACATCTCGACACCAGAGTTCGAGTCGTGAACTAGATATGGTCGTTTCTTGATCGTTATTTAACATTTTCATTTAATTAAAGTTCATCCTCAAAGGCACGATTAACAAAAAGTTAGAAAAAGTGATTCAAAGTAAGAAAGCACAATTCATCCTCATCGTATCGATTAAACGTAAAAGTTTAGAAAGTGACATGAGTAAAAGAAGTAAATAATGCAAGTTAATCGTGCAAAATACTCAGAATTTTCATCAAATTTGGAGGCTACAGTGCCAACGCCAACAGGTACCTTTTTAAAAAGCTCTAATGCACGTTTTTATATGCCATTCGGTGAATATTAAATGTAACTATCCTTCAGAAAATATTTTCTCCCTCTTCATCTCCACAATTTCTTTTCTGGTGACGTCACCGCTCCTCAGTCAAATTCATTGTTGGTATTGTGACTTCAAAGCAAATACTTGGAGAGTATATGATTCGAGCATTTTACAAACTCAGTGTGTGACATCTATCAATTACGGTATAAGTATTTTACAGGATCTATGTGCTCTAATAGTGCACGCTAGAAAAAGAAGTTACTGTTGCTGTACTTTGACTGAATTTCAACTAGCTCGAAACGATCCGCATTACTACGAATAGCCAACAGCAAATAATTCCTGTTATCGCTGTCATAGCCACGATCTTCGGATACCGATTGTAGTGATGATGTCATTGGTAAACCTTTCGGAAGCGTTCACGATTAAGATTTCGTGAGGGAGGTCCAAGGTGGAAACATGGAGCTGAGTACATTGGAAATTTTGAACGAGCACGTTTCGATGGCGTCACCAGAACAACCTTGTCTTTCTGAAGAATCAAATATTATAAATTTAAGTTTTAAATGTAATTAATTTCACATTTTTATGTCAACTTACGTGAGTTCAATTATCACCGGAAAGCCTAAATTTGAAAGACACTCCATTACTGTCATTTTGTGCAAATTTCGTTAGGCCTCCAGAAGCATTGTCGGAATCAGTATGCAAAATCCTGGGTCCGAACCTTCATAGGCGGTGCCATAATTTTCGGAAGGGACGGTCACGCTGTTGATATGCAATCTAATAGTGAGACTAATAAAAATGATGAAATCATAATTTTTATAAACGAATAATACACTATTATTTCACTAGCAATTTATTGTTATTATTATTATTTATCTCTTCAGAGCCATGGTGGTCTAATTCCCGGGTTCGAATCCTTGTTCGGACATGGATGTTTGTGCTTGTCCAAATGAGAATACTGAGAATACAGAGAAATTTGACATTTGTGAAAATTTAAGAAAAACTTGAAAAAACGGGGGATGCTACCGATTAGGAGTATTCCTTTTATTTAAAAAAGAAAAAGTCGGTAGGACGTCTGACTGCTACGCGGGAGACCCGGGATCCATTCCCGGGGTGATGATCTAAGGTCGGAATTTTTCCGGTCTTGTCCCCGCATAAAGCGGTTCTGGGACTTGGGGCTCACCCAGCCTCAATCAATGGGTATCTGGGTTCAACCCTGGAGGTAAAGCGTGATGCTGATCACACCACCTCCAAAACGGCCGAGATCGAGAATTTTGTGGGGCCCTGCCCCCACATTCCCTAAACGTACCTTAATGGCACGGTGAACTTCACTTTACCTATTTATCTCTTCATTATTATCATTATACTCTTGTTCTCTATACCTCAAATGAGTGTATATCCGGCACAACGTTTATTCCTTCTTTCTTCACAGGCAAATTGTCCATCGCCAATTTCATTATTTTTTCTCTCACATGCTAAGTGTTTGTAAGGAATGGAATTGTACTGATTCTGGTGCAGAGGTTACCAACTGATTCGTTGCCGTTTTGTTTCAATTTTTGAACCTCGCATTGCGACGTTGCATGGAACATGGCGATGGACAATACCCTGGTAATTTATGCATCTCACTCTAGCAGCACCTTCCAAAAAATCTCCACGAACGCACACGCCGTATTCTAAGAGTGAGCATGGAGAAGGGTGTGTTAAATGTCAAAAGAGAGATCGATTATGTGCAACGATTTGATGTCAAATGTTCCTTGTGTTCCAGAACACACGCAATTTGGAACATCAATCAAATTGTCCCCCAAACTTTCAACATCCAGCACAATGAAAACCCGTTGCAGATGCACGCAAGCTAGATAATATCGAGTACCAGGACATATATTACAACGAATTCCCAGAACTTTTTACATTAGTCCATCGGTTCCGGAACTTTGTGATATGACATCTCTCTCCCCCTCCTCTCCATTACAGAACAATCTAATATTTTTTGGATTAAACAAAAAAAAAAAAAAAAAAAAAAAAAAAACACGAAAATATTCGAGACGAAAGTCTTGAATGTAAATCTTGTTCTGGCCTGTTTTACATGTGCATCGTTGATGTACAGTCACCGGCAATACAAATTGGGCACCTATATCCTGAAATACTCGCTTCCCTGCAATGCTTTGTGTGTGTTGCCTATCTCTATAGCGTTGGTAGAAGTCGCCATTGAAAATTTGCCATTAAAATCCACTTATCGCCGTAGAGTTAGGCAAAACACATAACGCCTTGCAGGGAAGCCAGTATTACAGGATCAAATTGTCCCATTTTTATTGCCGATGACTGTACGTAAGGAGGAAGCACGACTTAGTCTTTTCCGGTCTAGCACTAGATATCTATGGATTTGACATTTCACGAAGCGTGTTGTAATCTCAGAAGAATTGATAGAAGCGGAAACAGCTTTTTTTCACTTGTTCAAGTGTAATCTGTAATTTGCCATAGAAAGCAGAACGGGAGTTGACACAAAACTCTTTCACTGAATCTGTTCTTGTTCGAATGCAGTTGGAATAAGTGAATGTGGAGCAAGTCACTTCCCTAGAGAAATATAATTGCGAGGCCTGTAAACGAAATGTTCCCAACACATTGTAAGAACGGATTTTTTCCGTTGTACTGTTTTGGCTACAGTGGAAACCTGTTGCGTAGATTGTGGCATTCAAGATACACTGGATGCAAAAACGCAGTAAGTGAGGATGAGTGTGTGTGTGTGTGTGTATGTGTGTAATTTCTGTTTGCATTTAACTCACCAAAAAGATGCATCTTTTTTCTTGGTAGTTTGATTAAAAAGAGGCCACAATTGCACGCTTATACAGGGTGAACGTAAAGTCTCGACATCTCTACATAGAATTTATATATTGTTGATGGTTTTGCAAGTTAGGGAACCTGCACTGAGTAAAGTATATTCTCACTCAATCTCATCCAAGACACGGGACTACAATGTTATCACTAAAATAATCCTTGAAGGTTTCCTGGCGGCGAATAGCGAAGAGGTTTTTTCGGGCAATCAACCAGGTGATTTCCGGATAGGCCTATCTTATAGCCTATCCGGAAATCACCTGGTTCATTGCCCGAGAAAACTTCTTCAATGTTATCACTACTTTTAAGCCAATCCTTGTATTTGCAGAAATGTTACACTAGCAATAGAGTATTGAACATTCCGAAAATAGCTATTTTCAAAATATCACTAGAACAAAGAAATAAGGGAGCTAGAGAGAAAGTTCTGGGGCAATTTGACTTTCATATTTCCCAGTTTTTTTTACCCACGAAATGAGCTGCGAGAGATCTTTCTCGTCGGAAATTGTCAAATCTCTTACGGAAATATGTCAGTTATATTTTTAAAATATGAAGTATTATTATGCAATTTGTGTCTTTTCAAATTTCATTTGAACGAAAATTTCTGAAATGTAATTCATCGAACTAGTGTTACTTGTTTCAGACAGCCAGGGGTCCCGGATTTGAATCCTGGCCTTGGTATGAGTATTCTTTGTGAGTGTCCCTACATCAATTTCATCAAATCATCACTCATCCTGCCGGCTCCCGTGGCGGAGTGGTTAGCACATCGCGCTACGATGCCATAGGTCCCGGGTTCGAATCCCGACCCGGGTATGGGTGTTTGTGAGTGTTCCTGTTCATTCATCATATCATCACTCATCCCCATTTTCGCGTTTAGCCAAAAGTGGCACAAAGGCGAAGTAAAATAAACCAACTCAATCAAACATGTGTCAGACAAGGCCGTATTTAGGGGGTCCAGGGGGTCCGGAGCCCCCCGAAAGACTTACCAACTACAAAAATTAAATAATAAAAATATGTTGCTTTATATAACCGAGGGTTATTTGTTTCAATTTATTTGAAGGCAGTAAATTTCTAGTTTTTATAAGTATTTAATTTAATATTAATTTGATGTGTGTGTGTAAACAAAAGGTACCGTAGTATGTACAGTGGCTCTAAAACGTTTTAGGACAACGACATTTTAAACTAGGCAACCCAACTTACCCAAGGCGTTGTTGGTTTGCCTGTAGAGTTAGGCTAAATTTCAGGGTTGCCACATGCACAATTGATATTTATAAAATACGCGAAAGAAAGAAATCCAAGTATTATTGTATAAAACTAGAAAAAAATATCAGTATTACATTTATGGCAAATGAGAAATACTTTCTGAAAGAAAGAAAATCGATTTTCTAGTATTCATAGATGATGAGTCTACACAAAGGAAAAGATGAGAGATGAAACAGGAGGGGACAACAGAGAGGAGAAGAGAGAAAGCAAAAGGGGAAGAGGAAAAGCAAAGGAGGGAAGAAAATGAAGGACAGAAGTGGATAGGAGAAGTAATGAGGAGAAAGGCAAAATATGCGAGAAGAGATGAGGAAAATGGAGCAAAGAGGGGAGAAGAGAGGAAGGCAATCAGGATGAGAAAAAAGGAGAGGAGGAGTTTCGAGAGGAGAGAAGGAGACGAGAAGAGGGAAGTGGAGAATAGAGTGAAAGACAGAAGAAGAGAAGAACGAAAAGAAGAGGAGAAGAGTGCGGTGGAGTCGGAAAAAGGAGACAGGAGAAGAGATAAGAGGAGTGGAGAGAGTGGGATGGAGACAAGAGGGGAGAAATGGAAGGAGGGCGATATTAGATAAAGCAGAGCAGAAGGAGGGTAGAGAAGAAGGAGAAGAACAGAAGAACAGAAAAGACTGGAGACGAGAGGAGGGAAGATGTAGTTGTAGAAAATATCGTCTCGGCGTCAAGAATTGATGCATTGATCAAATTATCGACATGAAACATTCAATAACATTTTAAAATGTATTTGAGAATGTATTAGATGGGTGCGAAATGCCTTTTGGTTGGGTCAGAGCAAGATAAAATCTTCCACGTAAGATCTTTGATTTTACCTACGATTATACCACTAAAAACATGAATGTAATTTTAATATTTATAAGAATTATCCAATTTTTCTCCACTTCTCGGTTCGTTGAAATGGAGATTTTATTTCCCCTCCCCCCATCGTTAATTCCAAACTGAATCATTCCGTTTCACGCGGCGTGGACAATGAGCACAATGGGACATGTCTAAAACATATGAAAATTTTCTGAAACCGGAGGGGTTTGAACCGACGACCGTCAGGTTGACAATCCTTAAAGGTATCCACTACCCTACAAGTTTTTGCTCCTGAAAGCAGGTAGAAGCAGCTGACCAATGTGAAATGTAGATCAAACTCTCCTCCTACATGTAATGTGCAAAGAAAAGGAAGGTACTATGAATCGGCGTAAACATTTAATGGAGAATTGCACATGATGAAAACTTTTCATTCGATATTTTCGTAGGTATCGTTGCATTAAACTCGAGTGGGAAAAGGGGTACAATTTGTATGTCCTGAACTACCACAAACATAAATAGTTATTTCATTAATATTTGTCAATGCCTTTGAAGCAGTACACAATTATCTTTAGAGTATCATAATTCACAATCTTATACATGAAAGTATTCCTTTGAACGTGTGTCAATTCATTTATTTGTTTATATTTTTTTTAGCAAATTCCAGATGCAGAAGAATGTATCTACCGTACACTGGTATTACAAATAATCTTACCATGTTCTTGTTTAATAGAAGGAGAAATATACAGGGTGGCTCAATAAGTCACTTAACACCCCCCCAGTACAACGCCACTGCGGCATGGAACGTGAAAATGGCGATGACCAATGGTTATCAGGCCAAGGGGGAACCACATTGACGTCACTCGCATGGTCGGCAGCCATCTTGATGTCCGCCATCTTGAATTCAACTTCAGAAATTTAAATGGGAAGGGTGTCGTGCGACATATCAAAATGGGCTAGAATTTCACCAGGAAAACAACTGTGACATTTGTTTTCACCTAACTTTAATTGTTGCAGAGTTAACAATACCACAAAGTTATAACACATGCTCAGTATGACGTCCCTCTTGCGCAACACACACGTGTAATCGTCTCTCCCATGACCTTACCACATTGTGAAGAACCTCAGGAGTTATTGCAGTACAGGCATCCACAATGTGTGTGCGCAAGTGGGCCAGATCCCTGATTTTCGTAACATACACCATGGCTTTCAGAGTGTTGCGCAAGAGGGACGTCATATTGAGCATGTGTTATAACTTTTTCATTCATGTTTTTAGTGGTATAATCGTAGGTAAAATCAAAGATCTTACGTGGAAGATTTTATCTTGCTCTGACCCAACCAAAAGGCATTTCGCACCCATCTAATACATTCTCAAATACATTTTAAAATATTATTGAATGTTTCATGTCGATAATTTGATCAATGCATCAATTCTTGACGCCGAGACGATATTTTCTGCAAATACATCTTCCCTCCTCTCGTCTCCAGTCTTTTCTGTTCTTCTGTTCTTCTCCTTCTTCTCTACCCTCCTTCTGCTCTGCTTTATCTAATATCGCCCTCCTTCCATTTCTCCCCTCTTGTCTCCATCCCACTCTCTCCACTCCTCTTATCTCTTCTCCTGTCTCCTTTTTCCGACTCCACCGCACTCTTCTCCTCTTCTTTTCGTTCTTCTCTTCTTCTGTCTTTCACTCTATTCTCCACTTCCCTCTTCTCGTCTCCTTCTCTCCTCTCGAAACTCATCCTCTCCTCTTTTCTCATCCTGATTGCCTTCCTCTCTTCTCCCCTCTTTGCTCCATTTTCCTCATCTCTTCTCGCATCTTTTGCCTTTCTCCTCATTACTTCTCCTATCCACTTCTGTCCTTCATTTTCTTCCCTCCTTTGCTTTTCCTCTTCCCCTTTTGCTTTCTCTCTTCTCCTCTCTGTTGTCCCCTCCTGTTTCATCTCTCATCTTTTCCTTTGTGTAGACTCATCATCTATGAAATACTAGAAAATCGATTTTCTTTCTTTCAGAAAGTATTTCTCATTTGCCACAAATGTAATACTGATATTTTTTTTCTAGTTTTATACAATAATACTTGGATTTCTTTCTTTCGCGTATTTTATAAATATCAATTGTGCATGTAGCAACCCTGAAATTTAGCCTAACTTTACATGCAACCCAACAACTCCTTGGGTAAGTTGGGTTGCCTAGTTTAAAATGTCGTTGTCTTAAAACTTTTGAGAGCCACTGTACAATGGCTGCATTACAAGAACATAATTATTTTATTTGGTGACGCTTGACACTTAACTATCCTACCGCACTGTAAAGTACGTATATAGGGGCGAAGCTCAATATTCCGGACTCCCCCCCGAAAGACTTACATTAAACAATGAAAATACACTTGTTTAGCATTTGTTGTAAAATCTAGGGTTATCTATTTCCACCGAACTTTCAATGACAGTACTAAATATATTAATCTGATTAATTTTCGTCAACGGATCTAATATTCTTTCATGTTATTTAATAAATATTTAATTCTTTATCCATTTGGCACTGATTTCCTTGCCAGGGCAGTTCCTTTCATACAAATTTTAGCAATCTTAACTAAACGCTAGATAATGAATACATGCTGTTATATCTCTATTTTTACACAGTTTTTATGTAATAACAACACTACAATATTAATTTAATATTTATTAATTATTATTAATTTAATTTAATGTAATTATTTTAATTTTAGCGTTTATATTATTTATTATTATTATTATTATTTCTGAGACACTTGTTTCGGACCCCCCCGAAATAAATTTCTAAATACGTGCATGGTGTCAGACAGTTTATAAGGGGAACGACTTTGATTTATTGTACTGGAAATTGGAAGGATGCAATGTATGCTGTGTTCTTGTACCATTGAATAAGATAGTATTTTGTTTCTTTGCAGTGAGCGCTGCCCTTCAGACTATGAATGGCACAGACAGCGCGGGCAAAGACGCCACTGACCCCGTAGACCCTCTCCCTGGCCCTTTGGCCGTGTTCTCCCTCATCGTTCCCGCCAGGATGGAGAGACTTTCGTACCGCGACCAGAAGATGGCTCTGCGCTCGGCCATCGCCAACAGCCCGCACTTCAAGGAGGGGTACCTGCTGGAAACGTGCGAGAAGGGAGGTGAGGTCACACACCAGCTCTACCTTCTGTTAATAATACACCACCCACATTTCATGAATGTATAGTGAAAGGGCAGAGTACTTTGCATTTCCTAAACAAAGTTTTGCGTGATGCCACCTCTGTTTTTATATCTGCTAAAATCCTAATGATTTGCTTTTGTTATGGTTCAAGTCCTGATTGGAACGCTTCCTTACTTCAAAGAAAGTTCCGAAAGATCAGTTTCCCTCTGACGTCGCAGTTCGTGTTGGTTGAATGTCTAAACAGTGCAGGTAAAAGTGACAACAGCACCTGTCAGAAAAACAGGTGCTGGCTCGAAAAAAGATACGCGTCCGGTCAGCTTCCTCTCGAGCTGTGTTAAAGATACCGAACTAGCGTTCCAATCAGGACTTGAACTTTACCTAAATGCTTCTAACTTATCGATGAAATCCTGCTAAATATTATTCCATAATTCATTATCGAATGAAACATATAAAACTATTAAAATAAATACTTAATTTTTTGTATAAAGATAAATTTATTACAAAAAGAAAGCCTAAACATTACATTTTTATTTGTGGAAAAGAGTATTGGACAAATGGTGACCGTTCATGTTTTCATATTCAATTATTCTTGAAGCGCTCAGAAGTTACAGTTTGAGCATTACCATAATCATCTTCAAAGATATAAGGGCCAATGATTCCTTGGCTTAATAGGGCAGCCCAGACGACAACTTTTGGTGAATGTAATGGCGTCTCATGAAGGTTTTTGAGGTTTTCCTCTGCCCATTATCGGCAGTTCTGTTTATTAACATGACCGTTTATGTGAAGATTTGATTAATCAGAAAACGATCATGGTCATGCTCAAACTGTAACTTCTGAGCGCTTCAAGAATAATTGAATGTGAAAACATGAACGGTCACCATTTGTCCAATACTCTTTTCCACAAATAAAAATTTATTTAATGTTTAAGCTTTCTATTGGTAATAAATTCATCTTTATACAAAAAATTTAAGTATTTATTTTAATAGTTTTAAAAACTAAAATATTTCTGAGACACCCTTTATATATATATATTTGTGTATATTTATCTGTTTTATATTATTACATTTTTGGGCGTGAATTCGAACACAAAAATGTAATAACAATACTAATCAGGTAAACATGCAAAGTTATAAAAGAACAAATAGGTTTACTCTTCGTAATACCTCTTTCCTCACACGTACAAACACATTACACGCAAGGGTCCGTAGGGAGACAAGTCTCTGATTCTTCTCGATATACGATAATCCGAAAATCCGATAAACCTAACTCCCGAAAATTGTTCATGGAGCAACTCAATGTGCCCAAGTGGGAAATTAATCAAATTATTAAAATTACAGTGCTGTCATTCCTCGGATAGAAAGTCAAGTGCCTTTGCACATGAAACCACCTTGTTTGTTGAATGTCTCAGATGGCACCTGAATAAATTACATGTTGGATATTTACTAGAGAGAGGTGCCCCGCCCCTTCGATTGCGTCTCTTGGGTACTATTTCCACTGGGTGTGGTCGTGTGTCAGCAAAGGGTAACATGCTCACGTTCTCTTCCAAATGGATAATTACATTGGTTTAACGTGTCTCTCTTTACAATGGTGAATAAACCTACTATTAAAATAACTGACAATGCAGCTACCGTCCCGTATACACAGCATGCACAGTTCCATTATGCCTATTAAGAGTTGTTTCACACTCAAATACACCTCCCCCTGCATTTCGAAAAACGTCGTGAAAATTGCTTTCTAGTTTCTAGCGTATTAGTTTGGAGTTTTGGCAAATTTTTAAATCTCAAAATAGTTTTAATTTTTAGAGGAGACATTCAAGCGAGCAATTTTTGTCAATCTCCTTAACAATATTGATTGAATTTATTTTGTTACTTTCATATATTTCGGCGTGGCGATTGGTAAATGGCAAACGCTGAAGGTGTTGATGATAATTTACTCTTGCTTTGACGATTTATTGTTATTTTTAGACCTCACAGGACGGGGAGGCTATCTGCCCCCGTCATTCCCCATATCCAACTGCCCAACGAATGATAAATAGCAGTATAGCACAATTCTTGAGCCAGTGTTAAAAACTACAATTTCGCGGAATTTCTTTTTACTCTTACAGGCTTACTTATGACTTTTTAGACAGGAAACACGTTAATATTAGCTCATATATTTTCAATATGCTTGTTTTTGTCAAAATCACTGCCTGCATTTTCCTTGACACATTTTTGCCTCTGACTGCACAATATAATTAATGTGCTAGGGATTTTCATGTTCTCAGTTTCTGTGGAAGTGTGGTGATTCTGCAGTCATTAAGACGTAGATAGATTTTGAATTCATGTAAAAATCAGCATAACAAGATTTATTGAACAAGAGGCAAGTGTTTGTTTACAAAGGAAGGCATTGACTTGGGGGGAATAACAACATGATCGTGACTGAAGCAGCCAACAGGAAAATGACACAAAGGAGGTCTTTCAGACTGACGTCTTCTGTCAGGGTGACGACTATGTTGTCGTCTGCATCGCGCTCGATGACGAGCTCATGCCACGCTATGGTCCTGAAATCGATTCCCGGGAAGTATATTTCTCTCAGTTCCAGTGTCCTTCCAGGTATCAACAAGTTGGTCCCAATATCTCTGGTTGAACCCGGAACATTGGGCTGGAAGCCTGTGCAGCAACTAGCCTGCTCTAGGTTTGGTGGTTGGTCTTCTCCAAGTGCTGCGACGGATTCACGACTTAGGGTTTCTTTTAGGTGCAACAGTGACTGATATGTAGTGACGCTGTCGTCTTCATCTTTTGGTTTCTCAAATTGATCTATATCTTCCTCAGCAAGACATTTGCCACTAGCTATCTTCTCGTTTCCCACTTCCTCTAACTCGTTATCACTTCTCTCTGAGAAGATAGCAGCAGTATTCTGTGCTTTGCTCGTCCTGTCATCTCCAGTAAATGTTGCAGAGGGAATGGTGATAGTATTGCACATTTCTTCACCAACGGTGTCCTGGTTTAGGTCGGGTACTAAGTGTTCTGCGTAGTTACCGCAGCAAATTTCTATGCATTCTGTCTTGAGTTGTTTGCTTGTTTTCACGCCAAGTGCGTTAGGTACATTTAACTTACTGTAATCATCCTCCATATCTTGCTGAGTCTTACTTGGTTCGAAGCTTGTTTCCATTGCGTCCTGTCCATATAATTCGTTGCAACCCTCCTCCATGACTTGTGTTGTCTTGCTTGATTTGCTACTCGTGTCCAAGAATGCTTCTAATGTGTGTAGTGCAATTGACTCGCAGCAAAACTCCATGTCTTGAATCTTTTCGGGTTCATTACTTGGGTTTAAGCTTGCGTCCAATATGAAAAGTTCATTCAACTCGCAGTAGTTCTCCACATCTTCTAGTATCTTGCTGGGTTCACTAGTCGTGTTCAAGCTTGTTTCAACTGTGTTCAGTTCTTTTAATTCACAGGGACCCTCAAATCCCTGTACCTTGTTAGGCTCACTGCTCACATTCAAACTTGCGCATTCAATCATTCCTTCTTGTGTCTCGCCGAGTTCACTAGTCGTGTTCAAGCTTGTTTCGATTGTGTTCAGGTCATTTAGCTCGCACGATGTCTTCTTTTCCTGTATTTTGTTGGGTTCACTGCTCATATTCAGGTTTGTGTCCACTGTATCCAATCCGTTCAACTCGTACCGACATTCCATCATATTTTCTCGTATTTCGCTGGGTTTGCTGGTCATGTTCAAGCCTGTTTCGACTGTATTCATTTCATTTAACTCGCAGGAATCCTCTACTTCTTGTATCTTGTTGGATTCAAGGCTCCTGTCTAGTGTGGTCGGCACACGTAATTCGCAGCAACCCTCCTCCATATCTTGCTGTGTCTTGATTGCTTCACTAGTCGTGTTCAAGCTTGTTTCGATTGTGTTCAGTCTATTCAGCTCGCAGCATAAATCCTCTACACATTGTTGCATCTCTTCGATTTCATTGCTTGTGTTGAGTTTTGCGTCGAGTGTGTTGAGTCCATTCAACTCGTTTTCCCGCGGACGATCAGCCAATGAGATCATTTCTGTCACTATGTTTTCACCTGAACGGCACAAGGAATCACATGACTCTTGGATTCTTATTGAAATTAACTTGTCTACGACACTTCGATTCATGAAGTCATCTATCGAAGAACCATATTCATCCTCTACAAGCACATGCACCGTTTCAGCAGAAATGTCATCTTCGGTTGAACCTTGACCAATGCTGTCTCCTTCAGTTGGGGTTGAAGGTTTACTGTCCATGTCTGCCATGGTGGAGACTCTACAGTCTCCAATTGGATACACAATCCCTACAAACGGAGAAGGCTCTTCGGATGTTGCTTGTGATTTATGGCGCATTCCTGTCTCTGCGAAAGTATCTTCGCCAGCAGGACCATGTTCCACAGTCGAAGAATCAGACTTTGTAACGTGAGGAACTTTCAGCATCGTACTCTCCAGCGGAGGTGCTTGATCGCTTTTCTCCCTCTGTCTTTGAAGTATTGCGTTGTACTTCCGCGTGACCCTTCGTCTCTGCTCCTGGCATCTCATGCGTTCAAATTTCTCAAAATGCTCTTCTATTTTGCTCACGTGACGTGAAATGTTTGCCAAGAGCACGCAGCACGAGCAGAATGAGGAGTTACCACCACCCGATGACGTCGAAATGGCATCTTCCTCCTCGTCGTTGTAAGCCATCTGGCGGTTGAAGTTAAACGGCTTCGCCGAGTCCAGTCTACATTCTGCGGACTTAGAAGGCTTCAGTGCCCCTGGAAATCTGGACTCTGATAATTGGCGCTTCCTGTATTCGGAAGCAGAAGAACATTTCCTATCCATGATCTCACACTGTTTTGGCGAACTTTCAAATGAACTTTGCTGCTTTCTCAAAGGTAAAAAAACAAAGAAAAAGTATCAAACTCGAACTTTTCGTTCGATCCTAAATCCATGCATCTTCGATTCATGTAATTCTAAGCTCCTGAAAGGAAAAAATTAAAGTAAGATATTTGATAATTATTGAAATTATTAAATTCAACCTTACCGCACTATTTTCATTAACAATAGCTTAACATAGTGTACTTATTTCCCAATAAAATGTCTAAACACGCTGAGAATAAATACTAGACTGATTTTGTTGAAGGGGTGTTGACACGAATACATTTCATTTTCTGAGCAAAGCGGTAATGTTAATTTTAGAACAGCATGCATCTTGGTGTTAATATATTTTTGTGCTGAATTGATTTCTAAAAATAATATTATAATATTTTCTTGTAATTCCTTTCACCTTTCTCTCGAATATCTTATGACATACAAATTTGTAAATATAAGCCTACTCACAAGTGTCAGTTCGGTCCCCCTGGCAATTAGTTAGTATGATAATAAAAGTAACTACTTAATTGTGTCCTGATAGAAATTCATGTACAATCAACCTGAAGGATAGAAATAGAAAATTGTCGATCACTATTTTCGTTATATTCCCTCCATTATGCTATGCGTTTTTATGGAATTGAGTTGTACAGTGGGATGTACAAGTATCGCTCGGCAAATTGTCCATGACTATTTTCATTATTTCTCTTGCATCGTACGTGTTTTTAAGGAATGGATTTTACATAAGTTTGTGCAGAGGTTATCAGCAGCTTGCTTGGCATTTTATTTCAAATCTTGAACCTCGCATTGAGTAAAATAATGAACATGAATATGGTCTTGGCATAAGCGCCGACTCCATGGGGCTTTGAGGGGGGGGCTCGAGCCTCCCCCCCAATGTTATCGATGTGGGGGCAGAGCCCCCCAAATAATTTTGCTTAAGAGAATCTAATGTATTATTTTGCTTCTCTTGTAAAGTTTACTCTGAATTGTGCCACATGAACTTAACTTTAAATGCACATTTGAAATGTTCTAGACCAACTTTGTGTGGGGGGGGGGGGTGCTATGACCCGAGACAGAAAAACACATGACTTATTACTATATACTAACTATATAATTATGAGTATTGTTAACATTTTTACTAAAAAGAGTTTCAAAATAACATGTGCATGAACTAGGAGAGTGGATGGGACGTTCGGGCTACAAATGGCTCTCACATGACATTCAGAACGAGATAATTGATATATTAGGGAGATCTGTTTTGCGCTCCGTGGTAGCAGATATTAAAAGTCGGGAATATTTTGCTATTATGATTGACGAAACTTGTGACATATCCATCCGTGAACAATTGACATTTTGCATTCGAACTGTAAATGAAAATTTTAATATTTTTTTAGGAATTCATGAGCTTTTACGAGATTCCGAACACTGAGGCCAAAACTCAAAAAAGGAAGGGAGGGAGTCATTCATTAATTTAATTCAGTGATCAGAGACCCCCAATAATTTTGACAAGTCGGCGCCCCTGGGTCTTGGACACTTTACTTGGTAATACTTATGCATCCCACTGTACTTATGCTAGAGCATAGTCTGCCTATTGGTACTCTTTGTTTCTATTTTTAACTTCACTTTCATTAATATATATTTATATCAGGTATTGACGAGAATTTGGTGTAGTGTTGCTGGAATACAGAATGAATGAACGTGATGATGCAAAATTTACCTACTATTATATTTTGTCTGGAATACATATAAAACTTACCACGGTTGGATACACAACAATTTCAATTAAATTCCAAACGAACAATTTTACAAGTAGCACTTGAACGAAAAATTTAGAATCGCCATCGCCCAAATCAGAGCCAGTATATTGTCTCCAGGGGTATTTTTCAACAATGTTACCTGACTTTATCCATTATTGCAATACAGTTACTGAGAGTCTTGTTGAAACAATTAGACCATGCTCAATCGAAATTTTGTATCAAGTTCAAAAGAGGATGGAATAATTCAAGAGATTTTGTTGTTTTGCATCTGTATCAATATCATACGTTTCCAGTTACAAATAAATGTTGCACGCACTCCTTTGACCATTGCTTTATACGTATACTTTGTATACTTTGTTCTAAGTTAGCATCTTCCCAAGCTGTTTCAGTAAAATTTATCTAATCCAGTACGGAGTAGAGGGGAATGGGGGTGTATACTCCCCAGCTAGCAAGATTCACGTAATGCATCCTCACAACTGTCTCATTCCAAACTTAAACCATAGGAACATTCTTCCAGTTCAAGGCTCGAACAAACATCCCCCCCCCCCTTAACAATTTACACTTCGAGCTCTGATCTAATCCTATCAACTAGCCGTAGACATGTAGCGACAGACTCTCTTTTCAACTCAAACTATAAAAGCCAAGTCAGGTTCGAATCGTGGCTCATGCAACGACGTATGTACACAGGTTGGCTCAAAAAGTCACTTAACACCCCCGGTACAAGGCCACTGCAGCGCGCAACGTGGAAACGGTGATGACCAATCGTTATCAGCCCAAGGGGGCACCACATTGACGCCACCTGCGCGGTCGGCGCCCATCTTGATGTCCGCCATCTTGAATTCAACTTTAGAATTTTAAATGAGAAGGGGGTGATATGATATATCAAATCAGGCTAGAATTTTACGAGAAATGCAATGGTGAAGTTGTTTTTGACGTATCTTTAACCAGTAAAACTTTATGACTGAATTCTTGTACCAATTTGCTCCTTTTCGAGGCGTTAGAAAAATGCCTTAAAATTTGTTTAGCGCATTGGTAATTCATCGAGATCAAAGTGACGTCTAGGGAGAGAAGTTCGCATGCCATTGCACAAGATTTTAATCTGATACATCCATGAAGAGCTGTGCATTATGAATGGCTGTAGCGAATAATTTACAGTGTGACGCTTCCATTTAATTAAAAGTCCTTCACAGTGTAAAGGCTAATGTTTATGTTCATAAGGAAGTTCACAAACAGGATATTCGATGCTTTTTATCTGATAACCCATTTTCGACAGATCAAAGCTGAATGGTTAGTGCTGATAAGTTAATGGTGTGGGTGTGCTTTGTGGAACACGATTGGTTAGTCAATTTTCCATCAACGGAACCTTAAATGCTTAGAGCTACTTGGATTTGTTAAATAAACAGGTTTTTTCATCCTTGCTTATGGAAGAAGGTACTTTTTACAGTTTTTTTTTTTTTCAATAGGGAGGAACACCAGAACACTATGGGAACGTTGTGAAGCAGTTTCTGTCCAAAGTTAGTTATCAGATGACAAAGGTCACATATTCTGTTTATGAACTTCCTTATGAACATAAACATTAGCCTTGTCACTGTCAAGGACTTTTAATTCAATGGAAGCGTCACAATGTAAATTGTTCGCGACAACCATTCATAATGCACAGCTCTTCATGGATGTATCCGATTAAAATCTTGTGGAATGGCATGCGAACTTCTCTCCCTAGACGTCACTTTGATCTCGATGCGTTACCAATACGCTAAACAAATTTTAAGGCATTTTTCTAACACCTCGAAAAGGAGCAAATTGGTACAAGAATTCAGTCATAAAGTTTTACTGGTTAAAGATACGTCAAAAACACCTTCACCATTGCATTTCTCGTAAAATTCTAGCCTGATTTGATATATCATATCACACCCTTCACATTTAAAATTCTAAAGTTGAATTCAAGATGGCGGACATGAAGATGGCCGCCGACCGCGCGGGTGGCGTCAATGTGGCTCCCCCTTGGCCTGATAACGATTGGTCATTACCATTTCCACGTTGCGCGCTGCAGTGGCCTTGTACCGGGGGTGTTAAGTGACTTTTTGAGCCACCCTGTAGTTTTGTCCCAGCATGCATTTCAATTTATAATTTATTCTCGTCATCACGATTAACTTTTTAGTAGAGGTCCCGGGTTCGACACCCGTTGGAGGCACATAGTGGTTCGGATCCCACTTTAAACTGTAGGTCCTGTCCCGATTAGCCTATCTGTGCTTAAAGTGAACTTAAAACAATAAATAAATAAATATTAACGTTTTAGTGTTTGTAATCAAATCAGTAATTTATGCAGAATTTAATTGGAGGAGCAAGATAACTTGTACTAGGGTATAAACGAAAATTTTCAACCAAAATATTGATAAATCGGTTATTTATTATTATTTATTATTTAAAGACGAAAATTTGGTGGAAGGTTGTTGGTTGAAATCGCCTGTAACGACCAGTGGCGTAGCGTTATAGTACGCCCGTACGCCCGGCGTTCCCAGATTTAAAATTTCAAAAATTCGTAAATGCTGCAAATATAAAGTAAAACTTAACTAATTTCATATATGTTTGACCTTCATGGCATTATAATAGCAATTTCTCGCGATTCGCTTGCAACGCTCCACTAACAACACTCGTTCTAGCATTTTTTCCAATGTCTTTCCTGGCCGGACGCCGGGCAGGTTCGGCGTAAAGGCCTCTATATTCCTTGATGCCTATCTGGAGGAAAAGCTTGGATCTCTTACAGCACGTGCGCAATGCTCTCTCGTACGCCAGCGTACGGTGCAGAGGGCTACGGTGTACTGTGACCCTTCCTGTCTTCTGAAGCAGACGACAGGGGTAGAATTCCGACCCGGTTCTTCGCGCTCATGCCACTCGTGCTATGTGATGCTACAATACGCAATATTGACTGACGTAACTTTACCAAACTCAAATATACCACTTCATAATGGCCACTGCGTTGTATAATTTATCGCACGAGCAGCGATGTGCATTAAAAACTAAAAGATCAACACAGTTTTAATCAAATAAGTTGGTGAAGTCCTCTTGGTAGAAGTTCAGCCTGTGGCTGCTCTACTACTTGACCCGCAAAACTATTATTTTTTATTATTATTATTTTTTTCGTTCGTATCTGTCAATGGAAATGTTTAGCATTCATTTGAAAACTCTTAACATCGAATGATCTCTGGACAAAATTATTTTAAAATGTTTATCAACATTCTCAAGATGTAATAAACAGTGGTCTGAATTTGTAATCGGCACTGTTACGTCAGTTGAGAGTACTATAGTTGAATCATCCACCCACCTCCGTGTCAGAGTGTTTTGCACAGCGCGCCAAAATGACAGAGGCCCCTGATTCGAATCCCGGCGTGAGCACGGGTGTTCTTTTTGAGTGTCCCTTCATCAATATCATCACTCATATTCATATTCGCGATTAACGAAAAGTGGTAGAAAAGCAAAGTAAAATAAACCAAATCAATCAGTAGTTGGACCACCCACAACAATGACGTCTACTGCTATTCAGAGGCACTTGTGATTCAGGTAGGTTTCTTAATGACTTGCGTCATGCAGAAAGGTATAACAAAAAGGTATTAAACACCAGAGTTCAAAACATTTGTGGCATAGTGAGGCATCTAATTTTCTAGCTAAAACATGCATGGATGATGTTTTATTGAAAACCCAGCTGACTTCAGGCAAATAAACAATACCTGTGGCGACTAATACCATAAATAAATTATTAAGCAAGAAAGGGCCGACCCTTCCTTCGGACTTGGCGTTCCCATCCGAAATGCCCATGCTACGCCACTGGTAACGACCAATAGCTGGTCTCTAGATTTTCTCGCTAAATAATATTTAGAATAATAATAGCTTCTGTCCTTGTGCAATTATGAAGATGCTTTCGGCCAATTCTCTTGTTTGTGCTGTACGTACTAGCAGATCAGGCTGGTGGCTTGCTTCAGTCCCTCGGCAAAACAAAAGAAAAAAATCTGTGTTTTGCCTCTGTCCAACCCAAGGGTCCAACCTTGTTCTCTGTTGCGATGATCGTGTTTGATTTTGTGTCACGTAATTCCCGTTGTGAAATATGCGAATTCTGCATTAATGTTGTATGACATAAATTAATGTGATGACTTAGACATTATCCTACAAACTCGTTTTGGGCCATATATGTGCAAAATTGATAACTGTTTCTGAATATATGAGATACATTTACTGTAAAAGACCGACCCAAATTTGCTTGTAAATGAACGACCATTCTAGCCAGAAATGCTAGGTTGTCAGTCAGCGGTACCAATAGATCAGATTTTCATTATTTTTAATTTAAATTTAATGAATGTTTAAGTTAAAGAATCTAATGTTGTTAATCATGCAATGATTAATGAAGGTGATTGCATGCATCTTGTGGGATTAGGAAGGTGTTTCGTTTTCAATTGTGAATTTTAATTTCTTCCGCAACCACTTTACTCACCTGATATGGCTTCCGCGCAATGTTCCCTCTTTTCAAAACTCAAAAAGTACCTAGCTGGAGTCTTATTTAGACATTCAGGGTGATGAGAAAATAATCCTTTTATGTCGACTGGAAATATATTCCACATTTTGTATTAATTTATAACATAACTATAGTAAAATCAGGAGCAAACTTATGTATTTAAGTGCTTTATTTAACAGTTTTATTCACCTTTGGTGTGTGTGTGTGTGTGTTGCTACATTATTTTGTAATAAATTGAGGACTACTGTAAAGACATTATGATTTAAAACTGAAGAAGCTGCAGGATACATCCTTAACTGAGTGAGTAGCTTATTGAAATTAATGTTTCGTATGTTATTGTGTAATTAACATAATGCCTTTGTCTTTTTTCAGTGTTGTTTCCAGTTGTGCACTTTATGGATGACAGGGAGAGCGTTAAAAGAAGATTGAAGCAAGGGACCTTACTTGAAGAGAGTGCACTTGGAAGTAACTTCAGTTTACATCAAGGTGATTGTTCTGATAAACCAATTTCTGTTGTTAATACTCTTCAAATGATTTGTGCAATTGTGATTCACCAACAATACTCTATTACTTAGCGCCAAATTTTAATTAATTTATTTAATTATCACCTGAAACAGAGCTCTTGCTCCAATTACAAAATATGCGTACATGGAATAAAGAAAATTCATAAATACCACTAGAAACCTTTTCGTTGGATGACACGTGGTTAACATTTGTGTATTTTTATGTCTCCTATTCACAAGGCACTTATAGAATCTTGATTTACTTCTTTACCACATTAGTTATGAATACATAATCCGTAAGTTCATAAATGTAATATGCTGATTATGTATTAACTGTTCCTGTAGACGTAGTCCTAAAATATATCACATATAACTTGTAATTATGGCGTAGATTCCCATTGACCGTTGACTTTTCAAATTGGAATTTGCTATTACTCACTCCTAGCTTGAATTGCTGTCCTTACGATCGTTGATCAACACAAAAATCTAAGTGCTATTTGATAGTCCTGACTTGTTTCTTTTTTTTCAATACATTCTAAATATTTTTCTTCTAGTCTGGAAACTTGTAGCAAATAGAGGATGTTCTAAAAGTCTTTCATCATAGGTACATAACAGGATATGTGGAAATTATAAGATTGTGTTTCATTATTTATTATTAAGTAGTTTGTTGTGGTATGTTTTTGAGCGTGAGTGAACATTGCTGATATTAGAGAATTTTATGAAACGTGACGAAGGTCATGTTGGGCAGATTTCATAAATTTCCTATGATGAACTTTTCGGACACCCTGTAGTGCCATTGATTTGTGCCATAGTGAAATTGATCACCCATAAAAGTATCTATAAAAGTATGGAATCGTATATTAAAGTACTCTATTCTATATGAGAACCAAAAGAACATGACCAAGAACGTAACGTTTTTTCGTTATGTTTTTTCTTGTATTTCCAGGAGTGTACCGAGAGATACGAAGCATTGTGCCCGAAATGGATCTACCAGAACCAAAATCTCTTCAAAATTTTGGATACATGCTCATTGGCTTCAAGAGTTTGGAAAGAAGCTTTAATCAGGTACGACAACTGAAACTTCTTTGCGTCTCAGGACATATGGAATAAATACTGCAAGGGTTTTTTAGGTGATATTTCCGAGAGACCTATAGAAGTCGAACTGTGAGAACACTGGAAAACATAAGACGATAGTGTAGCTGTCAAGTTCCAGACTATATGGACGTGGATAATCTATTGGTTTTAACATATTCATCAGATCTCTTGATTCAATTCTGAATGCAGAGTTGAGTTACCACTCGTAATATCGCACTGTTGCTTGCACGTCATGGAAGTCCTTAGGAATCGAGTGTAAGGTTGTGTCAAACTCGACAGACTGATGGATGCTTTACATGAAGTATCTTTCATAATGTGTTGTTACTTAAATGCAAATTTGTATCCTTTAGTTTGCAATGTTTGAATTCATGTCACTGTAAAGTTATTGATTTTTGAATCTTTAAAAATCATGATTTCATTCGATGTTCACCATGTATAAACACTCCAATCATGACATACTTTTTTTATGTCAGTGATTGCGCTCACACTTGTTCGTGATCGTAGTAATCGGAAAAGAACAGTGCAAGGGGAACACTAATTAAGCGCTGTAATCACTCGTAAGGTTTGTTAATTTTACGAAATTATGTATGGCGTCTAACTGCCATGCGGGGGACCCGGGTTCAATTCTCGCAGTGGATGTTTTCAGACTTTTTACGACAATGTTCCTGTATATAGCAGATCTTGGGCTCTAATCAATGGGTGCCTGGAGGCAATCTTGAGAGGTAAAGGCAGCCGGAGCGTGGTGCTGATCACATCACCTCTAATATGGCCTAGATCAAGAATATGTGGAGTCCTACCTCCAAATCCCTTCACGTGTCTTCATGGCACGGTGTAATGCAAAGGAGATAGGTTTATTAACTCAGGGTGGCTACTCGCCGGGAATTCTGCCTCCGTAGACGTGAAAAAATGCAACTTTTATTAATCCAAGTTCCATTGAATTTATACATATTTATAAATGCTCTGAGTAAGTTCTTTATAGTATAGGTTTTATTTTTATCGAGGAAGGAAAAGAGAGCTGCGGGGAAAATAGAAACAGAATTCTCTCAATCCGTTTACTTTTTAAGTGTCTTTTGCAGAACAGTCTATCTGACAGACGAAATATTATTGCAAGATTAAGATATCCTTAATATGAATAGAGAAATTTGAGTTTGAAGTTCTTTAACGATTAACAAATGTTCGTAGATTAGTATATCCCGTAACATCCGTCACTTGTGTTTGAAGATGTATTTCGAGTCTGAATATGTGGAATTATAAATGTAAACTCCGTACCTTAAATTAAATATTTTAAATATATGTGCCGTTTAATTGAATTGATTTAGAATTTTTTAGATACATTGGAATCACACAGACCCTTTATATTGTTAATATATTTGTGTGTGCATATGTGTTAATGGTGAGATTCTGCGTGTAAACCCTTGAATTTTTGAAAAGTTCACCTTGAAAACCGGGAATCATACTTGAATTTTATCATGGTCCTAGAGTGGCCACCGTGTAACTACAAATTAATTTATCAACAAAATTAAATGTACATAACTAAGAATTGCGATGGCACACAGAGACACACATAACAGTTGGGCTGAAAAGTTCATAGGCTGACTCATAGATGGCGTTACTAGAATTAAATCCATGTGATTTTTACTTAGTACTAACCTTCAAAAGATACGTGTATAAATTTCACAGCTGCCGGATAATTAGTTCGTGAGATATAGCATTGTGAGTGAAGCAGCTTTTGTTATTGTGAAAAAATGGATAAAAAAGAATTTCGTGTGTTAATAAAGCATTGCTTTTTAGCGAAAAGAATACTGTTGAAGCCAAGGCTTGGCTTGATAAACATTATTCGGACTCTGCACCAGGAAAATCAACCGTTGAGAAGTGGTTTGCTAAATTTAAACGAGGCGAAATGAGCATCGAAGACGATGCACGCAGTGGACGCCCCAAAGAGGCTGTTACCGACGAAAACATCAAAAAAGTCCACAAAATAATCTTAAATGATCGTAAAGTGAAGTTGATCGAGATAGCTGAGACTTTAAAAATATCAAAGGAACGTGTTGGACATATTGTGCATGAATATTTGAACATGCGAAAGCTGTGTGTAAAATGGGTGCCGCGCGTGCTCACAATCGATCAAAAGCAACAACGTTTTGATGATTCGGAGCAATGTTTAGCGATATTCAACCATAATAAACACGAAGTTTTCCGTCGATATATTACAATGGATGAAACATGGCTCCATAACTACACTCCAGAGTCCAATCGACAGTCAGCCGAGTGGACTGCACGTGATGAACCGAATCCAAAGCGTGGAAAGACGCAACACTCGGCTGGCAAGGTTATGTCATCAGTATTCTGGGATGCGCATGGTATTACATTCATCGATTACCTCAAAAAGGGCCAGACCATCAACAGCGATTATTACATAGCGTTGTTGGAGCGTTTAAAGGATGAAATCACGAAAAAACGGCCCCATTTGAAGAAGAAAAAAGTGCTGTTTCATCAAGACAATGCACCGTGTCACAAATCAATGAAAACGATGGCAAAATTATATGAATTAGACTACGAATTGCTTCCCCATCCACCATATTCTCCAGATCTGGCCTCCAGTGACTTTTTCCTGTTTGCAGACCTTAAAAGAATGCTCGCTGGAAAGAAATTTAGCACTGATGAAGAGGTAATCGCCGAAACTGAGGCCTATTTTGAGGCTAAAGAGAAATCGTACTATAAAAATGGCATCGAAAAATTGTATGACCGCTATAATCGTTGTATCGCCCTCAAAGGCAACTATATTGAATAATAAAATCGAATTTTGTCAAAAATATATTTTTTACTATGTTAGCCTACGAACTTTTCAGCCCAACTATTACATTTAGATTGAGAGCGAGAGAGAGAGAAAAAGAGAATTTACACAATTTGCACAATTCATTCTATTTGAGAATGGCATTGAGAAACTCAACTTATCTTATTGCTATTAGTAAAAAAAAAGCTGTTTCTTGCAAAAAAAAAGAAGAAGTAAAGTGTTCCCCTGTGCATAGCACCACGCCATGAAGGCGTATAGGGGGTGTGGGGGTAACGCACATTGTACATACTGTGGGGTGTAAGGGTTGATCCTTTCCGATGACACCTAAATGTCGACCTCCCTTCCATGTCGGATATTACACCCTGGACTGCATTTGGCAGACTATCGACGCTCTGGCGTCTGTACTCACAGCCAGTATAATCCTCTATGAGGCTTGTGTTGTTGTGGCCCTATATGTTTGTGGTTGTCCCTTCAATCATCTCATCTTCGCAATTAGCCAAAAGTGGTAGAAGATAAACTAATTTAATCAATCGAGCAATAGTCTGCCATGAAGTCATATACTACAGTGAAAGTGTTTTCCTAGTAATACTAACATTGTGGGTTTGTTTATTGAGGTATACTCAGACACTGCTGCATTTCAGGTGATGGTGGATACGTGGAAAGACTGGACGGGGGCTAGATTCATCTACATGTATCTTCACGATGACCTAGGTCTATCGAGGATCAGCTTCTACCACAGAGAGGCGCCGCACGAACTGGACCTCTTCATGTACATCGTCCTGGTGGAATGCCAGAACGTCACGGAGGACAACCACGTCAGGCTATTGGACTTCGCCCAACGCCTGCGAGTCGAGAGGATGACCGGGTACATATCGGTGTACAGAGTGGCTTCAAATTTGGAACCTGAGAACGGCGCTGGTCCTGATAGCCTCAGTGTACTCTTGCAGAGTTTGGAAGACAGCCCGAAACCAACCAAGATTGAAATATGGTAAGATTTCTTACTAAATTCCTCAGTTTTAAGATGGGCGTCCGGAGGCAGGAGGGGTGTTTGGACGAACGCTTGTTGTTTTTATTGTTAATAGCAAACAAGATTCAGTTAGTATTCCAACATAACAACAAAATTAAAAACTGCCTTAGATTGAAAGACAAATAGTGTAAAATACTGAGCCAGGTTTATATTTCATGTTCTACCATTTAAATCAAAATCCCAAAAACTAGCTTTGTGTGAGAGGCCACACAAAATAAACTTTTTGACTAAAATGTTCTCTTAACTTGTATGTCTAAATGTTAGTAACGAAATAGAATAATTGTGCATTTCAGTACACCAACTGTAAGAAATGAAAAAATATAATGAAAAGAGCTATGATAGATATTCATCCAATTGCTGAAACGAGAAGATGTCTTCATAGAAGACAATAGTAATATCAATAGCAAGAATACATTTGAAATAAAATGACTTTATTTCTATTAGATTGTAATAGTTATTATTGTATAACAACAATAAGAACCACGATAATTATAATAATAATAATTATTATTATTATTACTATTTACTACTATTCAGCCTGTCCCCCCCCCCTTACAAAAAATTCTGGCGACGTGCATGGTTTTAAGAACGCTGAGTTACGCAGATTAAAATGCTATTTCCCTTTTTAGATAACATGCAGCTGAGGTTTTTCCAAGCTAAGTCCATAAATGCAATTTGCCACAAAGGGCCTCGTTCTTGCTCTTTTTTAGTCTCTTTAGTTCTCTTTGTGTTGATTCTTTATTTATCTTCTTTTGGCCTTCTCTCTCTCTCTCTCTCTCTCTCTCTCTCTCTCTCTCTCTCTCTCTCTCTCTCTCTCTCTCTCTCTCTCTCTCTCTCTCTCTCTCTGAACCCTCCACCCTTGCAAAACTTTGTGGGTAATCTTTGGCAAGGAGGGAGAGAGGGGAAGGGTAGCAATACTTACAAAGGCGACGATTTTTCACAAAGGACCTCTCCTGATTACCTGTGGTTGAGGAAATGTCCACAGAAGGCTGCGCTACGCCACTAGTCTAAGTTATAAAACACGTTCGTAATTATGATTTATTTATGGCATGTTTACTGGACAGGCAATGTACATCAATTCTAATACTCTTGTTTTCTTCAAATTTCATGACTACAGTATGCTGTGTGTGCCAGCATTTGTTCTCTTATGAAACATGCTATTACTAATAGAATAAAATATGAAGGTATTTAAATCGATAATATCCATGCAACAGTGAAAAGTGTTATTTTTGCAAAACTGAAATCAAAACTTCATAATGAAGGAAAAATAATATTGTTGAATTTACGTATGTGAATAATATTTACTTTAAATAAATATTTTACAGCTCAAAACTTAATGTCGTTGTAATAATCATGTAACTATTAACAATTTAGAAGTATTGGATTGCTGAAACTGAAAGTTTAACATCTCCCATTCTTAATCTAACAAAATTTTTCGACCTTTGAGATCAAGCATGTTGGTCTGCAGTTGATGATGAATGACAAATACCATCAAACCACTCCTGAGCACGCCACTGAGTGTGCTATTGACCTAATGACTGCTCTTAATTACTTGTATTGTAGCAATCACGTGCAGTATATTCTTCGTCCGAGGAGTCTGTGGAGCAAGCGAACGAAAAAAAGTCCTCTGCGCAAGTAGTGACTAGAGAAGGCTCGACCAATAAACGCGTGAGATGGAAAGTGATTACATGGAGGGAGAAACCCACAAGCTGTTTGCAGCGCACAGCTCTGTTCTGCCCACTCGCTTTCTGCCCTTGTCTACTGGTATGCGCGGCGTTGGTCCACAGACTCCTGAGACGGAGTATATACGTAGAGACACCAAAGGAACCAAAATTATACAAACTATTTACCTAAATTAATAAATAATATTTGATATATTCATTAAAAGGTATGGTTTATCATTTTCTTAAAAGATGATCAAAAGTTTGTTTGGGATGGAGGACTTCCTTACAGTGTTCTTATCTAAGATAAAGATCTCGTCCTAATCCTTTGTGGACACAGCGCGCTACGGCGCCAGGGGCCCCGGGTTCGAATTCTGGCCCAGACATGGCTGTTCGTTGTAAGTGTCACACCATCAATATCATCCTCGTCTTCGTGATTAGCCTAAGGTGGCATGAAGGAGAAGTAAAATAAAACAAAGAAAACAATCAATTAATCCTCTGTGGGTATACGAGTAATTCTGGATGTTCTTTGTTCAATTTCCATTGAAAGTTACGGATAAAAATAACTTTGCTTGTAGTTTGATATGTGTTGTTTTTCAAACTACCAGCCAGAGCTAACAAATGTTTCACTATCAGTTATAATTTTCAGAAACCACACTCCGAATGGACGTACGTGGGGACCAAAAAGAGGAAAAACAGTTGACTTTTGAAGTTCACTAGAGGAAGAAAATGTTGGTGTCCATCTTATCGTCAGACATTTACGTCAAACATGTTTCTATACAAAAAAGTGTACCAAAGAATGACTCAAGTGGCGAGTATTTGTGTTTTACAATACATGAGCAACTTTGGCTTCCAGAAAGACAAATATGTGCAATTATCCAACAATTCCATTCTTTGGAAACAAAATGCATGGAGTGAAAATCTTTCTGTTCCATATCATAATTACGCAAGTTCTACATTTTTACATGAATGTTTACTTTATAGACTGAACATGCATCATATGTCTCAAACATTTCCTTTTGTACTTCTGTTTGTTCAAATGTCTAAATAAATACAGTGACACTGTTCAAACCTTCATATGTGTAGTGCTCTGTTGTTTTTTTTTTATTCATGAATGTTCGATTGCAAAATGCCTTCCTTATACGTGTATTGCTATCAGGGGGGGCCACTCCGCGACTTGCACGTTATTGGCTAGAGCTTGTGACGTCACCAAGCGGACACGAGCGGTTGAAAGCTATGCGTAGAATGTAGCAGATGGCCCATGAAACGCTGTGTTTTCATGCATCTTTTGATATTATACACCAAAGCTGTTAATTTGATTTGACAGCAAGAGATCAAATACGCGATAGAAGAATACATTTATTCCAAAACAATGCATAGTTTATTTTTTGCGTGATATCTTGTCCCTGCAGGCTGTAGTCCACTGCCGGCTTTTCTTTCCAGCTAACCTATTGCATTTATTTTAAATGTCTCATTCTAAGGAAAGTTCTTGTCCGGGCATATTCTGATATGTCTTTTTACTGAATGTCCTGGAATTTCCCTTTAATATTTTTACGCTACTTTTAACATTCTCCAGTTGATCGCCACGATGAGGATAAATTTGTTTTTGTTATTTATCGTCTTCTTCCACTTTTGGCTAATCGCGACGAACAGGATGAGTGATGATTAGTTTAAATTGATGAAGGGACACTCGTAGCAGGCACGTATCCAAGGGGGAGCTTAGGGGGCTCGAACCCCCCAAAAAGTTTTCTGTTTACAATAGATAAAATGAGGTATTTGGTTTCTTGTGGTCGGAAATAAAATAATGTGACGATAATTTAAGGAGAGGAATAATTATCGAGTCAAGCACGTATCCAAGGTGGGAATCAGGGGTCACCAGCACCCCATTCAGGAAATTACGCTACATAAAATTACGTTCATGGCTTCTTAAATAATGTGATGATAATTTGAGATAAATAATTTTCGAGCCAAGACACAGAATGTTCTAGAACCCTGTTATTGTTAATAGTGCGCACCCAAGGTGGGATCAGGGGGCTGGAGCCCCCCTTAATTTTTTCAGTTTACACTACATATTTTTTTTTTTTTTTTTGGATTTGATTTATTTTATTTTACTTCGCGTTTTGTTCCTCTTAGCTAATTTACGAAGATGGGAATGAGTGATGAAATGATGAAAATGATAAATGGACATTCACACACAACCATGGCCGAGTGGGATTCGAACCCGGGACCCTTGGCGTCGCAGCGCGATGTGCTAACCACTCAGCCACAGGGTCCGGCAAAATTAGGTTCTTGTTTTCTAAAATAGTGTGCCGATAATATATAAGGAGAGATATACTTACCAAGGCAACACGGAGAATGTTCTATAACCCTGTTGTTGATAATATTGCATTAAAACTTTTCTTGCGCTTTCGGTGTTGTCGCAACACTATGCAAAGACTTGTCAGCATTTGGAAGCTGTAAACGTAGCGCCACACGTAGGACGATTCATTATATTTTTTTAATCTCTGGAAAGCGCGAGAGGGAACGTTCTTGAATAAGAGAAGGAGTCGAACTACTGGCAACATTAACGAATCGTTTTATCTGTGGAACGTTCTAGAATATAATGAGGTTAAAATACGCGGCTTCAATTTCCAAGTTGATCTGTACAACAGAATCGGTTAATGAGTATTCAAAGGTAAGTATGACAGTTCATACTGTCGATTAGTGTACAGTCAGTGTCCATTGGTGGCTTTATAAGATCTAGTGATTCGAAGATGAAAAGGACTAAATACCGTAAAGTAACGAAGTCTACTACTAGTTCCAGTTCGGGTCCAAACCAGAAGACATTAACGACAGCGGAATTTCCGGAGCTTCAGTGTAGTGCTACTTCGGGTCGAGGGCTGAAGAGATCGAAGGTCTCTCTCTAAAGTGAATATTTAATCAGTAACGGGTATTGGAGCGGTTAATTAAAAAAGAAATAAGCTGCACAGATCAACTGAAAATCAAAGTTTTGAGTGATGAGTTAGTTGTGCCCGGACCAAATTTTCCCAGAATTTTAGAAGAGGAGGGTTATGCATACTATTTTTGGTGGTCAGTCCTCATTTTGCCATCTTTTCCTCTCTTTGAAGTTCTTTATTTTAAGGAATACTTGGTCAAATTTGGTTATGACCTCACCAACCTTCCCTTGGGCACGTCACTGGAGATAAATGAGTAAGCATTTAATCATATTGGGAGAAGAAACACTAGATGTGTTGGGATCGGAAGGGTTTTCATTGTGAATTAATTGTTTCGAACTGTATTCGAGAAGACTTACTCTGTTTTGTGCCAATATACGACAAGACTGCGGAAGTTGTGACAGACAATTGTGAACACTTGCGAGTGCTTAGGCCTCAATATGAATAATTTGGTGGGTTTCAGCTTTTATAAGAACTGTAAACATGGGAGGACAAGACACAGTAGTGGTGTTCAGGCTCGAATCAGAGAGAAATATTCGAGAAATTTCTGCGTCCAGTTCTCAGCCCACAGTTTGAGTCTCGCGTTGTCGAGTGGATTGTCCATCCCGTGCGTGTGTAACAGCTTCGTAAAAAACACTCGAAGACGCCATAGATGTTTTGATGTCTGATGATAAGAAATGGGCAAACACACATACTGAGATGGTTCCGGCACACAATGTTAATGCATGGAAACAGAGGAGTTGAGTGGTAAAAAATGTTCCGATTTCACGTTCTGAATAATTTGGCAGCCTTGAACAGTGGCGACGATTTTGGGGATAGTTGCTCCCCATTTTTTTGCCTTCACACTATGACCTCTTTATGCTAACCCTTGCATACCAAGGGAAGAGAAAGTAAACTTTTCTTGCACCCCCCCCACTCCCGTTTTGAACCCAATTGCCACCATTGGCCTTAAACATACAATTGTGAGGTTCTATATATACCCCTTAAAAATATGGTGTTTAGCCCACCACGAAAGGAATTCCTGGATACGTGCCTGACTCGCAGAGAAAACCTATGCCCATGCTGGGACTTGAACCGGGAACTTCGGAGGCGAAATCGAAAGTCGACCACTTAACGCCCTCGGCTACCGAGCCGGCGAATGAATTAGATAATGGCTATTGTATAAATGGTGTATTTTCGGGAAACATTCAAATAGCAATATTTCTTCCAGGTAATATATCCTAGGAACTTCAATCTTGCGGGCTTACTAGGTTCTGGCATGTGGGCCAACAATCTGTGTAGTACTCTGTACTGTTTGTGATCCACATGGATTTGTGATCATCCATTTCATCTACTCACCATTCATTTTCATCTTTGCGATTAGCCAAGGGGTAAATTATACTTGAAATAAAACAAAAGCAATACAAATACAAAACAAAAATAATGGAACGATTATGCTGTTACGTTTTCCTGTATTTTAGGCACGTCGCATTTATCAGCCAACAGTCAGAGATTGCTTTTCGGTCGAATGATACTTCTAATAATCGGAGGTAAATGCAAGCTGAGAATTATAATTTGGTCTCTTATCCACCTAAGTTGAGGATCTAAATTTCTCGATTTTATTTGTAACAATATTTACTACTGCGAGGAATTAAAAAAAAAACTTACGGCTAATTTCGTCACTGGCTTCCTATTCTGTAATAGTTACATTTGTTGTAAGAACATAATGCGTTAATTTACTTTGTATAAATATTACATTATCCATCGCTTTTCCTAATTAAATCTCATACCATATCCAACACACACATAAAATGTGTTTTACTAATAATAGAGTGCGCAATTAGAAAATAAGTCTTGTCAAGCAACACAAATATGGCCTCCACGATAGTCTAGTGGTAGCGCCGTCGCCTTGTAGTCAAGGGGTCCCGGGTTTGATACCCGGTGTAGGCACATAGTGGTTCGGATCCCACTTTAAACTGTAGGTCCAGTCCCAATTAGCCTTAGTGTGCACAAAGTGGACTTAAAACACCAAATCAATCAATTACGATATCAAGTAGGCACAGTCCCTATTAGCCTATTTATGTTAAACTTTATATTCTTTGGCAACCTGGAAAGGTCATTATCGAAATATTGCTATTTGATGTTGCTCGAAGTTTTTTTTTTTTGGTTCGTTGCAGTTTCAAGATACCATCCCTTTTCTGTTACTTATAGCTTTTGGGGGAGGGGGGCAAGTACCTCTGTGTACCCTACCATAATATGTGCCAATGCGACACAATATTTTAAAAATTTGCCCCCTCTAGGATTGACTTCGCTCCCCCCCCCCCTACAAAGAATTCCTGGCTACGGGCCTGATTGAATAGCTTCTTTGGTCATTATTTACATGACAGCTCCTCTCATTGATTGACGAGAAGATTGAAAGGATGTGCAGGGGAGAAACGCCTGTCCTGTAAGTCGTACATTATATTTTCAGCACAATTTCTCAACAAACGCACATAAAGTAAAGTAACAGTGCAATTGTTAATTAGTGTTCGCTACCTACGAGATGTTCAAAGTATTATTTTCGCGGACGATGTTTCAACTTCAAAGCTAATAAATCTTATCTTGCACTCAATATTCAATGAAGCAATACTTAGAAACTGAGTTTCGATTGTGTAAAGGTTTTTGAAAGTTGCATACGTGATGATACGGAAGGCGAGTGTGGAAGTAAGGCCAGAGGCGCAACCACGAATTTTTATCTGGAGGGAGAAAGTACCAGGATAAACGTACCAATAATAATAATAGTAATAATAATGACATTAATAATGGCATTATTATTACTAGCGGTAGTAGTAGTAGTAGTATCAAATACGTTATTATCCTCATAAATTACGCAAAAGGGAGGTAGATGTCTGTGCTAAAGCATTTATTTGGAACAAACGATTTGAAATATTTTTTCAACACCAGGAATTTTACATTAGCTAATAATTGAAAACAAGCACACAAACTGTATTTTTGAATGGCAGAAAATGAATGATAAATGCATGCCGAAGATATTTGTTTGTACATATAACATGTATAACTTTCATATGTTTTACACATATGCAACATGGAGCGACATAAAATAAGAAAATACATATGCAAGATTCTAACACTAAATTATGTACGTATTCAAAGTTTTTTCATTACATATATTATATACAAAACATATTATTTACATACATCACATTACAAAAAACAATTATATTACGAGCGAAGCGAGAAAGAAAATTTTTTGATCCAATTTTTGCAATTTAAAACAATATTGATTTAATAAGGGACAAATAATATCACATGGCGCTAAGGCATTCTCTCTTTCACATTTTTTTTAAAATTAGATTATTTGGCGCCCATGACCGACTCCCGACGCCCCCTAGCTACGTCTCTGAACTTGACGAGACTCAGAAAAGCTGGCACTGCAAGCGAAGCGAGCAAGAAAATTTTACGAAATGTATTTTTATTTGTATAAAATTTGAAATAGAAGGGGGCAATTTCTCCTCTGTGCCCCCTGCAGGTGCCTTTGGCCAACAATGTTCCCCCCCCCCTAGAATTGACTTCCGTCGAAGGTTGGGGGACAATGCCCCTGCCCTCCCCTGTGGTTACACCACTGAGTAAGTCCGAAATTTGGAGGAACAAATTGAATCAATCCTGCTACAGCAACTTGTTTTTTGGGAAGCGATGATGACTTTATTCCAGGCGATTTTCTTCTATTATTATTGCACGTGGCAAGAGCACAAACAGGATGATTTGTTCTCATTCTACCGGCATTCAAGGAAAAGTGTGTATAAGTAAATAATAGACCCATTTATCCCAAGCTTCCGTATACGATAACGAAGTAAGTTCCATTCTGTCCGCTTAATGACGTCATAGCGCGCACAGCATCATGGGAATAAATCTCGGAACCTCGGGAATGGCATACCTTATAAAGGTACCTTGTATTGCTATGATAGAAAACTCGCTATTCAGTACAAACTGTCCGAATGAGACATTAACTAGAGCCTCCTACTGGATCTTTCCCAAACCACTCTGTTGTTACGTAGAATTCTTAGGAAAAACCGCAGGCCGATCACAATGATAATTAACGAAGAAAACTAATAGTTACTGTTTAACTATATTTTATGAAAAATTAGCAACAATAAAATTCAACCCCGACATTGAAACTAATCTTATTCCAACTTAAAGTCACAGAATATTTTAAGTAAGTATTGTGATTTTTTTTAATCGACTACCCTGCCATCTGGTGTAGAGTTCCACACGAGAGAATTTGAGACGGCACAGATGGTTCAGAATAATTTGATCATCCAAACAAGATGCAAAATCGGAACCACTAATTCCATTAGGGCACTCAGTAATTCAACGATTGAAAACAGAAATCATTGTAGATTTGTAACAAATGTAACTAGACGTAATAATTCCACATGAAGGTAAATTTCCCTCAGCGCAGGTAAATTCAGCTAACATTTAGGATAAATGGAAATGAAAAAGTTTAGGAAAAGTAACAAAATTAAACAAAAAAAATGAATATATTCGGCTCGTATATTCGATTCAGATTCATTGTAGTTTGAAAGACTTTCTCTTTGGTTTGTTGCTTAATTTATTTCCCCAAAATATAACACAGCTAATGCAAACAATATTGTGTTGTCATGAAAATTGTCGTATTTCGTACAGTGGGATTCACTAGTATTGCTCGGCAAATTGTCCATGACTATTTTTATTATTTTTTACATCCGATGTGTTTTTAAGTGATGGATTTTATGTATGATGGTGCAGAAGTTGTCAACAGCTTGTTTTGAGTTTTCTTTTAATTCTTGAAGCTCTTATTGGGTCAAATAAAGTGCACGAACATGGTGATGGACAATTTGCACGGTATTACTCGTAAATCCCACTGTACAATTTCATTGAATTAATCTTTGTTTTCTGTCATTCCCTCCTTATTTTCATTCATTCACTCATATTATGTTTTTTGTAAGTCCATGGAAAAAATAATAATTGATGTTTCGTTATTAAGATTTCAATTTTTCCGAGATGAAGTAAATATTTGGACGAATGAGGAAATCATTAATGTGGGAAAGTTACATCGTGATCTCTGGTCGTGGCAACACTGTAAAGAACAGTAGTGTAGAGGCTCAAGTGAACCCAAATAGAGAGCAGTGCACCCGCAAGTCGTGTGTTGCAATGTAGTCAATTTTATGGTGTTTCATACAAATAATTAATTTTGAGTTTTTTTTTGTGTGGTTTTTCTGAGAGTTTTTCTCATGGTTTAGGAGACCAATGCCAGGCAAAAAGTATGTCAAGAAGGTTAAAGCAAGGAGAGACGTTCCCAAGTGGAATATATTGAGGTAGGTCTGTTATGGTAATTTGCATATTTGGAAAATTTTGATTGTAGTTTTGAGCTAGGTTGCAATAAATTTTACAATTATCAAGTAACTTCAGATTGTCTTTTAAATATTTATTTCACAAATCTAACAGAATAAATTGTAATCTAGGATATCAACAGCTGCCCAAATATTAAGCTACTTTAACAATTTCAGCATAAAATCTCGATATTCACGACAGTTATAGGAGTCAAAATGTTTACTACGTTGTAAAGTCTGTGGTTTTGGTTTAGGTCTGGAACGAGACTAGTAGTCTCGGACACTCACTTTCTCGTCTAGATGTATACAATGCCATCCCGCTCTCGTATTGTATTTCGAAACCAATATTAGTCGATGACATATCTAAATCATCTGTAAAATATTATGGAAAATACATTAAAATATTGTCGAAGACGTTTGTATAAACTTCAATTTCTAATTTCTTTATAATCCTTCCAAGAGTACAGATGAGATTGTGACTATATAACATTAAGAGATGTATTTAGCTTAAGAAAGAGCTTACTGCTTTCGTTCAAGCTACGAACAGGATTTTCAGGTTTTCACAAAACCAGATTTACTGTGTAAAGCAGAGATGGAAATAACTTTTTACAAACTTTTATTTCTGAATTTCTAATTAACAATAAACAATTATAAGGAGGTCCTTGGTAAGTCTCCTTCACCTGATTTATACTGAAAAGTTCATATACAGGAATTTACGGAGAATTCCCTGATTGTCTCGGTGAAGATTCAAAAATGTAACCATACTTAAAGAACTAACACATTGAGAAATATTACTCACGGTTGATTAGTTCAGCGCTGTACTTTTAACTTTATAATGATCGACGCAGAGCTCTCAACACTTAAACAAGACTCACTATCAAAATCACTGAGCACTTATATTCTTCAACTTCTGGTTAGCACTTTCTCTTCATTCCTAGGGTTACCAGATCGCTGTAAGGGAAATGTAGGACATGCTGTCTCAAAATGTACGACATTAAGTCAAAATGTAGGACACAACACATTCTCAATAAATAATACATATTTCGATAGAACACGTTAGAAAGTAGTACTAATCAATACACCTCTTACTACTTGATTTAAGTGGTACTTTTCAGAGGAGACAATTCTTATCAAAATTTCAGATTCAGTCAAACTATATATTTATGTTAGATTGGACAGTCAAACTTGAAATTATAGGGACCAATACCAAACATTTTACAGACTTTATGAAAAAATAATTTATCTTGTGAGTGTGTTGTGCTGATGGTAATGAAAGTCCTCTCTCAATATTTGAATTATAATCTGTAATGGCAAGCAAATATTCAGCAATTACCGTAATTTAAAATGGTTCCAGAAGTTTTATCTTGGGTAGTTTTTAGTTCAATAGCAGGGTGTCTACCAAAATATTACATCCAGAAATCTTGACTTTTTCTGGACTTTTCTAGGACCCTACTTAGGTAAAGTTGGAAATTAGTAATTAAGAAAATAAACATTTATTTAATGAAAATCCCTACCAAAGGGCCAGTTAAGATGAAAACTGAAGCTGAATGTCAGAAAAGAATTAGATCTGTTATTTCGTATTAATGCATCCTGAACTGTGTTTGGCAGAGAAGCGAGGCTTTGGCGTCTGGACTCACAGCCAGTATAATCTTATGTGGGACATGTGTCGGTTGTCTCTCTATGTTTATGACTATCAATTCATTCATCTTATCTTACCACCATTCATTCTCATCTTCGCGATTAGCCAAAGGGACAGAAAAAGTGAAGTAAGATAAAAGATATCAACGAATCAATAGCAAAAATTCTTGACCACAAGAATATTTTTTGCCTTTTTATTGACTTCTTGACCTACTTGTTGATTTTTTACTTTTTCTTGACTTTCTTGACTGGCAGACACCCAGAATAACTTTGTTCTCTATACCCCTGCTTTACAATCAAATTATATTGAATATTGAATAAGAATGGGCAACACCTTGTTCCATCAGTATAAACCCTAAGGCAAGAAATTCTGCTCAGGCATTGAACAGTGACGTTATCAGAATCAAAATAAATTTCACTATTGAGTTTGGAAGCGCAGTCCATAGACTTGTAACTTGTATGATTTTTTTCTGTTACGTATTTTCCTAACTAATATTAGGTGACGCTCAAAATGTAGGACATGTCCGAGAAAAAACCGGACGTCTGGTAACGCTATTCATTCCTCCTGTCTGTATTCTTAAAAAGTTGCGATAGAAGCTACCTCTCGCCGATCCATCACACTAAAAGTCTTTTCGTCTTTCAAACTAAGAGCTGACCATTCGTGTTCTCTTTTGGGCTCGAACTATCCATGCACTTTTGTGTTTCGCGGTGACGAAATCTAAAAAATGTCAACAGCTCGAACGACAGCAAACTTTTCGCGTTTTTCCAGCAACGCGGGCGCGGACATCAACCGTAAAGACGAGATTCCGTAACTCTCTTTCGCCGACTGTTGCAACAAACCCGCGCCGAAATTCACGAGCGCTTATTTGCTATTGTCTTTGGGACTCAGTCTATTATTTAAGAGGAGGAGTGAATCCTTTTTCATCCTCATTCGTTCCGAAGCATAAGTCCTACAACAATCGGTTATAACTTAACATTGCAGGAACTGTATTTTGAATAAAAACAATCGTGAGGGCAATTCATTATTTAATGCTAGGATGAGTGTACTATAAAGTCTCGAAGCAAATATTTTTTGTATGTTTGAATTTTTGTCGTAAGTCCACTTTATATTCAGATAGGCCAATCGCAAATGGACATACAGTTTAAAGTGGGATACGAACCACTGTGCAATATACCTCCACATAAAGTGGGTATCGAATCCGAAACCCTTCATTACAAGGCGACGACGTTACCACTATGCCATCACGGAGGCTCTACGAAGCAAATATGAATGCTTCTTTAATAGATATTAATATATACTTTAATAGATATTAATATGATAGCTGGCTATGGAAGCAGCCTCGCTTCGCCGTATTGTATTCAAAACTCTTACAGAATAAGTAGTAATGGTTTCGAATCGCGGGTAAAGCTCGGATGTTAGGTGTTTTAGTATTTACTAATTCACCAGTCCATAATCAATCGTGACCATATTAGTGACAAGAATAGACAAGATTCGTCGTAAAATATAATTCATAGTTGCAGAAAAAAGCACATCTAATGATAAGCTAATGGTGCCTTCAATTAACTATTAGCCTTGTGTTTTAATATTTGAATGAAGTTGAGAACTTAGTACGTTTTATACTGATTTCACCAGTCATGAATTTTTACGATAGCATATTAACATAGTATTAAGTAGGTTCTTATGTGGGCAATTTCATTAATTGTACAAGAGCATTTCGAAAATTTTCGTACATTTGGAAATTATGTAAACGATTTGATGATGTATAGTTTCAGTTAAAACCAATAAGGAACGGATAAACAGCTTTACTGAAGATGTGGTTGTCCTTCCTCTAAACCGAAAAAGTATGTTGAAAATATATTTGATTTATTTTTCTGCATCTACTTTCTAGCTTCGGAACATTCATAATCTATATCTGACGGATAACAAGAATGTCTCTTTAACGTTGATGCTCCACTCTTTTTTGTAACCACGAGCTTCTGACAAGGTTGCTTATTAAACGTTGCCGTCTCATTCGATTTCACAACATTGGTAGTAATGTTAGGAGGCAGTGATGGTGAACGCATAGGAGAGGAAGTGTTGGGTGATGAAGATGGCGAGGTAAGTACGGGTTCGTTGCCGACTCTAGAAGTTGCTGATGTAGATGTGGCTGAATGTGTGTTCCTCTTGGATGAAGGTTTAAGAGTACCCGGGGATGCTTTCGTACACGAACGGATCGAAATTGCCGAAGTTGAGGTTTTCTTGGCAGAGGAAACAGGCGAATTCGATGATAACCTTGCGATAGATCGGGAGCCAGTGGTGTTAACTGGAGCCACCGTAGGGCTGTGTAAGCAAGCTGCCGAGGAAGCTGTTCTTCTTGACGGACAAGATGACGCATGATCCTTTGAACTAGGGCTGGAACCTCCAGGCGATGGTGAAGTTGAATGTGCCACTCCCGCCCGAGGACGAGATGATCTAGCAGGAGCAGAAATCGATGCTGCATCCTTGTGGGGACTTGAAGTACGGTGACATGTTCTCTCTCGTCGATCTGTGGGTCCTGGCACTTCTTTACAAGCATGAGTGACATTTCTGACCGGAGCGTGTTTCGTTGACTGAGCATGGGTTGCGTTTACCTTGCTATGTTTCTTAGACACATTATCTGGACCAGTCTCTTGGCACGAATGCTTCTTGATGATTGGTTCACCGGAAGGGATCACAGCGTCCTCTGTAGGCGATATATTACATTGTGAAGAAGATTCACATAGACTTAGCTTCGAAGGTTGCTGGGGAAGATTCAATGTCCGCTGCTGCCCGCTCAGTGTCAAGGACAAAGTGGGATCTTCGTTCACTGAAAACTGCAAAGGACCTTTGGGAGGAATTCTTACATTCCACACGAGACGTGAATTATCCTGCGGAGGCGTCGGATCAATCATGGCCTTCTTATTCCATGTAGTCGATGCATTGATGACCACTGTGTTGTCTTCAAGTG
Source organism: Lepisma saccharinum (assembly GCF_977018435.1). NCBI lineage: Eukaryota > Metazoa > Arthropoda > Insecta > Zygentoma > Lepismatidae > Lepisma > Lepisma saccharinum. The sequence goes on from NC_139229.1 coordinate 93,823,568, forward strand.
TCTCAAGCTTCACGTTACTCGATACCACAGGTGAAGCTACGGACATGCGACAGCACGAGTCTGAAGTTTGCGTCATGTTGTCGGAAAATTCCTTTGAGATTCTTTGTACTACTTCCGGCATCTTTCTATGTCCTTCATACTCCTTTTGTTCTGATCCTCGTTGCTTATGCAGTTTGGCGTCCTGTTGCTCTTTCAACACTGGACTCTGACCTTCAGGGTGAGTCTGAATATAATCACCGTCGCCAGAGCACTTAAGACTCTCGTCATTTTTAACAACGCCAGTACCATCTGGAGTTAAGTTCCCCGTTCCCTCATCTGCAGAACCAATTGAAGAATTTTCCTTTGTTTCTTCCATTTCGGAAACATCATAGAAACTCTGGTCGGATGATGTTCCCATTACCGCACCAACGTGATCCAATACTGTATTAAAACTGGTGCCAGTTGGTTCCTCAACGTCCTTGTTTTCTTTCTCCAGGCGTGCTTCCATTGGAGGTTGAAAATGTAATGCCTTATCTTGCTTTACATTTCTGTTTTGTGCTGCAGGTTCGTTTCCATTATTCTGATTTCCTAATTTACTAGTTATGGACCATTGCCTTCTCAATTCGTTAAAATGCTTGTTAAAATCTTCCGGAGGCACTATCCTATCTTTTCGTACACGTTCTGGTTGCCCAATCACAGCTTTAATTGACTTTTTCGTAGAGCAGGTCTTATGCTTTTGATGTTCCGCAAGACACATTTCTGTCTCTTCCCGATCAGAGGATATGTGTGCGTGAATTGATGGTTTGTGTTGAGGTACCTCAGTGCAAGTCTCACCAACTAAGAATGATATGTTGACTATCGACGGGTTGGCCAGTGCAACATCCGAGTATTTCGTGCACGGGACGTCCGCCGAAGGCACTTCAACACAACCTGCATTTTGAGGGCTTGGGATTTCCGCAGCAGGTTGTCCCTTATGCAAAGGAGCAGTTCTGGCTCTTTGCTTCCGTCCGCAAGAGACGCGCAGTCTATCAGTAACGTGCTTTCCTAAATTTGTGCCATCCTTGATTGATTCTGCTCCTACCCTGCCCTCTCTTATGGCCAAATTTGATGTACGAGGATCTTCTGCTTCCAAGCATGTATTTTGGATTTTGTTATCTGTAGCTTTAGTCGATGACATATCTAGATCATCTGTAAAATATCATGGAAAAGACATTAAAATATTGTCGAAGACGGTTGTATGAACTGCAATTTCTAATATCTATATAATTATTTCCAGATTAATGACTTGACATTGCAGAAACTGTATTTTCAATAAAAACAATTGTGAGGGCACTTCATTATTTAATGTTAGGATGAATGCATTATGAAGTCTCGAAGCAATTTTTTTCCATTCGTTTTTAATTTTTGTTTTAAGTCCACTATATGCTCAAATAGGCTAATCACGAATGGACCTACAGTTTAAAGTGGGATCCTGACCACTGCGCAATGTGCCTCCACCGGGTATCGAACCCGGAAGCCCTTGATTACAAGGCGACGTGTTACGACTACGTCATCACGGAGGATCTACGAAGCAAATACGAATGATACTCTAATATGTCAAATATCAAATACCACATAAGAGATATAGTGAGGGTATTTTCTTAAAAAAATTCATAATGAATTTTCCAATGAGAGTAAAGTGTGTAAAGCTCTACCAATTGTCGCACGACATCACGTGAGAACAAATCACTGGACGCCGCATTAAAAAATGCACATTTCTCAAATTACACGACATTGCTTTGTTTTTTGAGTTGGGTTTGAAGTCTATTTTATAAACAAGTAGGCTAATCGAGACTGAGCCTACAGTTTACAGTGGGATCCGAACCTATGTGAAATATGCCTCCACCGGGTATCGAACCCATGACTCCTTGCACGTGACATTCCATGCGGGGATTTTTGAAAATAAAACCCTTCCTACTGAGCTTGCTTGGAAACAAATGAATGAAATAGAGTAACTTCTAGAGGGAATAAAACATTTGGCATATTGGCAAGTTGGCAAGTTTGAAGCCAACGTTCCGTGTTTGTTCTCTCTGATGATGCTTCAGCGGAATTTTTTTCCAGTTCTGCTGGCGACAACTAAAGGTTACGAAGCGAATTACTCTGCAGTAGGGCAAAATAGTACAAATAATTAAATGGCGTTATACAAGTTATCTGACTGCACGACGTGAACCGTTCTCACTGCCAGATTAACGAATTTATATCTTCAGAGAGGGCGGATGAACTACTTTACTGCCATCTGCCAAATTTCTCTTTGAAAAATGTTACTTGGTATTTGGTATCATAACTTCATTTTACATGTCAAAATCTGGGTGGTTAATACCATTTACTCTGATGTTCATTGACGGCTTAGTCAAGTTTTTGACTCTATGGAGGGGGTGATTGCCCCGTTCATCCTGTCCCTATATCAGCCAATGATACTTTTGTCCTGTGTGTGTAATTTGAGGCAGCAGGCAGACAAATTAGGTAGACTCCGCGACACGTTTTTTGTGAATGAAGATAAGTATAACAAAGGGTGAGATAACAGAGAAAAGATAATACCTGTCCGAAGTTCTCAATGTCCTTCCATTTACCGAGCAGTAATTTTTCGAATATTCTCCGCAGGCAACTACTCACAATTTTAAGAACTGCCCTTAGCAGCTGTTGTTGCCATGAAACAGTTGATGCTTGATTGTTACCTTTCGAACCAAGCGTATGGTAATCAGTGGCGAAGCGTGACATTTTTACGTAGTCATCGCAAGACTTGCCAAACGTCATGGTCAATCTTTCAACCGTGGAGGGGAATTCTGACATTCATAATGATGATAACAGTGTTCGTACAGACGTATGAAGTAGAGATAGATAGCCAAATTCATTCTTTTCTAGGGAGTATATGATCGTAAAATAAGGAAGACGAAACTTTCTTAAATTTTACCCGAAAAATGGAAAAATTGTTAAACCTCTCTCTTCGAAATTCGGATTGCCTCTGAAATCAAGGTAGTATAATTTCCGAATCGAGATTTTAAGTTTTCCGGAAACCTGATATTTTTGACCGTCCCTGGTGTGAAAGTAGTGTTGCCCACGGGACGAGACGGGACAGGGTTTTAAAAATTCGAGACGAGACGAGATTGATCATGTGTCCCGAGACAAACGAATATTTTCGAGACGAGACAGCATTTCACAGCATTTCCACGAGACGAGACAGGCCAAAGTCTCGTCTCGTGGGCAACACTATGTGAAAGTAAGATATGTTTGGGAAAAGGTTCTGTCTAAGTACGTCTGTCACCTCGAGAACAAAAATCTTGTGATCAGTCTTGTCATGGCATAGCAAACGCAAAACAACATGAAGTACTTCCTGTTTTGTAAAGCAAAACGTTATTTTCCGAAATCGATATTTGAACCGCAGGATCAAAAATACATTGAAAAGGAGAAATACTGTGAAGGAAATACAATGGATCCAGAACGGCTGTTTTTTTTCAGTTGTTTCTAACACTAACCGTGGGGAAATTTATGCTTTGGCTTAGTTATATTTTTTCTATGTAACATTAATTTCATGTATTCTGTGTAAGTTGCGTTGCGATGCTCTTCAATGTGCTTTTGTCTTAAAAACAAGAGCGTTGCATGCTTTAGGCCTATAGTGCTGGACATTCTGAGAAGTTTCATCTTGATGACGTCACAGAAACCCTGCCGTGTTTGTAAACAAGGAGGCTGAAAAAAGGTCTCTTATGACCAGACCTTCAAGAGCGGGGGAAAAGCGGTCAAAGGACCTTGGATTCGCAGCCCTGCTGCGATGACTTGGCCCGCCTGACACCATTGCACTCAACAGGAAACGTAGCGGGACGGCTGGGCACGGGGGGTAGAACTGGGCTCTCATTTCGATACGCTAAAGTTAACGAATCTCTTTCGTATTTCTAGCTGTTTTAAGGCATGGCGTGACTAATTTCGCTCAAATATGCGAGTATTCGAACTTATTTTTTACTTCTTCTCTAAAATATTTAAAAAGCAAAATTTTTATTATTTTTGCTTTGTCATCGCCGCATCTCCCGATGACCGGACGCCTCGCCTCTGATCGTAATAGTAAAAAGACAAACGAATATATGCATGCGTTGTGTGGCAGCACAGTGCCCCAACCTACCAAAGGCCACTACAAAGGATCCAGAACAAGGCACTAAGAATAATCTCTGGCGCTGATCGATACACATCTAACATTCAAAGTAGAGAAACATTAGATCAAGAGACGGTATTTGAATAAGTGTAACGCGAAAGGTTAAAATTCTGGGCACAATAACCTCACCATCCATCCGACCATAAATACCATAGGCGAACGAGATACAAGAAGACGCATTCACAAAATGCCTAGACTTAATTAAGAAGCAAATCTAATATGCCAGTTTATTAATGTAATTTAATGAAAAGGAAAATCAGGTAGTTATATCTGGAAAGCAGTTGGATGGCTAACCGTCTATTCTATCGAATCAAAATATCTTAATACTGCCAATTAAAAGTTAACTCGTCATGTTTGGAGTAGATTAAATTACACCTATTGTTCCTATTATCTGGTCCTAAGGCAATACGTGTCAATAGAAATATAACTATATAATGTTTGAAGATTAGCAAACCCAAGGAAAGGAATAGAAGAGACAAAAATAAGATTTGCAACCCAGACATGAAGGTAAGGCCACAACACGAACTAGAAGGCAGGGCAACAAAGTTGTCGAAACTTCAAAATCACTTAATCCGCCATGATAAGTCTTGATCTTGATCTTGAGTTCTAAAAACACGTTACAGTCCAGTTAGCTTTTACAAAGCAACAAATTACGCGAGAATGATTAAAATTACGATACACTGACAACACCATCGAGTTTCTCGTCAAGTTCTGCCCATTTTTCTGTTTCACATGACCATTTTCATTTAAGAAAGTGAAGTTGACACCAATATGGGGCTTTCAAAATGGTGGCCATCTTGGTAGAATGGCCGAGATGGATTTCCTCCTCACTCACATTATGTTTCGGGACACTGGATTGATGTGTGTCAACCCATTTGTTATTTTTGGGGGGAGGGTTCAAACTTTTGCGCACCCTGTATTTTGTAATAGGTTCTGTTGAAAGCTGAAAGTATATGTAAAATGTGTTTATCTATTATTTCGATTCGCACCTACTGTGATCCAACTCCGAACACCTTATATCTATCAATATCCAGTAAGTTGCTTTCTATTTATTACATCCCTTCGGCAAGAAGACAAGTTTTGGCAAGTTGTGCTTCTTCGTTTTATTGCAAACGAATCCTCAGAAAATACACAGGGCAAAAATTAAAACATTTATGCAAAACTAACTTCTTCTCACAAGCGCCTTGAACAGGTTAAGGAAGTTCAGCTTTGCTTTCACTGGAGCCTCCAGCCAACGCTTGTGTTTCAAATTCCTCCCACCAAGGGACGTACGTGTCTGATGGTTCGGTTTTGAGAGTTGCGTTGCTCGACTCTTTGTCCTTGCAAGACGTTTCTCCCCCAACCTGTCGATCCTGTCGGTTTACCTGGATTGGATTATCTTCCTTTTGTGTGACAGACAAGAGACATTTTGGAGTTTCGGCCGTCTTCTGCGGCACTTTGGTCATCCCGATAGTAACAGAGATAGATTCGTCCTGGTTAGACTTGACTCTTACGCAGGGCACGTAATCACTGGCGTTAGAGGCCGTGGAATCATCCAAAGACGCTTGCTTGTTGAAGTACTCCAAGATTTCAGGCTCTAGACACACCATCACAGCAGAGGATTCTCCTTCGATTCCCATCTCGTCTTCTCCCTGAGTGACCTTAAGAGGCTGGTTCTCCACATTACTGACCGATACTGTGTCCATCGTTGCTTGAGTTCTAATTTTCAGATTCAAAAGCGGCGTCAGTGTCTCAACAGGCACAATCGAAAACTGGACATTCGTAAAAGGTTCATTAGAGTCTTTTTTCAGTTCCACGCACGGCATTGTACGCTCCTTTTTGGACCTGTGATACACTGGCTCCTTGCATTGGTCAAGCTCTTCTTCAATTGCATCGATATCTGACTTGAAAGATGCACCGTCCACGTTTTCTGTGGACGGTTGTGGAATCTTGTGGACTCTGGGCTCCTCTGCTTCTTCCCTTAACTCTGCACTTTCCGGTGCATCGAGGTTATCCATGTTTCCTGCAAGAATGCTGTCTGCGTCAGACCTGTAGTCTGTTGCTGGCAAAGGCACTGAACTTTCAGATTCTCTTTCCTCACACACTCGTTCTGCATCCTTCGGTACCGAATTCAATAGTGCATTCTTCTGCAGATTTAAGTCGAATCTTCGCTCAGGCTTAATTCCATTCACAGCATTTTGGGAAATGTTACTTTGATCCGTGCCCTGATTTTGTAGTGCGGTATAGATGGCAGGTATCATTGGAATTTGCGAAGATGGCAACTCATTAGAACATGGACCACGTTTTTCTTGTTCTGAGGGAATATGTGGATGGTCTACATCTTTGCCTTGGTTTTCGTCTACACTTCCGGTTCTCTGGTCATCTCTTTGGGATTCTTTTGACTCGGACTTGAATGTTCTCTTATTTCTTAGGGAAGCCTCTAGTGATTGCATAAAACCAGCAATATCTTCATCATTGGAATTATTCGATGTTGTATTAAGTTCTCGCACTTGATCCATCTGCGCACTCCTTTCTTGCCCGTTAGTCAAATCTGTTTTTTGCTTTCTTTCCCTTTTATCTTTCCTGCTACTCTTTGGAGGCTTTTCCTCTACGGCGAGATCGGTATTCCTGCGATTCATACCACGCGAATTGATTGTTCTATCGTAATCAGCCTTTCCGTCAACCCGTTTCTTTCGTCCATCAACTTGTAGGGTAAAATTGCGTGAATCGTCCATCTTTCTGCGCTTGGTGGAATATTTCTCGAGTTCTTTGTTCCATCTATTGTACCAGCTGTCCAGAAATTGCACATGTCCTTCACATTTCTTATCCAACGAATCGAACCACTTCTTACGCTTCTCTTTCTCTGGTGTACTCCGGGGACTATTATTTATTTCTACCTCGAATTCGCTAGATTTATCTAGTATGGTGCTTGGACGTTCATTTTCCTCTGGAGTGGATTTTCTTTCGTCTGATGTGCTACCGGCTGCTTTATCAGGACTGCGCAATTTCTCTTCTCTATTCTCTCTCGCATCAGAACTTAATTCCTTAATACTTTCCCTTTCCTTAGTTTTCCGCTTGGAAGTTACTTTTCTCTTTACGTGTCCTTCCCTTTGTGTGTCTTTGTCGGAACGATTTCTTCTCTCTGGCGATTCCGTCACTTTATTATCGCGACTACATTGACCCATAAGTACGCAAGAATGCTTTTTGATAGGCGAATGGCTTCTTAGTGAACTGATTGGCGGGCCTTTGTGGTTTGTTTCCTCTTCTTGACATAGTTTTGAATTTGATGCTAAAGGAACTGAAAGGATCCCTTCTTTATTATAGTTGTCCGTTCCGTTCTTAGGAAGATCAGCTTTTTGTTTAGATTTATTTTCCCTCTTCTCTTGTGTCTCACTGTCGAGCAACACGGTCCGTATTACCATTTCATTTGAAGAAGTCGTAATTTCAGAACTCTTGTTTGTTGGTGACGATGTGGTAACGTAAGCTATCTCCCCACATTCTTCTTGATAATCAAGCCCTTTCGGTTCGATATCAGTGTGTTGCTCTTGCTGAATGGAAAAAGTATCGATGATATGCGAACAAGTTTTCCTAACAAAATTTTCCTCGGGTTTATCCATAACACATGGTGGGGAAACAGTTCCGGAGCGTATATCGGACGATATCTGATGATATGTTATACTAGAATCGGTGCATGTTAACCCTTGAGGATCTTTATGTATATTGGGAACAATGTTCGTAGCTGAAAAAGAAGGAGGTGATGTGTTAATCCAAAGAATTTCATTCTCTTCTTGTGGAGAGGAATTTCTCTTGTCGTCTTCCTCGTTTGTTAGGATAACATTCGCGTGCGAAATCCCCACGTCCTTTTGCTGTTGTTGTTTCCAATCTGCCTCTACATTTGCTTGCGACGAGAGTGAAGTGCTTAACGTCACATTTTTGCTTGAGTTGTTCAACGGTAGCTGCATGGTTCTCGCAGTAGGGTGTAAAACTTCAGATAAAGATGCCGCGTTTGTTTCGGAATCAGAAACTGAATGTTTTAATTCTGCTGCTACATCGACTCTACTGTGCAAAGTCTCCAGAGGATACTGGCTATCGACAGAAAACGTGCTTGATAAGATTTCAACTTCTTCGGACGATGGTTTTTCAGGATCTATTGAACCCGGTGACAAAGCATTTCCAGGTAGGCTAGGATCTGGGTTAACTTGAGCAATTATTTTGTCCTCTGATATCTCTATTCCTAATTTTTTGAATAACTTTAGGAAATCCATATCATTTATAATTACGGGATGTGCGTTCACATTTTTTTGTTCTATGTAGGGGCCTTTGTGTATTCTTTCTCCAGTAGTGTGGATATTGTTACAAGGTTTACCGGTCTCAGTCTTGGCGTTTGATATTGAGTTCCTATTTCTTAAAAATGTGTCCTGCTCGTTTGTACCAATTACAGTATCCCTTTTGGGGAATATATCTCGTAAATTTACAGAAGGGATTTTCGGGTGGTCGTGTTCGCTTGGGATAGTGATACATTCTAATATGCTATGTCTGCGAACTGTCTTCTCACCACTATCTGTTGTCTCAACATCTCGAGATTGTAAGAAAGATTGCATGCTTGAATTTGCTTCTTGTGCATCTTGATCCATATTGCCTGTTTGGCTTTTATTACTAGTTTTACCATCTCCACCAGGAATCCTGGCTTTTTGTACAGATGGCCTTAATTCAGATGTATCTATCCCATGACCATCCAGTATTTCTTGTACCAGTGACATTTCTTTTTCAATCGAAGGATCAATATTTGCCGACGAGGTCGATTCTTCTTTCATTAGCCCTGCAGATCTCCTACCTTCCATGTTTTGACCATGGCTCTCATTGGTCTGTATATTCTGAGATGACCCCTGCCTAGTGTTTTCTAGAGCCATCCATATCTTATTAAGCATATCCAATACTTTATTAATTTGCAGAAAAGTTGCTCGCAGGTAGAACGACATTAAATCTTCACCGCTGTTTCTTTGATCTATGATTTCTGATCGAGGCGTTGCTTCGCTGTCGGTGTCTGGGAACTCCCTCTGAGAGTTGCTGCATGCACGTAGCTCTTCAAACATTGACGGCTGCTCCTGATTGCCCAAATTTGTGGGTTCCTTTTGATCATTTGTGGGACAGGTATGTCTCCTCCCTGGCCCAGTTATTATTCTTGTTGGAAATTCTTCATTGACCTGATTCGAACTCACGTTGACGTCAGCCTCGTTACTTTCTGTGTGTTTTACTGGCTCAGTAGGAGTTTGTCGCAACAATGTAGACATCTCAAACATCTCGATTGAAGGAGGGCTGAACGATTGTTGCTGCTCACGTGGGTAGTTTTCTTCTTCGCTGTCGATTTCACGAACAGCACAAGGAATGAAATTGCTGTACCAATAACTCATGCCCAATGAAGCCGGAGGTTCCATCACAATCGGGGGTGGAAACGCAGTCCATTCTCGCATGATTCTTATTGGATCCTGATAAATAAAACCTGACACCCTTTGCGGTTCCTGTGAGTATGTTTCAGTCACATGACCAGCTGAACTGTCTTGGATTGTGAGTGGGGAGCAAGGATGATACGCATTACGAATACCATCAGCGTTCTGCTGGAAAGCGTCAATTATCCCATTGTTGTTCGAAGGGACAGTGGATAAGCGACCCTGACCAAGTGGGTACACGTAAAGTCCTCTGTGATAAGGATGGAACGCGACTACAGTAGATGGATTCCATTCTTGGTGGTCGGCGACTTCCACTGTATCATGATCATCCTGGTCACTTCCCGACAGGAGATCCTGTGATGTTTCATCGTGGGGGTGTTGATTGTTGGGCCGGACGGAAGAGCTTCTATTGTTGTCATCTTCCCTGCGTTGTTCCATCCTGTCCGGCCCGATGTTACATCTGCAATGTAAGTCAAGCTTCAATAACAAATCAACAAACACAGGACGTATCTAGAATATTTATATATATATGCTAAGAAGTCTGTATACTCACTCCAGTTAAAACACAGTTTGTTTCTTTATAGAGCATATTGAGAAATGATCCAACTCAAGTGGATATTATTTGAGTGTGCTGAAGTTCATTGTTCTATTTTGTGTAACTGATCTTTTATTCTTCTTAGAGAAGGTGAAAAATTTCAAATCAAGTTTACAGAACGTGAAAGTGAGAGCATGGATATTACGCTGTAAAAACGACATAGCATTTCTAAATTAGTTGACCCTGGACGTCCCTGTAAAAACCAGGGATGTGCATACGCATAACCAACAATAGTAGATTGATTGATTTGGTTATATACTTCGCTTTTCTGTCACTTTTGGCTAATCGCGAAGATGAGGATAAGTGATATGATGAAACTGGTGAAACCCATGCCCAGGCTGGGTTTCGAACCCAGGACACCTGTCGTCGTAGCGCGCTATGATATCCGATCCGCCACGAGACGGCAAACGATAGTAGACAATGTAGGTGATTAGTAAAGAAACTGGCGACCAACGATGGATTACCAACGGGCGTTGTAGAGATGAAATAGAACCATCTTGCTTTTTTTAGTTTTTGAAGAAGCGTGATCAATACTTTGCACTCTTCGAGAATAATTCTCGTGTTTTTCTCTCTGCTTGACCTTTCCAACCAGTTGGTTGAAAGAGAATATGTGAGTTATGTTGTAGATAGAGAGTTTTCAACTTGAAACGAATCAATATGGTTGGAAAATGTCACGTTTTCTTCATAGGAGGTTTGTAAAGTAATTTTTATGGAGTTTATGCTGTCTACGTAGAGTTTCCGAGCTATAAGCCAGCATAACATACGCGTAGATTACAATAAACAATCTATGTAGACGCAGACTGGCAGTTTACATCAATGGATAAGGATAAGCTAATAGTTCAGCAAAAGGTTTTGTGTTGGTTTGTTGGCACAGCTAGGAAATCGAACTATGTGGGTAACGGGCTTAAGAATGTCCATTATGACACAACTCTTCTTCAGCAGAGAAAATGCTTGTGGTCCAATTTATAACACAGAGACGAAGAATGTACCAAAGACCAACGTATACTTACTACCAACTGATGCTAAGACATGTGGACGGGAGAAATAAGAAGGTCGAATTTCTCAAAGCATTTCCGATCATACTTGTCCTTAAGTTTGAATGCTTATGTTACACTGATTTGATTTGTAATTGTGCTTATGTGGAAAGCATTATCGGAAGCCACTGAACAGATTGATTGTTTCATTGCCATGGTAATGTAAAATGCGATAAATTAGTGACAATACATTGAAACCTGCAACCAAATAGATTCGAGATGTTAATTGTTTATAATATTAGAGTTTCGATCCACATTGGCAATTGGAACTACCATAAACATAAATGAAAATTTTACACTAAGATTTTATTTTGCTGTACTGAGATAGTCACTGACTCTTAGGTCTGCATGTAGCACTTCATGCAGGATTCAGCACAACTTCATGCACAATTAGCAAAAGTTGGCAGGTAAAGATATGGGTATCGGAATTGTATTGCAAAAATGGTTGTTTATGATTGTAATGCATATATATGGCCAAGATATAGTACGTAACATGCTGCCTCCATTTGATAACATTTCGTTGCACTAGTTCTAATTTACCGCTATTGTCAATAAAATAAGTTAGAACAATAGGAATATTGATATAAAACAATATGTGACTTCAACTAAGGCCTTTCCTTCATTTTAATGCATAACGAACTCTAAAGGCTGGTTTACATTGGTCGAGTGAGCGGGAGAGTTACTGGGACGAGTTACTGGTCTGTCCGCTCGACTCGACCCTTCTATGACGAGTAGCTGTTTACACACTTTCTACTCGACTTCAGCAAAGTGGGACAGTAGCTGTAGCTGTTTGGTGCTCTATGGACAGAATGAACCCATCGACGTCGTTGGCGATTTTAAAGAAGTTCTGAAACGGTTTACACACTTTTTTCGCGAAAAAGTAATACAATAATGCACGTGGACATGTCTGGAAAGAAAACTAATTTCTTTGATTTTTCTATTTTCGATCGTTCTTCGTTGAACGTAGAACGTAAATTCCTTATATTTAATTTTAATTCTCCTACGCCAAATACATCAAGTCTCATCTCTTCATACGCCCGTTGTTTATTTTGTTTGTTTCTATAATCGACACAAATTCCATGGACACTCACACAACACAACACAGGCTCTATACTGTCCTCAGAATGTGTTTACATTGACCAGATGGTCTGTAGAGTTTACGCGCGAGTGAAAAAATCGATGGGAGAAGAAGCTACTCGGTCGAGTCGCTGTCCTTCGCGGACAGCCACTTAACTCGACTGTCCTGACTACTGGAGCGAGTACTGGCTCCAGGACTCTCCCCAGTTGTTTACACGGGGAGAGTAGCTCGGTTTACTCTACTCGCTCCAGCTATTCTCCCGTCTACTCGACCAATGTAAACCAACCTTTAACTATGTATTTAACATTGCTATTATGAGAGACAGTAGAATTGTGTGTATCTGACACTCATATTTTATGCAATATTACTTCTACACATGGACAGTAGAGGAAATTGTTGCAACATTTCCAGTAACATTGGATGCGTTATATATGAGTTTTGAAATATCTTTTCACGTGGTGCAACAATCCCCCCTCCCATTCTCATACTTGGCAAAAGTATGTGTCTACACATTTACATCCATACATTTATTAAACGTTATTGGTGTATAATTGCAGCGAAAAATCTAAGAGGATATATGCTTTCAACAAACACATTGTATTGCTTGAAGTATAAAATTCTAAACATTAATTATCATTCATTTCAGTTTTGTTTATTACATTATATTCTTACATTGTGCACCGTGTAAAATTATGATTCACTCTGAGTCAAATTTCCAATACTCGCAACAAATTCTGAAATGAATTATAGTCGTACAAGTGAAAACGTAATTTTGATTATTTGTCGAAAGAGTTCCCTTTGTCACTGTTAATTGTTCCGGCGAAGAAGATAACCGTTGCAGTTGCTCCAACTGAGGGGCTCTGTGTACTCATTCCAGCCGGAAATGGGTAGTAGTAATGATGGTAATGATAGTGATGGTGATGATGGACTTCGTGAAGACTCATGTGCCGACTTGTAACTGGAGTTGCCTTTTCATCTAAAGTAGATGACCATGCGTTGTCTGCGTCTGAAAATAAAGCTGTTGAAGACATCCTTCCAGCAGGGGCTGATAGGAAGGAAGTGTTTGATCTTTCATTCCAACATGTATCTGTGGTTTCTTGCTTGGAGACTTGATGATAAATAGAAATATTTTCGCAGTTCTTTCGACTTCCTGTGATCTTTGCACCAGGCATAAACTCACGTCTCATCTGTGTATGCGATGGAGCTGAGGCACCCTGGTGAGCAATTCCTTTAGAGGAATAGGCAAGCTTTCCTGCATCAGAATGTATTTTCGGGATTTCCATAAAAGACTTTGTGTAGAGTTGTGAATTTCTATCTCGATCTTCCGATATCACTTCCCATTTTGTGTCCTGATGCTGCGAACAATGTTGAGTGGAACACATCGTCTCATGATCTTCAAAAGGAAGCTTCCTGGCTATTTTATCGTCCACAGAACGAACCAGTTCTTCAACTATGTCCCTTACTGTCTCAACTTGTGTGTTTTTGCTTTCACATGATTCATTCGCCGGTTCTGTAGTTAGTTCGTCGCAATATTCATCAACAAATTCCGGGAAAGAACTTTTACGTCTTATTTCAAAACTTGTATTTGGTAAACTTACAGACCTGAATGCATTATCACTTTGTCCCTCTGTGCACAAATTTTCCATAAAATGTAATGAAGAATCATGTTGGTCTAGGTCTACGCACAATTCGAAATCTGTACCTGTTTTACAAACATCTTCGGCGATGTCGTTGTTTGAGGTCGGCAGAAGTTGATGTGTGTTTTGTTTCTGAATTCCAAGCTTAATTTTAAAATTTGAAACAGAACTTTCATTTAGTCGAGGATCACAGTAGATCGAGTTTAGTACTCTTTCCATGCTGTGAGACCTCGTAGAAACTGTTGGTAGCAATGGTGTATTTGTTGTCATGTAGTATAAGGACCCAAAAAGACCATGCATACTTCTCGAGGTCAACAGCCGTTGTACTTGTGATTCCACGGACACCGTTGGAAGTAAACTCAGTAATCTTGCATTATCAGACCAAGTCTCGATTTGATTGGATGCAAGTTGACAAGACAAGGTGTTTTGTGATCGAGTTTCGCTTGTTGGGTTGCAGATATTAGGTGCTGTATTTACACTAGAATCTGACATTCTCCTCCGAAAAGAACAGTTCCAAGAATCTTCATTATTATTGCTTGTTGCGCTCAACGTGCCTGTAAGTACTGTATCAGATTTTTTGACATGTAAAATTGTCCCTGACTTAACACCATTCAAACAAACCGGACTTTCTTCCAAATCGGGAACAGAATTTGTAGTTGTATATGTCATTTTTATTCCTGAAGTACATGGCGAGTCTGTGGTGCAAGTTGTAGACGCTGCTGATGGCACAGGATCGGATGTGCAAGCGACAGGTGGAGACGGTGCGGTTTTAAAGTTTGGAGTTATATTTTGGCATAAGCTTAATTTGGTTTTGGTGGACCATTTTTTCCTCAACTCCTGGAAAGTTTCTTCCCAGCTGTCTTTCATGTTCTGAGGTAGCCGTCTCTCTGATGGTTCGAATACGCTTACTTTCGGCGGTACTGATATTGAAGAAACAGATCTCACGCGATCAGTGCAGCTAGGACTTTTCCAAAAGCATTCCGGGTGAGACGATTTTGAGGAATGCTGTTTTTCTGCTTCAAAGGAATTTCCAGAAGCATTGGAGAACATTCCTTGCTCTCCACAAAGTGAGTATGTTCTTTGGATACTGTTGTCAAGACAACGTTTTCTGGAAGTTGTCGTGCTTTTGTTTCCGTCCAGGAACCATTCGCATTGGCTGTAACTTTCTCTTATACAGTTCTTCCATCTACCCCTTTGATGTCTAGTCTCGGCAGTTCCTACTTCATTAGAATAATTAATTAGACCAATTGTTTCTTCTGACGGATAATCAACCAAAAGGTGTTTGTCATGGGCCACATCGGTTGATCTAGATGAAACTTTGCCTGGTGACGAAAATTTCTTACTGCGTATGGCTTCGAAACAAGATACCATGAAGGGGTGGAACCAGTCATTGGAAGTCCTTGAGCATTTATTTCCGGCGCGGTTGTCGGTTTCGTGGGGTAAGTTTAGATTAATCGACGGTGCTGTCCTGTGAGCAGGTCTTCTGAGATTAGACGCACTCAAGCTTTCCCGGCTAAACGGGAAGATGTTATCTTCATTGAAAGCTTCCCAATCCAACATCGAGTTTTCTTCGGTAGAGTCTAAGGGCGAAACGGAAGTTAAAAAATTGTTTACAAAATCAGTCTTCTTCACACACTTGGAACTCCTTGTAAGATTAGGCCCAAATTGCAAGTCAGTCGATGAAGATTCGCCCCATAGAATATCACTCCTAGCCTCTCTAGTCCTTTGGATAGTTCCCGTTCTCCTTTGATCCGTTCTCAGGTGATCAATCTCTGACCTCTCCCTTCCCGTTCCTTCACCTCCATATCCAGGTGTCCTGCTGAGTACAGTTGGCCACTGCTCAACAGTCTGAGCTATGGCTGGGGTACTCTGGATAGGACCAATTACCTGTTGCTGTTCGTGGTCGTTCCCTGCCCACGAGTGTGTAGGATGTAGAGGATTGTCGGAGACATCTTCTGGGAGGAGAATCCTCAAGCCATGCCTGGATGTTTGCGGGATGTCTACTCGATGAACACCTGATGCCTGTAAAGTCAAAGGAGGGATTGTTTCGGCGGACCGACGATGTCGTACTCTCACAGGCTGTCCTCGTCGCCGTGACTCTGCGGCCACTGTAGATGGCGACGTTTCAGGGTCCTCGATGTCAGGAAGTGCGGTGGCCGACAACGCCATTTGGAGAACCAGAGAGAACTGAGAAGTCGAGCCTGGTTACCACCTCATCTCATGATCTGTAACAAGACTACATTGTTGATTTTATCTTCACTTTGGCAATTCTAAATAAGCTTATCTCACGAATTAATTTGATTTGATTTTAGTTATTTACCGTCGCTTTCTGCACTTTTGGCTAATGGCGACGATGAAGGTGAGTGATGGTATGAAGAAATTGATGAAGGGACACTCACAAAGAGTGCGCGGTAGTCTAGTTGGTAGGGCGTCTGACTGCCTCGCGGGCGATCTGAGGTCGGAATTTTTCCGGCCTTGTCACCATATAAATAGGATCTACGGCTCACTCAGCCTCAAATCAATGCGTACCTGGGGATAGGGGGTAAAGGCGGCCGGAGCGAGGTGCTGATCATATCACCTACAAAATGACCTAGATCGAGAATATGTGGGGCCCTACTCCCACATCCCCTAGAAATGTGCCTTCATTGCACGGTGCTATATGCACAGGGAACTTTAGCTTTACATTCAAAATTAACAAAGAACAGCTATGCCCAGGCCGGGATTCTAACCTAGAACTCCAGGCGTTGTAGCGCGCTGTGCTAACCACTCCGACACGGAGGTCGGCGGCTTAAGTTGAAATGCCTAAAGCTAAATTACAATGTTAGATTAGAAACCATACTCTACAATCGACAAAATACGTAGAATATATAAAGAAGAGCCAAACATTCATTCTACTCTCCGTAAGGAAATGGTTTGCGCAGAAAAGGTTAATTTTACTTTTTTTTTACCATTGTGTTACTTGACCCCTTGGCTCCTTAAAAAACGCCCATACATACATACGTTCACTCTAAATTGGCTGACTAAGGCATGAAGTCACTCATCATGCAGGAGGACTACCGTATGACGTCACGGATAGAACTTCAGTAGTCACTTCTCGCACATCCATACTCAAATCGAAAAGCAATATCTCAAATGGGAACATGAAGTTCCATTGCCACTATAAACTTACATGAAGAAAAGGTAGTTCTCCCGTCAACAATTAACAGTGATTTAACATTAAGTCTATGTTCACCTGTCTCACGTCATCATACCACTATTAATTTTACTTTCGAGAAAGATATACGAGCTGTTGCCTAAGTTGCAGGGTAATATTTGTTGAAGAAACAATGGGTAGAATTACCATGGAAAGAAAGTTTTCGATATAGTTTTCTCGAATTGATAGTCAAAATTTGAGATAAAGATAGGACTACTTCAATTCTTTCGCTTCAAGTTTACACTTATTTTCTCCTGGATAGCTGAAATCATATTTCCAACAAATATCTGCACAAACACAGAACAGCGACAGCGCCAGGGTGGGTACCCCTCCCTCACTTGAAAATTCCTCTGTTCAACCGTTTGCCCAAAGTTAACACTTATTGAAAAGTGTAAAGGTTACTGATTTGATTGCCCTGATATTCAGAACAGAATATGAGTGTTTTCCACTATGTCAGGGAAAATCTATTTCTTGATATGCAAAATAAACATTTAAAAACATCATTCATAAGTAGTACTGTACATAACATATAATTTCCCTTGTCCTGCTTGCCACATCCATGATCTTCCTGGATTGAAACGAATAAATTATATAACTTAATAGCTTAAAGGTTCAAACTGTCAGACTTACCAAGGCTATAGACTTTTCCATTACGACATGAAATAAGTTTTAAGTCTATTCATTTTACGAATGATGATGATACAGAAATCAGATGTGCCAAATATTTCGACGATACTAGAAATTTCCACAAACTATACGCAAATTTCGCTTTTCGTTGAAGCAAAGCTGACCTCCGTGGCGGAGTGGTTAGTACATCACGCCAGAGGTCCAAGGAAGGTTCGAATCCCGGCTTGGACAAGGGGTTCTTTGCGAATGTCTCTTCATCAACTTTATCATCACTCATCCTAATCGTCGCGATTACCCAAAAGGGGCAGAAAAGCGATGTAAAGTAACTTAATTCAATCAATCAATCATTGGAGTAAAGTTATGTAAATCGTATCAAATATCTTATGTGGAACATTTGATCCACAGTCGGTAACAAACTTGAAGTCATCTTTTTAATTAACATAAAGAAAGAATTGATATAGCCTATTACATATTACGTCTCAGAAAAAGAAATGTGAAAGTTAAGAATAACATTTCAGTACCTTGACCTAGAGAAGAAAGTTCGAACGACAACTGGAGATTTTACTCGGTATTGCGATCAATGAGGATCTCGGGGCGGAGGCCCCCCCCCCCCCCACTTTAGGTCAGCTCCTGGTACAAAATAACTATAATGTACGGGAAAAGTTGTACATTAACATATATAGTCTTCACTATTCATTTTATTTAAGAAGTTTCTTAGTTGGTTTTAAAAATAAAATCATAATTGATGAACGTTCCCATGCGGACAGATTATTCTGTTGGCCATTTGACGAAATTTTCGGCACCAACTACAAGTAGCGTCCCCAGGATTTTCGAAAGGGGAGGGGCAACACGGCACACAGCGATGTCCTTTGAATCGTGGAAACCGGGGGCTGGCACTGCGAGTCAGGGTGCGAAATCATTTTAGACTGGTGGGGGTGAGAAATATATTAATCTACAAACCCCTCCCCATCTCCCATATACGATATACATATTTATAATGTTACTAAAAGTACAAATAAATTACTAAATTAAAAATATATTATTATTATTAATTACAAAATAAATTTGTCACTTTTATTTATATATCAGATATTATAAAGTAGCAAACTACTTCCTTTACTAACTGGTTAAAGACTGTTTTATGTGTAAGTTTTTATTTAGTTCTTGCTTTATGTTAATATAAATCAATAAGATTTCATAGTTATTATTGTTTTGCATTCTTGTTTTACTTTTATTGTGCGTATTGATGTAGATTTGTTAATGATCTCTTGAGAGAGAAAAAGCATTGAACATTCACAACTACACTAATTTGTGTATGTTTTCGATATTATTCTTAGTACAGTATATTTGAAATTAGAAGTAATTGCTTATCTTTTGTTTGTTGTAACAAAAACTCTCCCCCCGGAAATTTTTGGTGGAGGGATTTTTGAGGCCTTAGATTGTTGGTGGGGGGAAATCCGCCCGTCCCCCTCCCCCCGGGATTTCGCACCCTGCTGCTAGTCGGTGCTTGCGGTGTTGCCATTTTCCGCGTACATTTTATTCCGCTGAATAAAAATCTGTATAAAATCCGTTTCTCAGTGAATTGACAACGACAATGGATTTTGAAAATAGATGCAAAGAGCTTCAAAACAAGACCAATATTGTATTTGTAAGACTACCCAATACAATGGAAAAGCTGTTTCGCAAAATTGATGATAACGGCTTTTTGACAAATTTTAAAAATCTGAAAATTGTGAATTGTGTTTAAAACCTTTCTATCTCCATCATACTAAAATTTTATCACTATCGAACAACGTGTTTTTGATTTATAGAATTTCAAATATAGCGATCGTTTGGAAAACTAAAAAAAAGTAAAATGGTCTTTTTTTGTTCTCACGACGATAAATAATATAAGGGATACCCGATAAAATTTTGGTTAGCATAGATTAACGCAGATTTGAATAGGCTAAATTTTGATGTAACTCGTTTTTATGTATGTCTACTGGCTAATTTTTAATTGGAGCCCAAACTGGAGTATCTATAATTTTTATCCGACATGGGTAGAGGGTACATTACCTGTGATCGTGATGTACTGGTCATGGTACTGGCGAGTCAATGTTACATTCGTAGAATCGAAGGGTCATGAACTGTGCACCATTTAGGTTATCTTGTGTCTGGTTACACAACGCTATCTGTTAGAAGAAAAGCGACAGGACGATCGAAATTTCTTCTCGAATCGTGAAGCTTGCAGTGAGGTTGTGCTTTCTGCCAAGTTTAACGTGTCCCTTGCACAAAACAACTCGTTTTAGACCTCACGGAGCAGAATGTCGACGGGGATGCAGATACCGAAAGTGCAACTGAACAACGGAAAGGAAATACCAATACTTGGATTAGGCACGTGGCAGGTGAGTTTTCCCATTTGAATTCAAAATTTTGGGTGCGTCAGCACTTAGGCTATTTTGCACCCGTCAGTTTATACGGGGTCCAGCCCTTTACCAGAACTAAAATAACGTAACTGTAACGTCATATTGTAATTAAAATATTAAAATATTCTGATTTCGGTTAAAAGCTGAGGCTGTAAAGAGGCACTCAGCACACACAAGGACAAGGCACAGGACAACACACAAAATTATATGGGGCCGGTTGCCAGAGCCTCGTTCGTCTGCAAAATGCAGTCCAGGATGTACTACGTGGAAGTGAGGTTGACAGTTGGGTGTATTACGTGAAAGGTCACCCCTTACACCCCAGTTTTCCTATTCTTAGGTCTGTTTGCATTGGTACATTGGTGCAAGAAAATGGTGCAAGGAAGGCAAAGCGACGGTTCGGGAGAGTACTGGGGATTACTCACTACTTAGTTTCTAAGAGGAAAGCCACTCTACTATCGCTATTTTCAGTCGCTCTCAAACTCTACTGCTCACTTTGGCCACTGGATTGATGGGAGTTTTGTTTTATAGCGTAGTTTTTCTTCCACTTTTGACTAATCACGACGATGAGAATAATTTGAAATATGACGAAATTGAAGGACACTCACAAAGAAGATCAATGCCCCGACCGGGATTTGAATCCAGGTCCGAGCGTCATATCGGGTTGTGATAACCACTCCTCCACATGCGCGCCGACTACGTGGGTGCTCCGGGGCTCGAGCACCCACATGATTTTTACTTTGATAAAAACAAAATAAAATAAATATTTCTCACTTGTCATTATCAAAAAATAATAAGAAATTAAAACATTGAGATGGAAGTTAAAATTTCTACTTCACCGGGCAAAAATTTTCACAATTTCCAAACGTGGCACGGGACGCGTGTGGAAAGCTGAAACACAATATTGAGTATTGCTTCTTTACATACTTTCGAATTCGAACAGTAGGTTTGCTAGTCGCTATGGATAAATTCGTCATACGTTTGTCGTCATCATCACAGGTGGATATTACTGACACTGAACATAGTGAAAAGCATGTTCAGTCAAAAAATAAGGAACCCGAGAATGTGTCTTCTGCCAGTTCCTGTAGTACATTAGCAACAAGTGTCAAGAAATCGTCAGGCAGGTCATACCATGAAGGATGGAAAAATACATTTCCTTGGATTTATTACGACAAAGAATTGGACAAAGTATTCTGATGTGTGTGTAAAAACGCTTTTGATTCCAGTATAGCGCTTCCGTCGGCAACTGCTACTTCTGCAGACAGGGATTAGTGTAATTCATTTTTTCGAAATGAAAACGTTTTTGCGGTCAACAATGACCCAAAAAAGATTGAATGATTTGGCAATTTTGCATGTTCATAAATAAATTCATAAGTGCAAATGACGTAAGAAGGAATGTGTTTTATATTGAAAGTTAACATGTCATGATGATTATTGTTATTATTTGGTACATGAAGTTAGTCATTTTGTAGTTTCTGTTCACAACAAAATCCTTGCATAGTTCTTTCTGCAATACAAATAAAATTATTTGCATTTATGAAGATTTTTTCATTTTAATTTGTATGAATGTGGTATTTTCTTTCAGTAACGTGTTGATAATAACATTGCCTCTTGCAATCATTGTGCATGTAAGCTGTTTAATTATTTTCAATACTTGAAAATAACAGATCTAACCGCCATTGATATGCACCCACAGAAATTTTGGAAAGTCGGCGCCCTTGCTCCTCCACGGAGATCGGCACTTGACCACTGGAAACTGCTTCGTGATAACATGGGCCAGCAATATTTGTGGGAGGGTCAGGCAGTTGATAAAACTTGGAAAATGTCTTCGTGATTTTGATTTTAAGAGTACAATAGTTATTATTAGCGTATAATAAAATATCCTACTTTTGTTCCAAATATTATATTATAACTTTGGGGAGACTGCTACTCGATCAAACAGACGAATGAATATCCAGGACAAGTGTTTTGCTTTTTTTACATTTTATGCAGTTAATGCACTGAAATGCATAGTTATTCTCTTTTATTAATAACTTTTTTTACACACCTCATTCAAGAAAAAGCTGTAAGCAGTTTGGGGAAATTTTAATCTTGAGGTTTATATTGTCTGACCTCTTACATAAAATCTCATTTTTTGGAATTTTGAAAACAGTTACCCATTTAGTTTGAATTAAATGGTAGAATATCAAAATGTAAACTGGTTCCTGTATTTTACACTCAATCTTTTTCTATCTAAGGCAGCTTTTGATTATTCTGTTCGAAGACATGCCGGCCCCCGTGGCGGAGTGGTTAGCACATTGCGCTACGAAGGCAAGGGTCCCGGGTTCTGATCCAGGCCAGGAGCGGATTCACGGGGAGGGCGAAAGGGGCGATCGCCCCTCCCAACTGCCAGTTATTTTATAGGTATATTATGATGCTTGGCACGCACCTTCTGCCTTTAGGGCTTTATGTTAGTCGGTTAAAACCCTTTTATCGGACTTCTCAAAGGCTTCTAAGGGTTAGTAGGACCAAGCCCTTGCGAGGTCTGTGGTGCAGGATTTACTTTTAATTATCACCTATGTAGGTTTGAAATGAAAGATCATTAAGATCTTTTACTCGATGATTTATTTTAACTTCCGATGATATACAAAACACTTTTTCAAACAGACAATTCACCCGATACAACTTGTAGGCCTAAACCTATTAGTTGTACCGAAGTTTATAACCCTGGTCTTTGATGATGCAGGAGAACGCCTTATTCAGAGTTGGGTTTGTGGAATATCTGCCAAATGGAGCACAAGTACACCAGCCAATCCGAAGATTGAAGCAAGATATTACTCAACGTCCCCTGAACCATCAGCCTTTCGGCAACCAGGAGAATGTCACGTAGGCTTACAAAAGTCTAGCTCTTTTATATCATAATTTTGTTTACAATTTACCATGGTTACTACATAGTTGTTTTATATTTCCATAGTTTCAACATTTTTCCTGATTTAAGTTAAACAATTCATTGCCTATTGTAACATTAACAATAACATTTTTATGGAAAGAAATGTAACAATCTTTAGAGAAAAGATTCAACACTAATTCTTAACAACATAGATTTTTATAACATAGACTGAATAGTTTAGTGCTTAAAAGGCATGTGTTGACAGGGGCGACACATGCTTGATATTTTTAAAAAATATTCACCATTTTCAACAGGATCGAAATGTTTTTTTAAAGTTTGATCGCTCACGATAGGCTAATCGGAAGTGGACCTAGAGTTTAAATTTGGACCCGACCGAGCCACTGTGCAAAATACTTCAAAAGAGGATCGAATCGAACCCGCGACTCCTTAAGATAATAGGTTTTGTTTTCTTGGTTTATTCATTTTACTACTCATATCTGATCGTTCAGTTTACCGTAGCAATGGGAGGATTTAATAATGACATCCATTCCAGCCCTGAACCCTATTTTCGCAAAATAATACCGTAATCTCTAAAACATAGAAGCCAGCTTGATTCCTGTTCACAGTATTGTTTATGTACGAGGCGCATCCAGAAAGTAAGTTTCCCTATTTTTTTTTTTTAAAAAAAAAAAACAGTTTCAGGAAACCATTTATTGGCAACAGGTACAGCAAAGGTTCATCTATTTTTCAACATAGCAACCACCAGAATTGAGACACTTGTCGTATCGTGGTATCAACTTTTGGATCCCACTGTCGTTGAACTCTGCCGCCTGTGAATGGAACCAGCGTGTGACAGACGTCTTCAGCTCTTCGTCGTTGCCAAAACGCTCACCGGAGGACAGAAATTTCTTGAGGTGCAAGAAAACGTCAAAATCGCTGGGAGCCAGATCAGGACTGTAAGGTGGATGATCAAACAACTCCCAGCCAAATTCCGTCAAAACAGCTGCTGTGCGCCGAGCCGTATGTGGACGAGCATTGTCATGGAGGAGCACAACACCTGCAGTAAGCATGCTACGGCTCTTGTTTTGAATGGCACGTCGCAATTTCCTTAATGTTTCACAGTAATGGTCAGCGTTCACCGTTTCACCTCTGGGGAGGAAGTCAATGAGCAAAATGTCCTTCCTGTCCCAAAACACGGTGCACATCACTTTCTGTACCGACAGCGTCTGTTTGAATTTCTTCTTGACCGGAGATACACTATGCCGCCAATGCATTGACTGCTGCTTGGTTTCCGGGGTGAAGTGCGAAATCCACGTCTCATCGCCCGTGACGATGAGAGGAAATCATTGAGGAAATCATCGCCGTCATCATGGTACCGTTGCAGGAATGTCAGTGCTGCTCCTTCATTTTGTGTTCGGGTGTCAGGTTTTTCGGCACTCACCTGGCACGCTGCGTGACAATCTCATGCAACACGGATCGCGATATCTGCGGAAAAAGGCTACTCAACTCCGTAATCGTGAAGCGACGGTTCTCTACGATGCGCTGCCGCACCAGCTCAACCAGATCATCAGTGATGAGGGACGGACGCCCACTGCGCTCTTCATCATGGACACTTTGACGACCTTCCGAAAACTGCCGACACCAGCGACGCACCATCTGCTTACTCATAATGTTCGGCCCATAGATCTCACAGAGCTGACGATGAATGTCAATTGGCGCAATGCTTTGTGCATTCAGGAACTTTATCACCGACCGAACCTCGCATGCGGCGGGAGAAGGAATACGAGCTTCCACTTCGGACCACTGCTGCCTCGCTACTGGCGCCGGGCGGGATCTGTCCGCCTGGCATATGATTGATACGTCTTAGCTCTGCTGCGCATGTGCAATTTACACGGCTCATTATGTTTACTTTCACGGGAAAAAATAGGGAAACTTACTTTCTGGATGCGCCTCGTAAAACAGTGCAAGTGTAGCATACAAATTATTCTCAGTGAGGTCACGTACCCGACTGAAATTCACCCCTCCCAACTGTAGCTTCTGGATCCGCCACTGATCCAGGCCCGTAGCTAGAGGGGGCAAGGGGGGCCAACTGCCCCGCTGAGTGATTGCTTTGCCCCCCCCTGTGAAAAATACAGAACACATTCCTACCTGGAATTCCCACTAATCTTTACAATTATATCATTACATTACATTACATTACATAAAGTAGGATTACATAAACAAGCAAGAATCATGGCTAGGGTCTTCCTGATTCGTTAGTTTGTCATTTGAGTGTTTTAATTCACTGTTGTATCAATAATAATGGTGAGATCTGTCGTATCTGTTATTTCAAGAAAATGGGTTCTCATTTAAATCTTCAACGAATAGCACTTACCAAAATATATTAGTTTTTCAAAATGTCCAGAAATGCTGAATAATCATAAATAAGCGAATTCTAACAGGAAATATTTTTACTTTCATTTTCAAATTATCAGGAACTGAGATAAATGAAATCACGTGGAAACAATTACATTGTTTTCCATTCATATGCACATTTGCTAGCTCTCGTCTTCTAGTTTCGTTCATACTCGTACTACCAGTATCGTTGAATTCTTTCGTAAAAACACTGAAATATTGCAGTACATCCCTTTTCAGCTTAATCCGATATTATAGCAAGGAAAAACTATCGGATGCTGCTTACAGAAGGGGGAAGTTATAAGGTCTCAAAGGAACAAACTACAGAAACAAGACACACTTCACAGCACACAACTGACAATTGCAAAGTGTCAGCAATAGGAAGGAATTTTCCTCCTAGAGGCTAATCTTCCTGCTTCTGGGAAACCCACCCCTCTTCCGAGGTGTATACATTGCTTTGGAATTCAGATCTACAAAACAAAGTTGAAACATACGATAAACCTTGAAATTCCTGGTACCTGGCTGGAGCCTACCGACTGACCACCACCAGGAGATAAATTTAGTACAACTTTCTCTCCTCTTCATCTATTGTTTGCAAGAATTAATGTATCAAAGAATGGGCTTTTATATCACAGCAGAAACTAAATTCCGGCTCACTTCGAGTCCAAAATAGCCGATAATTTATGACACTTGCATAACAATTTCAGTGTCTGAAAGTAACTGTTAAAACGTTACTTCTATCGTAAAAAAGTTACTCAGTTACAGTTACTCACTTTTAAAAGTAACTAGTTACAGTTACATTTTCTCAAAAAAAGTAACTGTTACTTGTAACTAGTTACTTCCAAACACTGGAAATAGTAGGGGGGAAATTGCCCCCCACCATGCCCCTCCAATCGCCGCCACTGCTTGAAGGCTTGCATCAATGGTTATAAAACTAAAACTACCCAATATCGCAGACTGCAGACTTCTGGAGACTGCCTCTCTACACAACAAACACATTCATTTATGCTAGGAAATAATTGAAATTTTTACGAGTTTGAAAGATCGTCTGTAAAGCCCCTATCACACGGAACTGGATTTCTAGTTGGAATGCCCTAGTTGGCGATGAACTGACTTTCTAGGTAGAAATTATGGCCGCCTGGCTGACTGCTTGACTGGTTTTGAGGAATAGGACATGTTCTAATTGCTACTAACTTCTTCGACTAGATTCTGTGGAACAGCCAATCAGAGCAAAGTTTGGCCATGTGAAGATATATTATAGGTTCACATTTAAAAATTTCATGGCTCGAAAGGGGGGGGGGGGCATGGTCCCTCCCCTGGGTACGGGCCTGTAGCTGGGGGATTTGTTTGAGCCTTGGAGTTAGCTGGGGAGCTGCTGCTATGGTTTAGCATGGTGACAGTTATTTTTAAGCTCTTTTTAAGGCAAAACTTTGCCATTAAATTTCTCTGTAAACCCAAACGTTCTGCATAGTTTTCCAAAACCAATTATATAGTGTTAAAAATGGATTTCTCCATTCAATAAATTTTTATATTGCACAATATCGCTTTGAGATTCAAAAGAAAGATAATTCATAAGATTGGCATTGATATACCGTATCTCCTATTTTAACTTAAAATTAAAATGATAGGTTAATCATGACAGAGGGTAATCTTGAACAGTGAGGTCTTCATGAAAGGTATACCATCTCAGAAATTACGTGGAAAAACCCAAGATGCACAGCTTTGGGATTTACTCCTTCAACCAAGAGTTCATCCAGTATTGTGAATCCTGTTGGGGGTATGATAAATATTGGGAAGGCTGTTTGGAGTATGTGGATAAATCAGTGCTTTCAACTTTCTGAATACAAGTAGGATCGATCACCTTGACCAGTAATTTAAACTCGTTTTGTGAACATGACATGGTTCAGTAGGCCCAAGTCTTCAGGCTTATTCACACTTTATTCCTACAGTTTCCTGACAGTTCTAGTAAGAAGCTGTCAAAGCATAATTTTAATTATTTTTCATAGTTGACTTGGTAATTTACTTGGGTCCTAGCCATCTACAAGAAGTATGAACTTGCAATGGAATAGAATGTATACTTACTACAATGTGCATATATTTAAATGAAAGCAATGGAAAATAGCACTACATACTTTTAGTTCCTTTATTGTAACTGAAAATCATAAATATTATATTGACTAGTACATACGAGGAGGTAGGAGTTTAAAAGGTGTGTTCTGTGAATACACAAAATGGAAATCTAAATATATCAAGTAAGATGTCAGTGATGTGTGAAACATTAGATAGCCTATCTATTTCAAATTTATGAAAATGTTTAAGAAGTCTGAATATACCTGGGTAAAAGTCTCCTCAGAGGATGATGCCCATGATTTTTATGTCAGTTTTTGGTTGCAGATTTTCAAACATGTAATTTACATGTTTTTTCAGTAATCCTGCTCTTTCTCTTTCTATTCAGTCCAAAGCTGGAGAAGTAGAACAGGCTGTAAAAGATGCAATCGATCTTGGCTACAGGCACATTGACTGTGCGTTCGTGTATGGCAACGAGAACGAAGTAGGATCTGCAGTGAATGAAAAAATTGCTGATGGTACAGTGAAACGAGAAGACCTCTTCATTACAAGCAAGGTCAGTATACTTCAGAGAGAAATGCTAAAATTCCAGTAATATTCATGAAAGCAGTATCTAGAAGATGGAAGAAATGTCCATGATTGTCCTTATGTGCATCATCACTGAACTAAACTATATGAATTTATATATAGGATCTGCACTAGTTTTATTTGCAAACATGAAAATTTCACGGTGGTGATACCTGATTGTAGATTTACTCTTAACGCGTCACGCAATGACATAAGCAAAGTGAATTTAGCCCTAGAACAGACGGGTGAAAAAAAGTAATGTAAGCGGATGGGTTGGGTCTCTCAGACTCAAAGTGAAATATTTCGTTCGGAGGTACTAACATCTTAATTTTATTGAAACACACATTTCAAAACAATATTATGCTCTATATTATACACATGTAGTACTACAATTGAAACATTAAAGTGAAATATCTGCCCATTTTGTGGTTTTGTCTTTAGAAACAAAATATGAAAACCTCTCACTTCTGGACACACAACTGCTATAATTACCTTTAACTGCAACATCACATTGTTCACTAGTAGACTCTGTTTCACCTGTATTGGAAGTTTTCTGACTTGTTTCCTGAAGTTCAAAGTCGTCTTTACTCATTTCACTTTCAGTGCCATGATCACTTGCAAACATAAAATCAGGATCGGCATCACAATCATCAAAGTCACTCTACAAAAGTTCATCAATTTCTTCTTCTGCCAAGTGACGTGCCATTGTTGAGAAAACTGGTCTCGTAAACACTGATTACAGCCACAATGTTTACAAAACATACGAAACAAATGCACTGAGAACAATGCCAATTTAGCACAACTCAATATAAAACAACTTATGCGAGTGGAGGGGCTGGGTCTCTTAGACCCAAACCAAGTTTCAACATGTGTAGCAGAATGGCTAATGCAATAGTGGTCTCGATAATACAACTAGTGACACCTGCAGAATGTAGACGGAAGGTACTGAGAGCGACAGTACAGTATGTTGATAATTTTATTGGGGATTCAGAGAAATATTACCACCCAACCTGTCCATTTTAGGGTTAATATAAGCTCAGACTTTTGGCCATATCTAAGATTGATTGCTCATCTCCTTCTGTTTTTTCAATCATTTCACTATTTCATGTATTTTGAATTTTGTTTGATCTATCCTTGAATTTTGCAAGCAAGTTGATAAATGGTACTGTATATGCAGTGCTATTTTAGGGGTGTTAAAGTTCCACTGCTGTCTATAAATAATTTTTCTGTAATATAAATGATAAATATGTAAAATTAATGATAATAGCTATGCTATATACACTTCGTCATAGTGGGAGTTCTTAAAAATGATAAAAAATAGAGGCTGGTGCTATGTTGCATATTGCCAGATAACAAAATCACATATAGATATGGAATTTCATTTTAAATCATTCACCTTCATTGCATATTTAAGATAATGCTTGGGTGCTTTTGATTTGTTTTACATATGAAGGGTTCGAGTGTAAAACATGGTGACATTTTGCTCATTTCTGAGTTCATTAAGAAAAAAGGTTATTAGAAGTTATACTGCAGATAAATTGTTTTTGTGTTTTCTTTGCAAATTTCAGAAGGCTTCACTGAGCCCAATGCAAATTGTATGACATGGCAATTTCACTCGAAAATTGAAGCATGATATATTTTACAAAAATGATCGAAATGTCACCATGTTATACACCTAAGCCCTTCATATAATAAATAACTATAATTTTGAACACTGTAATGCAGTGTTGGCCCAGGTAGACTCAGCCCAGTTTTCCCCATACAGGTTTTTTTTTTCAGAAAAAAACACATTGAAAAAACCCACCAAAAACCCAAGAAACAAAAAAAGGAGTATTATATTTTTTTTTTAGATAAAGCATTGATTGATGCAGCACACTTGAACAAAGTTTATAATTTTGAAATGTGGGAGCACTTTGGTGATCAGTCACTTCCTTATGTGGGGGAAACCATACACATCATAGTTTCACCTGTGATAATCAATTGATGCAATACATGTTTGAGCATTACAAGGGAGAATTGAGTGTATTTTATTGAAATGTCATTAATTGTGGCATAATTAAATCGGAACACACTTTAACTGATTTTTGTCATTTCTCATCGTAATTGGTTCCTTGCCTATGCAGTAAAGTGTTTTTTTAGGCTATGACTGGTTAGGAGCTGTATACCCATGCAAGTTATGAACCTACAATATCTACCACAATTTCAGCTTTGTGCACGAAACTTACAAGAGTATTATGTAATTGCACTGTAATTTGAAAATAAAATTATTAAAATATGGTGCATGAGTTAGGGTGGATGGGCAGAGAGGGATAAGTCATCTATTTAATGACCATGATAACTGCTGTAAATTTAGAAGCATTTAGGTAAAATTATTTCTGCAGCTAGAAAACTTGAGCCTTGCTTGGCTAGCCACAGACAGAATATAACAATTTTGTGTTTCAATCTTATGAGACAAAGAGCCGGTCCCTGTGGCAGACTGGTTAGCACATCGGGCTACACGAATCCTGGCCTGGGCATGGATGTTTGTGACTGTCCATTCATCAATTTCATCATATCATCATCACTCATCCCCAACTTCACAAATTAGCCAAAAGTGGCACAAGAAGCGAAGTAAAATAAACCAATCAATCAATCATAAGGCAAAGAGTAAGAGAGGAAAACTGTCTGAGGATAGCGGCCAATGAGGAAATAATTATGATTAACGGCTTGCGATACAACGTAATTACAGAGGAAGTTCAAGTAACGCACGTTACAATAATATTCGAGTTTTTGAAATTGTGTTAAAATGAAAGTATTGTTTATTCCAAATATACACCGTAGTTTTCGAAAGTTGTTCAAGGGTATGAAAATGAAAATTTTGACAGTTTTGTCCACAACTATTTCCATAATTAACAACTTTTCAAACACTGAAATCTTGTCCACTCGATGCAGATTCATCACAGATTATAAGGGCACTGATATTTTGATCAATGAGCACACAGCATCAAGTAAATGATCTGTCTGCTCAACGAGCGAAAATCTTGCTCAGCGAGCATCGCTCAGATACTCGACGTACGCCATGTTTTGCGAGTCAGACCCTGTGGCCGAGTGGATAGCACATCACACTGCTAGGCCAAGGGTCCCAGAATGGAATCCCGCTCGGGCTTGGTTGTTTGTGAATGTCCATTCATCAATTTCATCACTCATCCCCTTCTTTGCAAATTAGCCAAGAGGCACAAAACGCAAAGTAAAATAAACTCAATCAATCAATGAACCATGTCTTGCGTGAAACTTTAAATTATGCTCATATTTGAGTAGGTTATATTTTGTAGATTAAGAAACACAAGTCTAAGCAATGTTACGGGATCACTTCAGTTCTAAGTTTTTAATAGAAACTGTAATATAGGGTATGTTTTAGGAAAGGTAGGGGTAAGTCACCAACTTTCACACCATGATAACTGCAGCAAATTTAGAGGTTTTTAGCTGAAATTAATCACAACTAGATACACCTCGGGAATGATTTTGTTTTGTATTTGTTCAAAGAATTTCAAGATTGTAGCTAAAAAAATGTTTTTTCATGTGCTGAAATAGATTCCAAATTCTGATGGCACTTTCAAATGCCTAAACTACATTTTAGAAAATAAACTCATTTAAGAATTTTAGTGCATAACTTAAGCTACAGTTTGACAATAAATGTTTTGAAATATAGTGTATGTTTGGGGAGAGTTGGGGACCAAATTGGAGGTCATCAATGTTTTGACCATGGGAATTGCCATTTTCATAGCAGCCAGATATTTTGGAGGATGTATAAGGTATTCCATTTGGACGAAGTCAGCCAGACAATTAAATATGGCAAACTTATAATTTGGCATGGTTAATACACAGAGAAGGTATTTATGCTTGAAACATCCAAAAATATAATGGGAAAACACAACTGTGAACAAATTGTATTGAAGCAGATTTAAAACATTGTGTTGCATAGGATTTTTTGGATTATTTAATGGTCTATGGCATATGAAATAAATGAGATAAATAATGTATTTGTAGCTTTTGTAGCATAATTCATTCCACCAAATGCACAACACTGCATTCACAAAATAATTTGCTTCATAAACTGAAGTTCAGAATGGAGTATACATTAATATTATTTACTAAAAATGTGCTGCATCTTGAAAAACATATACTTTAACATGCTTAAATTTGAGTATCGTAGTCTGCTGATTGTTGGATACACCAAAGTATGTGCCTCCTCAGGGAATGCAACACTGAAAAATGATAATAAAGCAACAGCATTAACTATTACCCCATCCAGGAAGAGTAGAATCAAACTGTTGGACAAACATTTAAGAACAGAATATGTTAACACAAATGTTAAATAGCTTTGGATTCAGTCAACTATTCCCTGACCCAATTATTTCTGGAGCAAGGTCACACATAACATCAGAGACGGGGAGGAAATCGAGTGGGCAGAGCGAGCAGTACACGTTGCTGTGAAGGATGGTAACTGCAGTCGCTTTCGCCCCCTCCATGGAATCCATTTCCCTCTCATGTGTTCATTGGTGGAGCCGTCTGGCATCACTACTTGCGCAGAGACTTGTTTTCGTTCGCCTGCTCCACAGTTAGCTGGGACGGAGTATAAAGCAATACAAGTTGAATGTTGAGATACATTACTACTAGGGGAAAAGTGTGTTTCATTCTTAAAATATATATTTTTAAACATAACCTGAAAAAAAACCAATAAAACCTAGTTTTACCCTGGTTTTATCTGAAAAGGTGGGTTTTTTAGAAAAAATCTGGGCAAAATGCCAACCCTGCTGTAATGTTATCTGAACATAGGTATTATTTCATTTACTTCAGCTTTGGAATAAATTTCATAGACCTGACATGGTGGAAGGAGCACTAAAGAAGACTTTGGACAACTTCCAACTGGATTATGTTGACCTGTACTTAATGCATTGGCCAATGGGATACAAGGTACCACTTAAGTTTATGTAGGTTAGTTATTTTAGAATAAAGTAGAAGAAAAATATGACAACTAAGAAGTATTGAGTTTAAGTGCACTTTATGCACAGATTGGCTAATCAGGACTGGACTTAACAGTTTAAAGTGGAATCCAAATGCCTATGTGATTCCTCTGGTTCTCAAACACCCTTGATTATGAGGTGATGACGTTACCACTATGCCATGGGAGAAGCCGACAAAAGTGACTTTGAAAATATATTCTACAATAGTTATGATTTACTATACTGTTCTGTACTGGTACTAAACACTACATTGATCTATAGTTATTTTCACATTTGATTCAACAAGTATAATCTCTGGGATTGTATTCTCTGTTGAACTAAACTAAATGATTATATGTAATTGATTGATTTGGTTTATGTACTTCGCTTTTCTGCCACTTTCTGCTAATTGCATAGACGAGGATGAGTGATGATATGATGACATTAATGAAGGGACACACACAAAGAACACCCATGCCTAGTCTGGAATTCGAACCTGGAACCCCTGGAGTGCTGTGCTAACTGTTCTACCACGGAGGTAATCAATTCAACAAGCATAAACTCTGGGATTTAATTCTCTCTTAAATGAAACTAAATGATTTATGATGGGAACGGCGATTACAAAAACAGAGGAACACACATGGCCAGACTAGAATCTGGATTTAGAATTTTCAGTTGCAAGATTGTGTGTCTACCACTCGATATGCTCAGCTACCTTGGTGGCTGTATTTGTACTAGAAATTGAAGAATTTAACTTGCACTTCCATCTTGGTATTAAATTGTTTTCCTTTATACAGGAAGAAGGTGGTGACATCATTCCTAGAGATGCAAATGACAAAATATTATACAGCGAAGTGGATTATGTGGATACGTGGAAAGTGCTTGAAAAGACTGTAAAGAAAGGTTTGACCAAATGCATTGGATTGTCCAATTTCAATAGCAAGCAGATTGAACGTATCTTGGCTGTTGCTGAAATCAAGCCTGTTGTTAATCAGGTAAATACTTAAAAAATCATTTTGTTGAACTGCTGTGTGAAATAGGTTTGTGTAAATGGAAGCAGGTTTTGGACATTTCGCATAGGTTCAAACAGTGGCGTGCCCAGGGGGGGTTGATGGGGGTTAAAACCCCCCCATTGGTTTCGTCATTTAAAAAAATTCAAAGCAAAAATAAATTTTATTTCATAAATGTGTTTGAGTACCAAATTGCCAATATTGTAAAATGTTTACATTTGGCAATGAGAAATGTATTGCTTCTTCAATTACTTTCGGTACTATTGGAGTTGAGTTACAGCAATGCACAGGCATTCATTCATTCCTTAGTCACTGAAAAGGAAGGATAATTTCCTTCCCAGTATGGTCAAGAAAAGAGCCGTAACCCTTGGAATGCGAACTGAAGGAATCCCTCCTCCCCTTTCTTTCACCCACGATGACCCTCTTAGGAGAATGACCCTCCCTTTCCTGTTACGACAGTGCTGCTAACTTCCCTTTTCTTTCTTTCCCCTTCTTATACCATTTATGCCAGCAGAGCAAAGTTCTGTGAGATTTGAATCACTACAATTAGTAGGCAAAGTAAGTCAAAATCTTATATCGCACCTGGATGCATATTTATTTCAAAATATCAATAATTATAATAATAATAATAATTGTTGCAGGCAGTAGCGAAGCATGGTTTTACGAAGGAGGCAAGCGATGTTTTGTACAATAGCATGCCGGGAGGAAGGGAGGGATGCGTTATATAGCCCAACTGGCCCACTCAGTTTCATAAACAAAATAAAAACAATTAATATGCCAAAATATTATACGTTTTACTCTTGTGCTCTTTACAAATTAGATATTTTCTTCTCAACAAATTTCCAGCCTTCAGTTTATTGAATTTTCTTGTAACATTTGTGAAAGATCTCACTTGAATTTCTGCGTAAATAATTTAGCAGTTGCCAACACTACTGACACTGACACTACTGGTTGCTGTCAACACTGGTGACGTAATTTGAGCTGGACCAAGCTGGATGCATGGTTCAGACATTCGACCGCCCGGTATCTTTGTCCCAAGTCCTGGTGTTCACTGGGGTTGTAGCGAGTTGCAGTC
The DNA here is from genome assembly GCF_977018435.1 of Lepisma saccharinum. Taxonomy (NCBI): domain Eukaryota; kingdom Metazoa; phylum Arthropoda; class Insecta; order Zygentoma; family Lepismatidae; genus Lepisma; species Lepisma saccharinum. Next base: position 93,858,683 of record NC_139229.1, read on the forward strand.
TGCAAGGTAGCAAGTCGAAGTGGTCGTGTTCTGTGTTACGTTTCTGCGTGTGTAATAGATTTTTGACGTGGAACTAAAGATGGATAGAGAAAAGAGGAGAAATACGTTATTAGATTATTTCCAAAAGAAACAAAAAATGGAAGTTGAAGCTTCACCTTCCACACATAGAGCGTCAGAAAAGGTCGATTTAAGTTCAGAGGAATTCCATCCGAATTGCGAGAGTGAAACGTGCGAACTTTCAGACTCTTGATATTCAACAAGAAGGCATAACAGAAGATATTGAAAACCTTGTTGCAAAATTATGTCAAGGAACTGTCGAGGTAAGTGACGTTCATTATTTGATAGCAGATATATCCATAGGCGGATTTAGAATTGTTTTTCTGGGAGGGCACAGCATGTGCTGTAAGCATACAATCGTGTGTGTGCAGGGGAGGGGGGTGCCCGCGTGTGTATGTCTGGAAGACGTGTGTAGGATGTCACCCTATATCACCAATAAACTTTCGCAGGGCGAGAGAACGTGAAGATGAACAAGTTTCCTCAATGATTTCAGGGGCCTCACCGATGGTGGTGTAATGAAAGAGGTCCTGGGTTTGATCCCCTGTGAAGGTGCATTGCACAGTGGTACGTATCCCGATTTAAACTTTAAGACCAGTCCCGATTAACGTATCTGAATATAAAATGGACCTTAAAATCATTTACTTTTTGTTTTGTTCACGAACCCTCGAAAAACGATATTACCTATCTTATAGATCCACCAAGGTATTTGAAACCCTGGCGTCGGAGCAGTGGCACTAATGTCGCTAGTTAAAGCCACGGGGAAGCCTGTGGTTCACGTATTTTCCGAGGTCCCAGAAAGCTTGGTGCTGCTATACAGTGTATATGTATGCAACCACATTATAAAATCACGGTTGCCATGGACAGTTTTATTATTTTGTAAGAAAGGGATAAAATTTGTATTACGACACGGGATAGACTAGGTAGGCATCCTATGAACTGTAAATATTCCCTACAAATCTTCTGAATATTTCTCTTGTACAAACGCAACAAATACAATAAGTAATATGTGTGTGCAGTAATAAATTCATTTTCTGAAAGCATCTTTTCTGGCATCAGTGGTCGAAGTAGGGGATGCTGCCTCCAGTTAAGAAAGTTTCACAAAGCATACCCCCAATTAGAATAATTTGAATATTGAGCATCCTCCACATACTGTATTGTCTCCATGTTGATCCATATAAGGATGTACCCCCTCGTATCTCCAAAATCGATCAAATATTACTTCACTTTTCGGCTACGAATTTCCATTTCGAGCACTGTCTGGCAAGATTTTGTCGGGCTCAGTGACAGATCCTGTGGTGCGGTACTGGGCTTCGGAAAAGAAGGGGGAGTGGCCCCTTCAACAGTTGGTTTCTCAGTTCCATAACGTTAACAACATACAAAATTCCTCTCCTTAGACCTAATATGAAAATGAATATGACATATTAATGACACTGTAGTAGAAAATGTTAATTACTGAAGGGGTTCGTATTTGTTTGTCGACTGTCAAACAAATGTTTTGACCAATAATATAATATTACAATGCCAAAAATGTACATAATATTTAGCAAAATCATCTCCACAACAAGTACAATGTTGATTGAATTGATGTTTTAAATCCACTTTATGCACAGTAAGGCTAATCGGGACTGGACCCAAAGTTTAAAGTGAGATCCGAACCACTATGAGCCTCCTCCGGGTATTGAACCCAGGACACCTTGATTACAAGGCGACGACGCTCACACTGAAATGAAACTGCGGTATCGTCATCTTGCAGCAATGCAAAGACGTCCAGTAAATGCTCTTGAAGCAATTGATATGTGCAGTGAAGTAATATTTCCCTGGGTAAAGACACGTTTGCGCATATTATGTACAATCCCGGTAACAACAACATCAAATGAGAAATCATTCTCAACTTTGAGGCGGTTGAAGACCTATCTTCGAAATACCATTTGCGAAGAAAGATTAAATGGGTTAGCTGCTCTGAACATTCACCGGGATATAAAAGTTACTTGTGACGACATATTGTCAGAACTCGCACAGAAACCTCGATGCCTAAATTTCAGAATTTAAATTGTTGTACTGTGGTACCTTATTTATTACTGTCTTTAAGACATCAAGTAGTCTTAATCTCTTTAATGTTGTTACAATGTTGAGTGTACATATTTTTTGTTTACAAATTATATTTGAGCAATTAAATATAAAATATTAATTATTTGGAAATATTCAAGCAGGTGCTTTTATATGATGCAATAAAAACATTAAGCATCCATAGCAAATACATTGATTGCGTTCATTGGGGTAAAATCCAAGTATATTAATTATCTAATTTATTACAAGAAATTTGACCTGTGAACTGGAAAATGTGTTGAATTCATAACCCCCCCCTTACGAAAATCCTGGGCACGCGCCTGGGTTCAAAACAGAAATACCAAAAGGTGTATTAATTCACATGCACATAAACATAACGCATTTATACGCATAGAGTGAAAACCTGGTTTTACGTTAACAGGTTTTAAATTTTCTTGCATTATACATTGAATCTTGATGGTCCCAAAGTAGCAAAATATAAAATTTTCCTGCATGGTAATTTTTGTCAGGTTGGTCCCCTAAAAGCGTATAATGGAAGTTTGACTGTAACGTTTCTGAAATGGACTTCTGCACTTACATAAAGGGCTGCTTTAGAAATAAACCACTGAGGAGTTATTGAAACAGGGGTGCTTTCACTTTGAACTGTTGAAAAGTATGAGGTATGTGGGACATATAATTACATGGCCATTTTTTCCTCAATAAAATGAAGTCCAAAGGGGATTCTGAGCTCAAAATCTCACCCTTTAGAATGCCTATGGCGACATGGAATTTTCCTTTCACAAGAAAGGGTCATGATTACTTCCCTCAGAGATAGAGAGACAGAGAGAGAGATAGATAGATAGATAGATAGATATTGATAGATACTTAGATATAGATAAATAGATTAGATAGATAGATATTGATAGATTCCTGAAAGAATCTTAAAGGTTCAGTGGACTCTCTTTAATTTGAATTACTCAATAATTCAAACAGAAGTTTATTCCTCTTGAAATCATCTTTAATGATACCAGGTGGTTATAATTAAAGTGACGGTGTTCAGAGTGGAACAGCACGGGCTGTAATGAGAGTAGCAGTCTGAAACTTCGTAGATATGCTAATGAAGCAATGCGCTCGCGAATTATGAAAAAAAAAAAAAAAAATAGTTCCAATTCTCGCCACCAGGGTAAAAAACGGCGCTGTAAGCAGTCAAAACGTGGAATTTTCCATAACTCTGACGTCAAAGTCGGTGAAATTGCCTAACCATTGTGTGAGCTCCCTGGTTGTTGTTGGTGACGCTTGTTGCTTTTTCCTTTAGTAATGTTCATGTAATTCGAATAGTGAAATTGTAGCGATATTTTATTACAAAGAGTATTGTTTTCTGCGATTTATAGTGTTTTTCCTGTAACTATACCAAGTTTTGACTGCTTACAGCGCCATTTTTTACCCTGGTGGCGAGAATTGGAACTATTTTTTTTTTCATAATTCGCGAGCGCATTGCTTCATTAGCATATCTACGAAGTTTCAGACTGCTACTCTCATTACAGCCCATGCTGTACCACTCTGAACACCGTCACTTTAATTATAACCACCTTGTACATGCTTTTATTAATTTGAACTTTTTTCGTAACCCCTTGGAGTTCGAGTTAAAAAGAGTCTACTGTACTTGTATGTTGTTTAGCATCACTTTTCTTCCATTTTTCACTAATCATGGCGATGAGGATGAGTGATCATTTGATTAAATTGGTGAAAGAGCATTCACAAAGAACATCCATGTGGAAGCTGGGACTCGAACTCAGGAACTTTGGTGGTGATATCAAAAGTTGACCACTCAACATATTCAGCCACCAAGTCAGCAATTAAATGTGAGTTTATGAGCCATGTAAATTGTATTACACACACCAGGAGCGTAATCTAGGTTATCTGCAAAGCATAGATTTTAAAATGCAGAGGAAAATCAATTAGAATATAAATTTTTTCATGATGGCCCGTCATCTTAGAAGACCTTGCAAAGGAACATAGTTGATGGGAAGTAGCATTCTGACCACTACATTCTGTACATGAGCCTTGTCTTCGCAGTTCCTTCAAATCACTGTTGTTCCAAGCATGGAATTTTCCCAGGAACAGTGAAACTATTACAGGAAAGTGGGTAAGGGAGGATTAAGACACATGTCAAGAGTCGTACAAGGAGTTGGGCAATTTGGCTGGTATATCTAACGAGAAGAGCATTCTTCTGAAACAAATTCTGGGCAAAGGAAACATTTTATGATACGTCACCCTGAAATTTACCCAAACAGATATTTAGAGCTTATCCTCACATAGAAGCTGAGTATATAGTGTCATTGCCAATAGTTCATTATGTCACCTATTTTAGTTCTCTACACAACACATTTAATGTAAAGTAAATAGATTAAGTACATAGCATAGATGTAACTTGGTAGGAGCAAGGGGGGTCACTTATCTCCTCACAATTTTCAGGTTTCTTAAAATTTACAAGTTTACTTTTGTTAACCTTCTGGGACCATAGGTGCAAAATAATAGTGTAAATTTTATGATTACTCAAATGTAAGTTATTTACAAAATAGTTCTGGAAGTATTTTTATGGGATGGAAAACTTTTCAATTCTACCTCCCACAGTTGAGGCGTAAGTTTGATTCTCTTCCTACAAAGTTAGATCCCAAGTTACGCCCATGGTACATAGTGGACCATTAACCCCTGCTAACACACCCTATGCAAGAAAACTGTCAAAGTTTTTTTCAAACAAATCGCAAGTGTTCTATGTGAGCACCTCGCATAACACGGCACACATCAAGCCGATAGTCTATCTCCTGCCAAACCTTATGTAGCATGTTGCGGTCAATATCAGCAATGGCTGCTGTGATGTGGGCACGCAGGTCATCCAATGTTGTTGGAAGTGGTGGTACGTAAACATGATGCTTGACAAAACCCCACATGAAGAAATCACATGGGGTCAAGTCGGGGGAACGAGGTGGCCAATGAAGGAGAGGTCGATCCTCCGGAGATGCACGGCCTGTCCAACGTTGTTCCAATGCCCCATTGAGATGGTCCCGAACTCTGCCATGGTAATGCGCAGGGGCACCATCCAATTGGAGAATGAAATCTGCGCTATCCTCTGCAAGCTGTGGAAGGAGCCATAGTTGCAGCATATCAAGGAAAACAAGTTCTGTCACAGTATGTTCATGGAAGAAAAAGGGCCCATAAATCTTTTCATGGGAAATGGCACAAAAGGCATTCACTTTGGGAGAATCACGTTCATGTTCCACAAATTCATGGGGATTAGCAGTTCCTCAAATCCTTACGTTGTGTCTATTCACTTTCCCTGAAAGGTGAAAAGTTGCTTCATCACTGTAAATTAACCTCTCAGAGAACCCATCCATTTCTATTAATGCGAGGAAATCAGCACAGAAGGACAAAGCATAATCAGCGTCTTTTAAGGCTTGAACTAGTTGCAAGCGGTAGGGTTTCATTTGTAAACGTTCCGCAGAACCTGCCAGACAGTTTTCTGTGGAAGGTGAAGTTCTCTCGCTGCCCAGTAGGTGGACTTCTGTGGACTCCGCATGAAACAGTGCGCACTCGTTCCACTGTCTCTTCCCCAGTTGACGGACGGCTTTAGCACCATCAATTTCACACCGTCAATTTCACATAATGGAAATCAAGTACACAAACTGTATTTTTGATTGGCAGAAAATGAATGATAAATGCATTCCGAAGATACATGTGTAATATTCATGTACAACATATGTTTTACACATATGCGACATAAAATAGAAAATACATATGGAACAAGGTAACACTAAATTGTGTACGTATTCAAAGCTTATTCAATACAAATACATTACATTACACAAAAGAAGTAGAATGCGAGCGAAGTGAGCAAGAACATTTTTAGATCCAATTTTTGCAATTGAAAAAAATAGAGATTTAATAGGGCGCAAATAATATCACGGGGCTCCAAGGCATTCTCTCTCTTTCACAACTTTGTTTCATTTAAATCATTCGGCACCCATGGCTGACTCCCGCCGCCCCTAGCTACAGCTCTGAACTTGACAAAAACGAGAAAAGCAGATAATGCGAGCAAAGCAAGCAAGAAAATTTTACAAAATGAATTTTTATTTGCATAAAATTTGAAATCGAAGGGGACTCCTATGTGCTCCCGCTGCAAGTTTCTTAGGCCGTTAATGTTTGTCCCCCCTTGCTACCCTAGAATTGACTTCCATCGAAGGTTGGAGGGGCAATGACCCCCTTCCCCCTGTGGTTGTGTCACTGTATAATACAGACATATTTAAGAAATGTATGTCTACTTTAGATACTTTAGGCTCACTGCCATTGTTAGCAGGGCTGGCTGAAGGGGGGGGGGATCGAACCGTGCCACTGCCCAGAGCGGCAAATTTTCAGGGTGGCAAAATTTGAAAAGAAGGAAAAAATAAGCCTATTGAAAACTTGAAAGTTTCGTATTATAGGACTATTATCTTATATAACTTGGAAGTTATTATATGCCAACCCACTGTTTTGAAGGAACATATCAGTAGTCTCACTTTAAAACCACTGAGTGCCACACACCGGACCCTGTGGCAGAGTGGTGAGCACATCGCGCTGCGATGTCAAGGGTCTCGGGTTCGAATCCCACTCGGGCTTGGTTGTTTGTGAATGTCCATTCATCCATTTCATCACTCATCCCCATCTTCGCAAATTAGCCAAGAGGCACAAAACGCGAAGTAAAATAAACTAAATCAATCAATCATTGAGTGCCACAAGGTGGGAAAGCAGATTCGATGCCTTAACTCCGGTGAGATATCAAGTGGGAGAGGTCTATGATGCGCTCCTTCAAATAATTAATGACAATAAAACTGTCTAATGGTCGCAAATGAGGCTCAGTGTATTGCAAATCAGTTGTGTGGCTTTACATTTCTTTGCTCACTAGTTATCTGGTACGACTTTTTAACTTCACGCAATGCAATGAGCAAATATCTTCAAAACATTAATCTACGATGTGTTAGAGTAAGGTGCTGTTTTTGAAATATAACAACGCTTTGAAAACAGCAGGAGTGATAAAAATTTCAAAGTTTCTTAGATGCCTGGCACTCGTGGAGGTGGCGGGGGCGGCGACCTGTGAGTCCCGGTTGGTGAGAAAGAATTGGCATTGAATTTAGATATAGACGATCCAAAGATAGGCAACACTGTACAGGTCCGAAATCGAAAGAAGAAGCAGTTTCAGAGTATGATGAAACTGTTGAAGATCCACAAAAACTGTACAAAGTTTGCATTACCAGGTCCTGGACGATTATTTTAGCTCTAAAACAAAGATTTGAGCAGCTTAAACATAAGGAATTTTCAATTTCTTTCATGATATTAGTAAGCATAAAGACCATCGAATCTTTTGTCTGAAAGGTGTAGAAATCTTGCCTGAATGTTAACACATGAAGGCTGCCGAATTTATAGATGAACTAAAAGTGCTTTCGGCTGTAATAAAACATTTACACCAAAGGAGACCTTAAGCTGATAAAGGGTCATGATTTTGCACCTAATGTGAGTGTAGAACTTCGAATTTATTAACTTTGTCGGTAACCGTGGCAAGTGGCGAAAAAAGTTTTTTTTTTTTTTAATTAAGGCTAATAAAAATACTATCTTCGATCAATCATGTCTGAAACACACTTGTTTCCATTTTCGAAAGAGAGCAGCATCTGCCGCCACCACCCAGGGTGGCAAAATGTCTAGCGCCGACCCTGATTGTTAGTCAACCTTATTCTGCACAGTTTGTCTGCTCGACTAACCTTGTATTAATGTGAAAACCAGTCGCCCCCTATCCATCCAAACCGATTCTAAAGGCATAAGAGGTGGTGTTTCATTTCAACCCTATCGCCGCGATCACCCACAGGTAGGTAAAAAACTAAACATAATAACCAAAAATAAAAATCAATAACAAGTCAGTCAAACTATACGATCCCCCCATTTTTGTGTGAAGAGATATAGAATTGGTATAAAATGTTGTCCCCCCAAAAATATTTGCATGTCGCAGGCGCGTCATGAAACCCTCCCAGTTGGGCATCCCGGGGGGGAAGACTATGTGTTAAATTTAACTAAAAAAAGAACTTCCCACTCATTTAAAAGAAATCATGGGGAAAGGTTAAAAGTTTGCTATTGGGGGGATAAAATCGAAAAAGAAGTATTTATTATAGCAGCGGAAGGAATAGGGGCAATGTTGGATGACAAGGAGGAGGTTAAACAAAGGATTCATGGCATTATGGAGCAACAGATTAGAAAGGAAAATGGTAAAGAGGGGAGTAATAAAACGGGGAAAAAAGGGAGGGATAAGGAGCATGAGTGCTATAAAAAGGAGTTGAACAATGTTAAGAAATGGGATAAAGCCAATAATGTTCTTTTAATTCATTCAGATAAAGAGAATAAAATGGTCGTTATGGATAAAGAAGAGTACAATAGGAAAATGGAGGAGTGTTTTTGCAGCGATGATTTTAAGAAGGTAGGGCAGAATCAGATTAATAAAATAAGAAGGGAAATAAGGAAGGGGATAGAAACAAGCATTATGTTGGCAAGGGTAGAGAAAAAGAGGTTAATTGAAGAATGTAAGAAAGGGGATATCCCAATAGCATTCGGGATACCAAAAACCCACAAACAGGGAACCCCGTTAAGACCAATCATTCCTATGTGCATACACCTGGGATATAAATTAGCTAAGACTCTCGTCTCGAAAATCAAGGGGCTTGGGGAAAATACGGAGTTCATTGTCAAGAATTCCTGGGATGTAAAGAATGAAATAGAAAAACTTGAGATTACAAGCATGGATAAGATCATGAGCTTTGATGTCGTCAACCTATATCCAAGTGTTCCCAGAGACAAAGCTGCAGATTGCCTGCAAAGGTGGTTGATGGGAAAAGGGATTAGGGTTTTTGTAGCATGGGAATATGTAAGGTGGTTCCACCTATGCACTGGGTATAATTATTTTTGTTGTAATGGAAAGATTTATGTTCAAAAAGAGGGATTAGCAATGGGGAATCCAGTTTCCAGAATAATATCTAGTATTTTTCTACATAATATAGAAAGCGCAGCAATGAACCAAATGAAAAGTGAGGTAAAATTTAATGGAAGATATGTTGACGACATTTTGATCATTGGGGAGGAGAAGGCCTTAGAGAGAATGCTTAGTATAATGGGAGAGCATGAACAGCGGATTAAATTCACAAGGGAGGAAATGAAGGAAGACAAGATAAGTTTTTGATTCATAGAGAAGGCAAGAGTATAAGGACCGGGGTTTTCCACAAAGCCTTGTCCGAGGAATTGTACATTAACAGTGAATCCGTCCATGCAAAAGAACTAAAGGTAACGTTTTTCTAAATTTCTTTATTCGAGCAATAAGGTTATGTAACCATAGGGGAGATTTGAAAAAAGAGGTAGATTGGATAATGAGGGTGGGAGAAAGGAATGAATACAAAGAATCCGATTTGAGGATGAGCACAGAAAATTTGCGAAAAAAAAAAGTTTGATTGCACGTGGAAGGATAGAGGCCTGAAAGGGGGGAAGGAGAAAGAGAAGGAAGAAGAGGGGAAGTTCAGATATATAGGAATCCCATATTTCAAAGGCGTTTCGGAGAGGGTGGAAAAGCTAGTAAGGGGATATGGAATTAAGTGTGGAATGAAAGCTCCGAGAACCTTGATAAAACACTTCACTGAGTACAAGAAAGATGGAAAAGGTAAAGAAAAAGAGGGGGAAGAAAGGTATTTGCAGTATTAAATGTGAGTGTAACAAGGAATATATTGGTCAAATGGGTAGGAGTATGGATATAAGATGGAAGGAGCACGACAAGGATATAAGGGAGGAAGTCCCTAGAACAGGACTGTCTGAGCATATAATTGAGGAGGGACATGAAATTAAAAAACGAGAAGTGGTTTGGGAGGAAAATAAACCAATTAGGAGGAATGTGTATGAAGCTTCCCACATTTACAAGGGTAGGGATAATAAATTGAACAGAGATGATGGAAATGTGGATGAGATTTGGATAGGGATGTTTAAAAAATGGGAAAAGCGCGAATACAAGAAAATAAGTTTCCATGTTACCCCAGACATAATTCGCGAGGCTCAAGAAATATGCGAGTTTGAATTCGATGTGACGTAAGCGGGAAGGGGAAATGTAGGGGAAGTGTGTGAGGGGGAAACTGCATGCGGACAACTTCCTGCATTCAGCGAGGAGTCATCCTGAAGTCAATATAGGGAAATGAAATGGTGTGCGCCTTTTTACCTTTTTAATTTGAAATGGTTCTTTTAGATTGAGAATGTTTTTATTGTTGTGATTTTAAACAGTCATGGGGGATGGGAGTTTTAATAGTTTTAGCAAATTTTCCAAATTCTTCCTTCACCAAAGTCATACCGTATCCTTTTCCTGGCTTTTGAAGAGATTTGACATAGCTATGGAGTATTTCAGATAGCCTAAAAAAAGAACCTGAGGAAGGGAACAGTAGTTTCCCAAAATGCCGTTCAAGAAAAAATAGATACTCACCTAAACGTAAGTACAAGAAGTTTTGTATTTTTAAATATTTTTGAGAATACGTATTAATTTGGGCAATGAAATTCACTACTATAATAACCTATGTGGATAGTTTAATATTTAATGTAGGAGAAATGTTCACTGTTTAGTAATGTATTTTTTTTATGTGCAGATCGAATCTCATCCTTACCTAAACCAGAAGAGACTGATTGAGTTCTGCAAGTCCAAAGGCATTGCATTGATTGCCTACAGTCCACTGGGATCTCCACATCGTCCTTGGGTGAAGCCTGATGAACCAGCACTTTTGGAAGACCCGAAGCTGAAAGCTCTGGGACAGAAGTATAACAAAACTTCTCCGCAAATACTACTTAAGTACCAGGTATGCATTTTGTTGCTATTATGATAGTGGTCTATTCAGAAATGTCACTTTGGGTGGACAAATTTTAATCTTTCATCTCATCAAGCAAAGAATCTATCCTTAGTATAGGTGTGTGTGGTGACATTTTGGGTCAGGCAAGTGACTGAATTATTCTGTTGCACAAAAATATGTAATAACTAGCTGATCACCTGGCGTTGCCCAGGTATTTATTTATCCCAATCTTCTATTAGACAGGAAAATAATGAATTCTAACTATAGTGTAAAATGTACGTAACTAATTTTATTTACAGGTATTTAAAAGTATAAGTACAGGATAAAGGTAAAAAAAGGTAAAGTGTTCCCCTGTGCATAGCACAACACCATGAAGGCGTATAGGGGGTGTGGGAGTAACGCCCCACACTTTCTTGATCCGGTCGTGAGTGGGGGTGATGTGATCAGCATCACGCCCTTGACCGCCTTTACCCCCCAGGGTTTCCCCCAGGTACCCATGTTATTCGATGCTGGGTGGGCACCGGGGCCGCTTCCACTGTTAGAAAAGTTCCCAGATTTGTACAGAATACAAATTATAAAGTAAAATCTTTTACAGATTCACTGTAATATTAATTTAACTCAAAACTTGATTATAAACAACGTTTTTAGTTTCACCTCCAGGAGCAAGAATGAATAAATTGAACGGCATTAGGGGGTGTCACTATTTACCTTAGCGACCCCGAAAGCTATGGATTCCACACTAATATCGGCTGTTTTCGATTATTTTTACATGTCACCCCTTCGCACCCCCACCCCTAGGGGTGTCAGGGGTGTCTTATTCCCACAGTATTTCTTTCCAGATTGTAAGTCATACGTGTACCAAATTTGGTTGAAATTACTCCAGGCGTTCAAGAGTTATGCCAGAAGAAACATACATACATTAATACACACATACATCCATTTATACAGGGTGTCCATAAAGTCTCATCCCACCCTGGATATTGTGAGAACGGCTGTAAGTTGGAAGAAATGGCGAAACACGTATTCCATGATGTACAGGGGTAAATGTTTTGAGGCCAACCATTCCCTACCTGCCCCCCCCCCCAAGGGGGTAGGCTGGGGTCGACTCATTTTTTTCAAATAGCAAGGGGGGTCGAAGAATATGTCGTTTGAAAGGTCTTATCATAACAACAATAATACAGCAAATCTGGGGTGTCTACGTGGCTCCTATTGACAATGGCGTGAAATCAAATGTTGAACATGACCAGCATTGGACAGGACTCCCAACTCCTACAGTAGTAATCCTAGAGAACAGTGGGAGCTGGAAAAATGTTCCTACACTGTAGCATGATTCGGAGATATCCTAGCAGTGTCTACAAATACATACACCCCCCCCCCCCCCCAAGAGATGGCAAGCGTCCGTACACAAAACCGCATATCATCGTGGCCCCTGAGATTGCACACGGACCGACATGCACAATCACAACTCAAGGCAAATGGTGAAGGAGGCACGTAGTTACATGTACAATGTCAACTGAAGGCAAATTGGGGGGGGGGGGGGGTTACAAGATGTTGCAACACGTACACCACTAAAAGTCAAATTGAGTTTACCTACTATTTACAGAAGATGTTCGAAATGAGCCCTATTCACTTCTTGGCAGTAGAACAGACGAGTATGAAATGCACGTCGCACTTTGCTGAATGTGTCTGCTGAAATGTCTCTACAGGCTATTATTCTTTGTTGCAGATCAGGAAGACTACTAGGTTCTGTTTTGTACACAACAGATTTAAGGTGTCCCCAAAGGAAAAAATCGTTCGGAGACAAATCAGGCGATCTCGCAGGCCATTCGATGGTACCACGACGGCCTATCCACCTATTGGGATAAAATTAGTTCAAGTACTCATGTACGTCTCGGCTGTAGTGTGCAGGACATCCATCTTGCTGAAAAACTATATTGTCTGAGTTTTCTACAAAGTCCGTTACCAAGGGATCCACTGTGTCACATAGAATTTGCAGGTACAGATTACCGTTTAAATTGCCATTAAGCAATAGGGGTTCAATTATGTGGTTTCCTAAAATACCTGCCCACACATTAACCTTCTCAGGTCTTTGCGTATGGACTTCCCTCACAACATGGGGATTAACATCTGTCCATACTCGAACATTGTGTTTATTAACACAGCCATTTAGGAAAAATGAACTTTAGTTACTTAACCAGATGTTGTGTAAGAAGTTCTCGTTGTTAGCAATCCTGTCGCACATAATTTCACAAAACTCAATTCGTCTATTGAAATCATCATCTCCTAGTTCTTGCTTTATATGCATTTTGTAAGGATGAAATTTGTGTAATTTTAACACCTTACTGATAGAACTCCGTAGAATGTTACTTGCTTCTTCTATATGTCTGAGAGACATTTCAGGGTTTACAGTCATGCGTCCTATAACTTCCAACACACTGGACGTTGTCTGTCATTGACGCTTTGCGTTTCACGGAATTTTTTCACAAGGTCTGAAACATGCTTATGGTCAATACTAGGGCGTTGGAGATACAATTCGTTAAATTGTCTAGCAGTGGCATGGTAGTTTCTGCCACATTCACCGAAAAGAAAGATAATTTCCATTTTGTCTGTGCCAGAACGTGCCCTTCTGGCACCATTATTTTTTCTTGTCATTGCAAACACTTTAACCACCAATACACACACATAAACAGAACCACGGTAACGGAAGATACAGGAAACACGTTAGTAGCACACAGTGTGTATGATAGTACAACTCTTCTACGTCCAGTATTTCAAAGTCACTTTGAACTTTTGCGTTCCGGTCTGTTTGCTTATGAGAACACAAGCAGAATGGTCCTGTTGAATCTTCATCACGGTAGTAACACTGATTACTTGGTCTGGTTTGATACTCCGTCTGCATTCTCCTTCAAACAGTGAATGGGGCTCATCTCGAACATCTATAAATAGTAGGTAAGCTCAATTTGACTTTCAGTGGTACGCGTTGTTTCATCTTGTAAATCCCCCCTCCCCCCATTTGCCTTCAGTTCACATTGTACATGTAACTACGTGCCTCCTTCACCATTTGCCTTGATTTGCGATTGTGCATGCCGGTCCGTGTCCTCCTGGTAGCAATCTCAAGGGGCACGATGATATGCGGTTTTGTGTACGGACGCTTGCCATCTCTTGGAGGGGGGGGGGGTGTATGTATTTGTAGACACTGCTAGGATGTCTCCGAATCATGCTACAGTGTAGGAACATTTTTCCAGCTCCCACTGTTGTCTAGGATTACTACTGTAGGAGTTGGGAGTCCTGTCCAATGCTGGTCATGTTCAACATTTGATTTCACGCCATTGTCTATTGGAGCTACGTAGAGACCCCGGATTTGCTGTATTATTGTTCTTATGATAGACCTTTCAAACAACAACTTCTTCGACCCCCCTTGCTGTTTGAAAAAAATGAGTCGATCCCAGCCTACCCCTTGTGGGGAGCCCGGGTAGGGAATGGTTGGCCTCAAAACGTTTCCCCCTGAACATCTTGGAATACGTGTTTCACCATTTCTTCCTATTTACAGCCGTTCTCAATATACCCAGGTTGGGGTGAACCTTTATGGACACCCTGTATATATATGTAGATAATTTTATAACTGCCATTTTGATATTAAAATACATATGCAAGTTGAAACTTGCAATTCAAAGTAACTTATTAAAAGTATTAAGAACCCTTTCGATTGAGTAGAAGTTATACCTCTTTGATTATGTAAAAATTGGTCTCTTTGAGGTTAAATATTTCCTTTTTTAAATTGTAGATACTGACTGATTTAAATGTACATGATGAATATAGTGTTTAAAATGGGAGGGCACCATTCCCTCAGCTAGGATAATTTACATAAGAAGCCTTTTCCCTGCCTATTCCCAAGACTCAAACAAAACTATTAAGAATTCAACTGCTGAAATATATAAATATATTTATGGACTATCCTGTAACTTCTTGGTTTGAGTTGGTGTTTTAAGTCCACTTTATGCATAGTAAGGCTAATCGGGACTGGACCTACAGTTTAAAGTGGGATCCGAACCACTTGTGCCTCCACCGGGTATCGAACCTGGGACCCCTTGATTACAAGGCAATGACGCTACCACTGCGCCATGGGGGAGGTCCTCCTGTAACTTCTTAAACTATATATCAAGAAGATATTTAATTTATTCGCAAGAAATTGTAGGTTTATAACTAGTTGACATGGAAAATTTCCATCATGTGCCTTTTGTTTGATTGTAGGATTTGCTGACCTCACTTTAGAGATATGTTAAAAATACTTGTAGATTGAGCACGGATACTAAGATGTAACCAAATAGTACTTAAATGTATACTAGAGATGTGCAGGATGGATATTTTAAGAATCCAGACATTCGGGATGGGCAAAATTTGCCATTTCCCAATTAAGTCTGGACATTTTCAGGACAAGAATAACGATATTGAAAAGTGACAACATTCGGTTCCTTTTACTTGAGTCAGTATGTCTTTTTTTATGTATATCTTGCAAAAGTAGGAGAAACACATTGCGATTTGCAGAGTCTTAAAATATTTTGTAAGTCTCTTGGAGTTGTGTTTTACACATTTGATTGCTTCTTCTGCGAGTCAGTAAGATTTTGACGAGAATTTTGGAACAAATAGTTCCTTGTAATTGTGTGATTTCAATTCTTTTTTAAAAATACGTTGAAAATTTGGTGAATGGTGAGTTCATTTTTACTTTCATTATAGGACAGGAAGAGTTGTAGAAAGTGGTGGAGGAACAGGATAAATGGTGTATCCTCGTTTATCTGCAGAATAATATTTTGGTGCATTTACTTCAAGAGTCTAAGCTTGTAATTCTATGTGATAATTTCTCTCATTCTTTTTAGTTTATTTCCTTTAATAGCTAATAAGAATGTCTGAAATGGACATATTTATGTTCATACATATTTCGCCTGATTTCCAGTAAGTGCTAGTGTAATTCAACTTTGATTTACATCAATAATTCTTGTAATATCATTGGTTTTGATAGGGCGGCAGTGTATGCTGCACACGGAATGTTTGTGCTACTATGAGGACGAGAATGGCAGAGGGTTAAAGTGTGGGTGGAAATAAAAGGTGTAAGGCATTATGGTTGGGAATTATTTTTCCAATCCTGGTACCAACATTTTGGGATCCCATGCACCCTCTAATGTATACAACTGGAACTCTTGCACTCATTTTTGAGTTGTTTTACACCATTGCCTCACAACTTCATGTTGACTTCATCAAACCATCCTCTTGGTAGTGCTGTTGACTTTCATATTATCTTTTAATATAAACTAAAAATAAACTCCATGGCACAGCAGCCCCCTTAGGGCCAGGGCCTGCCAGAGGCTTTTCATTGGACCTCACATGGTCAGTGTTTAGAGTCCCATCACCACTGCTTTCTGGCTTTCATAACTGGAGCCCACTACTTCTTTTTCAAGTAGCTCCCCAATTGTCTTCATGTCGCTGGGCCAATGCTGAAATTTTGGAGGCTCCGAATCGAACCCAGGACCGTACACACCAAAGGCAAAAATGCTAACCGTTTGGCTGTGCGGGAGCCCATGAACATTTCATATGCAACTCACATATCCCATTATGGTATCAAGTGTATGAGCATGAAACACTCCACATAGGTACCATTCCCTGAATCCGCTGAGCAGCCATGTGTGAACCAAGCAAAATGTTTCTTCCATTCACCTCCGTCATCACTATTTTAAGTCTCCAGGTGCGTCTGCATAGAAGACAAATGTTTTCATTATCTCCTGATCTACCACTTCTCTCTTTCCACCGTGTTCCAATCCTGACCTCCTCTTTGCACACTCTCCACTATCTGGTCTTCCTGTCAGTCTCTTCCCCACCTCTTGTGTAGTTTATGCTGCCTCTGGCAGACTATCTGACCCCTTCCTCTCCGTATATCCAAACAGTCTAATCTGCACCTGAAAAATTCTCTCTACATACTAGGTATGGCTGGATAACGGATATTCAGATAATCCGTGTATGCAGGTTACTATAAGCTCAGCAAGTTATTCTGATAAGAATGGTTTCTGAAATTAAGGAAATAATTACCAAGTAAAGGTTCAAGATTATCCTTACGCAAATGACCCACAGTGAAAGTATAAGCAAAAAAAAATATGTTAATACTGAACAAATATTTAAAGAATATGCAGAGTATCCGAAAATGAATAAACGGATAGATTTTGGATAACAGATTTGTTGAGAATACAAACATGCTGAATAACACAATATGCGGAGGGGCCAGAATAATGCACACATTTGGATATACAGATATTTCGGATATCTGGATAATTTGAATATTAAGGATATATGGGTATCTGAATATCCAGAAAATTATACAATATCTGGATACATTTTTATCTACATTTGGCCATCCCTAGTACATACACCTCCAGTTGCTATTAATTACATGGTATATCTTATAGTTTGTATTTATATTCCACCTACTGATTACCACTTCTTAACATTATGTTTTGTGGCATTTCTATTGTACACAAGCATATTAAAACTTTTTGTGTGCTTCGCAGGTTCAACGTGGTGTTGTAACAATTCCAAAGTCTGTGACGAAATCACGGATTCAACAAAATGCAGACATATTTGATTTTAAACTTACTGCAGAAGACGTCGCTTACATTGATACCTTTGATTGTAATGGAAGATTCTGCCATCTCTCATGGTAAGTTGAAGGAGTGTTATGAGGATTCCAGGGGAGAAATAATGCAGTTAAACAAAGGCTTCATTGCGATGTAGTGCAGTGTTTCAATGTAGTTGGAACAGAATGTAGAATCAAAGTCCACTTTATGTACAAGTAGGCTAATCAAGACTTGACCTACAGTTTAAAGTGGGATCTAACCTAGGATTCCTTGAATATAATGTTGTAGCATTACCACTAAGCCATCACAGAAGCCAGTGACACAAACTTTTGAAAAACATGGGTGGGCTGAACTAGGGGATTTGTTTTATGACTTTATGCAAAAATATATGTCATGTAGGCTGAGCATTTACCTTAAAAATGCATGTTTTTGTTTCTTGACCAGAAAATGTAGGCTTTTACATTTTTTTTTAATCCCCACCCACCTCGAGGTCCAAAAGAGGAATGTTTACTATCCATTAAAAAAAATCCCCAATTCAGTGCTTCCCGGTGGCATAGTGGTAACATCACTTTATACTGAAAGGGTCTAAGGTTCAGTACCCAGTTGAGGCATATAGCAGTTCGGTTTCCAATTTAAACTGTAGGTCCAGTCTGAATTAGCCTATCTGTGCATAAAGTGGACTTAAAACAAAAACTCAAGATGGTATTTTTTGAATGTCTGTGTATAATATGTATATGAAACTGGTTGTTGACTTTCTGGAAGGCACACACAAGCCTGCTTGCTCTCCAGATTTAAATCCAATCAGGCATGTTTCGGATGCTATGGAAGACATGTTGCCTCACACAAATATTCACCAACCACTCTCCATGTCCTACACTCCAACAAGAATGGAAGGGACCTCTACCAACCTTGTGTGGGGCTTTATTCACAGCATGAGCATGTCAGTGGACACTCTAAATGTGGATATTACATAGCTGAGTTCTAGGAAGGGTTGGATATACACAGTATTTTGTAATTAATGTTTTTAATCTTCATTAAAGAAGTTATTTGAAGAAAAGTGATAATGGGGGGGGGGGGGTAAGGGTCATTTTAAAGGGGTTTGCATTTGCCACTTTGGTTTTCCTGAGATCTTTACTGCTTTCATTTGCAAATTTTCATTTACAAAATTTTGGGAGGGGCTGTAGCCCCATCCACTTTCCCTCTGTGCGTGCCAGTGTATGGATCTCTCGACAGCTGTAAAGACAAATCTGAAATGTGTTGAACTAGTGAGCACTTGAAAAAGGCAATACACTACATGTACAGGTTCGGTGTTATTACTTTCAGTAATGCAAAACTACCTTGTTCTTCTGTATTTATATTATGGATAAGGAAGAGAAAGCCTTCTTTTATTATTGAGCGAATTGTTTGCGTGCATAGTTCCTTGCACAACTCACAACTGCGTAATTTATTTTACATGCTCAAGCTTTGAAAGAAAAATCTATACACTATGGACAGAATTTTTATTGCACAGTATAGATTCCTTGACCAAGCTAATGTTTTTTTCTCTCTCTCTCTCTCTCTCTCGTTTCAGGGTGAGTGACCATCCACATTACCCATTCCATGCTGACTTTTGAAGAGTGCTCTAAAGGTACAAGGTTCAATTACCATATACATAAGGTAAGCAGACAGCAACATTTGAAAATGTACATTGTGTTTTTCAAGGAATAAACCAACAGTTCACGTACTTCATTTTTCCATTGATGAACAATTCTTGAGTATTTTCCTGCATTTGGGTTATTTAAAGTTGGTATTGTGGCAAGCAGTTGAAATACAGTATGTTCATAAAGTCAAAAAAAAATAAAAAAAATTGCAAGTCTTTCAAAAATTTTTATATCTATAACTATACATACTACGCATCTCAGACATACACAGAATGAAAGAAATGCTCAAAAGTTTTTGTTTACAAAAGGTCTGACAAATTTTAGCCTTCAATACAGCAGAAAATAATGTACTCGTAGAACCAAACTCTGATAATTCAAAGGGATTCTTTCTACAAATCGTATCATAACTTTGAGGAGGAGGAGGAAAAATGTGCTAAATAAGAAAAGTTCAAGATGTTACAGCACAAGTGGTGGTAGTGATCATCATATCTGAAAAAAATATTTCCTCTCACATCGTATAAACATTACCTTTCACATATCCACAGTGTTTGGGACTGGACCTACAGTTTAAAGTGAGATCCGCACCACTATGTGGATCGGAACTCAGCACCCCTTGAATACAAGGCAATGACGGTTTCACTACACCACCGGGATGCCTGCATTGATGAACTGAAAGCCAGAATAAGAAAAGCTATAGCCACTGCCAATGTTGGCATGCTGACCCAAACTGGCAAGAAGTCTATTTTGTCTTTATATTCTCTGAGAAAAACTGAGTTCATGTAAAAGTGTACTAACAAACAAACAAACAAAAAAAAAAAAAAAAAAAAATTGAGTTAAAATGTGTCAAACCTTTTGTAGAAACCCTGTGTGGCACTCTATTTCTGGTTATAATGACTAAGATGTGTGAAAGCCTCTACAATTCATTGTTTTATCCTACCCATTCCACTCACTCCCATAACCGTTGCTCTTGAATTTAGTGTCCATATCAAGGTCTTATTGTTTTAAGAATTTTGTAATTCAGTGATATATTGGGTATATGACAATGAAGTACTGCTTTAGGAGTGCAGATTTATTTCCATTGTGTCAAAATGCAAGCAAGTACTGGAACAAAGAAGTCTAGTTTTACATTATGAATTTCTGCTCATGTTTCGGTTCCAGGCAGATCCTTGTCCATTATTAGGCTAGATAGACTATTAGACTTTTATTAACAATATTGTTAATAAATGTATTTCAATTCCCAAGTAGAGTGGGACGCATAAGTATTTTCAAGCAAGTTGACCATCACCATTTAATGTGCAGGCAACTTACATCAGGGGCGATTCCTCCGTGTAGGAAGTGAGGAACTTCCTACAGTTCATTTTTACTGATTTCCAGTTCTCTACTTTTTAGGAGTTTAATGCATGTTATAAAATTATGAGCCCTATGTACTTACAATTGCCTAGGTTAGCTATTGTCAAGAGAGGACTGCTCTCGCTTGCTCCATTTGCAGTCCAAAGATGATGGATAAGGCTTTTCTGCCGCTCGTTGAGGAAGCTTGGCAGTCATCCTACAGACAGATGGGTGGGGGGTGGAAGGGGCAGTGCAAGGGAGTGGGGAAAGGTTAGGAAGATCGAGGAACCAGCAAGACTTTCCTCAATAAGCGATGCCAACCCCAACAAAATATTACTAAACCAAGCACAATTTGATCTTTGTTGGCACTTAGCACCATTCCTAGCATAATCTGCAACTGCCAATCCCTGGGAGAGGGAAATCGAATTCAAAGGAATATGTTTTGAAGAAATAAAAATAAAATGATGTCCAAATCTTATTTCTACATCACCAGCGGACATGTTTCAAATGAAAGGGAGTATGCCAATGCCATGATCTATCCTCTGTCTCTTCTTCATCATGGCCAATTTAGTTCATCAGGAGATTTTATGGTAGGAAATCTGTAGAAAGTTAGGGGTAAACAATTTTCTCAAACCTTTTTAAGTTTGATGTTGAACCCATGTCATTTGTTGCACCATTTTAAACAATTTTGGGGGGAAATTTACACTGTTACATAACTGTTAAAAATAATTAATGCAAGTTCAACTCTATAAAACCAGATGCAGAATTAGAAATATCCGACAAAAAAAATTAATAATAAATCCTAGCATAATTTTGAAGTTTAAGCAACACTTTTTGATATCGTCAATGTTATTTTCGTCGATTAGGTTCACATTTAAATATTTCGTAGTTCAGTGTGGCCCCTTGAGCATGGCCTGCAGCTAACATTCTAAATGCAATGGGTAGTACACCCAACAGTGAAAGAAACAGTAGGCGAATTGTCCACCACCCTTTTCATTCAGTCTGAATTACACAATGTGATGACAATGAATTAAAATAAAGACTTCAATAAGCAGAGAACAATGCCTGCTTCGAACCAACATAGTTTAATTCTTTAAAACAACAGGATGTAGAATAAAAAAAGTAGTGAAAATAGCAGTGGACAATTTGCCTACCATTATCTTTGCCGTTCACTGTACAAGCAAGACGTGTGAATGTAATTGAACCCATTTTTCAAATCTTCCTCAGTTTACCATAACTTCTTCCTACACTCTGAAAAATCCACGAGTTGCCACTGACTTACTTACATGTGTCATTTCTCAAAAGTGAATGCTTTAGATGTCTGTACCAAGGATATTTTTAGGAGCAGGTTGGGGGGGGGATCTTAACCCACCAGAAAGAATTAGCAAGTACTAAAATTAAATAATGAAAATATATTGGTTTAGTATTTGATGAATAATAAATTATTTATTTATTTCTGCTGATCTTATTGAAAGGGAAAGCTTAGATTAGGATCATACAGCTTTGAATGATGCTAACAAAGAAAAAATATACACGCTACTGCTAATAGTATACAAAAAAATATTAATCAGGAACTTTACTTTTCGTCAGCAGGATCAAACTTCCTTTTTCGTTATTAATTAAATAGGTATTCTTTTTGACATTTATATCCTTGCCATGACAGTTGTTTTGTGTAATTTTGGCGATCTTAAGTACATGTAAGCTAGATAAGGAAATTAAATTAAACTTATTTTTAAACTTTCTTTTAATTCATTCTTACAAAGAGAAAAAGAACACTTGTACATGTAATTATACACTAATCACAGAAAATGAAACTTCATCATAAGGCACTTGATACAACAGTGATTTTTTTTGTCTAAAAACTGAAAGTTTTATGACTAGGATTGTCGAACTAGCACTTGGCCAACATACATTCTGAAATTATTTACACTTCTTTACAGCAATAAATTATCAGGTGGGGTTATTTCAGAAATAAATATATGGACATAATGTTGTGGGAACAAAAAGAAATAAAAGTTTCACTCTCGGCTTGAATTCAATAGTATTGCCATTCACAACATGTTTTATTGTCCTTGCAGGTTTTAGCACCCTATTTCAACATCTAACAAAAAGCCAATGCTTTGTTGCCTTCTACCTTGTAAAATTTTAAAAAAAGTTGCTAGCAAGTTTTTAATAATGAAAAAAAAAATTAACACAAGATTTTCTTGACTGATAAATTTAAAAACTAGTCCTTTTAACTACACACAATGGTGTTTAATGAATGCATTTCTTAGGGAGAATTCACACTGAAGCAACATATGTTGCCAAATGATGTTGATTGGCTCGTTCCCAAGTAGCATGTGTTACGTGTCACTTCCATCTGAAATCTCCCTAAGAGGAGCTTTATTTTTCACATAAGTGTAACTATGACCAAAAGGAATTTTATTTATTCATTTCTTAAAGCTGCAACTTTATTGCATGTTTGTAATGAAGGTATATAAT
Organism: Lepisma saccharinum; assembly: GCF_977018435.1. Taxonomy (NCBI): domain Eukaryota; kingdom Metazoa; phylum Arthropoda; class Insecta; order Zygentoma; family Lepismatidae; genus Lepisma; species Lepisma saccharinum. The sequence continues at coordinate 93,881,741 of NC_139229.1, forward strand.
TCATTCAATCCTTCAAATTATTTGCCTGCAGTAAGAGAGAAGAAAACTGATTCTCAAGATTATATTTGACAGTCTTCAATAAGAGTTTATGTAAATTATTGCTTATAATATCAATGTAGTAAAATATATCAACATGGAATAATAAAACCGACTTGTTTCATAATAAGCTATGAAAGGAGTCAATTGTTTCCAGGTTCATACGGTTCTTTAAAATAAGTATAGCATAGTTTTCTCATGTTAAGCACTGGAGGTAAACAATGGTCTTTCTTGATTACTTGAATATGTAATATTTTTTGAGACAAAAATTATCTTTGTTTGTTTCCAAATTCTTACTAGGACAAATGTTTTGCAACAGGTATGCATTATATAACTAATGAATACTGTTGATGTATGTTCATATGTTAGTTCATTTTCTTATCTTTTGATGTCAATTTAACAGACAAAATCAAAAAAAGAATCTACTAACATGCCCTATGCCTTTATAAAAGAAAATATACGATCTTTTGCTTAATTACATTTATAGGAAACACCATAATATACTGACCTAAGCAGTTTGGTAATAATAATATATCTTTGGTATTGTTCCTTGAACAATAAAGCTTCTTGTTCAATGAAAAATACAGTTGTTTTTGCTATTAGGCTACTATCTAAGTTCTCAAAGCATTTCCATGTCATTTTGTAATTTTGAAACCACCTTGTCCTAACACCAATAATTTTACTGACCAGTCGTCAAGTTCCATGATGCGACACTATAATCTGTGCATACTTTTAACCATCTATTTACAATCTTGCCACATTACCTACTTACCTCATTCTTATGGCTAATGAAGGATAGCCACAATATTCTACTAGAGCATGACTCAATTTTCTCCACTATTCGTGGATTTTGCAAACTAACCTCGGTAATTTGCTCTTTGGCCTGTTATGATTGCCCTCGACTGGAGAAAATCAGCCACAAGACATTGTCGAACAAGGAAGCCAAACAGCTTCCTTCTAGGAACACAGGAACTTTTAACTTTCCCCGAAAAACCGCAAAAAGTAACTATTGTGGTGGACTCGGATCTGGCTCTGGTTCAAGGCTAACATCTAGAGACGGAGGTGAAGTTTTCTCGTTAGCATTGTTCCTCAACACTGGAACTACAGTTTGCGATCTGACGTGCAAATTAGAGAGCAACTTTCTGTCTGGCAGAGGGACGGACTGAGACGACAGCAGGAACTGAGTTTTTGGTTTAGGAGGGAGAGGGGGAGCTGGACTGTTTGAAATTCTCTTGAGGGGTGATGCACTTTTTGCCAGCTTAGTCTTCTTCTTGTACTGCAGTGGATCGATGACTCCGATGACTGGCTGGGAGTTGAAGAACTTGTTGTAGTTTGTTTCCTTGTTGATAAGTTCCAGCTGGAAGAATCGCTTCTCTTCTGTGAGATTAGAGACTTCCTTGTCCTTCTCTGTGATCACCTGCTGAAGATCCTCAATCAGCTTCACGTCATCTTCACGGGATGGCCTATTCTCATATTTTGCATATGCTTCTACCAGCCTGAAGTAATAATAACAGCATAAGTGAATGACTTGTGCCTTTGCACATTGATAAAGAACTACTTTTCCAAAAAGAATAAGTTTCTAAATTAAAGCATATTCACACTGAAGGATGGACTATCATGCAAAAGGGAAAGAAAACATTTCAAGAATTCACCTATTCGGTTTTCTTTCTTTTGCATTTTCCATTTTTTACACCAATTTTTTTAGCTCTCCAGATTAATTGTAATGACAAACCTGAATTGTGAACTGATGAAAAACAAAGAAATATAAATGAAAAAGTTTATGAAGGGATTCTCATTGAAAATCAGCCAGATCTGTTCTGGATATGCTTCCGAGATCTAATATTACTCTCATCTTCAGGGATTGAAGCATAAAGATGTGTCTGAAACGAGTTTTTATGTATTTGGTGTGGGATGAGTCCAGTGTAGGTGGTGGGTAGAACATCCCATCAATCAGGGCCATAGAATTGACTTCACAACCAAGATCATCAAGAAGTCATACAATTGCTGGAACCACATAATCAAATCAAAGAGGCAACAGGGACATGGGACTCAAACTGAACATGACCTGGCCTGCAAATCAACTCGGAGCAAGGGTAGCAGACAGATCACACCTGATTGCCCCACCACCTACGCTGGGCTCCAGGCACATCTCTACGCTTTGATCCCTGAAGATGAGAGTAATGTTAGATCTTAGAAGCATCCAGAACTGACCTGGCTAATATCCCAAGAGAATCTCTTTATTATTCACTACCAGGGAAACTTTAAGAAAAAGTTTCTCTCTTTCCAGGATTTCAATCTGGTACCTGGATTGGCAATGGGCAGAATGTTAACTATGCTGATTTGTTAATACGAGGGTTGGGGAGTAAGTCATGGCAACCCTGTAATAGTTCGACAATTGAAGGATGTATTAAAAATGTGTGATATACAACTGAAAGAGTATCCATTGTGACAGCATTTTCAATGTCCATGCGGGTTGCATATCGTGTACCGTGCAGTGGTTCCTTCACCTTGACGATGAAGTCAAAATCACACGGTGACACAATATGTGACCCACATGGACATTGAAAATGCTGTGCGATGACAGATCACCCGCTTCAAGTATGGTGCAGAGGATGGTATTCGACGTCTTCCACACCGATAGCAGCGTGCTGTGAACAATGCGAGAGATTATTTCGAAACTTCGTCATAATCAGACAAGTGTTTGTAACATGAGCATGTGTATGTCACAGGGTTGCTTGGGTTTTCTTTCATGATTCCTACCAACAAAATATCCATAATGGATACTCTTTCAGTAGTATATCACAAATTTTTAATACATCCTTCGATTGTCGAACTATTACTGAGTTACCATGACACTCCCCAACCGTCGTATTATTACTAAATAGATTCAAATCTGATGCAAAATGTTTCTTTAGATTTTTCACATTTCTAAACTAACGTACTTACATTAATTTATGTTTGAGGAATAAAAGATGTAGTTCCTAAATTACATGTAAGTGAGTTACAAACTGCTTCCACAAAACTTACTTGTAAAGGTTCTATTAATTTCGGTGGCCTCTGCCACCATCCACTTGGAAACTCATTGATTCACTGCTGGGCTGGTTTCTAGTTCCTGTCATTACCTTGCTTTTTGCTAGGAGTGCTAGTGTAGCCAGTTCATCTGCTACATGCACTGGGTTTAAGTTATTGCAATAGCGGAAGCGAAATATGATTCACCTGACTGCTGTCCATGTTCAGATCATGTGGAAAGTGCATAATTGCTTGCGTCTCTCTGATTTTGGTGTCAATCAGCATGTGCAATGAGTGCCTGACTGAAACTTTTTTGATATTGTGTTTGTTGAACTTGGTGCTTAGCTAGTCCGGTAGTTGGTTGGGATTTATTTTGCAACTGGTAAGTGGTGTTGTATACACTCATCGATGGTTCTGATTCATCTGCCCATGTAATGCAAATTGCATCCACACTGGGCATCATATACCCCTGCCTTGTCAAGGGTTGAGAGGAAATATTGTTTGTGTTTGTTTAGAGCACTGGCTATTTTGGTCACTGGTTTGTGTGCTAGTTTGTTGGCAAGGCAGTTGGATATTGTATGGTGGTAAGGGAAGGCAATCCATTTCATTTTATTGTTGCTGGTTGATTGGTGATGGTTTGACTGTCAACCCTGCATATCTGCTTTGCTACACCATGTTGAAAGTTGATGCACCCTGTGCCTATTCTGAAGTCCTGTGTCTGCGATTATGGTAATTTCTTCCCTCAGATCTTCTTCACCTGTACAGTACGTGAAAGCTCTTTGATAAGAATTACACGGTGGCTTTATGTTTGGGTGGATGATTGGAGAGAGTGTGAATATACTGCTTCCCTGCTCCTGGTTTTCTGTAGACTGTGGTGGTGAATTTATTGCCACTTCTTTTGATGGTTAGGCATACAAAGCTGGTGCTATCTTAGTTTTCCAGTTCTATGGTGAATTTGAGCCTGGTGAATGTTGCTTAGTTTTTCCATCAGTAGATCGATCTATTTCTTCATCATTTTTGTACAATACAATGGTGTCGTCTGCAAACTGCCATATCTTATGTACTGGAGTTCTGGTGAGCGAAGGATGTCTATCTCCGCTAAGTGCATCACAATATTGGCTATGGGTGCAGAAAGAGGATTGCCCTGGCCAATCCCTCTGTTTGTATGAAATATTTCTCTTTACACTGAGAGTAGTTGTGTCTGAAGCAAAGTAAACAAGTGGAAGTAACTGATGTTGAACATTTGCCTTGGCCAGGGCAATCCTCTTTCTGCACCCATAGCCAATATTGTGATGCACTTAGCGGAGATAGACATCCTTCACTCATCAGAACTCCAGTACATAAGATGTGGCAGATATGCAGACGACACCATTGTATTGTACAAACATGATGAAGAAATAGATCGATCTACTGATGGAAAAACTAAGCAACATTCACCAGTCTCAAATTCACCATAGAACTGGAAAACTAAGGCAGCACCAGCTTAGTATGCCTAACCATCAAAAGAAGGGGCAATAAATTCACCACCACAGTCTACAGAAAACCAGGAGCAGGGAAGCAGTATATTCACACTCTCTCCAATCATCCACCCAAACATAAAGCCACCCTATAATTCTTATCAAAGAGTTTTCAATTACTATACAAGTAAAGAAGATCTGTGGGAAGAAATGCAGGGTTGACAGTCAAATCATCACCAACCAACCAGCAACAATAAAATGAAATGGATTGCCTTCCCTTACCACCATACCATATCCAACCACCTTGCCAACAAACAAGCATACAAACGATATTTCCTTTCAACCCTTGACAAGCCAGGAGTATATGATGTCCAGTGTGTATGCAATTTGCATTACATCGGCAGATCAATCAGAACCATCAATGAGCGTATACAACACCACTTACCAGTTGCAAGAAAATACCAACCAACTACCGGACTAGCAAAGCACCTTAAGTTCAACAAACACAATATCAAAAAAGTTTCAGTCAGGCACACATCGCACATGCCGATTGACACCAAAATCTAAGAGACGCAAGCAATTATGCACTTTCCACATGATCTGAACATGGACAGCAGTCAGGCACATCATACATTGCTCCCGCTATTGCAATAACTTAAACCCAGTGCATGCGGCAGATGAACTGGCTACACTAGCACTCCTAGCGAAAAGCTAGGTAATGACAGGAACTGGAAGCCAGCCTAACAGTGAATGAACAGGGGCTACCAAAATTAATAGAACCTCTACAAGTATGTTTCATGGAAAAAGTAACTCACTTACATCTCATTACTTACATTAAAGTAACAACTTTTGTAAAAAAGGCACATTTAAATAACTTAGCACTATTTTTAGCTGTTGAAGCAAAAATACAGTGATGCCTCTATGAATAAAAATTTGAAACTTAGGAGATACTTCTAGCACTCAAGTATTTTACTTCTCCTGGCCACCTAACTTCACGGACAGCTACTATGTCTAATTTATACTTAACTATCTCATTAACTGTAGACTGAAATGTCCCAGGTTGGTAAAGGCTCAGAACATTCCAGGTGCCTAATTTAATACCCTTGTTCTTAACTTAGGCCATGTGGCACGAATGGGAGAGAAAGAAGAGTTTACAGGATTTTTGTTGGGATACCTGATAGCTATGTAGGAAAGCCAAGACGAAGATGGAGGGATAATGTTGGATGGACCTAAAGGAAATTGGTAAGGATGGAAAAGATTGGATTGATCTTGCCCAGGATAGGGACAGATATAAGGCTTTTGTTGCTAAAGTCATAAACCGTCAGGTTTGAGATGGCTAGAAAGTTTGTTAGTTAGTTAGCACTGAAATGTTGATATTTCACAGTTCTAAGTTATGCACGTAACTCCATTTTCATGAAAAGTGAAGTTACACCACTTGTGCTCTGAACCCCTCATATCATCCACATCTTCGTGATTACCAAAAGTGACAGAAATGTGAAGTTGAATAAAGTAAATCAGATCAAAAATCAAACCATAAGTGTTTAATTGGTCATATCCTTTAAAATATTCCAAAACTGCAGCTAAATAGTAGTAGATCATGAATAGGAAAAGGTACTTACAACATGTCCAGTGAAGCAATTTTCTTCTCCATCTCGTCCCTTGCCACTTCCCAAGCCAGCCTTTCCGATTCGTGCTGCCGCTTCAGTTCCTCGACCTGCCTGTTGCAAGCAGCTTCACACTCTCTGCGTGGGCCACGGGTGGAGAAAACAAAGCTTGGTTAGCAAGGGTAGGACCGGGAGAAGGTTCCATTGCTCCAAAAATAAGTTGCAAAACAGAGCAGGTGTCAGTATAGGACATGTAAGTTAAGTTAAACCAAGCTGCTAGTATCTGCTGTAGCTATGGTTCGATCAGGAGAATTTTCGAGAAAGAGACTAGCGAAAGGAATTAAAGAATCTAGCTACAAGTGCTTGTGCATGAAATAGTGCTGATTCAACTAGACTTGAGTTTATGCATAAACTATTGAATTTGTTACAGTCCCAAGAATTTATCTAGTGTAATCACAAGAAAAGTATGTATTCAGTATTTGGTCTGTAGCTGCCAAATATCTATGAACTACATTCCGTTCTAAGAGAATTTGAGAACTATATCAGAACTTATACTGAAAAATTACATGCTGTGTATGCTACGAACAAGAACTGGTGCTCAATAACAAAAAAAAAAAAAGAAGTTAGATGGCTTATAAAGTGAGAGTACAGTAGAATACCACCTTCCCATGCTATCTTGATCAACAACTACACCATGCACTTACAGTATGACTATTCTATTGAGAAGAACAAGGAAAATAGTTTATACAGAAGTTAGTTATAAAGATTTAAGTAACGGTGTTCGGTATTTCATGATTCTTATCTACAAAAAAGCACCCTCTCCAACAGTGGTGGCAATTGGGTTCCAAAACTGGGGCAAGGACAGTTTAATTTCCCCTTTATACATAATTGATTGATTTGGTGTTTTAAGTCCACTTTATGCACATTAAGACTAATCGGGACTGGACCTACAGTTTAAAGTGAAATCCGAACCACTTTGTGCCTCCACCGGGTATCGAACCTGGGTCCCTTTATACATAAGGTTTAGCATAGTGCGTAGGCAAAAGTAGCAAAGAGTGGGGGACAACTGCCACTGCTATCCAAACTTCCTTTTAATCACATTGGCTAGAACAACGTACGCATGTACTTCTAATACATTGTTCACAAAGCTACTCTGATGCCATCTATTGACAAACTATTGAAAGTTGTTGATAGTAGGGAACTTCTACCATCTGCAGGCAAAAACACACACTTCTTGCTCATTGATAATTCCAAATTTGTGTCAGCATGTGATAGCGACCTTGTGCCACAGTGGAGTATGAAAAGGACAAGCAGAGGGTTTTAAAAAGCTCTGATAACATTTTAGACTCATATTGTATGAACATATGTTTAATTGCATAATAATTCGAATATTAAGATGAAGAGATGACAAAAATTATAATGGAGAAAACTGGGTTTATACAGAATTTTTTTATGAAAGGGGTTGAGAATAAATTTAGAGGCAATATTAAGACACATTGGGCCTCTTTTTTAAAAAAAATGGGGGGGGGGAAATCACTGAAGACCAAACAGTGTGCAGAACAAGCAATACATTCAGAACTGCACTCCAAAACTGTTGTGTGGTAGGGACAGATGAAATTTCCCTCCTTGGTGTTACCGATGGTGACGAACAATTTTAACAAGAGATCTTTTCACAAAAAATGGAGAAAGAAATTTTCAACTGATATGTGGCAAGAAAACAAACTGGCATTTTTAAACCACGGTTGGAAGTGTTAATCCTACAAATTACAAGTGAGCGTAAACTTGAATATTTTTCCACAACTCCTACGTCCATCTGAAAATTCTGACTAGCCTTTTTAAGCTGAGTATAGTCCCACTAACATGTAAAGCATCACATGCATATTACACAGAAGAAAAATCAAATTCTCAAAACTAAAGATGGAGAAAGAAAGTGAAAGAAGATACTGTCTTACATCATGAAGGGATGTAAGCGTTTTTCTTCTTGAAAATATTACATTGCTAAATACATTTAAACAAACTGTTTGGATGTACTAGCAGCACAAGTTAATAATAAAAAAAAATTGCAACATAAAAACATACATGTTGCCAAGTGCGCAGCAAGTGCTAGCAAATTAATAACAATCACTTCTTGATTTTAAAAAAATATTATTTTACAGCAGTATACTGACAATGCCCCATTGAAGCAACAACACAACAATTATCACAGACATTCCCAAAACCTGGTAAACACATAAAAATATTAAGCTTCAAATTTGGCACCGATTCCTATGGAACAGTAATATTTCTCAGAAACAAAAGTTTAAAAATGTCATTCCTATGTCCTTATTAAAACAATTTCAGCTATGAAATATTACTGTTTCACGATCACAACTGTATATTATTTAAATATATACATATATTTATACAAGTGCTCTACAAAAGAAAATAACAACAAAAAGCTTTGCTCACAGTTGCATAACATGCACATTTCTGCATTATAAATATAAACACGTACATATGAAATAAAAATTTCACAGTACAAAAAGTGTTGAAAAATAGAAACGTACAAAAAGAGGAGATTAAAAGAAACATTATATTACAAAACCACAAATTTATATGTGTAACACATGTGTAATAATATTTATATAAAATGCACTCAATACTCAAGCACATTCACGCAAGCCAAAGTATACAAAACGTTCGTCTGAAGACAAGAATGTAAACTTATTTGGTCCCACAGTTCAAGCCCGATACAGGACCATAGCCACAGCAATAAGCAGGGAGGACAAGATGAGGGGGAAGGAGCCAGACACAAGCCACGACAGGAAGGGGAGGAGGAACAGAGAGAGGGTAGGAATTGCGCTGTGAGAGAGGGATATAAATAAATTAGCATGAGTAACATTTCTTATTCAAGTTTCTATTTTTTGTTAATTGTTGGTTAGTAGCTTATAAATATTAACTCTAAACACTATGTGGATATTAAAAATAATACATTCTAAATATTACTGCATCAAAGACATATGCTGTTTTTTGCTTATGGTACAAAATATACAAAGACTGATCAAATGTAAGGTTTCCTATGCAAGAATTTTCATCTTAAAACTGGTTAAAACACCAAAAAACTATTTTTTGGTACTGTCATAATAGGCAAGGATATTACACTCCTCCCAACGACATTCAAGTAAAGATTTATCAAGATGGATGCAATTCTGTTCTGGAGTTGAGAAGTGAAATTAATTCTAGGCTGTTTGGTAAAAAGCACTAACGTTAAAAATGTAATTTTACAGCAGACAGTTATTTATGTTCCTTCTTTTAATACTAAACATTACAGGCATGATACACTACATGTTAGATCATCACTGCTTAGAATCTCCAATATAAAATTATACATACTTATAATATTTTCTTTAATTGATTCGGGCTGACTTAGATGAAGCAACAGAAAATTGTAGTTTGTGACTTTTGTGACTTATGGGCCTTTTCCCGAATACCCTAGAATTCAACAATTTTAACGCCAACTATTGAAGTAATTGTTATTTATCACAGAACACAAATAGTGGGAGTCAGTGTTTGAGAATCATCATGTTTCATTAAACATACTTATTTGTAATTCTGTGGATATGATGAGTTGTGCAGAAAAAAAGGTCAGAAAAGTTTAAAGAAAATGTTATGTGAACATTACAATTCCATTCCAGCACAAGAAAAATTGTGCCAAAAATCCTCCAAAGGAAGCATACAATGTGACAACCGCATGTATTGAGATAAATATTGCAGGTTCATCCCATTTACAGTCCTGATTTGGCACCATCAGAATGGACATTCCTCAAGATATCAGAATAATGGTATCGGGATGAAGCAAAAATTATTTTGAGTCACTAACAAATTTGCAGTTTCTTTCGGCTTATTTATATAACTGGGCATATATGGGTGTGCTAAGTTTAGTGTGCATGCTAAATTAGTCATTCCAAAACAAAAGTTGTGTGTGTAAAATGTGAAAGAAACAGTCTCATAATTTGTTTAAAACCCACTTTATGCACAGATAGGCTAACTGGGAATGGACCTACGTTTAAAGTGGGATCTGAACCACAATGTTTTTCCACCCGAGATTGAACCCGGGACCCCTGATTACAAGGTAACAGTGATACCACTGTCATCAGACAAACAAGAAACGCTCGCCAGAGACTAAATTTTAAAAATTTTAGTGGGCTGCATCTTCAGATGTAGGTAAAAGATGGTTGCTTAGTCAAGAGTGAAGATAAAGTTGGCACGAAGAACGTTGATCTCTTGCCACACTTGTAGAACACACACAAACTTCTACACTTGTATCATTTGGGGCTGCATCTTCCAAAAATATCGATACGTTTTTATGATTTCATATTAGAGTGTGTGTGTCTACCACGAGCCCCAATAATGTGAAAGTAACACAACTCTGGCTGTGTTTCTTATTTATTTTGTGAATAGGAAACCTTACATTTTGATTACTTGCATTTCAACTTGAAAATTTAATAGTAAAACATAGAGAAATACTTCAAGTTTCAACGTTAAAAACTTCTGATGCAAGGTCATCTTAGTCAGGGTCACAACTAAACAATTTACAATGTAAGAAGGCCTCAGTATTCACTCACTCATACACACTAGCATGAATAGCTGGCTTCCTCACAATAGTAACTTCAAATATTTTAAAAAAAATTGTAAATATGTATTACCAGCATATTAGCACTTCTTTTGTATTGAACTATGAGGAAAAGCACAAGTGCACAAATCACATGAGATCACATCTTTATCACTAGGTGGAGTTGATGTAAAGAAGTAATTTGAGTTGAGAAATAAATCATAGACTTTATTCCTTCCAGGTTACAAGTACATACATAGGCATCACTTAGCAGGGGAAAGGGGCCTCTTTTCCCTCCCCTGAGAGGTTTCAGGTTTATTGAAATTTATCAGTTAAAGGTATTTTTGTTAACCTCCAGGGACATGAAAAACAAAGAAATAAGGAATAAATTTACGATTTCTTAGCAAAATAATCCTTGATGCTATTTCTAACCATCCTGCATCCCCCTGTCTCAAAATTAAGACCCAAAATATATATGTACATAATGTTCATAAGACTTTAGTATTTCAATTTGGTTAATAGTTATACACTTTAGAATATTAGTGGCACGTAATGATACCATGCCAGTCTACTATAGATTGGCTCTAAATTTTTTGTATATGTATGCGTAATGTTTTTGCAATAGTACAAGGCATGAAGTCATTAAAGAAGTATATTTCTGCTGTAAAATTAAATGGGGTATCTTGAATAATAATAAATAATTAAAGCACTCCCCTGTGCTTTGCACCACGAAATGAAGGCATATAGGGGGTGGGGATGGAGTTAGGCCCCACACTTTCTTGATCACGGCCGAAGGTAGGGGTGATGTGATCACCAACATGCCCTACAGTTTCCTCCAGGTACCCACCCACTTTATATGATGCTGGGTGGGTGCCAGAGTGACTTGAACAGGTGGAAACAAATTTCAGATCTACCCTGCTGGGAATCGAACCTAAGTCTCTTGTTTGATAGTCAAGATGCCCTAACAATTGAGCTACCGTGGCTACTTGTTGATATTTGTTTCAAAATAATTAACACAAGTGGAGTAAAATTACTTACATTACCTACCTCAGGCCTTGTCGCCCCACCATATTTAAAGAAGAGCACTCTTGTATGTTTATGTAGTGAGCAGTGTTACTGTAGAAGGGAGTGGACGATACAGGTGGGTTTGCCGACTTCCATGGCAGAGTGGTTATCACATTGCACTAAGATGTCAGGGGTTCTGAGTTCAAATCCTGACATGGGCATGGGTGTTCTTTGTGAGTGTCCCTTCATCAATTTCATCATATCATCACTCATCCTCATCTTTGAGATTAGGCAAAAATAGCAGAAAAGCAAAGTAAAATAAATTGAATCAATTCATCGATGCAGGAGCCTTCGTCAGTTGCATTCGTGCAGCATCTGATTTGTGAGTAATTGTGCACATAGGTGTTAAATAGCATCCAGGATTATTTGTTAACACTTATAGTGCTAAACACGTATATATACAGAGTTACTGAACTTCTCTAGTGTGCGGATCACGTATATATACGAGGTTGAATTCAAAATTTATTTCAACGGTCATTTGCCGTACATTTACGGAGTTAGCAATCTTGAGTAATGTTTGGACATCGTACTTCCTCATACTGCCACTAGATGGTGGGCAAATGCTCATAACTTTATGTTCTGATAGCGATATGCTTGCTTCCCTTTTCTACAGTGCCGGCGATTAGGGGGGCGAGGGGGAGGGCAGTTGCCCCCAATTTTCGGCACTTTTGCCCCTGCATTATGCTAAATCTTATCTATAAATGGAAATATACTGACTTTGCCCCCCTAGTTTTGGAACCTTGCCCCCACCCCTCTCAGTTTTGGGACCCTATCGCCACCACTGCATGTCATATATCTTGTCACCTTTTTATTTTTAGTACATTTCATATAATTTATGATGAAACGTCCAAGGTAGCCTTGTGGTTATAATGTAACATATCATATATCAAAGTAAAGAGGAAGAATCAAACTTTTCAACAGTGTATGATACATATATTTTACATTTTTAGTTTTTGAGATATGATTTTTTTAAAAAGTAGTGAAAATGGTCAGCATTCTTGGGACGGAAAGCAACTTAGAGGTCAGCACTGTAAGTGTTAAGTAACTGTTGCATTTGCGAAATGTATTACTTTGCTCCTCACGTTCCAGAATGTTAACAAAAATATCATTAACTTGTAAATGTTAAACCTGAATTTTTCCTTTGGGGGAGGGGGGGGGGGGCAAATGCCCAACTTGTTCTCGCCAAGTTCAGTGGCGTCGCTAGGCCATCTGCTTTGGGGGGGCTGCAACCAGAACATGACTTACTACTATTGTAAATATTTTTAATGTTTGAAAATAGCAAAGTGATTAATAAGACACCTACATATAACAAACATAAGGAATTAAAACTAACATAGACTTACTGCATTAATTTTTATGAAAACAGATGGATATTCTTGTCCTGTCTTTCTAATGTTGGTGAACTATGTCTTTATGTATCAGCTGTACTCTGCGGTTAGAAGTTCTTGCAAAATTATCAATAACACAATCCCTGGAACAAATCCTGAGGACGTCTATGACGTCCATAAAACCCGAAATTTCTTTCATAGATGTACAATTTATTGTACTTAGTTTTAGCCCTAATTTTATACGCACACCTCTACTATGAAACCTCATTCTATGAAAAAAAAAAAATGTATGTACCAATCTTTTAAGCCCCCTCCCCATCCCTTTGTTTCCCGAAAAAAAAAATATTTGCGGAAACTGAGTATGTGTCATATGACTTCGGTGAACCCCCAGGAAAATAATGCACGAGTCGCGCCTGCATGAGAATCACATTTCTCGTGATCTTTAAATTTTCTATAGCCTTTTTCCAGTTACGAACACCGATACTTGTAAATGCAGGATCTGCCTTACCTGTCTGGCCTACGAAATGTCTACAGGGAAAACAAAAGGCTGCATCGTGATTTACGCTGTACTCAATCCACCGGAAACTTTTGTACCATACTTCATTAAAACACCTATTCTGGTTACCGAAAACACTACCTGGAAATCTGGAAAGAAACGGTTGTTTAGGCCCTTCACTTTTACTGCCTAAATCTGAAGTGATGAAACTCTCGACTTCTTTTGTAGATGAACTTGGAGTGGGAGGACATGTTTCCGATTCAGCTGGTGCAGTTGAAGCAGGTACCTTATCTTCATCGAGACAATCTGTGGCTGTGCTGCATTCGCTTAAAGCTTCCGATTTCAGGCGCTTACTTCGAATAATCAATTTGTCCATTGTTGTACGAACAACAGTAAATGTCACAAAAAGCTTTCATAACAAACACACAATATCACAAACTCCGTAACACAAAACGCACCACTACCGTTTCCTCGCGTAGCAACCGTTGTGAAAATAGAATAAATGACGGTGATCGTTTGCAGTTGCCAGCTAAAGACATGGCGTGTCGGATGTAAGATCGTGGTTTAAAAAAAACTATGTTACAACGAAACGATTCTTTCCCAGAATATGTATCTAGAGGTATGTTCCTGTATTAACAATTGTTCAAATATGTTTTCTCGAAATACTGTATGTAATAATAGCTAAAAATTGGGGGGTCTAATCGAGGGATTGGGGGGCTGAAGCCCCCCCAAAAAGGGCCTAGCGACGCCACTGGCCAAGTTACACCTATAGCCAATCAGTTTGTTGTTGTATTCATGGCAGAAGAAACAGATGGTGGGTCCATGAATTTTTGTACCTCTCAATGCAAGCAACTCCTCTACTGCTTACTTGCCAGGAGGAATGGTCAGGACTGATCTATCTGGAGACTTATGATTTTAAAAAAAACTACGTACTTGTACCACTTTATTTAAACACCATTTTTTCTTTCGGTGACATGTTCAGGCCACCCTTGCATTTATTTATCACACAAATTTGAACTCTTGTTTACCTTGATGTAGTGCATAAGGCAATAAAATTAGAATTTACATTCACACTCACCTCAGTCTCTGATTTGATTCAGTTTGTACTTTCTCTACTTCTTGGCTTTTAGTGTCGAGCTCCCTGCTCAGATCTTCCATCCCTCCTTCGAGCTTCACCATATTCCCCTTCAGGTCCCCAATCTCTACATTTTGCCCTGATAGCTGCTTGTTCAGTTTCTCTATCACATGAAGAAGCTGTAGGGAAGCAACAAATTGTCTGTTACTATGTACAGCAGGATCTCTTATGCTGTTTGGAATGATACCATTATTAAATTAATATCGATATTGATTTACTCCATAGAAATGTGCCAATTGACAAAATGACAAACATATTTGGTGCAGAAATCAAATGTAACAGTTTCTACTTACTTTTTTCCTTACATTTTACATTTTACTGATTTATATAATTTACTTTTAAATTTAAGGTAGTCACTTTATTTCAAAGCTACCACTGAATGAATCAATATTTTAATTTACTAATAAACTGAATTATCAGAGGAAATTGCTATATGATCAGGTGCATCTCAAATGATCAGAATTTTAAAACCAGCATAAATCGTGGACAATTTACAAATTTGTATAGAGTTGTCCATGCTGAGAGTGATGTTCCAAATTTATATTAAACTATTAGCTATCATTACAGCTTGCAGGCCTGTCTTAACATTTTTTTTTAGACTAAACACACTATATTTTGTTAAATGTCATCTACCAAAGTGAAAAAAAATAGTATTTGGATTTATATTATAATAAAGCATGAGAAAATCAAAGGTTGGAATTTGAATTTTAGCTTTTAAGTCTACTTTATGCACAGAAAGGTTAAATGAGACTGGATCTACAGTTTAAAATGGTATTGAACCCAGGATCCATTGATTACAGTGACAATGTTACCACAACAACATTAGGAAGGCTCGATTGGAAGTTGGATTTTAACCTTTCAGTTTTGTTACCTTCAGGCCCATAGCTAGAATCAACCTTCAGGGGGAGACTTGTTTAAAAGAGATCTATTTTTTCAGAAGTTTCAGAGAGGAAAATAGACCCATACATATGTATAAGCACAATCTGCATATTATAATCAAATGCTCCAGCATACATATTTGAATGTGTCTAGCAAGATTAACGTTTCTCACTAAATTAATATTATTCATCCTTACTTGATGCACGTAACAAGTAAGTGCTCATCAATCAGTAAAGCAATTAAAAATAAATTTTCATGATTTTAAAGAAAATGAAACTGTCTACTGGGGAGGGCTATCGGCACTTTTCCATGTTACTCACCATTTGTATAAATCTAACAAAGGATGATTTATGGTTACTAAATTTTCATTTTCATTGTAGAATAGAAAATTTAATGTTTAATGGCTTCTTGTAACAAGATAATAGAGAAATATAGATTTAGAAACAGAAGCAAATGAAACGTCAGGGGTACTTGGCTCCTGACTAGCTATGGACCAGTTACCTAAGCATCTAAATGCCTTTACCTTCACATTTTCAACCTGTGCCTATTTGACAACTGTTAACTGATTACCTCTGTCTCCTTGGTACTTCTTGCCTTCTTGATGCCATCAACTTCTTCCCTCAGCTTCTCCATCTGCTGCCTGTGCCTGATCTCCAGGTCTTCCAAAGCATTCTCCTTGTCCTCCACTAACTGGTTCCACTGGTGCTCTGGAAAGAGAGAGTGCAAGAAGTTTAGAAACGCTAACTACATCTAAATACATGACAATTACCTGTATTAGCAGTTTACTGAAACCACCTTATAGACTTACTCTGTGATCATAGCACTCTATGCTGCAACATTTGCTTTTGCAGGAAAATAGCTTGCTACATCTACCCACTAATGAGTTTTGAGTCCACTTTATGTACAGATAGCTAATCAGAGCTGGCTTCCAGTTTAAAGTGGGACCCAGACCACTCTGTGCCTCTGCTGGGCATCGAACCTGGGACCCTTTCAATACAAGGTTACCCAATAATGCCACAAGATACTTTCCTACTTTTGGACCAATTCGATATTGATTGATTGAATCGTTTCAAGTACACTTTATGTGCAGAAAAGATATTCGGGACTGGACCTACAGTTTAAAGTGGCATTCATACCACTATGCCATAGGCATCCACCAGGTATCGAACCTGGGACCCCTTGATTACAAGGCATTGGGCTCATTTGAAAGAGAAATATCACATGGTAGTTTACTCTCAATTGATAACTTTCATAAAATATTTTATTTAGCATTTAGTTGTTGTTTATACTCATAAATCATAATTCTTACAGCAAAAAAATAACAGGTGAGGTTTCACAAATTCACTATCAAAGTTCTTTCTAAATTCTACATTTTAATCATTAGGTATTGGAGGTGCTAAAAGCATATGACAATTTCACTTTTCATAAATACACAGTTTTGTTTGTGTGTGTGTGTGTGTTAATGAATAAGAGGCATAAGGGGCAGAAGGGCTAATATCAAAATTAAAAGGAAATAAGATACACTTGCCAGACACTGGAAATATTTACATTTTCGCAGCTGCAGACTATATCTTCAGATATAGGTAAAAGACAGTGGAAACAGAAGTTAGATTGTCACTGCAATGTTGCCAGGTTCAGAGACAAGATAAAGTTGGCACAAGAAAACATGGTTCTCTTACCAGGCTTGTCAAAATGTGAGAGTGGTAGGGTAGATGTGGTGTGGATATACCCAACATTTACATGCTGTGTTGGTGGATTGGGGGGATGTGACCTCAATGTTGGGTTAAGATATTACTTGGGCATAGAATTTCCAATTTGATGATCTGTTCGACCTTGGTAGCATGTGAAGGATTGCTTCCAGGAATCAGTCACTGGAAGGAGTATTGTGACCATTTGTATGGACAGCGACAGTGAAGTCCAGTTTTAGGGTGGAGAAATGGTGGTTGTTGATCTTGAGGTCGAGGGCCATAGATGTTTCCCCAGGTAAAAGACCACCAAGAAGCTGCAGGTGGGGATATAGATGAAATTTAGGATGTGGCAGGTTCCTTCTAGGCGGAGGGTCATTTTCCTATGACAGCGTGAATCTGGAAAGAAGGGAAGTGGTTGGTTGCTCACTAATGCACCTTGGGTGGTTGCATTAGTGAGCAGGCAGGGGAGGTATTGGCTATGGTATGGGGTGAAATAAATGTAAAGTTCCTCATGTACAATGCACTTTGCCATGAAGGCACACACTGAGGGGGAAGCACACCTCTGTCAGAGGTGATACGGTAAGCACCATGTTCTGGCTGCATTTACACCTCTAGGTGTCAATTTATTTCAGGCTGGGTGAACCCCAGAGCTGCTTTATTCAGGGATAAGGCTGGAAAAAGTCCGACCTTTGAGTACCCACCCCACGAATTGAACCTGGATCTCCCACGTGGCAGTCGGATTCCATACTAACTGGACCACAAGGCTCCTGGTTGTGGGGTGAACGGAGAGGGGGGTTGAAAACAACTCTGGGCTTGTCTGGAAAGATGTTTCTGGTGTCTGGTTTCTATAGTGATCCTGTTATAAAGAATACATTGAAGTAGGGCTTTACACATTCTTGATCTTGGCTGTAGTGAAAGTACCCACTGCTAAATTGCATGGACATGAATACAAAAATTCCTACCTAAAATCAATAACCCACATGGAGGAAGGGGTCCTCCCACATGGTAGTTACACAACCTACTGATGGGACCACCATGGTTATTCTCTAGTACAATTTAAAATCCAAAATTGAATTGACAGTGGCCTGATCACTTACCCAACTGAGATCTGTGTTTTGTTTCAAGGGCTTCCAGTCTATCCTGAGAGTCTCTTTCCATCTGCTCCTTCACCAGCTCCAAGGTGGCTCTCGTGGAGCTCATCTGCAGCTGCCAGTTCTGCTCCATCTGCAGCAGCCGCTTCTCATGTTCCTCGTTCAGCTTTTCTGAAATAGTTCCACATTTTATGTAGAGTTACATCACATGCTACACATAATTTTCATTATCTTCTGAAAGGAAGTGAAGTGAATGATTTTGAGTGTATATTACACCTGTGGCACATTACCTTTACTTTATTAAGGTTTTAAATTACAGTAACCCCTTACAGTGTGGCTCTATACACCAGATAAGTAACAAGGGCACAAGGGTTTTGCACCAAAGTGACATAGGTTTCACAACGAAGTGATACATGCCAGGAGACAGGTGGCACGTGAAGATGTGGCACAAGGGTTACACACCAAACTGGCAGGTGCCATGCGACACAAAAATGACAAATTATACTACAACTGCTCACTCAATAGCATGACATGTAACTCGGGTACAAAACTTTAAGGTTTGTTTCACCGACATATCATTCACGTGTCAGTTTCGTGTGAAATCTCCGTAATAGACCTTTGGCTTTTTTGTTTCAATGCTCTACCAAATATGAGGGCCAGATTTTTACATACGTGGAAGCCTGAGGATAACACCATGATCCTCCTCACTATACACAGTTTCTGTTATAAACCTTATGCCAAGTTGTCGGATGGTTAGTTATATTTTTTCCCACATTTCAAATATCTCATTTACCCCTCATTTTGTGGCCATTTTCAAATTAGTTTATTTCCAATGAAGGCCCAGAGCTGTAGCACTCACCCTCTAAATCCAACCCTGCAAAATACAAGTAGCGAAAACTGTAATGAGGCCTGGTAGCTCTGTTGATAGAGTATTGGCACAGAATGCCACAGACCCACATTTTTAATTCCACGTTGATAACTTTTACTAACAACTTCTTTATTCCCTTTCATGTCTACTAACCAATCTCCTTGTGGTGCTTGTTCACCATGTCGTCAATCTGGTCCTGGTAAGACATGTCCATCTTGTCCATCTTCCGGCGTAGCTCAAACACCTCCCTGTCGGTGTTGGTTTGGGCTTCCTCCAGCTCCTTTTGATAATACGCATCCTTTGCCGTTAAACTATCTTTCAACTTCGAGATCTGCAAATACAGCAATGGTATGACTTTTCTGTTCATCTATTCCACTCGGTTTTATTTATTTACTTGCAATATCCTGAAACCTAGAGAGTAGGTCTATTTTATATCAGGATATCAAAAAAGAAAAAAATAACAATGTGTGTACACATAACAACACTAAAAAACTGCAATATCCAGGCTTCACCAGAGTGACAAACAACATGCAACATATGTCACTTGGGAATGAACCAATCAACAGCAATGTTTCACATCATAGTGGCATGACAGGCTGCATAAGCCTGTATTCAACTGGTGAAATCCTCATACAACACATGTGGCTTGTCACTACAGTGTGAAATCTTCCTGATGCATGTCATGGTGACAGCTTGGAGCCATAAAAGCCTGGAGGAACAAGTTGATTGTAACAAGAAGAAGAATGATGAAATAATGAAGCAATCACAAGAATACAAAATATAGCCACTGTTTTGTTCAATTATTTCAGTAGCCAATATCTGGTAACCTGCTTTCTGTGTTTTGACTATTTATTTATTTATAGATAGTGTCCAACAGGCTGAGCCCATTAATTAATATAATTACAATATCTTTTGTAATGACCGCCATGTTAGCCAAATTGCATTCTTATATTGGAATATATATTCATATACTTTCAAGTTAATATCTTGCATTAAATTATTTATACTTAATTGTTTTTCATAACTAATGTATATATTTATGTTTTATCTTACATTATTATACCATTAGCATATTTTTGCAACATTAATTCAGATTTTATAGGCTAATAATTATCCTATATAGTTTATACGTTTTCATTATTTGTCAAATCCAAGATGGCTAGGATTATTTCTATCTTTCACACAGAAGTTGTTTTGTTTTAGCACATTAATATGTGCTAAATGGATGTCTTCCTAATACCAATATTTTACAACAATAGACAAGATTCAAGTAGTCTTTGTTATAAATCCGTAAACTAAATCTTTATTTAATCATTTTATGTGCAAGGGCAAATATGAATTATTTTATAAAATCATTTTCTTTATTTCTACAATGAAAGCACAGCAATTCTCCCTAGCTTTCAATAATATAGGGTTATCCTATTGGCAGTTTATTTTAGGAGTGGTGAATGATACTACGTTTAAATGGCGATGTCAAAAGTTCCACCTTGGCATTTTTAATTGTTGCCAACCATAACCAAAGCTTACTATCGCTAATTAGCATTGCTCTGTCATATATATTATCAGTTTTTCTTGTGTGTTTTTATGTTATGCGTTGCTAGTATTGTATGATAATCTGTTATGGTGTGCCTCATGCCTGGGTAAGGAGGTCTTGCTATTAACGGTGAATGCAAAGCATGGATTCTGTTGTGATAAATAAGTTACTTATCACTGCCTACGAGCGAGCAGGACCCAACACATATATTTTTAATTTGTGCAAATAAGTATGTACGTGCACGATTCGTGATTAAAGTTTTGGACATTTTAATTATAAAATATTTGAATTTTATTTGATGTGATTTTCTGCAATTCGGTGGTTACCTTCCTGGAAGATTGGGGATCGCCTTAATCCCGATCCCTGGGTGAGAACTCGTGCTTCCAACTGACTAGCTGGAGCAAGGAGCAGAGTGTTGCCAATTCGTGGCTCCATACCCTGGAGTTATGATTGTGGTGGCACGTTGCAATTTACTGCAATGTTTACTAATGTTACTGTTTCAGTAAGATTTTTTAAAAATTTTGTACAAACTCATTGCAAAAATATCAATGGTGTTATTGTAATCATGTTGAAAGAGTTGCATACTCTCCACATCGGAGAGGTTGAAGGAATGGCCATTCTCACTCTCCAGCAATCGAAGATTTTGTGTTTGGGGCATGTTTTAAAAATGGGAACATTACATGTTATAGCTGATAAAATGTTGGAATCATCCATTATACTGTTCATTACTTTTTAGAGAAAGAGTAAGTCACTTACTTGTCATCACAGGGTTAGATTGCTGAAGTTGTTCTCTTGAAAGTAGATTTTTGTTTGGATTGAATGTTGGATATTCTCTGTAGGATTTGAATTTGAGGTATCTAAGGAACTTTGAATGCATACAAGTCTATGAGTTAAATATTTTTGAGTGGGATTCCAGGTTACTGACGCATATTCTAGATTTGACCATACATAGGAATAATAAAGTTTTCCTACATGGATTTTCTTACATCTTACGTTAATTGTGAGAATTATGATAAATGGTGAACCAATGAAAAATATGAAGGAATGAACAGGATGGAGCATCTATGTCTCAAAACTATGGACCCCTGCCCCCTCCACCACAGAAACTGGCAACATTGCCCCTCTATGTTCATGCCCAATTCAACACTAACGTGTAGTAACTTTTTAAGTTTATCCAGGAGTGTAAGGAGTGACTGTTTCGGAAGGCACCCAAATGTCAACCTCACTTCCACATACGTAGTACACCCTGGGCTGCATTTTTGCAGACTAACGAGGCTCTGGCACCTCTGCCTGAAGCCAGGATAATCTTCTGCAGGCTCGTGTTGTGTCGTTCCTACATCTTGAGATTGTCCCTTCACCTGTCGCATTTTATCTCCATTCATCCTCATCTTGGCGTTTAGGCAGAAAATGAGGCAGAAAAATGAAGTAAAATAAACTAAACCAGGCAATCAAATCTAGTTTATCTAATTTGGTTATTTTATGTCGCTTCTCTATCTCTTGGTTTCATCCCGATCAAGATGAAGATGAATGATAAACTGATGAAGAGACAAGACACAATGCAAGACCAGAGCATGCACCTGTGGTCTATGGCTTTGTACCATGTCATGTTGATCACCCCACTATGGAGGCTGGAGTGCTGATCTTGAATTTCACTACCTAAGGGATAATATCTTAACTGCAAAATTAAGTTAGTGATCAAATTGAGAAACTAGTACAAACCTCCTTGAGGCTTTCCTCCATCCGCCTCTCCCAGTTCTGCTTCGCAGTCCTGAGTTCTTGCTCCTTCTGCAACTTCATCGACTCCACGGCCAGATGCTTCTCCTCACTGTGCAATTGGTCCAACTCAGACTTCAGTCGGGAGCATTCCTGTCTCAGTCTATCTTCCCACTGCGAAAAAAGAGTACTGCTTTAAAATGTTTTCAGAAACTAAAAAAGAAACATGTTCAAATTCATAGGACAAATACAGTTGGATTCTCATTTTACACAATGAAATAATAATTCTGCATGTGTCTTGTGAAAAAAAGTGTATTGTATCGATTTTGGTGACACACTGTCACCATTCACAAAAGCTGCTATCTGACTTTGTGGGTGATCTCAGGGTTAGACAGTAGGCTTTTGTGAATGGTGACAATGGGTAACCAATATTGATGCAAATATTTGTATTATTTTTTTTTCGGAAGACACACACAGAGTTATTACATAATTATGTAGTAGGAATGGCCACAAAATCAGGCTAATGGATGTGCGGATTTCAAATAATCTGATATCCATTTTGGATGCAATGGATAATTTGGATATTCAGATAGTACAGATTTGATGAAGCGTTTGTAGAAAATCCACACAGTGAAATGCAAACGTAATGAATAAAAGAATATATGGATAGCCCGAAACTTGGATAAATTATGAAACTGTTCAAATAATTCACACATTTGGATATCCAAACATTTTGGATAATCCAAATATCTGGATTTCAGAATATCTGATATCCAGATATTTTAAATCTGGATAGAAAATTATCTGATATCCGGATTTGGTCATCCCTATTGTGCCGGATTTGGTCATCCCTATTGTTTAGTGTAAGGAGGAAACATTATGTATTTTGTTGCACAAAAAACGGAAAGAACAATTTTGGATTAAAAAGTCTCATTATTTTCAATACATGTTACATAAAGATTAAAAACACTGTAGACAATATAATGGTAGGTGAATAACAAAATAACATTTAAAATTTGGGTAATTTTGAAACATGCGATACATCCACAAATCAAGCATATCAGCTAAAGGTTACAGAGTGCTATCTGATAAGTTCGGGGTTCCTAAATTTAATTAATTTTTTCATAACAGACAACAGTTTGGCAGTTTCTGCTAAGAATTATACTAAACACTGTTCAATTAACGAGTTCAAACATAGCCAATTAGAATCAACTTTTTAAGTTATTAGTGGATTAAGTTTAAATTTTAAATTACACTAATTGAGAACATAAAAAATCAACCAACCTGAGCATTAATTTCATTCTTCTGGTGATCCAAACGAGTCTGCAAGTTTCTATCTTTCTCCGACAGCTGCTTGTCATGAATACCCTAAAGCAGAATAGATATAAATTAGAAAAACCAATGCAGAAACAAAACACCAGTAAGAAAGATGAATGATCCACGAGACACAAACTTGACAATAAAGACAAACTAATTAAAAATGGTATCGACTACCGTGCGCTATGAAAAATAGTTTAACAATTTAGTATTTATTTCAGCTGCTACAAGGATGTTTAAGATGAATGAAAAGTAGGGCTGGCCCGATTTCAGACCCATACCAATGCCGATACTCCTAAAGATTTCCACCGATAGTGATGCTTAAAAAATTGTAATAATTAAAAGTTGTTCAAAATATTGATTAACGAGTGTGTAAGTATACCACTACATTATCTGCATCAATTTACCAGAGGTTTTGGTTTAAAATATTCAAGAATTGCATCAGAATATTAAAATACATGCATTGTAATCACAAAATCAAGTTTTTCATGCAGAACTGGTGCAAAATAACAAGAAACCTTGTACAGAGTGGCCAAAAAAAAGGTAACTGAAACTTATACATAATATAACGGTTCTACATTTTTGTTACCTTTTTTTGGGTCACCCTGTATTTTGCATAATTTACAGGATAATTAACTGTGAAAATGTGGCATGGGATTTTTTGTGGACCCTGTGAAAGACTGAAATGAAGAAAAAATATCGGCAAGTACCGATAAAATATTTTCCAACTGATACATCGGTACCAGTATTGGCTTAACCCTAATGAAAACTCTTAACTGAAATAGCTTCTGGCATGTAGTGAATAGTTATGAGGAAATTATTATAGCTCAAATAGGGATCGAACCTGGGTCTTTTTTAAAATTACGGGGAGGTCAGAGATTAACTTAATGGTAGAGCCAACATTTTCACATAACTTTTCAGTAAGTTACATGAAAACTAAGTCCACCCCAATATAAACTGTAGCCATTTCCTCATTGTTTTATTTTTGCAATTGTTGTAGTTATGAAAACAACAAATATCCTTAAAATTATGACACATATCTGTACAAAAAAAGCAAACCATGGCACTTGCCTGTATTGTGAGCATGTGTTTCTTCTCCTTCTCAAGCAAAGACCGAAGCTTCGATACTTCTTCTTTGAGGACCCGTTCATTCACTTGAAACTGGTCATTCTGGCGATTCGCAACTCTTAGCGACCTCTGCTGTTCATTTGTCAAGCCTCGAAGTTGATTTACCTCTGCTTCGTAGGACTTCAAGTGTTCAACCTATGTAAATGGGGAAATTGTAATATCACATCAAGAAACGCTGAGTAATTCTGCAAATAAATTTAAACACTTTTATCCCTGGATATATTTATTGGGTATGAGATATATTAATCACTACTCAGCAGCGTATCTGTAGAATTGCCGGAAACTTTACCAATCAAATATTTCTTTAAGTAACATGAAATCAAGTGCAATTTTGTTGCTGTTTTATAAATATAAAACCTAGTTACATAACAATAATTAAAGAGGCTAATAACTTTTATGGATCTTCAAGTAAGTGTATTTAACTTATAAACAAATTGGTACAATACTGGCTTATCAGTATCAGCAAATTTTATCGGTATCAGTTGAAATCATATTGTTGCTCATCAATATTTTTTTATTAAAAGTAGTAATTTCATAAGTTAATGCTACCACTCTCAAAGAAATTTCTTTGTCATTTGTTTCAGCAACACACACACAATGCACACGAATGACCAAAACACATAAATGTTGTCAATTTAGTGACCAGTATGCTCACTGAGAAAAATCCCGTTTAGTGACCCTTATTAGACACCTGTACCTCCGCAATGGCCATCTACCTCTTTGAGTTGTTCCTCTGCCTTCTTGAGCATCTGCTCAGCTGCCTTCCGAGAGTCCTTCAGTTTCTCTTCAGCCTGCTTTTCCTTCTCTTCCAACTTCCGCTTGCACGTCTTCTCAACTTCACGGAGCTTCCACTCAAAGTCGTCCAGGAGCTGTTGCTCTCTGTCTGTATTCACCGTTCTCAGCTTCTCAAAGTCCCTCTCAAACCTTGTCTGGATCTTCTGCTTCTCGGCCAAGGCTTCTTCCAATGCCTGCAACAAGTAATCACAAACTGAATTTAAGCACAATGATTTTCAGGATTTGATTAACAAAATGCAAGACTCGTTAATTGTGCTCTACTGAAAGAAGGTAATAGTGGCATATGAGCATACTGGGAAAAATTTGGAGGAAAAAAAATGTTACAAGATACTTCACTTTCCAAAAATAACTGCCAACTCACGTGACTAAGTGGTTAGCACAGCATGTTACGACGCCAGGGTCCAGGGTTTAAATCCCAGCCTGGGATGGGTGTTTTGGCGAGTGTTCCTTAATCGATTTTATCATATCGCTCATGTTTTCATTGTTGTGATTAGCCAAAAATAGCAGAAAAATGAAGTAAAATAAACCAAATGAATCAAAATCAAACAATCAATAATAATAATAAAAACATTACCATTACCTATACCATAAAAAGCAACAAGTTAATTTACTTGGCAAGTAATACATTACTTTGTCTAACATACAGAGAGAAAAATCAACTTTAATATATACACATATACTCTATCTACACCCCAACACACACATATTGTATTTGTGCATACTCACATTGTCAGGCACAATGTTACTGATTTCAGAGAAAAGTTGAACAGCTATTCTTCATTTCTGAGAAATCAGACCTTGTTATATCTAATAAATTGGACAGTTCTGTATTTTTTAAATTTTTTATTTCCTTTATTTTACTTCGCATCTTGTGCCAGTTTTGGCTAATTTGCCAGGTCGGGATTTGAACACGGGACCCGTAACGTCATAGCATGATGTGCTAACCACTCCGCCACACAGTGGCGCGGATCCAGAAGTTATAATTGGGAGGGGCGAATTTTTAGTTGGTACCTCATCTCACCTAGAAACCGAGAATCAATTCTAAGATCCACTTGCACTGTTTTATGTCAACAATATATAGCACTGTAAACAGGAACCAAGCTGACTTCCATATATATATATATATATATATATATATATATATATATATATATATATATATATTATATAGGGTACAGGGTTGGCAAAGATGGTTATTATTGCATGTTGTCATAATTTCTCCCATTGATTGGACTGTCATAGTAAACTGAATGATAAGACTAGGATTAAAGTGAATAAACACCTATTCTCCAGTGACGTGCACTGAGGAGTAGCTAGTCTAGCAGAGATAGATTAATCAATCTCACATCTCTAATTATTTTCAAATCACAATATTTATTGTCTTGTTAAAGCCACAGTTCATATGCAACACTTTCCTTTTCACGCGCTCGGCGTGATCCGCGGACAAAACTGGCCTAGCTCGCTCTTCTTCCGCCTTAGCAGTTCCAGGTAGAAACGGGTTTGCGAAGGGAAAGGGAAAATTTCTGCCTCTACCTCCCTTGCCCCCTCGCCCCCGCTGCAATAGTTGAAAGCCCATGCTTTCAGGTCCCTCAGTCTATCTCCTATAGGACAGATAGGGGATTGGTTTCCATTCGATTCCTTTGTAAATCCTCTAAGAACTCAAGGGAAAAATTTCTGCAGTACTGTATTTACACAACCTTTTACACGTTGTACAATATGTATGTATAATATGGGATGTAGTTTATTATTTATGAAATGGGAACGTCTTATGTGCAGACAATAATGTTATGCTTTCTTTATTTCTTTTTTTTTTTTTTTTTTCAAATATGGAATATATAATGATTAAATTACAAACATTTGCTCAGGCTCTCTCTCGCTCTCGTTTTAGTAGTTTTTTTTTTGTTTTGTTTTTGAATATACTAATCTCTTGGCCTCCAACGGATGTATTTATTTGGGAAAGAGATCGCACATTCATATTGGTGTTGGTTTGGTTTATTTTACTTCGCTTTTCTGCCACATTTGGTTATCGCTAAAATGAGGATGATGTGATGACATTAATGAAGGGACCTCCAACAATCCAGGCCGGGATTCGAACCCGTGATGTGTGACAATTACTTTTGTCACCAGTCTTTTTTGTAGTTTATGTGAGTGTATTTTAGAATTTCGTAAATACTCTTAACAACTTTCTGTAGCCAGTTGTGCTTTTTGGCTTTTCTTGGATTTTCGGTTCTAGACGGCGAGGGTAGGAAAACAATACCGATTTGTGGAATTTTTGACACTAAGGGTGACTTTTACTTGTCCAGCAATAGGAAGAACGTTCTAGTTGCCGACCGAGGGGGAGTTCTGTCGCAACACGTGTGAGGACTGCTCTGTTTTTCTTCTTCACCCCCAAACCCCCCAAGTGGACAACGAGCCTGGAAGAAAGACCACCGTCCAGCATTTTTTCTAAGCTAACGAACTGCGAGGCGGTTGATTTTTGAAGTTTCAAGTTTTCCTTAAATACCCCTGGACTCCAGAGGACCGACACAGTTTAGCGCCATAACCAGACCGAACACCATATCCGCGTCACTTTGCGCGACATACGGAACTTTGCTTTGTTTTAACCTTTCGACCGCGTCGTGTTAATTAATTGTCGTGAGTGTGTGATCACAGTGAGATTGCCAGGAATTGAGGCCGTGTTAATTACGTGTTTCACGTGCTCCAGATGTGTTTTTCCCTTTTTTGTAAGGAGGGACATTGAATCAATATGGGCGGTTGAAAACTACGAGAGAGACGGGACCTTCGGGTTTCCGATTACTGCTGCCATGAAGCCAAGAGAAGAAGCCACGACACATGCTTAAGTATACGACGCCTTAAGTCAAGAGAACCGCACCACGACGCTTGCATAACGGCGTCTGAGATGAAAGCCACGCCGCAGCGACAACTCGCATTGCCAACCCAGGTGAGAGACAGTACGACAACGATGAGACGGATGTTACGCCGAGAAAAGGAGAAGAGATAGAGAGAAAGAGAGAGATGAAACGACGTCCGCCCTTAGACGACCCGACGCCCTGCGTACCCCTGAACGGCCATTGAAGCCATGATCGGATGCAACGCCCCGAGCAGACAGATGGAAGCGAGGTGCTTTTCCGCCCATCTTCGTCGCCGGGATGGAAAAAGGGAAGAAAAATTAATGTTACGTCTAAGTCGAAGAGACAGTTTTCGCCCGCCAGGAGGACAGACTGGCATAGCCACGAGTGTCGTCGGGACGCCGCAACGAGGACCGTTGACATCAGCGAGGACCACGCCGCCAATGACTCGGTATAGTATCCTCCAGTTATCTCTTTATGTGTGAGAGTGAACATTTGTCCACCTACGTCGCCACTGGTTCGTCATAACACAAAGCGAGATGAAATCGAACAATGTCGCCTGCAATTACTAATTATTTTGGCCAATCAAATCAAAAGTACTATAAATCTTGAAAAATTAAGAACCTATTTCGCTCACCCTTCGAAATTCTATAAATGTAAAAGACCTGCTATTTGTTATTGTTTTCCTATTCTCGCGCCGAGTATTTATATGATTAATTATAGGTGTGTTTTAACTTTTTACCGTGCTCTTTGATATATATAGGTAGTAGCAAACTAGGTACTAAATAGTATAGCCGACTTAATCATTTTTAATATATCCTAGTTTATATTACAGTCGTTCGTATTATCAGCACTCTTGTACTTGTAATCAAGTTAATTTCCTCTTGTCACTCATTTAGTGTATGCTTATTATTTTTGCATAGTAGTGCCTCAACAAGTGTAATGTCAATTATTATTTACTTTTGGTAACTATGACGCCTAGCTAATCGCGTCTCATACGTGACAGAGTGCTGGCCGCGCGTATTTACATTGAAAGCAAGCCTAAGGGGCTAATAGAAATCTCAAATATTCGAAGGTACACGGGAAATAAACCAAAGAGGCGGTTAGATATTTTATCATGTAATGCTATATTGTGTTCACCCCTGCAGTGTGTGTGTGTGAGTGCATGATAGAATGAGAGCGAGGGGATATGTACAAGTAAAGGGTTATATTATCATTGTTGTGTTTATTTTTGTCGAATACACGTACATATTCGTTATCCTACAGGTGTTCTTGATTCATTTATATATATATGTATAGATCTATATCCTCGTATGGTCGATATTTTTAGTTTTAGTCCTGAGTTTGAAGCTGTATAGCTTGTCTCCATTGACCAGAAGGGTTATAGTTTTCTATTATTACAACAATTATTATTATTATTCATTTATTGCTATAAATGAACAACGGCACCACTTTATGTACGACGTGGCTTACCGCCGGAGGTGTAAATAACCGACCCGGTGACACGAACCTGGAATTAAACCGTTAGCTGGTGGTAGGATTCGTGTTTCCTTAACCGGAGACGCGAACCAAAGACCGACGACCGTCCAATCGGGCGGCCGCGGAACCCTGAACTACGGACCAGCGGTAGAGTTGTTTGGCACCTCGAACTGGGGACTTCGGTCTCCCGGACGAATCGTCAAACCCTTTACAGATGAGCGTGCATTCTTGTTCCTATATTGTACTCTGCAGTGAATAATGAAATAATTTGAAATGAAAAATGTATCTCAGAACTCAAGAAGCCAAATGAATATTATTGAAGAAACTACAAAAAAGTGTGTTTTGTTACCTGTTTTGTTTCTGTGCATCAAGTGGACTTAAAACACCAAATCAACCAACCGTGGGGGGGAGTGGTTATCACAGCACGCTAGGACACCAGGAGTTCCGGGTTCGAACTCCGACCTGGGCATGGGTGTTCTTTGTGTTTGTCCCTTCATTAATTTATCGTATCATCTTCGCAATTAACCAAATGTGAGAAAAAAAGCGACGCTAAGTAACAAAAAGCAAGTCAAATCATTGATTGATTGCTTGATTTGGTTTATTTTACTTCGCTTTTCCGCCACTTTTGGCTAATCGCGAAGATAATACAATATAATTGATGAAGGGACACACTCAAAGAATACGCATGGCCACGCCGAGATTCGAACCCAGGATCTGTCGCTTAGTAGTCAAATCAAATCTTTTTTATTTTCAAATGGGGGTGGGGGTTACGTGTACTTTTTTTAATACTTATTCATCATTTTGCAATGTTTTCCTGTTATTGACGTTCTATTTTTAGGAATACTGGGCCTAAAGGGGGGAGGGGTATGAGCCACACCAACCACCCCTTGAGTACGTCACTGATTGCTACCCCAAGTGTCGACGTCACCGCACGTCACTGCTATTCTCTCAATGAGTCTCGCGTTCAATCCACTTTTCAGGCACATTGCACAGTGGTTCGGTTCCAAATTTAAACTGTAGGTCCAATTCCGTCCAGCCTATGTAGGTCCAATTCCGACCAGCCTATCATGAGCATAAAGTGGACTTTAATGAAACTTTCCAAAAATATGTTCTCGAGCCTGTTACACTTGCTGTTCAAAGCCAGAATATCAGTCTTCAAAAGTACTATGCATAATAATATATCCAAAGCGTTACAGTTGGGAGGGGCGATCGATCGCTCCTATTGCCTTCCCCGTGGATCCGCGCCTGCCGCCACAGTGGCTGGCAGTTCTGTATTTATGAAAGTAACATAAGTAATGTAAAATAATCATGGTTACCTTTTTAAAAGTAATGCATTTACAATTATTAACATAATCTTGGTAATATAATATTAATGCAATTACAGAAAAAGTTACCCCTCGCACATTGAAACATGATGTGAAAGGGAATGTGGGGATAGCTCCTCCCCCACATATACATTCACAATTTCGACCATCATATAGGCAGGCACGTGTCAAGAAATATATTTCGGGGGGGGGAACCAAGTATCCCAAAATAATAAAATTTTAATTAAAATAATTATAATTACATTAAATTAAATTTTTTAATTGATTAATATATATTTCATGAATAGGTAAAAGGACAGTATAAGGATAGTGATATAACAGCATGTATTTATTATAGCTTATGTGTAGTTAAGGTCGGCAGAATTTGTAAAAAAAAACCTGCTCTGGCAAGGAAATTAATGTAATGTCAAATAGATAAAGAATTTAATCCCAATCCTTGCCTTCCAATAAGTCTGGTGGAAATAAATAACCCTCGATTACACAACAAGTACATTTTCATTAACATGTAGTTTTAGTTATTTTATTATTTTCATTATTTAATTTATGTACTTAGTCTTTGCATATAGGTCATGTGATCAGCACCATGCTCTGGTTACTTTTAGCCCCAGAGTTATCCCCAGGTAACCATTTATATTAATAGCAGGATTATTTTGCACTAAGTTAGAGCCTATTTACATGAATATCTGATGCAGGCCGGGTACCGATTGATCTGTTCTATTCCCAGAAAATAATGGTATCACGGTATGATGAAAATAGTGCAGCTGGTAGCCTTGCTCTAAAATTCTTTCATAAACAAGCTGAAAATAATTATCCATTTAACTCTGAAGGGTATAAAAAATCGTCTTTGATAAAGCCTCGTCAATCCCGAGCAGAAGGTTGCAGGCAGCCAGAAAGTAAGCTCTGCACGTGCGTCGGTTAGTTTTGGCACCTCGATCTGGGGTCCTGCCAAAAGCAGTGGCTGCGTTCGAAGCAGTTCATCTGCGGCGTCCAATTGGTTTGGCTATATTTACTTGGCAGAGGAGCGTCCGCGTGGCTGACGCAAATCCTGCGAGAAACGATCTGGAGTCGGCTTCTTCCGTATCAAGTTTCGCCCATGCCCTTGCATACGTGCACGGCGCCTGCGGAAGGGCCGATATCAGGAACGTGCCAGTGTATCGTCATGAAGGCCGCAACACATGGCATTTTTGTGATATTTCCCAATATACTCGTATTCATCCATGGGTGCATAAGCGTAACTTAGTGGAGCAATGAGGGGCATTTGTCCCCCAAATTTTCCGATTTTTTATGAAAATGTACAAGTTAATGGTACTTTTGTTAACTTCCCGGGACCTGAGAAGCAACGAAGTCGAGTAATTTCTATATCACAAACAGTGGCTGCGATTAGGGGGTGCGAAGGGGCATGTAATTGGAACCCAATCGTCGCCACTGATCACAAATGTAAGTTACTTAGCAAAATAGTCCTCTGTGCTATTTTTACGGGAGGGAAAACTTTTCGATTCTGCCCCTTCAAAAGGTAGGCCCCAAGTTCGATTCTGCCTGTCCCCCGTTAGGCCCCTAGTTAGGCACATGCTGGAGGGTGGGGGTCACTTAGTCCGCTGCTCCTTCAGGACTCGGACTTGTATCTACCTTCATGTGAACGTGAAATCGTGTATTCTATTGTCAAGTTGATTTAGCGTGCTTTGTTGTGTTTTTAAAACCACATTAGGAAGCAAAAAAACAAGTACGGTTGTTTTCGATTTTTTATAAAAAGGATGCACTCTTTCTTACTTCACATCACTAACCATCGCCAAAGGTATATTTTATTCTCGTCTCGTTATACTCCCACTTATTTAGCTTGTATTATACTATCGTACGAGCACTCAGTTCAGTGAAGAGTTACGCTTGTATTTGTAGCAAGTATCTCCGAAGAGAGATTATGGCACCAATCATAGACAGTTCATAACCTTTAACTTAACTGTTTGGACTCCCCTTGCACCTATTAGGAATCTACTCGGGAGTAATGGCTATACCGAGTAGAGGTGATATATCTAAGCTTACCTCGTGGACAATCTTTATTTCCTCCTCCCGCTCGGCTTCCATGTCCGCCCTTTCCTTGAGCAGCTGGTCTCTCTCTTCCTCCAGCGTTTTCATCCGCGTCTCCAGCTCCTTCAGCTTCTCCCCCCGGTCCTTCAACGACTGCTCCAGCTCCTGGAGCTTCTCGGCGGTCGAGCTCTCCAGGGACTTCATCTCCTCTGAAAACAAACACCGCAGGAACTGGGTAAAAACCAGACATCCGGCAGAAAATTTCCCATTTTTCTCCCTTCAATGTATACATTACCTTCCAATCGGTTCCTCACCTTGGCCACTTCAAATATGAAATGCTACAGCGAGACTTCAGTACCAATACCTATCTTTAAACAACGGTGGATACTACGTCGTGCGAGAACCAGATGGACGTTAACTCCAATTCATGAAATGTACAGGAGAGACGAAATAATGTATTCTTAGACATAGATCTGACTCTTAAAAAAAGTCAGTTAATTGGAGATACGTGACTCCACCTTACTGCTAAAAATTAGAAGTGGCGATATGCCGACCTGACTCCAAATAGAATTCTTCAGAGGAGTTTATTTAGACAAAAACTGAAAACCGCGTTTTTGGAGTTACGTTCCTCTGGTTCTCAAACGACGAGACTAAACGCACGGCCATGAAAATAGGCGGCTGGGCAGAATTGCGCTGGTGCCACGTGGGAAAAGCGAAGCGAGAGCTGGTTCTGCGCACTGTGTGGCAACGTCAACCGGGCTGCGTTGCCTAGTTCGAGCGTCAGACCGACCTCTCTCTGGGACACTTTTGTGTCATCCCTGGCCTTTCGAGCAAATAATGTCAGTTTGTAACACACGGATTACAAATACCAACTCTACAACGATATCTTTCATTCTCTTAAACCTCCGAAAACACGGGGTTGTGCTCCGTCGTGGCAACAGCGCGAATTTCTGCATGCTTCTGCCACTCCTAATTTCATGGCCGTGCGTTTGGTGCTGTGTATTTTACCATTAAAATGAAGCCAGCGCCTGAAGGGCAACGCTAGCCCTGCACATTGTAACACGCCGTAAAAGCATATGAGGGTATGTGGAGATAGGAGTCGCACGTTGACATTCTCGGCCATTTGCGTAGAGCACCACGCTCCGGCAACCTTTACCACCTCACCTAAAGCCCGATCGACTAAAGAACAAACTTCAAGAAACACAGACTTTTCGCCTCTAGATGTGAGTATTTCGAGAAGGGGGGGGTGGAGGCATAGGTGTGCGTAGACCCTCTGATTAGGGGGGGGGGGCAGAAGCCTTGAAGTTCAGTCCGGAAAGAAAAACTCCATTTTATCTCACTGTTTTAGTTTTATTGCATTGATGGGTATATGTGTGTATATTATATATATATATATTATTTAAATACATTACATAATTAATTCATCCTCCCCATAACAAACCAACAGCAAAAATGATATAAATTGTTTCTGAAATGTGCGCCCTCCTTTTCCTCCTAACCAAAGTGTTATAGGAGCAACTGCGTGAAGTACTTTGTTCTTACTTCTCTCTCTGGTAATTTACAATGCATTACAGAAAACAAATTGCGAACGAAGCGAGCAAGAAAATTTTTCGATCCAAATTTTTGCAAATTGAAAACAGTATTGATTTAATAGAGCACAAAAATTTTACGGGACGCATGGCATTCTCCTTTAGAATTTTTCTCATTCAGATTGTATAGCGCCCAGGGACAACTCCCGGCGCCCCCTAGCTACCTACGGCTCTGAACTTTGCAAGTCTGTAAGAAAAGGAAATATTGCGGGCGAAGCGAGCAAAAAAAAATTACGAAATGTACTTTTATTTGTATAATATTTGAAGTAGAGGGCACGATTTCCCTTCTGCAGGTACTTCTGGCCGTATGGAAAAAATAATGCAAGAAAGACGTAAAAACTAATTCCATCTTGAGTACCTTTTGTCCTGCTACTCATAGATTCTGCTAGTCTTGCTTTCTTTTACTTCAATGTTTGCCCCCTAGAATAGATTTCCGTCAAAGGTTACGGAGGGGGGGGGGAGCAATACTCCCCTGTGGTTGCGTCTCTACACCTCCTTTCCGCGTTGTTGCGTTGAACTTTCATCGGATTGAAAATACTTCATTTTCTTTAAGAGTATAGCTAATATAGTTTAATAACAGCGATAAGATTCCTCTACACTAAAATTCTAGGTGAAAGTATAATAATACAGGAGCATGGAACGTCTGGAAGGAAAGGGGGGCAAAGATGGCCACACCTCCCCCTTCGAAAACTCATGTCAACCTAAAAGTACATATTTCACACGTATAATTTGATTTCAGTCATAGGAATTTACATTAATTATTATGTAATGGGGATGCAGGAATGAGATAATTTCAAATTCAAGTGGTGCTTTTTGAGGGGGCAACATTATTTATAGGGGTAATATGTCCCATGGAAAAATACCTTGCTTGTCCCTTCGTGAGAAAATCTGGAACGTCCGGGATTAGGGGGGCAATTGCCCCCCTTGCCCCCCCCCGTGCGCACGCCTATGGGTGGAGGCCGTGTTGCCCCACGCCTGATTTTTGTCCAGTCGTACACAACACCTTCTGCTGTCAACAGAACTTCGGTCGAAGTTCAGGAAGAGGCTTGCTACTCTGCGGCGATCGTTAGGCTTAGCCGCACCTTGCCTTTGCCACCTTTTGCTGTCAGGCACAAGTTGGGCAAATCAGAATACTACAATAATTTCTCCTCACCACGGCAACTGGGCCAAGCCCATTGGTTCAAAAGTCCATGTGAC